>NC_141352.1:36238855-36923855 GCF_057382095.1 Aulonocara sp. 'chitande type north' Nkhata Bay
TTTCCTTTTTCTTCTCTTTCTTTATCCATCTTTTTGCTTTCAGGAGACTTGCATTTCAGCAACCTGTTACGACTCTTTCGTCCCTAAGGAGGTCTACTAGACGATCATGTAAGCATATATTATTTGCTGTGTTAGCGACTAATAAACCACAACAAGACAGTTGTCTTTAACAGGTGGATGGGAGGAAGAGAAGAATGGCAAAAGTGAGGAATGCTGGTCAGGACAGTTTGTGGAGTTCATTTCTGAAACAGACTCATCCTTCTGCTGATTCCACCACTGGAGTCTTTCGTGTAGTTGTGTAGTTCATGCTGGTCGTCTGGAGAAGCAATTTAGATTTATCTTTGTTTTCATTTTCCTTCCTGTCTGCTCAATGTTTCTCCCTCTAAATTTCTATCCAGAGTCTGTTCCATGTGTCTTCTACAGCCTCTTTGTGTGTTGTTCACTAAGTCCACAGCATGTCTTTTATCCTGCCTTCCTTTGCTCCCCCCAACCGGTCACGGCAGATGGCCGCCCGTCCCTAAACCTGGTTCTGCCAGAGGTTTCTTCCTGTTAAAAGGGAGTTTTTCCTTCCCAATGTTACCAAAGTGCTTGCTCATAGGGGGTCATATGATTGTTGTTGTAGTCACGCAGGAGCTTTAATATGAATTAGGAGAGGGTTTGCCCTCTGGCTGTTACTCTAGCTAAAGAGATGATTGATTTTCTAAAAGCTGTGCATAATGCAGATAGCAAAGATAAAAGACAAGTTCATGTGAACTGGTATTGTCACTTGGCTGCCTGGCTTCTAATTTGGATAATCACTTATACTCTTGGGGTGATGATGATGAGGGTAATAACAAGGATGGTTTTGATGGCAGCCTGTTATTCAGCAATTGTCCGTGATTGACTCCAACTGCAGAGTTCAACTCCTTATCATCACTGCCGGAAGAGAGAATGAAGACAAACAGTATTACAGTATTATTACATTATTACCCAGATTTTTCCAATGTAAACATTCCTGGCAGCTCACCCATGGACTTGATAAAGGTGGACTAATCATACATCTTTATGGCAGTTTTCATCACATTCTTTCTTTAAGGTTTAGTTTCAAATAAATTAGATAATTAAATCTGGCTAAACTCTTATTCACAGTACAGTAATTCTCATCCTTCTTAAAACCACATTTTGAGGTCGCTGTCCCAACTTAAGATGCCACATTAGAGCAGGAAGAGGGCAACATCAGTGGGAAAACTGACCTGGCCACTGACATTTGAAACAAGATGTCAGATAAAGGTACACACACTTCAGAACAGCTGCCGCTCTCGTGCCTGATGCGTCTAGCCTACAAACAACCTTGCACAGATAGGTCTTGACTGTTGTTTTGGTTAGACATTAATTCTGGACATGCTGAACAACACTCTGGAAAATGAATGCAGTGATGTAAGGTGAGCTTCATACTGTTAAATACTTACAGAGGACTGTATCAGTATTACAATATCAATCATTTGGAGGCTTATGAATCTAAATGGCTTTTTTCCCCCCTGTAAATAGTGACTGCACCACAGACATGTACCGCAGATTGTGTATCACTAGGTAACAATGGATATACATTTCTATCAAAATAGGAGCAAATAGAAAGTAAATGTTTGTTATATTCTCATAAAACCTGAACTCAAGCTCCACTTACTGGTGTTTTTGTAACCTTTTAGTAGCAGCATGGCTTATGAAGGGTTTCTGTACGTGTTCTTTTTAAACCCAACCTTAAAAAAAGAAAGAAGTTAAGGATAAGATTTCCTCAATGAGTTCCATCAATTTATGTCATGACAGCTGAGTGTACTGCAACTTCCTCTCAGGAAGACCTGACGAGTGTTTCAGAACCAAGTGGAACTTGAGTTATTTTATTATTTGAAACGTAGATAGTTAAACTAGTGATACCATTAGAGTGATACTGGGAGTTACAGTGTAGTGGTCAAGCTCGGTATTTTTCACAAACATTACAAAACTGAAGAGAATTGTTTGCTTTTTCAGTGTTTTGTGAGAAATGACTGAATTGAACCTGCATAGGATGTTTGTGGATGTGGCACTCAGCTTTAAAATGTTTTATAATGTTCTCTCTGTTGTCTTTTGCTCTGCTTTTCTAAGATGATGTGACAGTAGAGTTTGGTAGGTTTCTTCTTATATTTCTTCCTCATCCCTGAGTTATGTTTACTTTCCTAATCTAATATTTTGTTTAGTATTACCTAATTTCCATTCCTTGCTTCTCTTGCACTCAAAGCTGAAGAGATTGAAGGTACTACTTTTCTGACATCCTCCACCGAGTAGGACTTTACTAACCCAACCATCTGTGATTGGTTCCCCTTCATGCTATTTGTGTGTAATGAGGTCCACTTCTTACCTCATCTCCCCAATTGACCCATTAAAGCTATTCACCATTTAAGAGTAACATTAGTTGTCACAGTCAATGGTTCCTCATAGATTTTATTGACTTTAACATTTTACAAAGCCTCATCTTTCCTCGACTCATTTTCATAAATGTGGACATCATTTTTGAGAATCATCCCGTCACAAGTAATATTTGTTGGACTCAGTCACAGCACAAACTGATTCACTGTCTCCAAGAATCGTCCAACACCACAGCCAAGAATGTAGTGGCCTGTAAGGCTAAATGGGGCTTAGTCAGTTAGCTGGGACCATCAACATTTTTCAACATTGTTAGTTCTGTAAAGAAAAAGAGAGTATTTTGTTTATTTTGGTCAACTTTAGCTGCTCACTAGATGGAGGTTATATGTAACCTGTCCTTGAATTTACCTCTACATGCGTGGCTGTCATTCTGGGCAAAGGCCAATATTTAAAAATAACGAACACACTATAAAATGTAACTCAAGCAAAATTTACCCCAAACCCCTCTGATCACTCTCTTCTTAACAGCACCTGTGTGTTTTTCCCTTTATCATATTTAGAGGGCCGCAGCCCATTTCTGACTATTCTATTTAACTTGATGTTGTGGTTCTCTTTGGCTCCTTTCTTTTCATCACCAGAGGATGCTGATTATAGTGGTGGATTTCACCTAGGTGAGAGATTGTCTTCTTTTGTCTTCTTGCCTTTTCCTGCCAGATGTGGTCATTTCACTGTTACAATAAATATGAGGACAGTGGCCAAGTACAAGTTTTGTTTTTTCCACATGAATCCTTCATATATCATCTTCTAAGAACTATTAAGTCATACATGTTTCACGGGACGGAACAGTTGTTCATACCTTTGACCTGTTCTTCTAACTCACAGAGCACTTGTGGGGCAAATAATTCACTTCTTAAACCTTCTTACATAATTCACTTTTTGGACTTTAATAGTTTTGTACTTTCTCACTGTGCTGTGCTATTTGTGCTCCCATGCTGACAGCATGAGTGCACTGGCAGATCATGTCATGGATTTGCAGTATGTAGTTATCCTGTTCTGCCTCTGCTGTGGGTCTGAGGACTTCTTTGAGAGGTTCTGGTTGGAGTTGGCTTAAAAGAAAGGTTTGTGTGCTTCGCTGCATTGTGGAGGTCCGGATGAAGGCCGGTCTTGCTGATGTGGTTCCAGTCAGACTTAATGACAATTACCATGGCCCACTTTGGTTCTGCAACCACTTTAATTCCAGAGAGCTGCTTCCAAATCCCTGTCTTGTACAGAAAATGTTTCCCATCGTGTTTTTATTACCACTGTCATTTGCACATTTAGACTCCAGATTTCACAGGATATCCAGAGCACACGCAAGTTTATAAATACTACATTTGAGTCATGTCTGCCAAGCTCAATCAGGGTCACTCCCAAAGCCGAACTCTGCCAAACATTATTCCATTTTTTTGCCCAAAAAAGTCCAGCACCTTGAGTCCAGCAGCCAAGAACGAGGTTTAAATGAAATGAGAGAACCTCGGGAGAAGAAGTAAAAAATAGTGAGTTATAATAACATCTTCTCTATGAGAGTACTTGCTGCATGGCTTTTCAGCCTGTTGGATGTGGTTGTATGATTTAAAGTTGGCCTGTCCCTAAAAGTTTGAAATCTTAGAACTTACAGATGCTTTTGCAATGCTGCTGAGGTTGCATGGGGAAATAAAGGAGTGGGAGGGGGCGGCAGTTGTTGTCCTTAGTTTTTGGTTTGTTTTCTCCCCATGCCTCTCAATGATGCAACGTCTGTAACTTCCATTGCCAGAGTCATTCTTGAGCACAACTTTGGGATGAACAGATTCCTGATTTTACAGCCTGCAAACTTGAGAATGATATCTCCTTAGTAAGCACTGTTTAGAGGCTACTTCATTACTGTACTTAAGTAGAACCTTCAGGTATCTGTACTTTACCTTAGTATTTACTCTTATTCTCTACATTTTTGCACAAATATCATTTTTAAAACAGGCTCGTTACTCTAGACTCAACAGTATCAGCTGAAATTGAGTCGGAAAAAATGCGTTTGTCTGTATGTTTTAGTCAGCTTGTAGCTAGTGTTACAAAAGAGGAATGAGTATAAAGGGAGTAACCTTGCTTCACAACATAATGTTTCTACAACATTTCTATCAGCTCAACAAACATCAGCAGACTCAAGCTGTTTGTGTGCTGTTCGTCTCAGTGTGTTGCTAGTTAAAGGTCCAGCTGCTGTATTTCACAAGGAGAGAAAAGAAAGAGAGCTAACTTCACTCAGAGACGGAGAAAGATAAGAAAGTCAGGTCAGGAGAGAAAGAGTAGAGATTATTTTTAAAGCTGATCTCTGCTCTGGGACATTTAATGACCTGCAGATTTAAAGGTTACATGTCAAAATTTTTAATCACATATGTGTTTTGACAAATGGTCTATTTTCATTGTGTGAGTATACTAACTTTGTCTTTCTATAATATCATATTTGCAGAATAAACAGGTTAGCTTGCATTAATGTGGTGAAATCACAGTAAAGCTCTGTGTTGGGCTGATACAGAGCAGCTGTGGGGGTCAGTGTTAGGTTACATCAAGTGTAGAGATTAATTTACATTTAAGCTGATGACGCTTAGATTCATTCACTGATTTCAATCTTTACACCAACTTTCTGTTTTCATTTAACTGTTTGTTTGTGGAAGTAAAGTCGCTTCCTGTATGTATCTGTGTGTAAGTGTGCGTCGTCCCAGCTTGTGTTAAATATGCTCATCTTTTTCCTTCACATTTTTGCACTTCTACTTTACTGAAGGGGCTTTGAATCAAAGTAGAGATCGGAACTTTGTGCCAGTTCCTTTCTTTTTACTAACTTGTTCGTGTTTGGATCATCTTATGAGGCTTTCCAGAACAAATGAGCAAGCTTCGTTTACCCATACCTGACTTGTTCTAAAATTTGGAGCACATTCATTGTCATCCTCTCTGTGTAATACAGTTTCCACTGGTATGGAAGACAGGATGGTTGTTGTTGTTGTTGTTGTTGTTGTGTAATTAGTTACCTGTGTTATTTTAGTGAGTGTGTCAGCGGGTGCAAGAGGAGAGAGGGACTGTATTTTGGATGATGATAGACCTATGATGAGTTTTCACCTGTTTGATGTCACCTGGGGAAAGTAATGTTTGTGTGGAGGTGTTTGCCAAGATCCTGAAACAACTATAAATTGAAGTCCACAGTATTTGTATGTGTACATACGGTTGTGCTGGATTTTACACTACTGACAAAGAATTTTCTTTTTTTGTATTGATTGATCTGTTTCTTCTGTCTCCTCTTTTGGCTCATGCTGACCTCCAGCTGGGTTCAGGAGAAGCTTTCGCCTCAGCAGGAGAGACAGAAAGACCACCAAGTCCATGTACGAGGCGAAGAAGAGTGAAATGTACGACATGGCTGACGTGCCCACATACGAGGAAGTCGTCCCGTACCGCAGGCAAAGGGGAGACAAACACAGGCTGGTGGTGCTAGTAGGTGAGTAAAGAGAAATTTAAGTTCTCAAACTCTGATGTCGCTGCTTACCTCACACACTGTTGCTGTTAGGATACCGAATTTAATGAAAATCCTCACCTTCAATCTCATTGTCACATAGAGACGACAGAAACAATAAAGGTGGCCCAGCTCTGCAAGAGAGAAGCTGAATATTATGTTTCTCTATCATCTGTTCCTAAGAAGTGAATATGAATAACCAGAAAGTAACTTTAGATCTTTTGGATACAAATTTTCATTAGTTCATCATTTGATCCTATTAGACATTTGAATTTATATTCTCATCATTAGTGTTTGAGGTCTTGAGTTAACCTCGGCAACTCTAACCACCAAGTACAGACGAAAGAAAGTTTGAATGTCTCATATCATGTTATGGATGTGATAATAACGTGATGAGGAGTTTGGCAGAGTTTATAATTAGATGTTTGTGTGTAGGACCCACAGGTGTCGGCTTGAGTGAACTGAAGAAGAAACTGTTGATCTCTGACCCCCAGCACTTCAGTGTGACCATTCCACGTAAGTGTCCTGTAAAAGAGACATTGGGTGTCAGTGTGACTACCTGTGTAAATAAAGGTTAAATTAAAAAAAAGGAAAAAAGATAACTTCACTCTTCTGATTTAAGCCCACCAAACTTTGGCTGAACAGTACAGTTCATTTGTCTTTCGCTCTGCATATTTCTTTGTTCTTATCTCTGCGTCTTATATGTGAATGTGTGCTTTATACTAGTTAATAGAATAGAAGTTAATTCGCTGACCATTAAATGTGGTGTTCCCAACAATCTCTTTTCTCTTTGTTTCATCCCAAAGAAACCTTTAAACATTTGTGTGCCGAAACTAAAGTTTCTGTCTTTCTTCCGTTCTGTGCTTTATCTTGAATTGAGGATGCAACATAAATGAAATAAAATAAAATGTAATAAAAACGTGGCTGTATTATTCTCACTGTTCTCACTATTTGAAATATTTCTTTACATAGAGAGATTTTTTTAATTATTGAAAAAAAAAACTTTTATAACCAAGTTTTATGACTTTATTGTCTTCCCCCAGCCAAAGTCTGACACTTGAAATGTCCCCGGTATTAAAATCCCATTGGCGTGGCCTTTTTCTCTCCACACAGCCTGTTAATTGTTCTCAAATGTGACCTGTGCTGCTGTTGTTTAATAGAGCCCAGACAGTCTGATTCAGACCCGTATAGGAAACGTATGGCACAGGTCCTGGCTCTCATTGAGAGGAAGGAGAATCGGAAAGTGTCTCGTCTCGCTCTTTTTGAATGTTTGATCGCTGCCAGTGGACACATGGATATGTTTAACACTTGCTGTTGTTTCGGGTTAAGCCCAAAAGTGTTGCTTCTTTTTGTTAATTTGAAAACCGGAGCTTTGGAGACCACCGGCTCTCTCTCTGTCTCTCTGCTTGTTGCACACAAGGAGCATTGCACTATTCATTGCAATGACTCACAGGCATCACTCCCTCTCTTTCCATCTTCATCTTCTTTCACTCAGACACCAGTCGACCCAAGAAGAACCAGGAGACCGATGGTGTGGATTACCACTTCATCTCCAAGCAGCTCTTTGAGACGGACATCCAAAACAACAAGTAAGCAAAACTGATGAATTCAATCACAACACACATTCAGACTTTATGCAGCAGAGATGAACAATTGATATTCATACTCTGGCCAAAACAAAAGTACTTTTTCCCTGGGAAAAAAAAGAGAACAACTTTTTTGGATATCCTGCTGTGTGTAGATTATATGTTTGTACGTCTCTATTTCAAACGGCCTTTCTTTAATGTTTACTACAATGGAGAGAACAATTCTGAATTGTTTTGGTTTATCACCATTTCTCAAAACTCTAATCTCAGAAATCACAGTGATTGTAGAAAATTAATTATAAAAATGAAAGTTTAAAAAAAAAAATCCTGCTCTTATGAGGATATATAAAAAAATCTTAAAAGCACAAATTAACATATCTAATACAGTGGAAAAAGGTTTGTTTGTTTTATGTAAACTAGTTTAAAAATGTCCTCCTGATGCTCATTTCAAGATCTATATTTTCTTTCTTGGACAATATATGCAGTTAAAAATAATCCTTGTCTCATCACAGTCTAAAAGAACCTCTTTTAGCTCAGGTACAAGGCCTGAGCTTTAACTCAGATTACAGTAATTACTCTTCTAAAAACTGACATAATTATTTGAAACTTTGTCCATGTGTCCATCCAAAGATGTGCGTTCGTGCTTTTTCTCATCACTCTTCTTTTCATGTCTCAGGTTCATTGAGCATGGCGAGTACAAAGGGAATTTCTACGGCACAAGTCTGGACTCGATACGTTCAATCCTCTCAAAGAAGAAAGTGTGCCTGCTGGATGTCCAGCCTCATGTGAGTGACACCTTCTTTCTCACCATCCCTGTACTGTATTCTTAGCCTGTTTTGGAAACTACCTGTCTCAGAAGCAGATCGCCCTGTTACTTTATTTGAAGATTTCCTCTTTGGCTTATGTCACCATAAACCTCCACAGTAATGCCATTTCTCAGTTATTGACCAACTGAGTGAATGATGGAAGCTGTTTCCCAGTGGTTCCGCTGCTGCCTCTCCATTAAGTTTTTTATCCATCTTGTTGTGAGTTGTGGGTCTTGACCCACTGCTATTAGCATAGCAAGAAGGTCAGATGATCATGCCAGAACCAGACACCAGACACCACCTCTAATCAAATCTCATCTCTCTCATACCTCTGAAGGGCCTTTCACATTGGGCGCACCTACCACGAGCTGGAGCGAGTGGCCTAAAATTTGTCTTGCAGTGGTTGTTGCGCTCTTGTACGTCGAAAACTCGATGGACCAGCTATTTCTCATCCATAAAAAAGAAAGCTTTGGCACTGTCCCCACAAGTGAACACTTGTGTTGTTTCCTCCCAAAGTCTCAGTATGCATGTCAACTTGTGTCATGAAGTTTGTTGAACTCGGAAACACACACAATCAACTTTTCCTCCTTGTTTTCATTCATTGTGTGGTTGAACTTAGTAGGGCTGTTTGCTTCGTTTCTGTTGGTCGTGCGACGGTACGTCGCAGCAGTCAAAGTTTAACCAAGTTTAACCCAGTTAAACGTTGACCCTTGCATGCAAAAGTACTCTTACCGGCGCACTTGCTCTTTAAAACTGTTATTGAGTGGCGCAAGCAATAGAAACAAATGGGTTTCAGAGCTCTGCACTTGCCATATCCTATGTGAAAGGCCCTTGAGGTACCAGATTGGCATGTTATTTCAGAAAACTGCCACCACAAAGAAGAGACAGACACAAAGATCAGGCATAAATAAAAACATATATATCCTCCACTATCTTCCAAAAGAATTTAAAAGCTGTGATGAGTTAGTGTGAGTAGTCTTTATCCCTCAGATTGGTGTTTGTGAGTCATTTTTAAATGACAAAAACTATAAACATGATTTCAAAGTTCTAGATTCACTCAGAATGATGGGAAGTCATCTGCTCTGTGGTCATTATTAATTGTTCTGTCCAACTAATAAGTCATTTATGCAAAGACTTCTTCATTCTAGAGAGGTCAATAAGTTAAAAGGTAATTTAAGATTTAATGCTTCAGCAAAACAGAAATATATTCGGTTTACAATGAGAGAATGGAAGAAAAGCCTCAACTTTTCATGTCTGAGGAACTTAAGGCAGAAAATGTCTTTGCTTAAAAATAGAAGGAAGATTTTAATTTTTAATATCTTCTCGATTGGAAATCAGCAGACTGAATCTGTTAAACTGGACTTTGTGACAACCCCATAATCCAGTTCATATCACTATTACAAGTGGACCATGAATTGGCAACCTTTTTTTTTTCAGGATTATATTTTTAAACGTTTTGTCTATTAATTTTTTCACAGTCTGTTTATACCATACGTGACACACTTTGTGATTACGTCTTAATGTGCTGCCAAATGCCTAACTCCTTTTTCTCTGCATCCACTTTTATTCTTTTCAGCTAATAAAGCATCTTCGAACAGCAGAGTTTAAACCTTTCGTTGTGTTCGTGAAGCCCCCGACCGTCGACAGACTGAGAGAGACCAGAAAGAAAACCCAAATTATATCAGGCAAAGACGACAAGGACTCCACCAAACCCTTCACGGTAAAAACTTATTTCTAGTGTGTGGGTTGTACATGGCTGATAGTTTATATCGTATGTTAATCAGATATTACCTCCCTGCTTAAGTTGAGATAGAAAAGCAAGAGGAAATTGTTACTGTGTAACTGTGACTCGGTCGGGTTTAAATGTATCTTTCTCTCTGTCCACACGACCTGTTTTATGTGATTTGTTCTGATGTATTTTTTGCTTGAGGTACATCGTGGTGCTTGGTTGATTCAAACAGATGTTTTCAAAGTGCAGCCTTGGGGCAAATGGCCGTTCTGAAGACCAACAAGGAACGAATACAATCCTGTACATTTCATTCAAGCACGGTTCACGTGATACTGTGAAATAAAAATATTTCTCTTCAGTTTCAACAGCTCTATTTGAGCTAATATAGCAGTTAAACCTTCCTAAAGTTGTCAAATCAAGCATAGCATTACTTCAGGCAGGACATGCAGTCAAATTAAGCTGCAATTCCAGCAGATCTTAATTCCACGTCAGTTGATGACTCCACTGATACATTTCTAGTCATAGCTCTATCAACTCTATACTGACACCAGAATGGACCATAGAGAAATTACAAACTGGTACAAATTAATTTCCCAAACACAACCCCATAAAAATTAAAAGCCTGGTAGTCAGACCCGATCTGAAATGACCTGAAAATAAGCAGTCTCTGGCAATTATATTACGATGAACTACAAGTCACACACATGCAATCTGCAGTGATACAGTCACAGGACTTTAGTTGACCTCTGTAGAACAACTGGCAATATTTCAGGGCTTCTGGTATAGGCAGCAGACATCTGAGCCAAAGGGGTCATTGTTTAGGAATGTAGAAAACTTTTGAAAGCTAATAAAAAGCTAATTTGTCATCAGTCGATAGCCAGTGGTTTCATTTCCACATGTGTTGATTTACCTTTAACTCACATGTCAAATCAAAAGGTCAAACATTACTCTGTTTAAAAAAGTTACAACACATATGCCCAGAGCTGATAGTTAATCAAGTCATATTCACACAAAATATAATAGGATCCGACTTATTGAGGCATAATTTAGTGCATTTATGGGTAATAAGTGTTGAGGAAAATGCTAGAGTACAATACACTTTCACCTAGAACATGCAGTGAATTTATGGTTGAAGGTCAGCTTGTTAAACCTTGATACAGACACAGCATCAGCTTATATTATTCACACAGGTAAACATAATTCTGTCTCAGTCCGCTCCTTATTTCCCAGCTGGGTCTTGAGAACAATAAGCTTTAGTTGTCAGAAGCAATCTGGTTGTGAACAGTCTGTTGCAGTTTTAACGTCCCTTTATTAGCTTCTGTTATTCTCTCATGTAATACAAATATACTTCTATAAAGCTGTGTGACAGCGGGCTGTATTTCAACCAGCTAACAAACAAAGTCTCTGTGTAAATGTTCATGTACACTGACAGAACCAAACCCATCTTATATTTACTATTAAATGAAGGGAAGCTGTTGTTGGGCAAGTCGTCCCAGACATTTTCAATCCAACGCTAGCTGTATTTTTCTTTGCAAGAGACAGGTCTGCTTTAATGATAAAGGCCGAGGAACAGTCGTCTCATTGTTTCAGTCGAGCTGGCTGGAAGCGTGATGTGAATACAAGCAAAACAATCTGATGTAATGCAAAATCCCAGCTGTAATGTGGTTAGCATAGAAACTGGCACCCAATCTGAAAGAACCACAGGCATTTCAAAGTGATTTGAGGAAATCTCTTTGGTTTCTGACACTTTTTTAAAACGCAAAGACAGGTGGGTTTTATTGGCACAACAAAGCAGGTGTCCAGCAGAGAACGTGGTTGCTTGTAAAAGAGGATACTGAGGCTGACACGTGCTGCTTCATGCCACTGAAATGCGTAAAGATTTATAGTCCTGTAAGGTAAAAGCAACAAATGTATAAAGGCTACAAATAAAAGAATTACAATAAAAACAGAGGGAACGTTCACCTAAACTGTGACTCAGTATTTAGTTGCTGTGCAATGAAATTTATCTATGCTGTTACAAAGTACTTAAACAGGCACAAGATGCTACATAACTTCTTGTGGAAATTAGGCCACCTAGTGGGAATAAACGAGTCCCGGGTGTGCTTTTTCTCAAGTTTGGTCCCCCAGAAGAGGCATCATCCTAAACCAATCTTTTCTTTTTAAGTTCTCTGATTTTCTATTCATCTTCCAAACCCAGCTTGCTGTTCCTTAAACGGCTTCCTGCTCAGATTAATGTTCTTGTTGGGCAGACAAAAACACAGCTAATCCATTATGAAGCAGAAACCACCAGAAACATTCTGAAGGAACTGCTGGCAAAAGTCCCTGTAAGAGACAGCTTCATCATGACAACGTGTAAAAGCAAAGCTGTCAATTCATCCGTGGATCTATGTCCCTCCCCTCATCTATGGTCATGAACTTTGGGTAGTGATTGAAAGAACGAGATCACAGATACAAGCAGCGAAAATGAGCTAAAGTCCAATTTAAAGTTAAGTGTTCCCAGTAAAAACACAGCACCCTAACCTACCAAGAGATACCTGGGCTCATTTAGAAAGGCAGTATTTACTTGAATGATAAATGATAAAATAAGTTCTCCAAAAGTTGATTCTGTTCATCTGGACGTAGCGTTCTCAGTGGGAGAAACGTTTCATCAGTCACTTGGATGACTGACGAAAGAGATTTTATTCGTTTTGTGTTTTTAACTTCCATCTATTTTGTCTCTTCCCTCTTTTCCCAGGAGGAAGACTTTCAGGAGATGGTGAACACGGCCCAGACAATGGAGACTCAGTACAGCCATCTCTTTGAGATGGTTATAGTCAACGACAACCTCGATGTTGCCTTCAGCGAGCTGCAGTTGTGGCTGCAGGCTTCTTTCCAGAATCTAAGACTTTGACATTGATCAGGGTCTCAGTCTGGGTCACACATCCATGGCCACAACTTGGAGCGCCTTGGTCCAAACCGGAACGTGGAGCGAGCTTGGAGCATCGTAGCACCAGCAGTCCTGCCAGCACATCAGTAAACCGGCCAAACAGGACTCCTTTAGTGGTTTTATAACATTAGACCATTAGAAACCAAAGGGATTGATGTATTTCTTCTTCGTGGACAACTTACATGTGTTTGTCTGTAAAAGAGCACAGCACCAGGGAAAGAGGAGAAAGGAAAACATACTTGCCTTCTGTCTTACTAGACTTTTGTACATCTAAAATCTTCCATGACTGTTATTCCAAGCAAAACACTGTCAGGTACACTTTTGAGAAAGGGCAATAAGTGTAATTTTATTTAAAAGAAATTAATATATTTTCTAATATCTGCTTGTAGTCCTTTTTATGCATTTTATATACATTTATGACTTTAATATGATCTTAGCTGTAGCCATCTCTGTGACAGCCTCTTTTTACTAGAAGCATTTTTTTCTCTCAATCTAGCATTTTTTTGTTCGTCACCCTAGTTTAGTTTTTTGGCTCTGTCAGCTCTACTTGGCTTTATTTGGCTCTATTATCAGCACTGCTACAATTCTCCTAGCTCCAGATTTTGCTCTCTTGTTGATTCTGGGACAAGCTGACCTCCTTTAAATTAAGGGGAGACTATAATTCCAGCTACATTTTTATTCACCAGAATTCACACAAAAACAATCCATATTTTATTTATTTATGCTTTGGGCTGTTGTTTTGTTTTGTTTTGTTTTTTAACTTCCTGCTCCTTAAAAGTATACTTTCTTTGATTGGTTGCCCCTCACCTAGCCTGTGCAAACAGAAACTAGTGCTCGTATGCACTGCCTCCCAGAGATGACCTTTTGCATATTTTGCATATTTAGCAGTGTTTAATATCTGCTTAGTATATGACAAAATACAAGCCAATGGATAAGTTGTCCTTTATACATGGAGGTAGAGCGCAAGGATAGTTGGAGACTGGAAACAATTAGGAGGAGCTAGCCTATGTCTGCTAGTCTTTCTGAACTTGTGATTTTAGTACATTGTTCATCCCTATTAATAACAGTTAGTTCATGTTGAATTCATCTCTTAATTTCTGTGCTTGCTCGGCTGATTGCCTCCAATCTCTAGCTGCATTTAAAACTCTAAGAGTGCTATCAGTCTTCCAAAGTCTCAGTAAAAAAAAGCATTAAGCATATTATCCAAACTGTCTAAATGATTCCTTAAACTCTATATTTATTCTTTTTTTTCTTTACTCTAAGAATACTCTCTTACTCTGCTGAATGTCCAGCTCAGGTTGTATGTTTCCAAATTGTGCATCATTTATTTCTCCCTTTCCACCAACTGTGACATATACAAACTTGATTTGTGTCCTTTTTTTTAAGTGTAAGCATGATTGGTTATACTGCTCTGATGTAATATGATTTAAAAGTCTTTAACACTCTTGTCTGCCATACTTTGTCCCAACATTTTTTTGTCTTTTTGTTTATTCAGTTTTTCTACCTCCCCACCCCCCTGCTGCCCATCTTACAGATCAAAGTCACATTTGTACAGTCTCCAGAAAATACCTTTTTAATGTCTCCCTGTAATGATATACTCTTTAAGTGGCACATTGTATGAATTTACATTATTCTTGATAACTGCTGCATTTTTTATTAAAGAAAATACGACTAAACTTGTAATTGCAATGTCCCCAAATTAATTCATATATGTTGTTAGCCAAGCAAAGAGTGAACACAACTTTATGTTTACCAGCACAATCCCTACTTCTCTTTAATAAAATGTTGCATATTTTGTGAATAAAGGTAATGAACAGGTGGAGGTGGTGAAAGGGGGGGGGGCTCCTAAGAAGAGGATTTAGCCGCCCTCCACTTGATGTTCAAAAGAAATCCTGTACTGATCAAAATCAGGTTGACTTAACCCAAACACCTTCCATGGTGCTCACTTTGAGAGTAGAGCAGAGCAAAGGAGAGTTAATGGTGTTGGGCAGAGAAGTGCTAGGTGGGGGAAGAGGAGGAGAAGCCACTTACTCAGTTTGTCCACACATTGCTGCTGATGTCTTTCACTCATTCCTGCTTCATAATTAGGATACTAGAGTAAAGGGGGACACAAAATGGCTGCTTTCACATACAGTAATGTGGCACTAACCCTCCACACTCCCAAGGCTGTACGCACAAGTGAATGAATGGTCAAATACGTTTTTCCCCCCCAAAAGCAATCAAGGTCAGTGGCTCATTTTTAATATGCGGAGATGTACTGGGTACTGGCAACAGCACCTCCAGGCTGTCTAAAGCTTGCACAGTGATGGGTTTAGGAGGTGCTAAGTAAGTGTATTTGACCAAATTTTCTCTTAAATTGTTAATACCACAAGTTGCTTTGCATCTTTTAAGGAAGACACTCTAGCCCTCCTGTTGTCCTCATGTCCTGTACACGCCTAGGGTCAAAAATGACCCAAACTCACTAAAAATCTAAAATCTGAAGAACCTTTACCCACTTGTCCCACACCTCTGTTATGGGAGCTATGTCTTGATGCATGTTCAGTCATCCAAGTAAGTAAATCCCCAAAAGTTCTGTTCATCTGGACGTAGCGTCTTCAGTGGGAGGAACATTTTGTCACTCCTCTAAGAGACGACTTTGAGTCTCAGCTGACTGCAGGATTTTCACAACCTTATAAACAGTACCTTTGAACAATGACTGAAACTAGCACCACTGAAAGAACAATGGGCTGTGAGGTCAGTTCCTTGATTATTAATGATTATGGAACCGACCTCAAAGCCCATTGTTCATTCAGTGGGCTAGTTTAAGGCAGCTAGTTTGTCATCACACATATTGCAGGTCTTGACTCGAGGTTATCAAACTGTATCATCCTTGAGAAAGTGTGACAAATTTTCAGTGGCATTTTGGTACTCACTGTATCTAAGAGACACACGTGGCATAGCCATAGTTATGGCTATTGCCAAGTTATGGCAATAGCCATAACTTCATGAAAAAATCACAATTATAAATTATTTCCCAACACACATAAGATCACCCAGCAGCTGTGTTTTCATACACCTCTCACATGCAAACTATCACACAGAGTGATTTTTATAATTATCTCATTTGTTACACACTAACCTTCCACAGGCTAAATCCTGAACATTTCATAGCTTTTTATTTTACTGGTTTATGTGACTTACTAAACACAAATATTATCCGTGAAAAGTTTACTACACTTCTGTGATCATTAAAATAACAAAGTAGTACAGTACAGGAGAACTGGTGCCAGAGGAACAACCTCCTTCTAAACGTCAGTAAGACAAAGGAGCTGATAGTGGACTTCAGCACTAAGCAGGAGAGGAACTACCAGACCCCTGTCATCAACGAGTGCCCAGTGGAGAGAGTGGACAGCTTCAAATACCTCGGAGTTCACATCACGCAGGACCTGTCATGGTCCTGTCACATCAACACCGTGGTGAAAAAGGCCCGTCAGCGTCTCTACCACCTCAGACGCTTGAGAGACTTCCAACTGCCCTCCAAGGTGCTCAGGAACTTTTACTCGTGCACCATAGAGAGCATCCTGACGGGAAACATCTCAACCTGGTTCAGGAACATCACCATGCAGGACAGACGACGAGCTCTACAGAGGGTTGTGCGATCAGCTGAGCGCACCATCCGCTCCGAGCTCCCTGACCTGCACTCAATCTACAGCAGACGGTGCTGGACCAAGGCCAGGAAGATTGTGAAGGACCTCAGCCATCCCAACAACAGACTGTTCTCTCTGTTGAGGTCAGGAAAGCGATTCCGCTCCCTGAAGACCAACACAGAGAGACTGAGGAGGAGCTTCTTCCCGCAGGTGATACGGTCTCTCAATCACATCACCACATAATACTGACCCACACATATGGTTCTTACACACACACTGGACATTCCGGACATTTGTTTACACTAGTGGGCACTTCACAACTACACTGCGTGGTCATCTAATCAAATCACTCACTTAGTCACACGTCACTTAAATAAATCACTTTTAAGCATTTTTGCACTGCACAAGACACTTAAATATGTGGATTGCACAACCCTGGACATTACATTTCTTTCATTACCATTTATTACTTGTACAGCTGCTCTTATTGTTCTATATTTCTTCATATATTCTTATATATTTTCTATATTGTGTATTTTGTTGTACAGTTATTTTATTTTTAACTTTCTTTTTTTTTTTAAATTTTCATATTTATTTCCTATCCTATTCATAGTCTTTTATTTTAGGTCACGAGCAGTTGTCTAAGCATTTCACTGCATATCGTGCTGTGTATGACTGTGTATGTGACAAATAAAATTTGAATTTGAATACAGTAAGTGATTGGGTCGTAGGACATGACTTGTAGGCTCCTAACATGTTCACCAGCAGCTGAAAAGATTGCCAACTTCAGTAAGTGACAACAACAACACTTGACACCACCTTTCTTCTTCTTCTTCTTCTTCTTCTTCTCTATATAAAAAGTCGTTTTCTATCGTCATGTGTCAACTGAAACAATTGGTTTTGTGAATTTTGACTTAACTCGCTTGCCGTTTCGTTTACCAGTGTCATGGCAACAAAAGTGGGAGGGGCACTTACTAGAGCCGATAGTGGTCTTGTTTCTATGGACACTGTGGTTGACTAGCTACCAGTAAAGGTGTTGTAAAGCAAGTTAAAATACACGGTAAGTTTGTACTAATACAGGTAAAAAACAGATAGTCATAACGTCATGACAGACAGCGGAAGAGACTTGCTTCATGGTGAATTAATGAGGAATACCTCGGTGTGGTTTCAGTTGTTTTATCTAATATTAGCTGAAGACCATCGGCTTTTCTAATAACGGGACTCTGTAGCATAAAAATACGCTTAACTGTAGTCACTCCTGTCCCAAGAAAGTGTGCTGGTGCTCTTCACAGTCTCGTTAACGCCGTTATTATAATACATTACTTGTTTATTTTTGCATTGCTGTCCTCTAGCGAGTTTTGATTGTTGGATATGTCTTTCTTTTGTTAAAGTTCTGCAGCTAACACAGACGTAAGGGTCTGGCTCTCTAGATTTTATTTAGCTATAATAATGATGGGAGGAGGGAGGGGATTATATAGTGTATATAGTACATGCCATTTATTTGAATGACCCACTATGGCCATCATGATACCAGTGCAAGCATCTGTCTTCTTTTTTTTTAAAATTATCCATGAATCCATCCAGAAATATTTATTTATTTCCTGTCATATCCAACAAGCAAACCAAGACTTAAAAGGCTGTTTTAAATGGTTCCTTTGTTAATGTTAAGTTTTAGAGTATCCCAGACACAGCGATGGGGATATCATTGACCAGGGCTGCCCAATGGACCATGGTCAGCTCCAGTACTGCAAAGCTGGCATCCACACCAATGAATGAGTCCTTGTTGAAAGAAATCCTGCACTTTGTGGAGCACTTTAGTTCCCAACACCCACAGGAAGCTGAACATGTGTTTGAGGAGCCACTCCAGTGGAGTACCACCCCAGATAGCAAGGAAACATTGAAACAATGTTGAGTCAATATCAGGCTGTGTCATTGAACCAACGTTGAAGAGTGACGTTGACCTAACGTCACTCTTGCACCCTTTTTTAATGTTGAAACAACGTCAGGTTTTGATGTTGAATCAATGTTGAAACCTGACGTTGATTCAACGTTATATTTTCTAATACTGCTGACATTGAAACAATGTCAGATTCTGATATTGAAACACTGTTGAGCTATGGTGTTGATTTTCCGCCTCTTTCGCACAGTTGCTTTTTATTAAAACAGTTAAATCATGACTGGAAATCTACCTTTCTTTATAGGTATTTTAACCAATACTAAACTACTGCATGTTTCCATCAATACTTCAACCACCTAAACACATAATTGTACTTATTCCTTAAATTGGACACCCTTTATAAAAAAAACCCCAAATGTCTCACAATGTATCATGTCAATATTAATATCCTAAAATAAGAAAGCATTGCATGTGATGTAACAGAGAAAAAAAATAAACAAAAAAAGGTCAATAGGCATGTTTCGTTTGCTAAATACTTTATTAAAAGACAGTTTCCGATTTACGTTTATATGATTCACAGAAGTTTGTAATTTTTTGCATGATGTGCGTCCTGCACCACCCAAACGATCTGGGGCGTATCGGAGCCATTTCTGCACTGCTTGTGCAAAGACAAACTCGGACATAGAGTTTGCCCCTAACTGCTGCGTCAGGCTCCAATCAAGGCAAAGCGTCTCACCTATAGACACATTTTAAGAGATGGAATTAGCGTGTCTCATGTCTTAAATGTGTATGCAAGTGCTTGTGTGTTTAACCAACAGGCCGTTGTTATGTATTTAAATCACATCTGACAGCTATTACACTTTATAGTTACAAAGTGTACATAACCTTTATATACTTACCATTGCCTTATTTGCCTCTTGTGATTGAAGAGCTGGCTCTGCATTGTTTAGCTCCTCAATGTTGTGCAAGGGCAAATCCAGAGGCAGTACCCCAGCATCTACCGATTCATTGCAGCCGGTATTGCGGATGGCTCTGACCTCCTCACGGAGTTCGTTAACAGCTCTCGTCAGGTCTGACAGAAAAAGATACATTTTTTTTTAAGTATTTAAGAATACAGACAACTTGTCAAACGTTTCCTTGTGTCACACACAGATATGTACAAAGACACTAGACAGTATTTTATTACCTGGTATTTTCACTCGAGGGGCCTGGGGAAACCATTTTTTTTGTGGGCTGCTCATCCTCTGAGTCACTATATGTGTACAGGGGATTTGGTCTAAAGAAAAAAAGTTGAAAACGGTCATAAGTAATTACAAATGTGCTTTTGGAATATTTTTTCCTAAAGTTACAGTTTGATTTATAACAACACACACAGGAAACGGAGATGTGCAAGAAGGTACAGTATACAAGGAATTTTTGAAGTGCACAAGTGTACACGGCTTTGCATTTATAAAAGGTTTACAAGCTTCCACTTTTTGGACTATATTATGTGGTGATATTGCAGTATGCAAGCACCACAGATATGTATAAAAGACAAGATCATAAATTCTTAGCAATCAAAGATATGTTTGTGAAATAAAAAAAGTTTTACTTGTGCTTTCTTTTATGACTGGTCTGAGTTTCAGCTTCGGACTGAAGGTCAGACATATCACAGTGTTCACTTAGATATTTCTGAAGACTGCGTTCTGCTTCGTGAAATGTGTCTGGAAGTACAAACACAATGTATGGCCAGACATAAATTAGGACACGAAAAACTTGTTATTGTTACATTTATACAATACCAATCCAGATGATACCCACCATGGCTTATTAGAAGTCAGACTGGTGCATAGGTGAGCCATGTTGCACCAGGATGAACTCTCCTCTTTACTGCGTCGTGGATCCTGAATGTGTCTCACGGAGGATATGGAGGCCATGACAATTTCTCCCCATTTATCCATGATCTAGGGACTATTTCTGTACCACCAGTGCTAAACTGCACAATGCACCAGTCTTTCATTTTTATCTTTTTTTTTTAATTTGGAGTCCTTTTTTGCCCTGTCTAGGATAAACAGGAAACAGATAATTACAATATATTTCATAGTCACTACAAAACTTGATCTATTGATTGAACTAAATAATAAATAATAGCTTAAAATGTATATAGGCAACAATTACAAGCAAACCCGATAAAACAAACTCTTTTTTTTTTTTAACATACAACTGCGTGTGTATATGTAAGCATTTAAACACTGAAGATAATAAAATTAACAGTATTTTGTCTAAGTCTGCCATTGTAGGAATTCATGGCACCGAGACAAAAACTTGGCGCACAGTGTGGCGTCAAAATAGGCGCACACCTTTGACGCTGCGTTTTCTCCGTCTTCCTCGTCCACACGTAAATGCTAAACGCAGTTTACGTGTGGACAAAAGGTGCAAACGCAAGTTAGGTGAGCGTGCAGCGTAAAGTTTGAATTGAGTGCGAATCGAAGCGGGTGCTCTCCAATCATTAAAAGTAACAAAGTCATTGAACACATTTATACAGTTACCTTTACGTTTATCAATCATATATCACAGATTTACAGTTTTTTTGTAGTACTATGCTAAAAAGCAACTACAGAGCGAAAGTCTGGGTCAAGCGCCGAGGCGACGGCAAGAACAAAGGAACCCTCGAAGCGTTAAAGCTAGCTTTGTAAGGGAATATAACGGAAAAGTATGAAACGAAAATGTTTTCTTTGTTGATAGACTTTGTTCACAGTGCAATTTATTTGTTGCCGGATTGTAAGATGAAAGTAGACACAATTTCGGGCTCCCGCATTTTATCCGAAACTTTACATTAACAAGTTTGTTTGTTTTTTTTACTGTTATTCAAATGCAACCGTGGAAATAACGAATAGAACAAAAGTCATTCATTCTTACCTTATACTAATCGTGGTGCAGGCCAGTGCAGTGCATGAACTGATGCCTTCTCCGGTCAATTCCGCTGAGAGTAAATCTAATGTCCCGCTCTACTGTACAAGACAATGGTTACCTGGAGGGATGTACCACTGAGAGGGGTGCTGCGGAATAGTCCAAGTGGTAGCAGCTTTAATTTCCCGCTCAACCATAAATCGATGGTTTTTCAACGTGATTGTTGTCACCTTGTCAACTATAAATAGATCAACAATCAACGATGACAGAACAACAGTGAATCAATGTTATTTCAATGTCAGTGTCAGGTTTCATCAGTATTTCAATGTTGTTTCAACATTGGTTTTGTGTTGACATTTCAATCCTGACGATTCTGATGGTTCAGATGGAAAATCAACATCTGTTCAATGTCTCCTTGCTATCTGGGTTTAGTGCCGTCTGATTTCAAAACAGACTACGACATCAGGTTGGTCTAATCATGAAGCGGGCAGCTGGCTGGCTCTCAGTATTATGTGTCTGTGCAGGATTTGCTGTCACCATGGTCTCCAAATGTTTTTACCTTAGACATACTCAAAGCTGCATGTGGACTGTAATTAATTTGTTTTTCAGCTTCAGTAAGATTGAGAACGTTCCACTGTATTTCATCAGAAGTACAAAAACAAAGACTCAGATCTCCATTAAGCATTTCAGGCAATTAAAGTTTCTTTTTTGTTTTATTTCCTACTCAGTGACTCAGATGTTCAGTCCCACGAAAGAGATAGTGAGGGCCATCCACTCCTGCAGCTCTCTCCACCGACTGTTTATGTACGCAGCTTCAGCCAGCTCTCTAAACTGCTTCATCTGGCAGATGATAAGAAGTTGGTGGAGGTTCGGGCATGTCTAGAAGGTAAATTTGAGTCCAATTTGCATCCTAAGCAGTCCAACCACCAGCATTCCTCCATAACCCACAGACTTAATGTGTTTGTCCTCCTTGTTACTGTGTACAGCCATCCAATTATGCCACCATTGGTAATTCTTTCTCTGAACTAATATATATTTCTTTAACAGATGGACACATGATGAATATAGTAATACTTATTTCATACTGCCAGTGGATTTGTTATGGAGAGATAATATTAGCTTAGTTTTGAAAAGAAACAAAGTACAGTCAAAGCCAGCTGTTTTTATAGTTCAGAATGAATCCAACTCATAGCATTTGAATTTGAATCGCTAAACCTCCCCTCTTTTGTTGTTCAGAAAACAAAGAGCCCCTGGTTAAGATTCTTGGTAGGAGCTTTTCCTCTGACCTGGCGATAGAAGCCCATGACGATGCAGTAAGTGTGGTAGACAGGACGAAGGAGGAAGGCTTATCTAAGGACTTGGAGGTCAAGGTCAAACTGTTTCAGTTGTTCCAAGACATGGACAAACAGATCCTTGACAAGCTTCTTAAAGACATATCAGAGTGAGTGCTCCACAATATTTCCATTTAGACATGTTCAAGCACATTTGAAACAGCCTATCTGATTGGACTAGGAAGCATATTGAAAAAAGTAACTACTAATGAATTATTGTTTTGTTTTCCTTAATATTCACAAAAGACAAGTAAGGCTGAACCCCAAAGCAGTGAAGAATGAAGTGGAAATCCTTCAAATGTTCTGCGGTGGAGGGGATAAAGGGCTGTTGAAGTCGCTGCGATACACATCAGGTTTGAATCAGTTCCACATTTTACTGGAATACGAGGAAAGCAGTCACTGTTAACTCTAATGCTGCATAAAAGCTGTGTTCTGCTGCTCTCAAAGACATGAGAGACAGATTCCAGTTTACAAAGTCATTTTTCAGCTCAGGTATTTTGCTTCATTGCATTGCATTTAGCAGCATGCACACATAATGACACATTTTATTCTATTCTACAGAAAAAGCAAACAAACAAAAAAAACCCCATTCAAATCCAATTTATATTGCAAGTATAACTATAGACATCATAACCAATGATATCATGCTGCACTGTTAGATGTCAGTAGATTAGCTACTGTAGGAAACATCAAAAACATGAAATTTAGACTGTGCCCCATGATGGCTGCACCAGCTGGTGTGGTTCAACTACTGTTTGCGTAAAAAGAAAATTGTTACACACTATATTTTTACTTTAATTCAAAACAATTTATATAGTGCCAAATCACAACCATCACCTTTATTTTGTAAGCTAAGCACCTAAAATAATACAGAGAAAACCTCAACAATCAGACAGCCCCTCTATGAGCAAGACAGCAGAGAAATTTAAGTGTTTTAATATATTAATATTTCATACTTTAAGGCTGCCTGTTTGTTTAAGGGAGATGAACAACACATTATAATTTTGCATAATTATATCACAGATGATAGACTAAATAAATAGATTTTAGGTAGATGCTTGTGCATTCTTAAAGTCCCTTCACCTAATTTATTTAAAAGTATTTTATAGCATATAACACCTTTAACTCCAGAAAATCATAAATCAAAATATGGATATTACCTGTCCACAGATTCATGGTGACATAGCTGCTCTTTTAACTGTTTGGTATCTTCGCTTTGTTTGGTTGTTGTTGAAATGGTTTACATGATTTTCTGGCTGAGATTCGGAGGTTTCTATGGACACTACTCACGTCGGCACTTATATTTCTGACCTCTTGTTATAACCGATTAAACGCGATCTCCTCCCTTTTGCCCCCATTTTTCTGGGCATGGGTGCTTAAAAAAAACAAACATCTGTCTCCTATTTTTGTGTCACATAGGAAAGAAGCATCAATACCTGATAAGAGACTTATTAATTTGGCCTTGCTGTGTATTATTGTGGTGTTTGGTGCAGTTTTCTTGTTTTGTGGGGTTGTTGTTTTTTTCAAGTGGAGATGAATATCTCTAACAAGTTCATTTGTTCACATTTGCATATCTTAATTTTTAAGAGAAATGTGTTTGAGTTTGTATACTATATGCATATAAGGCAACCATTTCCTTTTTCAGTATTTTTGTGTGGTGCATTTTTCTCTGTTTTAACAAGAGGCACAAAGTACATTTAAGTCGACCTAAGATGGTTTGTTTTAATTTTTACATGGTCTTACTGAGGTGATGCAAAGTGAAACAGGCATTCTTTTTTTTTGGTAATGTGCTGGAAAAGCTTGAAAATGGACCTTGAAAGTGCTTGAATTTGATGCTCAAAAATGCGTATGAACCCTGGTTAGAACCCTAACTTGAGTTCAGGAGATGAGGCTTGAAGCTGAATTCTTTTTTTCTGTGAAATAAACTCGAAAATCAACGGACTGTACCTTTAACCATTTCCAAGGTTATTAAGTTGGCTTTCTTGTTTTTGTTTTCAGACTTTCAATTTTCAAATGGCTATCGTGCCCCCCTGTGGAGACAGGTGCAGGGTGACATTTGCTACCTTGTGATTGAGCCCTGTGACACTGAAACCCTCTACATTACCTGTAGCACTGCTGGGAGTTTTCTCAATGGGGTAAGACTAGAAGTGAAAGGTACGGAAGAGGATTAGGGCCACTGGAAAAAAAAAGTGGGCACGTCTTTTTTTTTCTTCTTTTCCTGAATTCTGAGAAAAAAGTCAGAATTCTAACTTTTTTCTCAGATTTTTTTTCCAGTGGCCCTAATCCTCTTCCGTAGAAAGGCAGTGTGGTCCACATTGTGATCTTTTATATTTCTATGTAAATATGACTTAAAACATAATCATTTCATTTTCACACAAGCTTTCAGATATGTTCTAACCTCAGCTCAACTGTAACTTTAACTAACAACAGCTGACATGTGAGCCACAATAAATTGTGGTTTTTGGACTAAAAAAAAGTTAATTTAACTTTGTTTTCACAGGGCATAAAACAGGAGGGGGAGGAGAATGGATATGAGCGAACAAGTGATGCTTATGAAGACCTGGTAACACTTCTGAAGAGCAGATCTCCACATTTTGCTGATAAAATAAACCAGGTAGAGTAGAATTATAGCAATTAACATAAACACATTAAGGTGTGTCTTTTTTTTTGCTGTGAATTGTAACTCTCTAAGCAAAAGTGTGTGGGTTCTCAAATGCCTCTTTGTCTTATGAACCTTCTCTCTAATCCTGTGATTTTATGACTGATGCTGTGTGATTCATATCTGTACACAGAGTTGGGATTCTGTAATCCAGGCTAAAAAATTTCGTTAGAGACCAAACAGACAGCAAAGCAGGGTATGCTTCTGGACATGACTTCAATGATTGAGCAGTTGTTAGTATATGAACCTGCAGTGTCCCTGTTTTTTTTACTTTTTATCAGACTTTGCTAATCAGTCAATAGTCTGCACCAACTCCCAGTTTATATTAGCATGTTGTACTACTCTCAGCCATTTAAGCTGAGTGAATGAATGTGAATTTTTTGCAATAGTGCAATACTATACATCTGTATATATGCCCAGATATACTGATGATAAGTGGACTACTGGATCTACTACTTGTCCATGTATGCCTTATACATGGACAAGGACTGACAACACAGAATTGATGGATGCTACTATTCCAGCCAATGCAGTAAGAGATCAGTTATCTTTAACACATGTGGGAACTATGGATGAACACAAAAGCCAACATCCACACTGCCCAAGAAGCACCTGGCAGCTCACTGCAATGACATCAATAAAAGATGAAGCTGGAGTTTAAGAGGCTATTGCACAGTGGAAACAGTAGTGAGCAATATGGACATAATGAACCAACTGTAGTAAAAGAGACCAGTAGAATTGAACTAGTTGATACCCAGCTGCCTACAGGGACAGAAGGATCTAATCTTTATCAGAGGAAAAAGATTGTGCCCAACCTCAAGTAGCCACTCAACCAAGAGCAGGAGTCCCCCGGCTCACTGGCAAAATCCCATCAGTGAGGGAACATTACATCACCAGGATCATTAGCGAGGATATCAAGATGTCATTCAGACTGGGAACGTGTAGGCGAATAGCTGCAAAGAGAGGGAAGGTGATCCAAACTTGCTAGAAGATAGAATATCAGATAAAAAGTGCAGCTGCAAGTACCTTCTTATCCCACAGGCCAGTGGGAACTGAGGTGAAGTGAAGGCCTGCCATAGCCAAGTACCTCTAGAAGGTAAAAAAGGTTCTGAAAAGCAAACTGAACAGCAGGAATAAGATCATATGCTGATAGGGCATATGTATTGATGGAATAATAAGCTGGCCACAGGAGGTGATAGGTGGCATTGATGCCAAGACATAAAAAACTCCTTACAGTGCATTGAGGTCTCCACCTGAAGTCCGTGAAACCAACCCCCCTCTCTCTCTCCCTGCTTTCCTGTCTTTCTTCACTGCATCTGTCCAAATAAAGGCTAAAAGCAAAAAAAGGACAGCACAGAGACATTGTGTATAGGAAACATCTGTGCCGCATATGGACTAGACGTCCCCAAGTATCAATGGGAGAAACCACCAAAGTTGGCTGAGAACAACAGGGCTAATTTCCTGTAGTACTTTTGAGTTCCAGGCAGACAAGTACGAATTTGTCCATTTCTCATATAGTAGAACTGGAGAAAGTTGGTTAGCCTAGTAAAGTCAAACTGTGGGTTTGTATATTGACATACGTTTCCAATAGCACTTTGTATTTTATAAAACACAAGCCAATGAAAAAAGCAATTGGGCATGCTTGGCTCTAGCTAATGCACAAACACAGCCCAAATAAATAAGTCCATATATTGTTGAGTACGGGCTCTTATGTCAATTTTGTGTTTTTAATTATAACTTTTTACTCTTTCGTGGTTTTTATATGAGTCTTCCTTGAGTGGCATGACCAAGACTTTGTCAGACATAGAGTTGCAAAAATGGATGGAAAATACAGCACGCTGATTGACAAGAAGTCAAAGAAATGCTAATCAGCTTAATCAGAATAGCTTTTTTTATATAAGCAAGAATTTGAGAAATGTACAGTCAGACTACAAAGCACTTTACAGTCAAATTTCGCTTGTTTTGTTGCAAATTGGAAGAGGTATTTACATTCATTCTTCAACTTCTCGCTTTCCCCCTTACCAGCAGGCTTCTGCAGTTCAAGAACTATCAACAAAAAAGGAAAAGACTGTGAATGAGCAACTACAGCTTGAGCTGCACACAACACGTAGGAACATATATGAACCAAGACCAAGTGGTATCTTGTCTACATGTGGGTATGTGATGATTCCTCACTTAAGAATTCTTCTGAATATTCATTGCATTGCAGGTATTCTTCTTGAAGAGCAGATGAACTTTGATGACCATGATGCCAAGTCTTTAATGCATGTGTTTAGTGTATCTGCTAAGATGTTATAAAAACATCGTTATATGGTTTAGAAATTCAAGGGAAACCCTCTTTGCTCTCTGCTAAACACAAAACTTAGGAATAAGTATGAAAAAAGAATCCCCAAAAGATCTATCAAATTTGGTCTTTGATTGATAAATAGATCTAGCAAGGGCTGAGCTGTTGCAGCTTTACCTCAGGATATTTGTACCCATCTGAGGAGAAACTGGTCTTTTTAATCTTAATTGCTTAAAAAATGCTGAACCCTGTCCTGAATTGTTAAATAATGATTATGCCAGAAAAATGACCATCTCAAAATAGAAGTAGGTATAATGAGTCTTATTTCACATCATTACAGTAAAACAGAGGAAAATAAAGGCCATAAGAGTTCTGAAGAGGAGGAAAAAAGTCTTAGACAAGGAGCCAAGAGCAAAATAAAAGCAGAATTCTCTGCATCTTCTTCACCTGGACACATGTCCTCCCAAAAACGGTAAGATCTCTTTTGTCAAAACCTACAAGGGTTCCTTCTTGCACTGCAGCTGGGCTAAATTAAACTAAGCAGAGGTTAAAAGTGCAAGGGATCTGATTGTAGCCATGAAGCAGCTATAATGACTCTTATTTCACCTCATTATAGTAAAACAGAGGAAAATAAACCCCTTAAGAGTTCTGAAGATGAGCACAAAAATCTAAGACAAAGAGCCAAGAGCAAGACGAAAGCAGAATTATCTGCATCTTCTTCACCTGGACACGTGTCTTCCCAGAAACTGTAAGTTTTCCTTTTAAGAGTTTCCTCTAGATCTGCAATTGGGGTAAATTCAACCAAGACGTTAGACATATAGGGTTTTGATTGTATGTCTAATTAAAAAGGCAGAAGTTGCTCTTGTGTATTTTAGGAAGACATCAGCAGGAGCCCTGCCAGGGGAACTTTTCAGTGAGAGCTCCACTGAGAGTGAAGAGGAAGAGGAGCAGCCATATCGCCATCCAGAGACTAACACAGACCTGCCCTCTGAATACTGGCAAATCCAGAAACTGGTTAAGTATCTCAAGGTATGATAAGTTCACTCTGCACAACAGAAGCAAACTCAGGTTTCACAAAAACCTCTTTGTGTGTGTGTGTGTGTGTCTGGACGCCACACAGCACAGTTATTTATAGTTTGCCCAGTAGTCATTTTATAATATCATTACCATTAGATGCTGAAACCTACCATGAGCCAAACTGAACACCAGGAATTCAGCAAATCATTTTTTTTTCTATCAGTGTTAACCAGCACAACGCTAAACACTTAAAGTACAAGGCTGTGGCATCAATGAAACAGCTCCAGCATGTGTAGCATTATGAAAAAAAAACAACAGAGTAAGAGGGAAGAGCAGTATAAGAGAATGGAGAATTCTTAATGTTATTTCCTCCTCTCCTACTTTTTAATTCATTTGTGTTTGAAATTATTGTTTCAGGATGGTGACCAGATAGTCACTGTTGACACTCTTTGTGCCATGATGGACTTTAATTTGATGCAGGAGTCATGCCAAATGGCTATCCAGGACACAGGTGGCCTTAAAGTCCTCCTTAACTTGCTGGATACAGATGAACACAAATGCAAAGTGAGTTGCCATGACAAAGTTGGACCTGCATGGCCTGCTGGCATGAACAGAGCTGGCCATGTGTGCCAGCCTGTGTTTTAGTTTCAGAAACATGAGTGCAAGGTAGAAAGCATGCTGTTTAAAAAATGGGGTAGCAATTATTCTATAGCATTCCTAATGAGATGTGTGGGTTGGTGCTTTTCAACTGGGTTGTACTGCAACATTTTATCTACTTTTAGTGGAAAGTTTTGCTACTTTTTTGGCTACTAGAGACCTCTTGTAGGCATAAGTTTCTTTATCATAAAACAAACATAATTTTTAACTGGTTATATTTAATATTAATGTGTGTTCTTGTGATTAGATCGGATCTCTAAAAATACTGAGAACCATCAGCCACAACTCGCAAATCCGTCGGGTTATTGTTGACATGAAAGGCGTGCAGAGCATAGTGAAGATCCTGGACTCACCAGTCAAGGAACTGAAGGCCTTAGCTGCCGAGACCATCGCTAACGTGGCCAAGTTCCGCAGAGCAAGAAGAAATGTCAGGTTATATGGTGGTATCAATAAACTGGTGAGTGTAAGCACAGTAAAATGTAAGTCCAGAGTGTGACATGGCTCAAGCTCTACAATCCCATGGTGAGGAATGCAGCAGGAAAAAACACTGCAGATTTGAGCCTGATCTTTCTGTACTGGTAATAACGAAAAATGTCCAACAGTGGCAGATTTTCCTTGAAAACACAGGTCAGCTTATTTATGATGTAGTATTTCTTTGTAATAACCTCAGAAAACCTGAAAACCTTGAGAAAAATTCTGTTTTATTCTGATGAAATCCATATATTAACATAGTTCAAAGGTTTTTTTTTGTTGTTTTGGCTTCCTTGAAGTAAAGAATTATGTTCCCTTTTCACACAATAGATGCCTGATAGTGGTCATCAGTTTTTTTTTTAAATTAGAAAGTGGGTGCTGGGTACCAGATAGAATGTCTCCTACATCCTCTGACCTGCATTTGTGATTATTGATGGAGGGATCTTTGACTGGACTGCCTTCCTAATTTAGCCACCATGTCTTGTTTATTTTGTTCAGCTCCAAATCAAATGAACACAGAATGATGGCTTTAAATGGTCACACTGGGCTTTTCAGCATCAACATCTATCCTGACAGTTTTCCACTCCTAACTTCTCTGTTGTTTTAATTCTCCCTGAATGAAATGTTCTAGTAACAGAACTTTAATCCCACCCATCATGACCAAAAATGAGCTATTTCCATCTGGAACCATCAATTATTACCCAAATCTAGCAAATAAATTTTTTGAGTTTAGTTCTTGAATTTGTGTTAGGCTCACAGATCTTATATGTAGAGAATATCAGATTAAATACAGAGTGTGTTTGCTTGTCTGCACACAGCTTCATCTGTGTGTTTATATACATGTAAGTTTTGGGGTGTCTATATCTCTAATCAGGTAAAGCTGCTGGACTGCCTTCCTAATTTCGCCAGCCTTACTCCCAGCCAGGAGGAGGATATAGAGGTGGCCTGTTGTGGGGCTTTAGCATTATGGAGCTGCAGCAGGAGCACCAAGAACAAGAAGGCCATTCGGAAGGCTGGGGGTATCCCTCTGCTGGGACGCCTGCTCAAGTCTCCACTTCAGAAAATGCTTATTCCAGTGGTTGGCACCCTACAGGAATGTGCTTCAGAGGTGAGAGGGGCCTAGGATTGACAACAAGTCGTCAAATTAAAACATCTATTCAAAGTGTTAAAACAAATACTGCAAATCATTTTTATTAAATGACAATGCCAGTAATTTCCCTTTCTTTTTTATTGTAAATACATTTATAGAACTGATAATAGTTTTGCATTTTCTAATTAGTTTTTATTTTTATTTCATTTTAACTTTAAAAAAAATTAAAATTTAGTTTCAGAGTTAACTTTCTTATTTACATTTTCTTTGTTGTTGTTTAAAAATGTTTAGTTTTTAGTTTCTGCTGGTTTTCTACTAGTTTCAAAGCTTGTGACCATAGGTGAGGGTAGGGATGTAAATAGACCGGTAAATCGACAGCTTTGCTTTCACATTTAGCTTTCTTTTGACCACGACGGACGAGTACAGCAGCCGCAATCTATTTGTCAATCTTCTGCCCCTGTCTTCCCTCAATCAAGGGAACAAGAATCCCTCCACTTGGGACAGCAACGAGCCCCTTATCTGGAGGGGTCAAAATATTTACCCTATTTCTGCTGATGGCCATGGCCTTAGACATGTAGGAGTTAATTCTCATATTCACTGGTTCATGCTCGACTGTGAATTGCTCCAGTGTGAGCTGGAGACCACCGCCTGCAGCCAACAAGACCACATGAGATACTGGGTGCCACGAACCGTAACTTTCCGATGCTTGGTTGTTCATACAAATTCTGTGCTTAAAGGTTATGAACAAAATGTGTGACATAGGAGAGCACTGGATGAGCACAAAACAATTCTGACTTATTGTCATTCTTTCCTTAACTCTCCCCACAAAGTTGGAAGCATGAACTTGTCAGAAATGCTTTGGTATGCTGAAAATTTTTTAATTCCTTCTACTGGAACTAAGGGGCAAAGCCCAAGTCCTGAAAAACAACCACACACCATAATCCCCCATCCACCAAACTTTACACTTGGCACAGTGCAGTTAGTCAAGTATCACTCCAACCACCAAACCAGACTCTTCCAGCCAGAGAAGCATGATTTTTCACTCCAGGCATGCTTTACAACATGGCATCCAACACTTTGCATTGCACTTATAGATGTAAGGCTTAATTGGAGCTCCTCGGCCATGGAAAACAAATCCATGAAGCTCTCTATGCACTGTTCTTGAGCTAATACCACTAATAGTTGACTGTCGGCTGTCTAGTAGCTAGGAAGTATTCATGGCTGGACTTGTTGCACAGGTGGCATCCTATCACAGTGCAACGCTGGAATTCACTGAGCTCCTGAGAGCAACCCATTCTTTCTTTCTAATGTTTATAGAAACAGTGTGCATTCCTAAGTGCTTGATTTTATATACCTGTGACCACAGAAGTGATTGGAACACCTACATTCAGTGATTTGGATAGATGAGTGAATACATTTGGCAATATAGTGCAGGTCCAATAACAGAACACCATTTGGTTTTACTATTGTTGCCTATATGAGTGTGGAAGTCTCCTAGTAGGAAAACAGAGGCTCCAGACAGAGCACTGTCGAGCACACCACCCAGCAACTCCAAGAAGGGTGGATACTATGGGTACACTGGGTACTCCAAGCGCAAACAACATCCAGGACCTATTCCCTGGCTTGCAGGTGCAGGGATCAAACGCTCTTGTCCACTGATTAAAACTCTAATTCAAGGATGCCCACCGCAGCCCACCACCTCCCATTGAAGGCAACTCTAGACTAGAACAGAGTCCAGTCCTTCTCTAGGAGACTGGTTCCATAGCTCAAGCCATGTGTTGAGGTGAGGCTATATCTAGCCAGTATCTCTCAACCTCACACACTAGTTCAGGCTCCTTCCCCACTAGAGAGGAGACTGGGAGGCTGGGACTCAGTCGCCAGCCTCAATAGCCACCAATTGGTCCTCCATGGCCTTCACTCTTGGCTGCTGCCTGAGACACACTGAGCCTAACCCTACAGCACCTCATGGTTCATTCATGGTTATGTGATCTGTTTATTCTTGTGTCACTACAGGAGAGCTACAGGAATGACATTCAGACTTTAGGCATGATCAAAGATTTGGTCAGAAACCTAAGCAGTGACAACGATGAGCTACAAATGCACTGTGCCAGTGCTATCTTTAAGGTACCGTGTTTCTTGTCTGTGTCTTGGATCCATTGGAGAATAAAGGATTTGGACTAAAAGAGTTCTATACAGTGTTAACATAGCTCTCACTTCTTTCTTTTTGCTCTGCAGTGTGCAGAGGATAAGCAAACCCGTGACCTGGTGCGCAAGTATAAAGGTCTGCAGCCACTGGTCTCACTGCTGCATAAAGCAGACAACAAGCAACTTCTGGCTGCTGCTACCGGAGCAATATGGAAATGTTCCATAAGCCAGGAGAATGTAACTAAGTATGAATACCTCAGACAGCACAGCGGTACCACTCATTAACACACACAGATTTTAAAAGAGAATATAAAAGAGACACAAAGAACAATGTATTCATAACTTTTTAGTGTTCGTTATTAGATGTAACAGATTAGTATGACTTTGACAAATCTCTTGATGAAATAGTTTGATAGCAGTAAAACACTGAATCGTCCACATATGCCCATGCCTTTCGAACATATGTTTGCCAGAATGATGCAGTCTGTGAACACATGAGTAGCAGCGGTGGATATAGAACGCATCCTGCCGACTTCTGTGCATGAGGGACATTATACCATCACCACATGTTATTTTTATAGATTTCAGTTTTTTCCACAGCTAAACAAAAGGATCAGCGTGGATGCTGATTGCATAGACGTCAGGATGTGTTGGTTATTCCCTTCAGTTTAGCAAATGAACTCATAAGCTAGTCTGTTGTAATAATTGTTATGATTTAAAAAAAAAAAAGTACTATATGAAGTTGAAAGCTTTTTCCTGAGGTGAGAAAATGCATTTTTTCTTATGTGTAGTTCAGATTTTAGTGGAATTCTAAAAATAATTAGAAAAAGGGTTCAGTAGCACTCACAAGGCTTTCTGCACTTCATATATCATAACTGACACAATGAAAGCTTAACTGGCCATGACTAATTTAGCAGCTTAAAACACTTGTTGTCAGTACAGGGTCTCTGCCTCACTTAATGAATTGTCACACTATAAAACAGTTATCCAGCTACCGATAATGATAATAATAATAACAGAAGAAGCGCTCAGACAGTGCAAACCTCAGCCAAGGCAGCTCACTCTCTGGGCTGTATTTACTTTCAAGGAAACAGTATTGTATTTTGTTCCTATCGTTTTCTTTGTTCTTTGAAAGTGAGGTCAGAGGTCAAATGTTACATGATATTTGGATGAAAACTATAAAGTAATATTTAGAATTCCCATATGCCAGTATCACTTCCTAAATGTTTCCACTACAAACAATGGCAGTAGAATTTTAAGCAGTTTACGACATAAAAGACATTTTATGAACATTTGACCATGAAAGAGAGGTGAGAGGTCCAAAGTAATGTGATATTTAGAATCTCTTATATGCTGTTATCATACAAACAATGGCAGTAACAAACATAGTTTTAAATAGGTCTTTGTACGGTACTTTCTCTATGTTGACAATACATTCTACACTTGAAGCTATTTACCAATTTTTGACCAATTAATTATCAACTCAACCTTTGAGACCTCGGAGGATGTTAGCCAAACTTTAATGGATAGTAAACATGACCCCACTCTACAGCCTTAGACATTTTTATAAGGATTATAAAAACAATTTTAGTGTTTACAGAAAGAATGACATGCATGCATGCACACACGCACAAACACTTTCACGTACATAACCTCCATGGGAGAAGAAATGATGCCATTAATCTTATGTAAAGCACATTTAGTGACACTACAAAGACTAAAAAACACTTTGGTTGTCCTCACTCTAACTTTAACTTATCACAAAGGTTGACAGCGTTCTCTCATTTTGTGGTTTGGTTTCCGTGTGTTGTGTTATGTTGTGTTTTTTGGATGACATGCACAGCTGGATATGAATGAAGGTGAAATTGGCCGCCTCTTCGGGAGGAAACCAGCATGATGTACAGCAAATGTTTTTAATTCCCACTTGAATGTGTAAGTGGATCTGTTTTTTCGAACTCTCTCAGGCTTATCACTTAACCTTCTAGGACCTGGCGTCCACATATTTGGACATCACATTTTGGGTTATTTAGACCAAAATACTCAATTTTGCTCGACAAGGGCCTGATATCCACTTACAAGGACATTATACTGCTACTGTTCTATCAAAATTTTAAACGAATATCCTCATATGTGGCTCTTATTTTTCTTAAAAACAAAAATAAGGCCCCAATGTGACCAAATATCAAAGAGAAATGAAAAATGCATGCTGTAGAGGAGTGCGGGTCTTAGGAGGTTGAAATGTCTAGGTCAGGCAAAAGTTTGGAATGAAGCGACAGAGCCATTACTGTCAAAAAGGAAAGGCTGTTAATGGTAACAGGGTTTTAGGGGCATGCGCTCATTTCAGAATCAGTCACAGGCTGAGTGGCGTACTGAAATGACAATCATTTTTGAATATGTTTTGTTACAGGAGTATTGAGAGGGAAGTCGACTTTCTTCTCTTTTCCGTCATTAAGTTCATGGTCAAATGAGACCCTGTGGCCCACTGCAAACAACAGGATGTTTTTTTCTTTTCTGTGACTGATGATTTACATGGTCTGGACAGCAGCACATATTAGCCATTTTCTTGATTAATGATAATACAGACATTGATTCCATGGTGCAGTTAAAAGGCAAAACTGGAGCCACACAGTGTGCTGGCTGTTGACATTTTACATTTATTTTTGACTTGGTTTTCTTCCCATTGTAGATATGCATGTGTTTTCCTAGTATTTCATGCTGGATTTAGTCAGAAACGGCATGAAAGGAGAAGGGGAGTAGAGGTGGGTTGCAGTGTGGCTTGCAGATGCAACTAAGTCAATGCTAAGTTTGAGTAGTATGCCCTGCATGGGGTTCTAGACATAGTGATAGTCATCAGTCTGTTGTTCAAACCACTTCACACCGTGGTCCAGACATGGTTCAGACTAGTGAATGGATTAAAAAGTGAGATAAGAAGTACTTTATTCATCCCCTGACTTTCCACCTATGTATTTTTTTGCTGCCAATGGTAGCACAAATGTTTACAGTTCCCAGTCTAGCACAACCTGGTAAACACTACTAAACTCTTAGTGTTGTTTTACATTCTTTGGTTAATATAATTAATTGCTAAATTATTCTAAGTGATATCATACAACCCCAGTTTTGTCTTCTTTCCTTAAAGGTTTCAAGAGTACAAAGCCTTGGAGATCTTGGTGAATCTACTAACTGATCAACCCGAAGAAGTCTTGGTCAATGTAGTGGGAGCCCTGGGAGAATTTGCCCAGATACCTGCTAACAAGGCTGCCATCCGTGAGTTTGGAGGCATCAAACCACTAGTTAAGTTGCTCACAAGCCCAAACCAGGTATCTAGATTTTTTTTCTATTTTTGCATTAATGGTGATGCCATGTTTACAACTTGCTCCTTTACCGATTCATCTTCCTGTAATCTAACCAGGCGCTGCTTGTGAATGTTACCAAAGCAGTGGGTGCCTGTGCAACAAATAAGGATAACATGGTGTAAGTCTGTCTCTTTCTGTACATCACAAGTACAATTTACACAAGACAAACTGCCTGTTAAAATGTGATGTGTCTGACTCATATATTCATACACTCACATATTCTTGACAATACGGTCATACCGTTTTACAAAAGAATGACATCAAGTCAAGGATCTAAACACGGTATCATTAACTGGTCATGCATTGATGCTTCAAGAAATCTCCTGTTTTTTACATTTGTAATTATGCAGGTAGGTTACCCTGTTATCCCCGGCTTAATGACAGGTTTTAAAAGCTTTGTTTATTGTACCTGCTGTGTTAAATGTGGTTGTGGTTTAATTCCCAGTGTTTTACTATCGGCCTGCAGTCACTGTTAGGAGGTGAGCTGGTCAGACTAACATACCTAAACCTAAATACAACTTAATGTCAGAATTCACGTTGTTAGTTATCTATTAGTGCTAACTAACAATAAACCCATTACATGTGTTTGGGATAAAAAGCCCAATAAAAAATTGTTAGTATGATAAAATATAGCCAGTTACTGTGGGGAGTTTCACACAGTGGGCAAAATGTGTTTACAATTGTTTATTTGTTTGTTCATTCAGTCTTTCATTCCCTCTTTTCTCACAACACTTCCATGTCTTTCTCTCTCTTCAGAATCATTGACCAGCTTGATGGAATCCGTCTGGTGTGGTCGCTGCTAAAAACCCCCAGTGCAGATGTTCAGTCTAGTGCTGCTTGGGCTCTTTGTGCATGCATTGAAAATGCAGAGGTATGTATTTCTTTAGTTGTCTGTGACTTAAAACTGGGTCTTTTGTGTCTCCTGTTTGTGTGAAGTGAAGCACATATTTATCCTGTAAACCAAAGAGTTCTGCAGTGTTTTTGCCAGACTGAGTAAATATCCTGTGGCATGGCTTCTGATTTCCCAGCTGAAAATCTTCTCTGAACATGCTACCAGCTCCAGAGGCACACAGTTGGGGTGGCTGTAGCTCAGAGGACAGAGCAACCATGCACAGAATAACATTATATTCATTTGTAACCGTGGTATGTTAAAAGCATAGAAAACATATAAACTTATGAAATGCTGTAAATTAAATATTGATGTACCCACTGTGTCCAAATCCAGTGGACTACCACCTTTAAACCTCTAGCTCAGCAGTTTGGACATTTTTGTGTTGTTATTGTGTGCCAATATTTGAACAAGGTTATGCTAAGTTGTGTGGTTAGCAAGGCCAATCCATATTTTGGACCAGTGTAGATTCCAGTTAAATTGAGCTTTAACACAGAAAATAATTTAAGCATCAGTTACTCGTGTTGTTTGTCAGAGTCCACTTCAGTGATTTGAAAGTTGATAGATCGATAGATCGATTTATAGATAGATAGATGATAGATAAAAATTAAAATTAAAAAGAAAAAAAATGTGGAGGAGTTCAAGTATCTCGGGGTCTTGTTCGCGAGTGATGGGAGAAGGGAGCCGGAGATCGACAGACGGATTGGGGCTGCAGCTGCAGTAATGCAGACGCTGCACCGGTCCGTCGTGGTGAAGAGGGAGCTGAGTGTAAAGGCAAAGCTCTCAATTTACCGGTCGATCTACGCCCCTACCCTCACCTATGGCCACGAGCTGTGGGTAGTGACCGAAAGAACGAGATCGCGGATACAAGCGGCAGAAATGAGCTTCCTCCGAAGGGTGGCTGGCCTCTCCCTTAGAGATAGGGTGAGAAGTTCGGCCATCCGGGAGGGGCTCAGAGTGGAGCCGCTGCTCCACATCGAAAGGAGCCAGCTGAGGTGGTTCGGGCATCTGACAAGGATGCCTCCTGGGCGCTTCCTGAGTGAGGTGTTCCAGGCATGTCCCACCGGGAGGAGGCCCCGGGGCAGACCCAGGACACGCTGGAGAGATTATATCTCTCGGCTGGCCTGGGAACGCCTTGGTGTTCCCCCGGATAAGCTGGAGGAGGTGGCTGGGGAGAGGGAGGTCTGGGCCTCTTTGCTTAGGCTGCTGCCCCCACGACCCGGCCTCGGATAAAGCGGATGAAGATGGATGGATGGATGGATGGATGGATGGATGGATGGATGGATGGATGGATGGATGGATGGATGGATGGATGGATGGATGGAAGAAAAAAAATGTAAATGCTTGCATTCTGTTTTTATTTACATTTTAAAAGGCATCCTGATATTTTCTGGAAACAGGGTCGGGCTTTGTTAGTACTTATTCACTGGATCCACTGGACTGGATTCTTAGGACTGCTCCCCTATTGATCATCTTCTGTGTTCATTTGCAGCTAATAACAGACTTTTTGACTCTAGGATGCAGGAGAAACTGCACGCTCGCTCATCGGTGGATTCCAACTGATTGTTAAATTGCTGAGCTCAACAAACAATGAGGTGCTGGCAAGTATTTGTGCTGCCATCTGCAAAATAGCCAAAGATGAGGAGAATCTGGCAATCCTCACTGATTTCGGGGTTGTCCCATCGCTGGCCAAGCTGACTAACACAGTAAGAACACCTCACAGCTGGAGAAAAACAACAGGGTTGTAGTGTTGTTGTCAGTATTCATATACCGTCTTTATGCTGAGTTTAGGTGCTCTTTAATCACTCACTGCTGTATGAATCCAGCTAATGAGGGGTGCATTAGTAGACACAACTTGTTCTGGGCAATGTAAAAAATGCTGTCTGGGATTCAGTAGCGTCTTATTTCTCTCCAGACTCATGACAGGCTCCGTCACCATCTTGCTGATGCCATCGCACAGTGCTGCATGTGGGGCAGCAATAGGGCATCATTTGGTGAGGCTGGAGCTGTGGCACCACTTGTGCGTAACCTTAAGTCGAAAGAAGGCTCGGTACAGCGGAGCACAGCCATGGCCCTGTATCAGCTGTCAAGGAATCCCAACAACTGTATTACCATGCATGAAAAAGAAGTAGTTCAGGTCAGTTACAGTGCTGTGGTACCTAGATATCTGACTCCAAAATTCAGTCACATTCAAACTGCTTTTTTGTTTCCTCCATTTAGACTTACATTTTTATTAGATTTTTTTTAACGGGTGGTAAGAATGTGCCAATTTAAGAAATACTTTTTAAATCTGTGTCTATGTTTGCCCTTATTAATGTACCAGTTAAGAGTTGCAACACTACTCCATAATGTATATTTGGATTTTAATCACATGAAACACAAATGTTTCACACACACTCCTCGACACTGAGCAGACTGCTTTTGTATTTTTCTACAAAATAATGTGGTTATAAGTAGAAGAACAGCAGTTTTTTAGATTTTAACCAGACTTATTCTGTAAGTTCACAGCTTTTTCATCCACAGGCTAGCTCACTTCATCTTCTGGTTTTTCTGGGAAAATCCTAGGAATGCCTTGCCTCTGCTTCTTTGCTAACCACACCGATGTGTGGACTGGTGTATTATAATGCATCTCATGCTTTGAAATGTGATGTGTTTCTGGTGTTTTAATTCAGTTTTGAGAAACACTCTTTAGTAAATGAGATTTGTTGGGAATACATTCTTCTGCTGGTTGTCAGCTCTGTCCTGTATACTTCCACAGCCACTGATCCACATGATGGGATCCAATGACGAGGAGCTTCAAGAAGCTGCTGCCGGCTGTGTGCGCAGCATCCGACTACTGTACATGGCTAACAGGAATGCTGAGTTATTCACTTTTAGAAACTGATCACAGCAACACCCCTGGATATGTAAGAGGGACTATACAAAAATGATCAGCGCAGTTATGTAATGTGTTACTTTAAAGAACTGTTTTTCCAGGCTTATCAAATTTCGTTTGGACCATTTAATTGTTAGAAAAAAAATTCCCACCTTTGAAGATCTCATTTGTTCATATTTTTTTTGCTTTGAATCAACATCTCCTCTTTCCTTTACAGGTATCTCTTTCACCTCTCCCTAAAAGCCAAAATTTGCTCTCAGTTTAGTTCAGGTTGAATAAGTGAACGTGCCTACAGAGCCGTCATGGTTCATTACTCAACCCTTTGGCCTGAGACATCGATCAGTGAAAACTGTGGGCCAATAAGGAGCGTCACATGCCTTCTGAAGGTGGGTGTCATGTTGAAAAGGAAGTGTATCCTGTTCAATGTCTATTTTAAAAATGTATTTATTTTAAATATATCTACATTTCAGAAAATCTCATCATTCGAAACTGAGTAAATCCAAAATGTTTCACTTAATCACTTTGTCAAAAGATTAAAATTTCTTGTATTTAATCTTCCAAAATTTGGTGCAGTTATATTCTTGTCTGGTAACAATAATAGACTCAGCTGGCTCTTTTCTTTTCTCTCCTTTAAAAAATGCTACATTGTCTTCTTCCACACATAAATCAATGTATGTTTTGAAATAAGTCAGATACAAAATATCACATTCTGCTTTATTAAACGGTATTCTGCCATGTTCAGATTTTTGAAAGGTTTAAAAATAGGTTACACGTTTAAATGAAACACGAAGTTGGTAAGAATGAATTTGTTCAACTCACAGACAATGAAATCAAACAGAAATCAGGGCATGAAATGTAAACATTTTTATTGACATTAACTTGAAGCGCTGAATTAGTTGTGTTTTCGGTTCAATTCAGTTCACTTCAATCTGTAAGGGAAAGTAAATGATGGTCTTTTCACACTGTAAGGTTTCCTTACAGTAATACACTGTAAGGAAACCTTACAATGTATTACTGTAAGGTTTGGTACCTTCCAGTGTTAAAAAGAAAACCCCAGCAGACACACCCCTCTGAGCAAGCACTCGGCGACAGTGGGGAGGAAAAACTTTCTTTTAAGAGAAAGAAACCTCCGACAGAACCAGGCTCAGTGAGGGGACGGCCATCTGTCGCGACCGGTCCGCGGAGTTTCATAAATGATCCAATTAATTAAAGAGCCATTATGATTTTAAAAATGGCTCCAATTAGTTTTTAAGAAATGTTTTCAGTTGATTTCCCTACATTACAGAAACCTTATTGTGTCTTTTGCTCCGGCAAAAAAAATTGCGTGCAGATGCTAAAAATTGGCGGATGGAACCCGGTTTCTTAGATAATTTTGCTATTTGGTTTTTGAACACGTCCACGATTGTTTCCTCAACTATTGGGTACTGTAACTGCATGAACAGGAGAACGTTCTCAGGCGTTTTATACTTTTTGCAAAGAGATTTGTAAACCAGCTTGCTGAGGTTTTTAAAGTTCTCCAATGGAACTTTAACACATTCTTCTTTGAGTTCTTTCCAGACTACAGTGGTAAATCTGTTTTGGATGGCTTCAATCATGTCTGGGGGCATGAAAATGCCTGCCTTATCAAAAGCACACCTAATCACGTCCCCATTACAGAGTTCCACAGAAAGTCGGTATTTTTCTTCTTTCTCACGTGATTCAACTTCACACGTGTCTGTTAATGCCAATAGGTGTTGTTTGAACACACAAAAAACTGTGGTGTCACTCAGTGATTCATCTAAAGCAGTTAATTTTTCATTTAGATCACTGAAAATGTCCTTGGCAACCTTTTCCAGCACTTCTGGGCCTAAAGGCACTTTAATGTTCTGGATTTCAGCCCAGACCTCCTCCAACAAACGTTCATGCAGAGAATCGGAAGAGGGGGACACTGATATTTTAGCAAACTCTGAAAACACAGTTTGAATAAGTTTGCTCAGCCATATTTTATCCTCAGAGTTGTTTTCAGCCGGCACGCTTTCATGTTTAACAGGGGATTTCTGTGGGGTTGGAGCTTTTACAGAACTAGATGTATATTCAGAAGATGGAACCAGGTGTTTTTTGAATGTAGAAATGATCGTTTCTTGGTGTTTTTCGTCTAAAACCATGGTGGAGAAAACCGCATGCTCTGGAATAGCCAGCTCCTTACAGATGTCAGAGAAAATGACCGTTTCCACATTTTCTGCGATTTCTACATCTTTAGACTCCAGTTCAGGCCAGAGTTTGTCAAACATTTCTTTCTTGTAATTTTCAGCAGAGAGATGTGCTGCTTTTTCGGCCTGAAAAATCACACCGTCAATGACTGACTGTACGGTGTAATCCATAGGAACGTCACAAGATGTTACATTGACTGGATTTTCTATGGCGCTTTCAACTCCGTCTGCGGAGCTGACAGAACTTGACTGACGCCTACAGCGCATCCACGGGTTTTTGAGTTTTTTCTTTAACCCACCGCCACGTGCAGTCTTCCTTCGCTTGACTATTTTTCTGCCAGCAGTGGCAGAGGAGACGTCAAGTGCAGGGGTGGCCTGGGAAGACCCCTGGTTTGCAGCTGTCGACTGCGAGCACAGGGTCACCATGTTTGCCACAAATTGAGAGAGCTGTTGTGTGGTGACCTTGTCTGCGCGACCTAACAGAAACTCGTCCCACTGCCCCGCTGTAATGTTGTCGAACAACTGGCGCACAAGTGATTTCACAGCACTTACTGTGTCATCAGTTGTACAATTATCCAGATTACTCCTAGCTTTTATATTTTTCATTGTGTTTAAATTTCTCTTTGCTTCGTGAAAATTTATTCTAGGTTTGTTATTAAGCAAGTAACTGCGTTTGAACCCAAGCGGTGTGTGTGTCTAGACATTGCCTTGCCTTCTATATATAGATACACGTTGCCTGTGACGTGACTACTCCTTTGATCCCTGGTTGTGATGTCATTTGATCTGCGTTTAACCCCGCCCACCCTCAAAGAAAAAACGAGAAACTGTTGCCTAGCAACCGCTACACGCTGTCTGAGCCGCAGAACCGTTTGTTTGTTTTGTTTTTTGTTTTTTTTGTAAAAGTAGGGAAAAATGAATTGCATGGGTCTAAGGCATGCATGCCAACCGTCCCGATTTCTCCGGGAGTGCCCCTTCCGAAAATCTCCCGGAGCCACCATTCTCCCGAATTTCTCCCGATTTTCCACCCGGACAACAAAGTTGAAAAACCATATCCCAGAATTCAAAGCACGGTCCAGCCAATTCCAGTTTCCAACAATGGCGGCAGCTACTTAGTGTTAATATTACTCTTATTATTCTTTCTGGGTCGCAAAATAAACTTTTAACATATTTTCAGGCGAGAATGTAGCTGTGTAAACCTTAAATATCTGAGCCGGCGAGAGCAGCAAACCCCCGCGGTTTTTGCTACTCAGGTTAAACATGATAAGTCACTTGGATAACTTAAAAATGTTATTGTCTGGCTTTTTTCAGTGTTTTATTTATTCGTGAGTAAATCGGTTTGGCTGAGATGATTAGAGTCAATAAAACTTTATTAAGCCCTCTGGAGGATTCCTGAGTATTTCACACAACTGAATAAACGTCAAACAGAAAACCGATTAAACAGAAGTGTGAGATGGTCGAGAATTTGCGCCAAAGTCCGGTTATATTTTAGATAGCAAGCAGCAGACGGCAGAGTTGATCTCCACCGAGAGAGCTCGTGACGTAATTCTGACCGTCCAATTTCACAGTCGCTCACTTCAGCCTACCTGGCTTTCGGAGGACCCGGCGCACTTAGACCGCGAAGGCCTCGGGTGGATATGGCCTCTGAATTTTGACACCCCTGCTGCTTCCAGCCGGACAATAATAACGATGAAATTTAACTTACTTTATCCGATAAATAAACACTGTAAAATTAAAGTTTTGTTGTTGTTTTTTAGCATATATATATATATATATATATATATATATATATATATATATATATATATATATATATATATATATATATATGTAATTATATAATTTTTTATGTTTGTGTGCCACCTTAACTATATGAGGATCAAAAGCTAAACAGTCTCCTCTGTGGCCCCTTCGTATCATTAGGAATAAGGGGCCCTGCGTGGAAGGCAGTGGATGAGATTACTGATGTCTGAACACAAAAATACAGATACTGAAGCCGCAATGTAAACCTAAGGTACCTACCATTCTCCAATACAGGGTTTGTGTGTTATATTTTCAGTGGGCTGATTGCGCCATCTAGTGATTATTTTTTATCATCACATTCTTAAAAGACATCTGCAGTGTAGCATGCTTTACTTAACTTTACTTAACATCTTATCTGGACATATTTGGAGTTTACAGTGTTATTATACTATATATATATCTATATCTATATCTATATATCTATATATCTATATATATATATAGATATATAGATAGATAGATAGATAGATAGATAGATAGATAGATAGATAGATAGATAGATAGATACATATGGTGTATCGACATCTAGTGTATATAATCAGTGTGACTTTTTCCCTTGAAAAATCTAAATAAATTGCACAATACATTTTAAGCAAAATTCCAGATGTAGCAAATACTATAAAAATTAAGAATACATTTTATAACAAATTTGTCAAATGGTTCAATAATCTCAAAAGAAAAAAGGAATTTGCCTTTTCTTTTCTCTCCTTTAAAAAATGCTACATTGTCTTCTTCCACACATAAATCAATGTATGTTTTGAAATAAGTCAGATACAAAATATCACATTCTGCTTTATTAAACGGTATTCTGCCATGTTCAGATTTTTGAAAGGTTTAAAAATAGGTTACACGTTTAAATGAAACACGAAGTTGGTAAGAATGAATTTGTTCAACTCACAGACAATGAAATCAAACAGAAATCAGGGCATGAAATGTAAACATTTTTATTGACATTAACTTGAAGCGCTGAATTAGTTGTGTTTTCGGTTCAATTCAGTTCACTTCAATCTGTAAGGGAAAGTAAATGATGGTCTTTTCACACTGTAAGGTTTCCTTACAGTAATACACTGTAAGGAAACCTTACAATGTATTACTGTAAGGTTTGGTACCTTCCAGTGTTAAAAAGAAAACCCCAGCAGACACACCCCTCTGAGCAAGCACTCGGCGACAGTGGGGAGGAAAAACTTTCTTTTAAGAGAAAGAAACCTCCGACAGAACCAGGCTCAGTGAGGGGACGGCCATCTGTCGCGACCGGTCCGCGGAGTTTCATAAATGATCCAATTAATTAAAGAGCCATTATGATTTTAAAAATGGCTCCAATTAGTTTTTAAGAAATGTTTTCAGTTGATTTCCCTACATTACAGAAACCTTATTGTGTCTTTTGCTCCGGCAAAAAAAATTGCGTGCAGATGCTAAAAATTGGCGGATGGAACCCGGTTTCTTAGATAATTTTGCTATTTGGTTTTTGAACACGTCCACGATTGTTTCCTCAACTATTGGGTACTGTAACTGCATGAACAGGAGAACGTTCTCAGGCGTTTTATACTTTTTGCAAAGAGATTTGTAAACCAGCTTGCTGAGGTTTTTAAAGTTCTCCAATGGAACTTTAACACATTCTTCTTTGAGTTCTTTCCAGACTACAGTGGTAAATCTGTTTTGGATGGCTTCAATCATGTCTGGGGGCATGAAAATGCCTGCCTTATCAAAAGCACACCTAATCACGTCCCCATTACAGAGTTCCACAGAAAGTCTGTATTTTTCTTCTTTTTCACGTGATTCAACTTCACACGTGTCTGTTAATGCCAATAGGTGTTGTTTGAACACACAAAAAACTGTGGTGTCACTCAGTGATTCATCTAAAGCAGTTAATTTTTCATTTAGATCACTGAAAATGTCCTTGGCAACCTTTTCCAGCACTTCTGGGCCTAAAGGCACTTTAATGTTCTGGATTTCAGCCCAGACCTCCTCCAACAAACGTTCATGCAGAGAATCGGAAGAGGGGGACACTGATATTTTAGCAAACTCTGAAAACACAGTTTGAATAAGTTTGCTCAGCCATATTTTATCCTCAGAGTTGTTTTCAGCCGGCACGCTTTCATGTTTAACAGGGGATTTCTGTGGGGTTGGAGCTTTTACAGAACTAGATGTATATTCAGAAGATGGAACCAGGTGTTTTTTGAATGTAGAAATGATCGTTTCTTGGTGTTTTTCGTCTAAAACCATGGTGGAGAAAACCGCATGCTCTGGAATAGCCAGCTCCTTACAGATGTCAGAGAAAATGACCGTTTCCACATTTTCTGCGATTTCTACATCTTTAGACTCCAGTTCAGGCCAGAGTTTGTCAAACATTTCTTTCTTGTAATTTTCAGCAGAGAGATGTGCTGCTTTTTCGGCCTGAAAAATCACACCGTCAATGACTGACTGTACGGTGTAATCCATAGGAACGTCACAAGATGTTACATTGACTGGATTTTCTATGGCGCTTTCAACTCCGTCTGCGGAGCTGACAGAACTTGACTGACGCCTACAGCGCATCCACGGGTTTTTGAGTTTTTTCTTTAACCCACCGCCACGTGCAGTCTTCCTTCGCTTGACTATTTTTCTGCCAGCAGTGGCAGAGGAGACGTCAAGTGCAGGGGTGGCCTGGGAAGACCCCTGGTTTGCAGCTGTCGACTGCGAGCACAGGGTCACCATGTTTGCCACAAATTGAGAGAGCTGTTGTGTGGTGACCTTGTCTGCGCGACCTAACAGAAACTCGTCCCACTGCCCCGCTGTAATGTTGTCGAACAACTGGCGCACAAGTGATTTCACGGCACTTACTGTGTCATCAGTTGTACAATTATCCAGATTACTCCTAGCTTTTATATTTTTCATTGTGTTTAAATTTCTCTTTGCTTCGTGAAAATTTATTCTAGGTTTGTTATTAAGCAAGTAACTGCGTTTGAACCCAAGCGGTGTGTGTGTCTAGACATTGCCTTGCCTTCTATATATAGATACACGTTGCCTGTGACGTGACTACTCCTTTGATCCCTGGTTGTGATGTCATTTGATCTGCGTTTAACCCCGCCCACCCTCAAAGAAAAAACGAGAAACTGTTGCCTAGCAACCGCTACACGCTGTCTGAGCCGCAGAACCGTTTGTTTGTTTGTTTTTTGTTTTTTTTTGTAAAAGTAGGGAAAAATGAATTGCATGGGTCTAAGGCATGCATGCCAACCGTCCCGATTTCTCCGGGAGTGCCCCTTCCGAAAATCTCCCGGAGCCACCATTCTCCCGAATTTCTCCCGATTTTCCACCCGGACAACAAAGTTGAAAAACCATATCCCAGAATTCAAAGCACGGTCCAGCCAATTCCAGTTTCCAACAATGGCGGCAGCTACTTAGTGTTAATATTACTCTTATTATTCTTTCTGGGTCGCAAAATAAACTTTTAACATATTTTCAGGCGAGAATGTAGGTGTGTAAACCTTAAATATCTGAGCCGGCGAGAGCAGCAAACCCCCGCGGTTTTCGCTACTCAGGTTAAACATGATAAGTCACTTGGATAACTTAAAAATGTTATTGTCTGGCTTTTTTCAGTGTTTTATTTATTCGTGAGTAAATCGGTTTGGCTGAGATGATTAGAGTCAATAAAACTTTATTAAGCCCTCTGGAGGATTCCTGAGTATTTCACACAACTGAATAAACGTCAAACAGAAAACCGATTAAACAGAAGTGTGAGATGGTCGAGAATTTGCGCCAAAGTCCGGTTATATTTTAGATAGCAAGCAGCAGACGGCAGAGTTGATCTCCACCGAGAGAGCTCGTGACGTAATTCTGACCGTCCAATTTCACAGTCGCTCACTTCAGCCTACCTGGCTTTCGGAGGACCCGGCGCACTTAGACCGCGAAGGCCTCGGGTGGATATGGCCTCTGAATTTTGACACCCCTGCTGCTTCCAGCCGGACAATAATAACGATGAAATTTAACTTACTTTATCCGATAAATAAACACTGTAAAATTAAAGTTTTGTTGTTGTTTTTTAGCATATATATATATATATATATATATATATATATATATATATATATATATATATATATATATATATATATATGTATATATATATATATATATATATATGTAATTATATAATTTTTTATGTTTGTGTGCCACCTTAACTATATGAGGATCAAAAGCTAAACAGTCTCCTCTGTGGCCCCTTCGTATCATTAGGAATAAGGGGCCCTGCGTGGAAGGCAGTGGATGAGATTACTGATGTCTGAACACAAAAATACAGATACTGAAGCCGCAATGTAAACCTAAGGTACCTACCATTCTCCAATACAGGGTTTGTGTGTTATATTTTCAGTGGGCTGATTGCGCCATCTAGTGATTATTTTTTATCATCACATTCTTAAAAGACATCTGCAGTGTAGCATGCTTTACTTAACTTTACTTAACATCTTATCTGGACATATTTGGAGTTTACAGTGTTATTATACTATATATATATCTATATCTATATCTATATATCTATATATCTATATATATATATAGATATATAGATAGATAGATAGATAGATAGATAGATAGATAGATAGATAGATAGATAGATACATATGGTGTATCGACATCTAGTGTATATAATCAGTGTGACTTTTTCCCTTGAAAAATCTAAATAAATTGCACAATACATTTTAAGCAAAATTCCAGATGTAGCAAATACTATAAAAATTAAGAATACATTTTATAACAAATTTGTCAAATGGTTCAATAATCTCAAAAGAAAAAAGGAATTTGCCTTTTCTTTTCTCTCCTTTAAAAAATGCTACATTGTCTTCTTCCACACATAAATCAATGTATGTTTTGAAATAAGTCAGATACAAAATATCACATTCTGCTTTATTAAACGGTATTCTGCCATGTTCAGATTTTTGAAAGGTTTAAAAATAGGTTACACGTTTAAATGAAACACGAAGTTGGTAAGAATGAATTTGTTCAACTCACAGACAATGAAATCAAACAGAAATCAGGGCATGAAATGTAAACATTTTTATTGACATTAACTTGAAGCGCTGAATTAGTTGTGTTTTCGGTTCAATTCAGTTCACTTCAATCTGTAAGGGAAAGTAAATGATGGTCTTTTCACACTGTAAGGTTTCCTTACAGTAATACACTGTAAGGAAACCTTACAATGTATTACTGTAAGGTTTGGTACCTTCCAGTGTTAAAAAGAAAACCCCAGCAGACACACCCCTCTGAGCAAGCACTCGGCGACAGTGGGGAGGAAAAACTTTCTTTTAAGAGAAAGAAACCTCCGACAGAACCAGGCTCAGTGAGGGGACGGCCATCTGTCGCGACCGGTCCGCGGAGTTTCATAAATGATCCAATTAATTAAAGAGCCATTATGATTTTAAAAATGGCTCCAATTAGTTTTTAAGAAATGTTTTCAGTTGATTTCCCTACATTACAGAAACCTTATTGTGTCTTTTGCTCCGGCAAAAAAAATTGCGTGCAGATGCTAAAAATTGGCGGATGGAACCCGGTTTCTTAGATAATTTTGCTATTTGGTTTTTGAACACGTCCACGATTGTTTCCTCAACTATTGGGTACTGTAACTGCATGAACAGGAGAACGTTCTCAGGCGTTTTATACTTTTTGCAAAGAGATTTGTAAACCAGCTTGCTGAGGTTTTTAAAGTTCTCCAATGGAACTTTAACACATTCTTCTTTGAGTTCTTTCCAGACTACAGTGGTAAATCTGTTTTGGATGGCTTCAATCATGTCTGGGGGCATGAAAATGCCTGCCTTATCAAAAGCACACCTAATCACGTCCCCATTACAGAGTTCCACAGAAAGTCTGTATTTTTCTTCTTTCTCACGTGATTCAACTTCACACGTGTCTGTTAATGCCAATAGGTGTTGTTTGAACACACAAAAAACTGTGGTGTCACTCAGTGATTCATCTAAAGCAGTTAATTTTTCATTTAGATCACTGAAAATGTCCTTGGCAACCTTTTCCAGCACTTCTGGGCCTAAAGGCACTTTAATGTTCTGGATTTCAGCCCAGACCTCCTCCAACAAACGTTCATGCAGAGAATCGGAAGAGGGGGACACTGATATTTTAGCAAACTCTGAAAACACAGTTTGAATAAGTTTGCTCAGCCATATTTTATCCTCAGAGTTGTTTTCAGCCGGCACGCTTTCATGTTTAACAGGGGATTTCTGTGGGGTTGGAGCTTTTACAGAACTAGATGTATATTCAGAAGATGGAACCAGGTGTTTTTTGAATGTAGAAATGATCGTTTCTTGGTGTTTTTCGTCTAAAACCATGGTGGAGAAAACCGCATGCTCTGGAATAGCCAGCTCCTTACAGATGTCAGAGAAAATGACCGTTTCCACATTTTCTGCGATTTCTACATCTTTAGACTCCAGTTCAGGCCAGAGTTTGTCAAACATTTCTTTCTTGTAATTTTCAGCAGAGAGATGTGCTGCTTTTTCGGCCTGAAAAATCACACCGTCAATGACTGACTGTACGGTGTAATCCATAGGAACGTCACAAGATGTTACATTGACTGGATTTTCTATGGCGCTTTCAACTCCGTCTGCGGAGCTGACAGAACTTGACTGACGCCTACAGCGCATCCACGGGTTTTTGAGTTTTTTCTTTAACCCACCGCCACGTGCAGTCTTCCTTCGCTTGACTATTTTTCTGCCAGCAGTGGCAGAGGAGACGTCAAGTGCAGGGGTGGCCTGGGAAGACCCCTGGTTTGCAGCTGTCGACTGCGAGCACAGGGTCACCATGTTTGCCACAAATTGAGAGAGCTGTTGTGTGGTGACCTTGTCTGCGCGACCTAACAGAAACTCGTCCCACTGCCCCGCTGTAATGTTGTCGAACAACTGGCGCACAAGTGATTTCACGGCACTTACTGTGTCATCAGTTGTACAATTATCCAGATTACTCCTAGCTTTTATATTTTTCATTGTGTTTAAATTTCTCTTTGCTTCGTGAAAATTTATTCTAGGTTTGTTATTAAGCAAGTAACTGCGTTTGAACCCAAGCGGTGTGTGTGTCTAGACATTGCCTTGCCTTCTATATATAGATACACGTTGCCTGTGACGTGACTACTCCTTTGATCCCTGGTTGTGATGTCATTTGATCTGCGTTTAACCCCGCCCACCCTCAAAGAAAAAACGAGAAACTGTTGCCTAGCAACCGCTACACGCTGTCTGAGCCGCAGAACCGTTTGTTTGTTTGTTTTTTGTTTTTTTTTGTAAAAGTAGGGAAAAATGAATTGCATGGGTCTAAGGCATGCATGCCAACCGTCCCGATTTCTCCGGGAGTGCCCCTTCCGAAAATCTCCCGGAGCCACCATTCTCCCGAATTTCTCCCGATTTTCCACCCGGACAACAAAGTTGAAAAACCATATCCCAGAATTCAAAGCACGGTCCAGCCAATTCCAGTTTCCAACAATGGCGGCAGCTACTTAGTGTTAATATTACTCTTATTATTCTTTCTGGGTCGCAAAATAAACTTTTAACATATTTTCAGGCGAGAATGTAGGTGTGTAAACCTTAAATATCTGAGCCGGCGAGAGCAGCAAACCCCCGCGGTTTTCGCTACTCAGGTTAAACATGATAAGTCACTTGGATAACTTAAAAATGTTATTGTCTGGCTTTTTTCAGTGTTTTATTTATTCGTGAGTAAATCGGTTTGGCTGAGATGATTAGAGTCAATAAAACTTTATTAAGCCCTCTGGAGGATTCCTGAGTATTTCACACAACTGAATAAACGTCAAACAGAAAACCGATTAAACAGAAGTGTGAGATGGTCGAGAATTTGCGCCAAAGTCCGGTTATATTTTAGATAGCAAGCAGCAGACGGCAGAGTTGATCTCCACCGAGAGAGCTCGTGACGTAATTCTGACCGTCCAATTTCACAGTCGCTCACTTCAGCCTACCTGGCTTTCGGAGGACCCGGCGCACTTAGACCGCGAAGGCCTCGGGTGGATATGGCCTCTGAATTTTGACACCCCTGCTGCTTCCAGCCGGACAATAATAACGATGAAATTTAACTTACTTTATCCGATAAATAAACACTGTAAAATTAAAGTTTTGTTGTTGTTTTTTAGCATATATATATATATATATATATATATATATATATATATATATATATATATATATATATATATATATATATATATATATATATATATATATGTAATTATATAATTTTTTATGTTTGTGTGCCACCTTAACTATATGAGGATCAAAAGCTAAACAGTCTCCTCTGTGGCCCCTTCGTATCATTAGGAATAAGGGGCCCTGCGTGGAAGGCAGTGGATGAGATTACTGATGTCTGAACACAAAAATACAGATACTGAAGCCGCAATGTAAACCTAAGGTACCTACCATTCTCCAATACAGGGTTTGTGTGTTATATTTTCAGTGGGCTGATTGCGCCATCTAGTGATTATTTTTTATCATCACATTCTTAAAAGACATCTGCAGTGTAGCATGCTTTACTTAACTTTACTTAACATCTTATCTGGACATATTTGGAGTTTACAGTGTTATTATACTATATATATATCTATATCTATATCTATATATCTATATATCTATATATATATATAGATATATAGATAGATAGATAGATAGATAGATAGATAGATAGATAGATAGATAGATAGATAGATAGATAGATAGATACATATGGTGTATCGACATCTAGTGTATATAATCAGTGTGACTTTTTCCCTTGAAAAATCTAAATAAATTGCACAATACATTTTAAGCAAAATTCCAGATGTAGCAAATACTATAAAAATTAAGAATACATTTTATAACAAATTTGTCAAATGGTTCAATAATCTCAAAAGAAAAAAGGAATTTGCCTTTTCTTTTCTCTCCTTTAAAAAATGCTACATTGTCTTCTTCCACACATAAATCAATGTATGTTTTGAAATAAGTCAGATACAAAATATCACATTCTGCTTTATTAAACGGTATTCTGCCATGTTCAGATTTTTGAAAGGTTTAAAAATAGGTTACACGTTTAAATGAAACACGAAGTTGGTAAGAATGAATTTGTTCAACTCACAGACAATGAAATCAAACAGAAATCAGGGCATGAAATGTAAACATTTTTATTGACATTAACTTGAAGCGCTGAATTAGTTGTGTTTTCGGTTCAATTCAGTTCACTTCAATCTGTAAGGGAAAGTAAATGATGGTCTTTTCACACTGTAAGGTTTCCTTACAGTAATACACTGTAAGGAAACCTTACAATGTATTACTGTAAGGTTTGGTACCTTCCAGTGTTAAAAAGAAAACCCCAGCAGACACACCCCTCTGAGCAAGCACTCGGCGACAGTGGGGAGGAAAAACTTTCTTTTAAGAGAAAGAAACCTCCGACAGAACCAGGCTCAGTGAGGGGACGGCCATCTGTCGCGACCGGTCCGCGGAGTTTCATAAATGATCCAATTAATTAAAGAGCCATTATGATTTTAAAAATGGCTCCAATTAGTTTTTAAGAAATGTTTTCAGTTGATTTCCCTACATTACAGAAACCTTATTGTGTCTTTTGCTCCGGCAAAAAAAATTGCGTGCAGATGCTAAAAATTGGCGGATGGAACCCGGTTTCTTAGATAATTTTGCTATTTGGTTTTTGAACACGTCCACGATTGTTTCCTCAACTATTGGGTACTGTAACTGCATGAACAGGAGAACGTTCTCAGGCGTTTTATACTTTTTGCAAAGAGATTTGTAAACCAGCTTGCTGAGGTTTTTAAAGTTCTCCAATGGAACTTTAACACATTCTTCTTTGAGTTCTTTCCAGACTACAGTGGTAAATCTGTTTTGGATGGCTTCAATCATGTCTGGGGGCATGAAAATGCCTGCCTTATCAAAAGCACACCTAATCACGTCCCCATTACAGAGTTCCACAGAAAGTCTGTATTTTTCTTCTTTTTCACGTGATTCAACTTCACACGTGTCTGTTAATGCCAATAGGTGTTGTTTGAACACACAAAAAACTGTGGTGTCACTCAGTGATTCATCTAAAGCAGTTAATTTTTCATTTAGATCACTGAAAATGTCCTTGGCAACCTTTTCCAGCACTTCTGGGCCTAAAGGCACTTTAATGTTCTGGATTTCAGCCCAGACCTCCTCCAACAAACGTTCATGCAGAGAATCGGAAGAGGGGGACACTGATATTTTAGCAAACTCTGAAAACACAGTTTGAATAAGTTTGCTCAGCCATATTTTATCCTCAGAGTTGTTTTCAGCCGGCACGCTTTCATGTTTAACAGGGGATTTCTGTGGGGTTGGAGCTTTTACAGAACTAGATGTATATTCAGAAGATGGAACCAGGTGTTTTTTGAATGTAGAAATGATCGTTTCTTGGTGTTTTTCGTCTAAAACCATGGTGGAGAAAACCGCATGCTCTGGAATAGCCAGCTCCTTACAGATGTCAGAGAAAATGACCGTTTCCACATTTTCTGCGATTTCTACATCTTTAGACTCCAGTTCAGGCCAGAGTTTGTCAAACATTTCTTTCCTGTAATTTTCAGTAGAGAGATGTGCTGCTTTTTCGGCCTGAAAAATCACACCGTCAATGACTGACTGTACGGTGTAATCCATAGGAACGTCACAAGATGTTACATTGACTGGATTTTCTATGGCGCTTTCAACTCCGTCTGCGGAGCTGACAGAACTTGACTGACGCCTACAGCGCATCCACGGGTTTTTGAGTTTTTTCTTTAACCCACCGCCACGTGCAGTCTTCCTTCGCTTGACTATTTTTCTGCCAGCAGTGGCAGAGGAGACGTCAAGTGCAGGGGTGGCCTGGGAAGACCCCTGGTTTGCAGCTGTCGACTGCGAGCACAGGGTCACCATGTTTGCCACAAATTGAGAGAGCTGTTGTGTGGTGACCTTGTCTGCGCGACCTAACAGAAACTCGTCCCACTGCCCCGCTGTAATGTTGTCGAACAACTGGCGCACAAGTGATTTCACGGCACTTACTGTGTCATCAGTTGTACAATTATCCAGATTACTCCTAGCTTTTATATTTTTCATTGTGTTTAAATTTCTCTTTGCTTCGTGAAAATTTATTCTAGGTTTGTTATTAAGCAAGTAACTGCGTTTGAACCCAAGCGGTGTGTGTGTCTAGACATTGCCTTGCCTTCTATATATAGATACACGTTGCCTGTGACGTGACTACTCCTTTGATCCCTGGTTGTGATGTCATTTGATCTGCGTTTAACCCCGCCCACCCTCAAAGAAAAAACGAGAAACTGTTGCCTAGCAACCGCTACACGCTGTCTGAGCCGCAGAACCGTTTGTTTGTTTTGTTTTTTGTTTTTTTTGTAAAAGTAGGGAAAAATGAATTGCATGGGTCTAAGGCATGCATGCCAACCGTCCCGATTTCTCCGGGAGTGCCCCTTCCGAAAATCTCCCGGAGCCACCATTCTCCCGAATTTCTCCCGATTTTCCACCCGGACAACAAAGTTGAAAAACCATATCCCAGAATTCAAAGCACGGTCCAGCCAATTCCAGTTTCCAACAATGGCGGCAGCTACTTAGTGTTAATATTACTCTTATTATTCTTTCTGGGTCGCAAAATAAACTTTTAACATATTTTCAGGCGAGAATGTAGGTGTGTAAACCTTAAATATCTGAGCCGGCGAGAGCAGCAAACCCCCGCGGTTTTCGCTACTCAGGTTAAACATGATAAGTCACTTGGATAACTTAAAAATGTTATTGTCTGGCTTTTTTCAGTGTTTTATTTATTCGTGAGTAAATCGGTTTGGCTGAGATGATTAGAGTCAATAAAACTTTATTAAGCCCTCTGGAGGATTCCTGAGTATTTCACACAACTGAATAAACGTCAAACAGAAAACCGATTAAACAGAAGTGTGAGATGGTCGAGAATTTGCGCCAAAGTCCGGTTATATTTTAGATAGCAAGCAGCAGACGGCAGAGTTGATCTCCACCGAGAGAGCTCGTGACGTAATTCTGACCGTCCAATTTCACAGTCGCTCACTTCAGCCTACCTGGCTTTCGGAGGACCCGGCGCACTTAGACCGCGAAGGCCTCGGGTGGATATGGCCTCTGAATTTTGACACCCCTGCTGCTTCCAGCCGGACAATAATAACGATGAAATTTAACTTACTTTATCCGATAAATAAACACTGTAAAATTAAAGTTTTGTTGTTGTTTTTTAGCATATATATATATATATATATATATATATATATATATATATATATATATATATATATATATATATATATATATATATATATGTATATATATATATATATATATATATATATATATATATATATATATATATGTAATTATATAATTTTTTATGTTTGTGTGCCACCTTAACTATATGAGGATCAAAAGCTAAACAGTCTCCTCTGTGGCCCCTTCGTATCATTAGGAATAAGGGGCCCTGCGTGGAAGGCAGTGGATGAGATTACTGATGTCTGAACACAAAAATACAGATACTGAAGCCGCAATGTAAACCTAAGGTACCTACCATTCTCCAATACAGGGTTTGTGTGTTATATTTTCAGTGGGCTGATTGCGCCATCTAGTGATTATTTTTTATCATCACATTCTTAAAAGACATCTGCAGTGTAGCATGCTTTACTTAACTTTACTTAACATCTTATCTGGACATATTTGGAGTTTACAGTGTTATTATACTATATATATATATCTATATCTATATCTATATATCTATATATATATATAGATAGATAGATAGATAGATAGATAGATAGATAGATAGATAGATACATACATATGGTGTATCGACATCTAGTGTATATAATCAGTGTGACTTTTTCCCTTGAAAAATCTAAATAAATTGCACAATACATTTTAAGCAAAATTCCAGATGTAGCAAATACTATAAAAATTAAGAATACATTTTATAACAAATTTGTCAAATGGTTCAATAATCTCAAAAGAAAAAAGGAATTTGCCTTTTCTTTTCTCTCCTTTAAAAAATGCTACATTGTCTTCTTCCACACATAAATCAATGTATGTTTTGAAATAAGTCAGATACAAAATATCACATTCTGCTTTATTAAACGGTATTCTGCCATGTTCAGATTTTTGAAAGGTTTAAAAATAGGTTACACGTTTAAATGAAACACGAAGTTGGTAAGAATGAATTTGTTCAACTCACAGACAATGAAATCAAACAGAAATCAGGGCATGAAATGTAAACATTTTTATTGACATTAACTTGAAGCGCTGAATTAGTTGTGTTTTCGGTTCAATTCAGTTCACTTCAATCTGTAAGGGAAAGTAAATGATGGTCTTTTCACACTGTAAGGTTTCCTTACAGTAATACACTGTAAGGAAACCTTACAATGTATTACTGTAAGGTTTGGTACCTTCCAGTGTTAAAAAGAAAACCCCAGCAGACACACCCCTCTGAGCAAGCACTCGGCGACAGTGGGGAGGAAAAACTTTCTTTTAAGAGAAAGAAACCTCCGACAGAACCAGGCTCAGTGAGGGGACGGCCATCTGTCGCGACCGGTCCGCGGAGTTTCATAAATGATCCAATTAATTAAAGAGCCATTATGATTTTAAAAATGGCTCCAATTAGTTTTTAAGAAATGTTTTCAGTTGATTTCCCTACATTACAGAAACCTTATTGTGTCTTTTGCTCCGGCAAAAAAAATTGCGTGCAGATGCTAAAAATTGGCGGATGGAACCCGGTTTCTTAGATAATTTTGCTATTTGGTTTTTGAACACGTCCACGATTGTTTCCTCAACTATTGGGTACTGTAACTGCATGAACAGGAGAACGTTCTCAGGCGTTTTATACTTTTTGCAAAGAGATTTGTAAACCAGCTTGCTGAGGTTTTTAAAGTTCTCCAATGGAACTTTAACACATTCTTCTTTGAGTTCTTTCCAGACTACAGTGGTAAATCTGTTTTGGATGGCTTCAATCATGTCTGGGGGCATGAAAATGCCTGCCTTATCAAAAGCACACCTAATCACGTCCCCATTACAGAGTTCCACAGAAAGTCTGTATTTTTCTTCTTTCTCACGTGATTCAACTTCACACGTGTCTGTTAATGCCAATAGGTGTTGTTTGAACACACAAAAAACTGTGGTGTCACTCAGTGATTCATCTAAAGCAGTTAATTTTTCATTTAGATCACTGAAAATGTCCTTGGCAACCTTTTCCAGCACTTCTGGGCCTAAAGGCACTTTAATGTTCTGGATTTCAGCCCAGACCTCCTCCAACAAACGTTCATGCAGAGAATCGGAAGAGGGGGACACTGATATTTTAGCAAACTCTGAAAACACAGTTTGAATAAGTTTGCTCAGCCATATTTTATCCTCAGAGTTGTTTTCAGCCGGCACGCTTTCATGTTTAACAGGGGATTTCTGTGGGGTTGGAGCTTTTACAGAACTAGATGTATATTCAGAAGATGGAACCAGGTGTTTTTTGAATGTAGAAATGATCGTTTCTTGGTGTTTTTCGTCTAAAACCATGGTGGAGAAAACCGCATGCTCTGGAATAGCCAGCTCCTTACAGATGTCAGAGAAAATGACAGTTTCCACATTTTCTGCGATTTCTACATCTTTAGACTCCAGCTCAGGCCAGAGTTTGTCAAACATTTCTTTCTTGTAATTTTCAGCAGAGAGATGTGCTGCTTTTTCGGCCTGAAAAATCACACCGTCAATGACTGACTGTACGGTGTAATCCATAGGAACGTCACAAGATGTTACATTGACTGGATTTTCTATGGCGCTTTCAACTCCGTCTGCGGAGCTGACAGAACTTGACTGACGCCTACAGCGCATCCACGGGTTTTTGAGTTTTTTCTTTAACCCACCGCCACGTGCAGTCTTCCTTCGCTTGACTATTTTTCTGCCAGCAGTGGCAGAGGAGACGTCAAGTGCAGGGGTGGCCTGGGAAGACCCCTGGTTTGCAGCTGTCGACTGCGAGCACAGGGTCACCATGTTTGCCACAAATTGAGAGAGCTGTTGTGTGGTGACCTTGTCTGCGCGACCTAACAGAAACTCGTCCCACTGCCCCGCTGTAATGTTGTCGAACAACTGGCGCACAAGTGATTTCACAGCACTTACTGTGTCATCAGTTGTACAATTATCCAGATTACTCCTAGCTTTTATATTTTTCATTGTGTTTAAATTTCTCTTTGCTTCGTGAAAATTTATTCTAGGTTTGTTATTAAGCAAGTAACTGCGTTTGAACCCAAGCGGTGTGTGTGTCTAGACATTGCCTTGCCTTCTATATATAGATACACGTTGCCTGTGACGTGACTACTCCTTTGATCCCTGGTTGTGATGTCATTTGATCTGCGTTTAACCCCGCCCACCCTCAAAGAAAAAACGAGAAACTGTTGCCTAGCAACCGCTACACGCTGTCTGAGCCGCAGAACCGTTTGTTTGTTTGTTTTTTGTTTTTTTTTGTAAAAGTAGGGAAAAATTAATTGCATGGGTCTAAGGCATGCATGCCAACCGTCCCGATTTCTCCGGGAGTGCCCCTTCCGAAAATCTCCCGGAGCCACCATTCTCCCGAATTTCTCCCGATTTTCCACCCGGACAACAAAGTTGAAAAACCATATCCCAGAATTCAAAGCACGGTCCAGCCAATTCCAGTTTCCAACAATGGCGGCAGCTACTTAGTGTTAATATTACTCTTATTATTCTTTCTGGGTCGCAAAATAAACTTTTAACATATTTTCAGGCGAGAATGTAGGTGTGTAAACCTTAAATATCTGAGCCGGCGAGAGCAGCAAACCCCCGCGGTTTTTGCTACTCAGGTTAAACATGATAAGTCACTTGGATAACTTAAAAATGTTATTGTCTGGCTTTTTTCAGTGTTTTATTTATTCGTGAGTAAATCGGTTTGGCTGAGATGATTAGAGTCAATAAAACTTTATTAAGCCCTCTGGAGGATTCCTGAGTATTTCACACAACTGAATAAACGTCAAACAGAAAACCGATTAAACAGAAGTGTGAGATGGTCGAGAATTTGCGCCAAAGTCCGGTTATATTTTAGATAGCAAGCAGCAGACGGCAGAGTTGATCTCCACCGAGAGAGCCCGTGACGTAATTCTGACCGTCCAATTTCACAGTCGCTCACTTCAGCCTACCTGGCTTTCGGAGGACCCGGCGCACTTAGACCGCGAAGGCCTCGGGTGGATATGGCCTCTGAATTTTGACACCCCTGCTGCTTCCAGCCGGACAATAATAACGATGAAATTTAACTTACTTTATCCGATAAATAAACACTGTAAAATTAAAGTTTTGTTGTTGTTTTTTAGCACATATATATATATATATATATATATATATATATATATATATATATATATATATATATATATATATATATATATATATATATATATAATTTTTTATGTTTGTGTGCCACCTTAACTATATGAGGATCAAAAGCTAAACAGTCTCCTCTGTGGCCCCTTCGTATCATTAGGAATAAGGGGCCCTGCGTGGAAGGCAGTGGATGAGATTACTGATGTCTGAACACAAAAATACAGATACTGAAGCCGCAATGTAAACCTAAGGTACCTACCATTCTCCAATACAGGGTTTGTGTGTTATATTTTCAGTGGGCTGATTGCGCCATCTAGTGATTATTTTTTATCATCACATTCTTAAAAGACATCTGCAGTGTAGCATGCTTTACTTAACTTTACTTAACATCTTATCTGGACATATTTGGAGTTTACAGTGTTATTATACTATATATATATCTATATCTATATATCTATATATATATATATATAGATAGATAGATAGATAGATAGATACATATGGTGTATCGACATCTAGTGTATATAATCAGTGTGACTTTTTCCCTTGAAAAATCTAAATAAATTGCACAATACATTTTAAGCAAAATTCCAGATGTAGCAAATACTATAAAAATTAAGAATACATTTTATAACAAATTTGTCAAATGGTTCAATAATCTCAAAAGAAAAAAGGAATTTGCCTTTTCTTTTCTCTCCTTTAAAAAATGCTACATTGTCTTCTTCCACACATAAATCAATGTATGTTTTGAAATAAGTCAGATACAAAATATCACATTCTGCTTTATTAAACGGTATTCTGCCATGTTCAGATTTTTGAAAGGTTTAAAAATAGGTTACACGTTTAAATGAAACACGAAGTTGGTAAGAATGAATTTGTTCAACTCACAGACAATGAAATCAAACAGAAATCAGGGCATGAAATGTAAACATTTTTATTGACATTAACTTGAAGCGCTGAATTAGTTGTGTTTTCGGTTCAATTCAGTTCACTTCAATCTGTAAGGGAAAGTAAATGATGGTCTTTTCACACTGTAAGGTTTCCTTACAGTAATACACTGTAAGGAAACCTTACAATGTATTACTGTAAGGTTTGGTACCTTCCAGTGTTAAAAAGAAAACCCCAGCAGACACACCCCTCTGAGCAAGCACTCGGCGACAGTGGGGAGGAAAAACTTTCTTTTAAGAGAAAGAAACCTCCGACAGAACCAGGCTCAGTGAGGGGACGGCCATCTGTCGCGACCGGTCCGCGGAGTTTCATAAATGATCCAATTAATTAAAGAGCCATTATGATTTTAAAAATGGCTCCAATTAGTTTTTAAGAAATGTTTTCAGTTGATTTCCCTACATTACAGAAACCTTATTGTGTCTTTTGCTCCGGCAAAAAAAATTGCGTGCAGATGCTAAAAATTGGCGGATGGAACCCGGTTTCTTAGATAATTTTGCTATTTGGTTTTTGAACACGTCCACGATTGTTTCCTCAACTATTGGGTACTGTAACTGCATGAACAGGAGAACGTTCTCAGGCGTTTTATACTTTTTGCAAAGAGATTTGTAAACCAGCTTGCTGAGGTTTTTAAAGTTCTCCAATGGAACTTTAACACATTCTTCTTTGAGTTCTTTCCAGACTACAGTGGTAAATCTGTTTTGGATGGCTTCAATCATGTCTGGGGGCATGAAAATGCCTGCCTTATCAAAAGCACACCTAATCACGTCCCCATTACAGAGTTCCACAGAAAGTCTGTATTTTTCTTCTTTTTCACGTGATTCAACTTCACACGTGTCTGTTAATGCCAATAGGTGTTGTTTGAACACACAAAAAACTGTGGTGTCACTCAGTGATTCATCTAAAGCAGTTAATTTTTCATTTAGATCACTGAAAATGTCCTTGGCAACCTTTTCCAGCACTTCTGGGCCTAAAGGCACTTTAATGTTCTGGATTTCAGCCCAGACCTCCTCCAACAAACGTTCATGCAGAGAATCGGAAGAGGGGGACACTGATATTTTAGCAAACTCTGAAAACACAGTTTGAATAAGTTTGCTCAGCCATATTTTATCCTCAGAGTTGTTTTCAGCCGGCACGCTTTCATGTTTAACAGGGGATTTCTGTGGGGTTGGAGCTTTTACAGAACTAGATGTATATTCAGAAGATGGAACCAGGTGTTTTTTGAATGTAGAAATGATCGTTTCTTGGTGTTTTTCGTCTAAAACCATGGTGGAGAAAACCGCATGCTCTGGAATAGCCAGCTCCTTACAGATGTCAGAGAAAATGACCGTTTCCACATTTTCTGCGATTTCTACATCTTTAGACTCCAGCTCAGGCCAGAGTTTGTCAAACATTTCTTTCTTGTAATTTTCAGCAGAGAGATGTGCTGCTTTTTCGGCCTGAAAAATCACACCGTCAATGACTGACTGTACGGTGTAATCCATAGGAACGTCACAAGATGTTACATTGACTGGATTTTCTATGGCGCTTTCAACTCCGTCTGCGGAGCTGACAGAACTTGACTGACGCCTACAGCGCATCCACGGGTTTTTGAGTTTTTTCTTTAACCCACCGCCACGTGCAGTCTTCCTTCGCTTGACTATTTTTCTGCCAGCAGTGGCAGAGGAGACGTCAAGTGCAGGGGTGGCCTGGGAAGACCCCTGGTTTGCAGCTGTCGACTGCGAGCACAGGGTCACCATGTTTGCCACAAATTGAGAGAGCTGTTGTGTGGTGACCTTGTCTGCGCGACCTAACAGAAACTCGTCCCACTGCCCCGCTGTAATGTTGTCGAACAACTGGCGCACAAGTGATTTCACAGCACTTACTGTGTCATCAGTTGTACAATTATCCAGATTACTCCTAGCTTTTATATTTTTCATTGTGTTTAAATTTCTCTTTGCTTCGTGAAAATTTATTCTAGGTTTGTTATTAAGCAAGTAACTGCGTTTGAACCCAAGCGGTGTGTGTGTCTAGACATTGCCTTGCCTTCTATATATAGATACACGTTGCCTGTGACGTGACTACTCCTTTGATCCCTGGTTGTGATGTCATTTGATCTGCGTTTAACCCCGCCCACCCTCAAAGAAAAAACGAGAAACTGTTGCCTAGCAACCGCTACACGCTGTCTGAGCCGCAGAACCGTTTGTTTGTTTGTTTTTTGTTTTTTTTGTAAAAGTAGGGAAAAATGAATTGCATGGGTCTAAGGCATGCATGCCAACCGTCCCGATTTCTCCGGGAGTGCCCCTTCCGAAAATCTCCCGGAGCCACCATTCTCCCGAATTTCTCCCGATTTTCCACCCGGACAACAAAGTTGAAAAACCATATCCCAGAATTCAAAGCACGGTCCAGCCAATTCCAGTTTCCAACAATGGCGGCAGCTACTTAGTGTTAATATTACTCTTATTATTCTTTCTGGGTCGCAAAATAAACTTTTAACATATTTTCAGGCGAGAATGTAGGTGTGTAAACCTTAAATATCTGAGCCGGCGAGAGCAGCAAACCCCCGCGGTTTTTGCTACTCAGGTTAAACATGATAAGTCACTTGGATAACTTAAAAATGTTATTGTCTGGCTTTTTTCAGTGTTTTATTTATTCGTGAGTAAATCGGTTTGGCTGAGATGATTAGAGTCAATAAAACTTTATTAAGCCCTCTGGAGGATTCCTGAGTATTTCACACAACTGAATAAACGTCAAACAGAAAACCGATTAAACAGAAGTGTGAGATGGTCGAGAATTTGCGCCAAAGTCCGGTTATATTTTAGATAGCAAGCAGCAGACGGCAGAGTTGATCTCCACCGAGAGAGCTCGTGACGTAATTCTGACCGTCCAATTTCACAGTCGCTCACTTCAGCCTACCTGGCTTTCGGAGGACCCGGCGCACTTAGACCGCGAAGGCCTCGGGTGGATATGGCCTCTGAATTTTGACACCCCTGCTGCTTCCAGCCGGACAATAATAACGATGAAATTTAACTTACTTTATCCGATAAATAAACACTGTAAAATTATTGTTTTTTAGCATATATATATATATATATATATATATATATATATATATATATATATAGATATATATATATATATATATATATATATATATATAGATATAGTATAATAACACTGTAAACTCCCTTACAGATTGAAGTGAACTGAATTGAACCGAAAACACAACTAATTCAGCGCTTCAAGTTAATGTCAATAAAAATGTTTACATTTCATGCCCTGATTTCTGTTTGATTTCATTGTCTGTGAGTTGAACAAATTCATTCTTACCAACTTCGTGTTTCATTTAAACGTGTAACCTATTTTTAAACCTTTCAAAAATCTGAACATGGCAGAATACCGTTTAATAAAGCAGAATGTGATATTTTGTATCTGACTTATTTCAAAACATACATTGATTTATGTGTGGAAGAAGACAATGTAGCATTTTTTAAAGGAGAGAAAAGAAAAGAGCCAGCTGAGTCTATTATTGTTACCAGACAAGAATATAACTGCACCAAATTTTGGAAGATTAAATACAAGAAATTTTAATCTTTTGACAAAGTGATTAAGTGAAACATTTTGGATTTACTCAGTTTCGAATGATGAGATTTTCTGAAATGTAGATATATTTAAAATAAATACATTTTTAAAATAGACATTGAACAGGATACACTTCCTTTTCAACATGACACCCACCTTCAGAAGGCATGTGACGCTCCTTATTGGCCCACAGTTTTCACTGATCGATGTCTCAGGCCAAAGGGTTGAGTAATGAACCATGACGGCTCTGTAGGCACGTTCACTTATTCAACCTGAACTAAACTGAGAGCAAATTTTGGCTTTTAGGGAGAGGTGAAAGAGATACCTGTAAAGGAAAGAGGAGATGTTGATTCAAAGCAAAAAAAATATGAACAAATGAGATCTTCAAAGTTAACGGAACGCAAGCTGATGAATGATTCAAATGAGTTTTTATCCCAATGAGCTTGTTTAATTGGTTGTTAAAAGCCAGAATTGTGATTTAAATCATAATTCAATTCATCTCCCAGCTCTGTGATTAATTACTGGATTATTAAAAGTATACTCATCACTTCTCGTAGCACAACAATAAACTGTGAAAAATGAATGAATGAAAATCTGTGGTCTCAAAGAATCACCTGTTAGGACATTAAACATTGTTGAGCTCGATATGGCCAATTTGTTTGTGTTGAGCTTATTCCTTGGTCATTTGGTGAAGAGGGTTCTGTGTGAACCTGTGATGACAAAAGTGCTGAAATTAAATTGTGCGTTTTTATTTTACTGTGAATGACAAACAGGAAGTTGGTACATGCAAGAATGAAATGTCCCCAGTAAATAGAACAGAACTGCCCTTTTGTCACGGTACTGGCTTAACCATCATACACCCTCTCTGTGCTGTTTGAGTTTTTGGTTTTGTTGTCTGTATTAGAGTTTTCCAGCAACAAAGCTGCCGTTTTGACTTTACTCCCCATGTACAAGTCCTGGTGAGACCTTTACTGTCATTGTACATGTACAACGAAATTGAGGATGCTTCACACCAACTGCAGGAATAAAATATTCATTGTAAGACAGCAGCAATTTAAAAAACAAAAACAGAAATGTATACAAAAGGAGAGAGGAGCACACATTTCACTGTAAGGTCTAGTCCAACGTAAGATCACTAAGTTAGGACAACTTAGTCATTGCAAGTACACAGTAATAAGAATAACCCGATTAATCTCAGTGTGAAATACCAATTGTATACCCACTAAACACCAAGTGCTAATAAATTAAAAGAAAACATTTTTTTCTTACACAAATTAAATCCAACTAGATCACATGATGTTTTTTTCTCATATTTCTAGATTAACACTGCAAATATAATTCAAAAATAATTAACAACACTTCTTGTAATGGAGTTAAAATCCAAATTTTATTTTCAAAACAAAAAATATATCAGCCAACATACTGGACACTGTTCTGCTGCACAACAAACAATATATTGCCACTATTAGAGCTTGTGTTATTTCACTATATTTTAAATGTTATCAATTTTATATACTATATTTTTAGTTAGACAACCTGAAACTTTAAGCTTACAATGAAACTTAGTCTCAGATTTAATTAATCTGAAACTAAGTTTAAGCTTCCCATAACTTTGTATTGCAAGTTACATTACCGATATAGTCTATATAAAATGTATTGTTTACCTACAAATGCAGTCTGTAGTTCAAATGCTTTTTTTGCATTCAAAAAACAGAAGCTAATATTCCAGTCATGGCATTACTGCCAAAATGACTGTCATGGATTTAGGTCGTCCAAATATAAGTTGATTCTGTTCATCTGGACGTACGCTACGATACGTCCAGATGATACAGTAGTGAGGAGTAGATTTCTTCACAGTAGATGTCATTCTAAAAGTGCGGTAACTACGTTTTTAGGATATAATCCACCCACTGTTATCATCGTCAATGCCCTGTACCAACACAGAGCAGAGCAGCTACTTGAACGCTACTCTAACAGAGGTCGATTATCTTGTTAATAATTTTACCTCCTCACTATTTATGACTGGTGAGTAGAGCTACAACATCAACTCATAAAAGATCACTAAAGTGAAATTACACAAGATGAAAAATGACAATATATGAATTTCCTATGAATTCATTATCATGTGAGCCCTTAAATGAAAGTCTTTCTCGAAGTCTGCTTTTCCTGAGCTGTAAAGGACTCAGTCTCACCTGTGAATGGTAAATGCACTGATTCTTATATAGTGCTTTTCTACTCTCCCGGAGTACTCAAAGCACTCTATACAACATGGCTCATTCACAAGCACTTCTATACACAAGTGCAAACTAACCTGCATTCACATCGGAGGGCAATTTGGGGTTAGTATCATGCCTAGGGATACTCGCCATGCAGACTGGGGAAGCCAAGGATCGAACCAACGACCTTCCGATCAGTAGCTGATCTGCTCTACCACTTGAGCCACAGCCATCCCTGTGAAGAACGCGTGCAGACAGCAGATCAATTATGAGTACAGTGGCTAAATAAATGTTATGTGACTCGTGCGCATCAATGCAGTAAACTTCAATTCTATTCTATTCAACTTGTAATTTCTAGTTAAATACTGAAATCTGTCCTGACAAGAGAAGCACCTTTGAGCTTTCATCATTAACATTGCGCTAATTCCGTGCAACAAAAGCACAGAAACTAAACACCCAAGCAGTATTTTTAAGTTCCAACCTGTGTCACCATTTATGACATTTAGTTTTCTATATGGGGTTACAGGTGAGAATAAAGAGCCATGCAAACTCGGTCCAGTTCGTTCAAAGTTGTATACGTGTTTGTCCTCTACATCATCCCTGTCCTGAGTCTCAGTAACGTGGCTCCATTCCTGCTGCAGTGTGAGCGCAGTTACCTTGTCCCGGCTCCCTCCTGAGTCTGAAATACTACTCAGAGTTGCCAGCTTGTGAAAACCCCCTTTGGCTGGTATTTAGTCCTTCCGTTTGGAACATAATACTGCAAAGCAATATTATAACTAGTCATTAATGAAGCCTGAGTAATTATAAATTAGTAGACCTGAGTACAGATTATCTTCAAACTTGAAGAGTTGGCTGGATTTGTACAAAGTGAAATGGTTGGCAATGAACAGATGCAAGGATATCACTGTTATAGCCTCATGCAGTAAAGAGCATGTATGCTATATCACAAGACACAATAAGATGACTGATCAAGGTTTTCACTACCTCATCGATACGAGGCATTTTGTAGAGGGTCAAGCAGCTGTGGCAGTTGTTTGACTTCAAATGACAACTTTAATATCCACATTTAACTTTCAACTTTTTTCTCAAAATGAACATATTTTTTTCTTAAATCGGTCCTAATACTCTGTTGTAGGCACCTGAGCTGTAAAGTAGGAGCTCAGGATCAAAGTTCCCTGTTGAAATCGAAACAAGAAAGCCAACAAATATACACTCGTCGATCAAGGTAAAGCAGTTTATTTGAAACCAACAGATAGAATATATCTGAAAGACAGTTCAGACAGTTCAGTGAACACTTTCGTTATTAGAGCAGAAAGTGTAGGAATTTTTTTTCTAACAATTAAATGGTCCAAACGAAATTTGATAAGCCTGGAAAAACACAGTTCTTTAAAGTAACACATTACATAACTGCGCTGATCATTTTTGTATAGTCCCTCTTACATATCCAGGGGTGTTGCTGTGATCAGTTTCTAAAAGTGAATAACTCAGCATTCCTGTTAGCCATGTACAGTAGTCGGATGCTGCGCACACAGCCGGCAGCAGCTTCTTGAAGCTCCTCGTCATCGGATCCCATCATGTGGATCAGTGGCTGTGGAAGTATACAGGACAGAGCTGACAACCAGCAGAAGAATGTATTCCCAACAAATCTCATTTACTAAAGAGTGTTTCTCAAAACTGAATTAAAACACCAGAAACACATCACATTTCAAAGCATGAGATGCATTATAATACACCAGTCCACACATCGGTGTGGTTAGCAAAGAAGCAGAGGCAAGGCATTCCTAGGATTTTCCCAGAAAAACCAGAAGATGAAGTGAGCTAGCCTGTGGATGAAAAAGCTGTGAACTTACAGAATAAGTCCGGTTAAAATCTAAAAAACTGCTGTTCTTCTACTTATAACCACATTATTTTGTAGAAAAATACAAAAGCAGTCTGCTCAGTGTCGAGGAGTGTGTGTGAAACATTTGTGTTTCATGTGATTAAAATCCAAATATACATTATGGAGTAGTGTTGCAACTCTTAACTGGTACATTAATAAGGGCAAACATAGACACAGATTTAAAAAGTATTTCTTAAATTGGCACATTCTTACCACCCGTTAAAAAAAATCTAATAAAAATGTAAGTCTAAATGGAGGAAACAAAAAAGCAGTTTGAATGTGACTGAATTTTGGAGTCAGATATCTAGGTACCACAGCACTGTAACTGACCTGAACTACTTCTTTTTCATGCATGGTAATACAGTTGTTGGGATTCCTTGACAGCTGATACAGGGCCATGGCTGTGCTCCGCTGTACCGAGCCTTCTTTCGACTTAAGGTTACGCACAAGTGGTGCCACAGCTCCAGCCTCACCAAATGATGCCCTATTGCTGCCCCACATGCAGCACTGTGCGATGGCATCAGCAAGATGGTGACGGAGCCTGTCATGAGTCTGGAGAGAAATAAGACGCTACTGAATCCCAGACAGCATTTTTTACATTGCCCAGAACAAGTTGTGTCTACTAATGCACCCCTCATTAGCTGGATTCATACAGCAGTGAGTGATTAAAGAGCACCTAAACTCAGCATAAAGACGGTATATGAATACTGACAACAACACTACAACCCTGTTGTTTTTCTCCAGCTGTGAGGTGTTCTTACTGTGTTAGTCAGCTTGGCCAGCGATGGGACAACCCCGAAATCAGTGAGGATTGCCAGATTCTCCTCATCTTTGGCTATTTTGCAGATGGCAGCACAAATACTTGCCAGCACCTCATTGTTTGTTGAGCTCAGCAATTTAACAATCAGTTGGAATCCACCGATGAGCGAGCGTGCAGTTTCTCCTGCATCCTAGAGTCAAAAAGTCTGTTATTAGCTGCAAATGAACACAGAAGATGATCAATAGGGGAGCAGTCCTAAGAATCCAGTCCAGTGGATCCAGTGAATAAGTACTAACAAAGCCCGACCCTGTTTCCAGAAAATATCAGGATGCCTTTTAAAATGTAAATAAAAACAGAATGCAAGCATTTACATTTTTTTTCTTCCATCCATCCATCCATCCATCCATCCATCCATCCATCTTCATCCGCTTTATCCGAGGCCGGGTCGTGGGGGCAGCAGCCTAAGCAAAGAGGCCCAGACCTCCCTCTCCCCAGCCACCTCCTCCAGCTTATCCGGGGGAACACCAAGGCGTTCCCAGGCCAGCCGAGAGATATAATCTCTCCAGCGTGTCCTGGGTCTGCCCCGGGGCCTCCTCCCGGTGGGACATGCCTGGAACACCTCACTCAGGAAGCGCCCAGGAGGCATCCTTGTCAGATGCCCGAACCACCTCAGCTGGCTCCTTTCGATGTGGAGCAGCGGCTCCACTCTGAGCCCCTCCCGGATGGCCGAACTTCTCACCCTATCTCTAAGGGAGAGGCCAGCCACCCTTCGGAGGAAGCTCATTTCTGCCGCTTGTATCCGCGATCTCGTTCTTTCGGTCACTACCCACAGCTCGTGGCCATAGGTGAGGGTAGGGGCGTAGATCGACCGGTAAATTGAGAGCTTTGCCTTTACACTCAGCTCCCTCTTCACCACGACGGACCGGTGCAGCGTCTGCATTACTGCAGCTGCAGCCCCAATCCGTCTGTCGATCTCCGGCTCCCTTCTCCCATCACTCGCGAACAAGACCCCGAGATACTTGAACTCCTCCACATTTTTTTTCTTTTTAATTTTAATTTTTATCTATCATCTATCTATCTATAAATCGATCTATCGATCTATCAACTTTCAAATCACTGAAGTGGACTCTGACAAACAACACGAGTAACTGATGCTTAAATTATTTTCTGTGTTAAAGCTCAATTTAACTGGAATCTACACTGGTCCAAAATATGGATTGGCCTTGCTAACCACACAACTTAGCATAACCTTGTTCAAATATTGGCACACAATAACAACACAAAAATGTCCAAACTGCTGAGCTAGAGGTTTAAAGGTGGTAGTCCACTGGATTTGGACACAGTGGGTACATCAATATTTAATTTACAGCATTTCATAAGTTTATATGTTTTCTATGCTTTTAACATACCACGGTTACAAATGAATATAATGTTATTCTGTGCATGGTTGCTCTGTCCTCTGAGCTACAGCCACCCCAACTGTGTGCCTCTGGAGCTGGTAGCATGTTCAGAGAAGATTTTCAGCTGGGAAATCAGAAGCCATGCCACAGGATATTTACTCAGTCTGGCAAAAACACTGCAGAACTCTTTGGTTTACAGGATAAATATGTGCTTCACTTCACACAAACAGGAGACACAAAAGACCCAGTTTTAAGTCACAGACAACTAAAGAAATACATACCTCTGCATTTTCAATGCATGCACAAAGAGCCCAAGCAGCACTAGACTGAACATCTGCACTGGGGGTTTTTAGCAGCGACCACACCAGACGGATTCCATCAAGCTGGTCAATGATTCTGAAGAGAGAGAAAGACATGGAAGTGTTGTGAGAAAAGAGGGAATGAAAGACGGAATGAACAAACAAATAAACAATTGTAAACACATTTTGCCCACTGTGTGAAACTCCCCACAGTAACTGGCTATATTTTATCATACTAACAATTTTTTATTGGGCTTTTTATCCCAAACACATGTAATGGGTTTATTGTTAGTTAGCACTAATAGATAACTAACAACGTGAATTCTGACATTAAGTTGTATTTAGGTTTAGGTATGTTAGTCTGACCAGCTCACCTCCTAACAGTGACTGCAGGCCGATAGTAAAACACTGGGAATTAAACCACAACCACATTTAACACAGCAGGTACAATAAACAAAGCTTTTAAAACCTGTCATTAAGCCGGGGATAACAGGGTAACCTACCTGCATAATTACAAATGTAAAAAACAGGAGATTTCTTGAAGCATCAATGCATGACCAGTTAATGATACCGTGTTTAGATCCTTGACTTGATGTCATTCTTTTGTAAAACGGTATGACCGTATTGTCAAGAATATGTGAGTGTATGAATATATGAGTCAGACACATCACATTTTAACAGGCAGTTTGTCTTGTGTAAATTGTACTTGTGATGTACAGAAAGAGACAGACTTACACCATGTTATCCTTATTTGTTGCACAGGCACCCACTGCTTTGGTAACATTCACAAGCAGCGCCTGGTTAGATTACAGGAAGATGAATCGGTAAAGGAGCAAGTTGTAAACATGGCATCACCATTAATGCAAAAATAGAAAAAAAATCTAGATACCTGGTTTGGGCTTGTGAGCAACTTAACTAGTGGTTTGATGCCTCCAAACTCACGGATGGCAGCCTTGTTAGCAGGTATCTGGGCAAATTCTCCCAGGGCTCCCACTACATTGACCAAGACTTCTTCGGGTTGATCAGTTAGTAGATTCACCAAGATCTCCAAGGCTTTGTACTCTTGAAACCTTTAAGGAAAGAAGACAAAACTGGGGTTGTATGATATCACTTAGAATAATTTAGCAATTAATTATATTAACCAAAGAATGTAAAACAACACTAAGAGTTTAGTAGTGTTTACCAGGTTGTGCTAGACTGGGAACTGTAAACATTTGTGCTACCATTGGCAGCAAAAAAATACATAGGTGGAAAGTCAGGGGATGAATAAAGTACTTCTTATCTCACTTTTTAATCCATTCACTAGTCTGAACCATGTCTGGACCACGGTGTGAAGTGGTTTGAACAACAGACTGATGACTATCACTATGTCTAGAACCCCATGCAGGGCATACTACTCAAACTTAGCATTGACTTAGTTGCATCTGCAAGCCACACTGCAACCCACCTCTACTCCCCTTCTCCTTTCATGCCGTTTCTGACTAAATCCAGCATGAAATACTAGGAAAACACATGCATATCTACAATGGGAAGAAAACCAAGTCAAAAATAAATGTAAAATGTCAACAGCCAGCACACTGTGTGGCTCCAGTTTTGCCTTTTAACTGCACCATGGAATCAATGTCTGTATTATCATTAATCAAGAAAATGGCTAATATGTGCTGCTGTCCAGACCATGTAAATCATCAGTCACAGAAAAGAAAAAAACATCCTGTTGTTTGCAGTGGGCCACAGGGTCTCATTTGACCATGAACTTAATGACGGAAAAGAGAAGAAAGTCGACTTCCCTCTCAATACTCCTGTAACAAAACATATTCAAAAATGATTGTCATTTCAGTACGCCACTCAGCCTGTGACTGATTCTGAAATGAGCGCATGCCCCTAAAACCCTGTTACCATTAACAGCCTTTCCTTTTTGACAGTAATGGCTCTGTCGCTTCATTCCAAACTTTTGCCTGACCTAGACATTTCAACCTCCTAAGACCCGCACTCCTCTACGGCATGCATTTTTCATTTCTCTTTGATATTTGGTCACATTGGGGCCTTATTTTTGTTTTTAAGAAAAATAAGAGCCACATATGAGGATATTCGTTTAAAATTTTGATAGAACAGTAGCAGTATAATGTCCTTGTAAGTGGATATCAGGCCCTTGTCGAGCAAAATTGAGTATTTTGGTCTAAATAACCCAAAATGTGATGTCCAAATATGTGGACGCCAGGTCCTAGAAGGTTAAGTGATAAGCCTGAGAGAGTTCGAAAAAACAGATCCACTTACACATTCAAGTGGGAATTAAAAACATTTTCTGTACATCATGCTGGTTTCCTCCCGAAGAGGCGGCCAATTTCACCTTCATTCATATCCAGCTGTGCATGTCATCCAAAAAACACAACATAACACAACACACGGAAACCAAACCACAAAATGAGAGAACGCTGTCAACCTTTGTGATAAGTTAAAGTTAGAGTGAGGACAACCAAAGTGTTTTTTAGTCTTTGTAGTGTCACTAAATGTGCTTTACATAAGATTAATGGCATCATTTCTTCTCCCATGGAGGTTATGTACGTGAAAGTGTTTGTGCGTGTGTGCATGCATGCATGTCATTCTTTCTGTAAACACTAAAATTGTTTTTATAATCCTTATAAAAATGTCTAAGGCTGTAGAGTGGGGTCATGTTTACTATCCATTAAAGTTTGGCTAACATCCTCCGAGGTCTCAAAGGTTGAGTTGATAATTAATTGGTCAAAAATTGGTAAATAGCTTCAAGTGTAGAGTGTATTGTCAACATAGAGAAAGTACCGTACAAAGACCTATTTAAAACTATGTTTGTTACTGCCATTGTTTGTATGATAACAGCATATAAGAGATTCTAAATATCACATTACTTTGGACCTCTCACCTCTCTTTCATGGTCAAATGTTCATAAAATGTCTTTTATGTCGTAAACTGCTTAAAATTCTACTGCCATTGTTTGTAGTGGAAACATTTAGGAAGTGATACTGGCATATGGGAATTCTAAATATTACTTTATAGTTTTCATCCAAATATCATGTAACATTTGACCTCTGACCTCACTTTCAAAGAACAAAGAAAACGATAGGAACAAAATACAATACTGTTTCCTTGAAAGTAAATACAGCCCAGAGAGTGAGCTGCCTTGGCTGAGGTTTGCACTGTCTGAGCGCTTCTTCTGTTATTATTATTATCATTATCGGTAGCTGGATAACTGTTTTATAGTGTGACAATTCATTAAGTGAGGCAGAGACCCTGTACTGACAACAAGTGTTTTAAGCTGCTAAATTAGTCATGGCCAGTTAAGCTTTCATTGTGTCAGTTATGATATATGAAGTGCAGAAAGCCTTGTGAGTGCTACTGAACCCTTTTTCTAATTATTTTTAGAATTCCACTAAAATCTGAACTACACATAAGAAAAAATGCATTTTCTCACCTCAGGAAAAAGCTTTCAACTTCATATAGTACTTTTTTTTTTTAAATCATAACAATTATTACAACAGACTAGCTTATGAGTTCATTTGCTAAACTGAAGGGAATAACCAACACATCCTGACGTCTATGCAATCAGCATCCACGCTGATCCTTTTGTTTAGCTGTGGAAAAAACTGAAATCTATAAAAATAACATGTGGTGATGGTATAATGTCCCTCATGCACAGAAGTCGGCAGGATGCGTTCTATATCCACCGCTGCTACTCATGTGTTCACAGACTGCATCATTCTGGCAAACATATGTTCGAAAGGCATGGGCATATGTGGACGATTCAGTGTTTTACTGCTATCAAACTATTTCATCAAGAGATTTGTCAAAGTCATACTAATCTGTTACATCTAATAACGAACACTAAAAAGTTATGAATACATTGTTCTTTGTGTCTCTTTTATATTCTCTTTTAAAATCTGTGTGTGTTAATGAGTGGTACCGCTGTGCTGTCTGAGGTATTCATACTTAGTTACATTCTCCTGGCTTATGGAACATTTCCATATTGCTCCGGTAGCAGCAGCCAGAAGTTGCTTGTTGTCTGCTTTATGCAGCAGTGAGACCAGTGGCTGCAGACCTTTATACTTGCGCACCAGGTCACGGGTTTGCTTATCCTCTGCACACTGCAGAGCAAAAAGAAAGAAGTGAGAGCTATGTTAACACTGTATAGAACTCTTTTAGTCCAAATCCTTTATTCTCCAATGGATCCAAGACACAGACAAGAAACACGGTACCTTAAAGATAGCACTGGCACAGTGCATTTGTAGCTCATCGTTGTCACTGCTTAGGTTTCTGACCAAATCTTTGATCATGCCTAAAGTCTGAATGTCATTCTTGTAGCTCTCCTGTAGTGACACAAGAATAAACAGATCACATAACCATGAATGAACCATGAGGTGCTGTAGGGTTAGGCTCAGTGTGTCTCAGGCAGCAGCCAAGAGTGAAGGCCATGGAGGACCAATTGGTGGCTATTGAGGCTGGCGACTGAGTCCCAGCCTCCCAGTCTCCTCTCTAGTGGGGAAGGAGCCTGAACTAGTGTGTGAGGTTGAGAGATACTGGCTAGATATAGCCTCACCTCAACACATGGCTTGAGCTATGGAACCAGTCTCCTAGAGAAGGACTGGACTCTGTTCTAGTCTAGAGTTGCCTTCAATGGGAGGTGGTGGGCTGCGGTGGGCATCCTTGAATTAGAGTTTTAATCAGTGGACAAGAGCGTTTGATCCCTGCACCTGCAAGCCAGGGAATAGGTCCTGGATGTTGTTTGCGCTTGGAGTACCCAGTGTACCCATAGTATCCACCCTTCTTGGAGTTGCTGGGTGGTGTGCTCGACAGTGCTCTGTCTGGAGCCTCTGTTTTCCTACTAGGAGACTTCCACACTCATATAGGCAACAATAGTAAAACCAAATGGTGTTCTGTTATTGGACCTGCACTATATTGCCAAATGTATTCACTCATCTATCCAAATCACTGAATGTAGGTGTTCCAATCACTTCTGTGGTCACAGGTATATAAAATCAAGCACTTAGGAATGCACACTGTTTCTATAAACATTAGAAAGAAAGAATGGGTTGCTCTCAGGAGCTCAGTGAATTCCAGCGTTGCACTGTGATAGGATGCCACCTGTGCAACAAGTCCAGCCATGAATACTTCCTAGCTACTAGACAGCCGACAGTCAACTATTAGTGGTATTAGCTCAAGAACAGTGCATAGAGAGCTTCATGGATTTGTTTTCCATGGCCGAGGAGCTCCAATTAAGCCTTACATCTATAAGTGCAATGCAAAGTGTTGGATGCCATGTTGTAAAGCATGCCTGGAGTGAAAAATCATGCTTCTCTGGCTGGAAGAGTCTGGTTTGGTGGTTGGAGTGATACTTGACTAACTGCACTGTGCCAAGTGTAAAGTTTGGTGGATGGGGGATTATGGTGTGTGGTTGTTTTTCAGGACTTGGGCTTTGCCCCTTAGTTCCAGTAGAAGGAATTAAAAAATTTTCAGCATACCAAAGCATTTCTGACAAGTTCATGCTTCCAACTTTGTGGGGAGAGTTAAGGAAAGAATGACAATAAGTCAGAATTGTTTTGTGCTCATCCAGTGCTCTCCTATGTCACACATTTTGTTCATAACCTTTAAGCACAGAATTTGTATGAACAACCAAGCATCGGAAAGTTACGGTTCGTGGCACCCAGTATCTCATGTGGTCTTGTTGGCTGCAGGCGGTGGTCTCCAGCTCACACTGGAGCAATTCACAGTCGAGCATGAACCAGTGAATATGAGAATTAACTCCTACACGTCTAAGGCCATGGCCATCAGCAGAAATAGGGTAAATATTTTGACCCCTCCAGATAAGGGGCTCGTTGCTGTCCCAAGTGGAGGGATTCTTGTTCCCTTGATTGAGGGAAGACAGGGGCAGAAGATTGACAAATAGATTGCGGCTGCTGTACTCGTCCGTCGTGGTCAAGAGAAAGCTAAATGTGAAAGCAAAGCTGTCGATTTACCGGTCTATTTACGTCCCTACCCTCACCTATGGTCACAAGCTTTGAAACTAGTAGAAAACCAGCAGAAACTAAAAACTAAACATTTTTAAACAACAACAAAGAAAATGTAAATAAGAAAGTTAACTCTGAAACTAAATTTTAATTTTTTTTAAAGTTAAAATGAAATAAAAATAAAAACTAATTAGAAAATGCAAAACTATTATCAGTTCTATAAATGTATTTACAATAAAAAAGAAAGGGAAATTACTGGCATTGTCATTTAATAAAAATGATTTGCAGTATTTGTTTTAACACTTTGAATAGATGTTTTAATTTGACGACTTGTTGTCAATCCTAGGCCCCTCTCACCTCTGAAGCACATTCCTGTAGGGTGCCAACCACTGGAATAAGCATTTTCTGAAGTGGAGACTTGAGCAGGCGTCCCAGCAGAGGGATACCCCCAGCCTTCCGAATGGCCTTCTTGTTCTTGGTGCTCCTGCTGCAGCTCCATAATGCTAAAGCCCCACAACAGGCCACCTCTATATCCTCCTCCTGGCTGGGAGTAAGGCTGGCGAAATTAGGAAGGCAGTCCAGCAGCTTTACCTGATTGGAGATATAGACACCCCAAAACTTACATGTATATAAACACACAGATGAAGCTGTGTGCAGACAAGCAAACACACTCTGTATTTAATCTGATATTCTCTACATATAAGATCTGTGAGCCTAACACAAATTCAAGAACTAAACTCAAAAAATTTATTTGCTAGATTTGGGTAATAATTGATGGTTCCAGATGGAAATAGCTCATTTTTGGTCATGATGGGTGGGATTAAAGTTCTGTTACTAGAACATTTCATTCAGGGAGAATTAAAACAACAGAGAAGTTAGGAGTGGAAAACTGTCAGGATAGATGTTGATGCTGAAAAGCCCAGTGTGACCATTTAAAGCCATCTTTCTGTGTTCATTTGATTTGGAGCTGAACAAAATAAACAAGACATGGTGGCTAAATTAGGAAGGCAGTCCAGTCAAAGATCCCTCCATCAATAATCACAAATGCAGGTCAGAGGATGTAGGAGACATTCTATCTGGTACCCAGCACCCACTTTCTAATTTAAAAAAAAAACTGATGACCACTATCAGGCATCTATTGTGTGAAAAGGGAACATAATTCTTTACTTCAAGGAAGCCAAAACAACAAAAAAAACCTTTGAACTATGTTAATATATGGATTTCATCAGAATAAAACAGAATTTTTCTCAAAGTTTTCAGGTTTTCTGAGGTTATTACATAGAAATACTACATCATAAATAAGCTGACCTGTGTTTTCAAGGAAAATCTGCCACTGTTGGACATTTTTCGTTATTACCAGTACAGAAAGATCAGGCTCAAATCTGCAGTGTTTTTTCCTGCTGCATTCCTCACCATGGGATTGTAGAGCTTGAGCCATGTCACACTCTGAACTTGCATTTTACTGTGCTTACACTCACCAGTTTATTGATACCACCATATAACCTGACATTTCTTCTTGCTCTGCGGAACTTGGCCACGTTAGCGATGGTCTCGGCAGCTAAGGCCTTCAGTTCCTTGACTGGTGAGTCCAGGATCTTCACTATGCTCTGCACGCCTTTCATGTCAACAATAACCCGACGGATTTGCGAGTTGTGGCTGATGGTTCTCAGTATTTTTAGAGATCCGATCTAATCACAAGAACACACATTAATATTAAATATAACCAGTTAAAAATTATGTTTGTTTTATGATAAAGAAACTTATGCCTACAAGAGGTCTCTAGTAGCCAAAAAAGTAGCAAAACTTTCCACTAAAAGTAGATAAAATGTTGCAGTACAACCCAGTTGAAAAGCACCAACCCACACATCTCATTAGGAATGCTATAGAATAATTGCTACCCCATTTTTTAAACAGCATGCTTTCTACCTTGCACTCATGTTTCTGAAACTAAAACACAGGCTGGCACACATGGCCAGCTCTGTTCATGCCAGCAGGCCATGCAGGTCCAACTTTGTCATGGCAACTCACTTTGCATTTGTGTTCATCTGTATCCAGCAAGTTAAGGAGGACTTTAAGGCCACCTGTGTCCTGGATAGCCATTTGGCATGACTCCTGCATCAAATTAAAGTCCATCATGGCACAAAGAGTGTCAACAGTGACTATCTGGTCACCATCCTGAAACAATAATTTCAAACACAAATGAATTAAAAAGTAGGAGAGGAGGAAATAACATTAAGAATTCTCCATTCTCTTATACTGCTCTTCCCTCTTACTCTGTTGTTTTTTTTTCATAATGCTACACATGCTGGAGCTGTTTCATTGATGCCACAGCCTTGTACTTTAAGTGTTTAGCGTTGTGCTGGTTAACACTGATAGAAAAAAAATGATTTGCTGAATTCCTGGTGTTCAGTTTGGCTCATGGTAGGTTTCAGCATCTAATGGTAATGATATTATAAAATGACTACTGGGCAAACTATAAATAACTGTGCTGTGTGGCGTCCAGACACACACACACACACAAAGAGGTTTTTGTGAAACCTGAGTTTGCTTCTGTTGTGCAGAGTGAACTTATCATACCTTGAGATACTTAACCAGTTTCTGGATTTGCCAGTATTCAGAGGGCAGGTCTGTGTTAGTCTCTGGATGGCGATATGGCTGCTCCTCTTCCTCTTCACTCTCAGTGGAGCTCTCACTGAAAAGTTCCCCTGGCAGGGCTCCTGCTGATGTCTTCCTAAAATACACAAGAGCAACTTCTGCCTTTTTAATTAGACATACAATCAAAACCCTATATGTCTAACGTCTTGGTTGAATTTACCCCAATTGCAGATCTAGAGGAAACTCTTAAAAGGAAAACTTACAGTTTCTGGGAAGACACGTGTCCAGGTGAAAAAGATGCAGATAATTCTGCTTTCGTCTTGCTCTTGGCTCTTTGTCTTAGATTTTTGTGCTCATCTTCAGAACTCTTAAGGGGTTTATTTTCCTCTGTTTTACTATAATGAGGTGAAATAAGAGTCATTATAGCTGCTTCATGGCTACAATCAGATCCCTTGCACTTTTAACCTCTGCTTAGTTTAATTTAGCCCAGCTGCAGTGCAAGAAGGAACCCTTGTAGGTTTTGACAAAAGAGATCTTACCGTTTTTGGGAGGACATGTGTCCAGGTGAAGAAGATGCAGAGAATTCTGCTTTTATTTTGCTCTTGGCTCCTTGTCTAAGACTTTTTTCCTCCTCTTCAGAACTCTTATGGCCTTTATTTTCCTCTGTTTTACTGTAATGATGTGAAATAAGACTCATTATACCTACTTCTATTTTGAGATGGTCATTTTTCTGGCATAATCATTATTTAACAATTCAGGACAGGGTTCAGCATTTTTTAAGCAATTAAGATTAAAAAGACCAGTTTCTCCTCAGATGGGTACAAATATCCTGAGGTAAAGCTGCAACAGCTCAGCCCTTGCTGGATCTATTTATCAATCAAAGACCAAATTTGATAGATCTTTTGGGGATTCTTTTCTCATACTTATTCCTAAGTTTTGTGTTTAGCAGAGAGCAAAGAGGGTTTCCCTTGAATTTCTAAACCATATAACGATGTTTTTATAACATCTTAGCAGATACACTAAACACATGCATTAAAGACTTGGCATCATGGTCATCAAAGTTCATCTGCTCTTCAAGAAGAATACCTGCAATGCAATGAATATTCAGAAGAATTCTTAAGTGAGGAATCATCACATACCCACATGTAGACAAGATACCACTTGGTCTTGGTTCATATATGTTCCTACGTGTTGTGTGCAGCTCAAGCTGTAGTTGCTCATTCACAGTCTTTTCCTTTTTTGTTGATAGTTCTTGAACTGCAGAAGCCTGCTGGTAAGGGGGAAAGCGAGAAGTTGAAGAATGAATGTAAATACCTCTTCCAATTTGCAACAAAACAAGCGAAATTTGACTGTAAAGTGCTTTGTAGTCTGACTGTACATTTCTCAAATTCTTGCTTATATAAAAAAAGCTATTCTGATTAAGCTGATTAGCATTTCTTTGACTTCTTGTCAATCAGCGTGCTGTATTTTCCATCCATTTTTGCAACTCTATGTCTGACAAAGTCTTGGTCATGCCACTCAAGGAAGACTCATATAAAAACCACGAAAGAGTAAAAAGTTATAATTAAAAACACAAAATTGACATAAGAGCCCGTACTCAACAATATATGGACTTATTTATTTGGGCTGTGTTTGTGCATTAGCTAGAGCCAAGCATGCCCAATTGCTTTTTTCATTGGCTTGTGTTTTATAAAACACAAAGTGCTATTGGAAACGTATGTCAATATACAAACCCACAGTTTGACTTTACTAGGCTAACCAACTTTCTCCAGTTCTACTATATGAGAAATGGACAAATTCGTACTTGTCTGCCTGGAACTCAAAAGTACTACAGGAAATTAGCCCTGTTGTTCTCAGCCAACTTTGGTGGTTTCTCCCATTGATACTTGGGGACGTCTAGTCCATATGCGGCACAGATGTTTCCTATACACAATGTCTCTGTGCTGTCCTTTTTTTGCTTTTAGCCTTTATTTGGACAGATGCAGTGAAGAAAGACAGGAAAGCAGGGAGAGAGAGAGGGGGGTTGGTTTCACGGACTTCAGGTGGAGACCTCAATGCACTGTAAGGAGTTTTTTATGTCTTGGCATCAATGCCACCTATCACCTCCTGTGGCCAGCTTATTATTCCATCAATACATATGCCCTATCAGCATATGATCTTATTCCTGCTGTTCAGTTTGCTTTTCAGAACCTTTTTTACCTTCTAGAGGTACTTGGCTATGGCAGGCCTTCACTTCACCTCAGTTCCCACTGGCCTGTGGGATAAGAAGGTACTTGCAGCTGCACTTTTTATCTGATATTCTATCTTCTAGCAAGTTTGGATCACCTTCCCTCTCTTTGCAGCTATTCGCCTACACGTTCCCAGTCTGAATGACATCTTGATATCCTCGCTAATGATCCTGGTGATGTAATGTTCCCTCACTGATGGGATTTTGCCAGTGAGCCGGGGGACTCCTGCTCTTGGTTGAGTGGCTACTTGAGGTTGGGCACAATCTTTTTCCTCTGATAAAGATTAGATCCTTCTGTCCCTGTAGGCAGCTGGGTATCAACTAGTTCAATTCTGCTGGTCTCTTTTACTACAGTTGGTTCATTATGTCCATATTGCTCACTACTGTTTCCACTGTGCAATAGCCTCTTAAACTCCAGCTTCATCTTTTATTGATGTCATTGCAGTGAGCTGCCAGGTGCTTCTTGGGCAGTGTGGATGTTGGCTTTTGTGTTCATCCATAGTTCCCACATGTGTTAAAGATAACTGATCTCTTACTGCATTGGCTGGAATAGTAGCATCCATCAATTCTGTGTTGTCAGTCCTTGTCCATGTATAAGGCATACATGGACAAGTAGTAGTTCCAGTAGTCCACTTATCATCAGTATATCTGGGCATATATACAGATGTATAGTATTGCACTATTGCAAAAAAATTCACATTCATTCACTCAGCTTAAATGGCTGAGAGTAGTACAACATGCTAATATAAACTGGGAGTTGGTGCAGACTATTGACTGATTAGCAAAGTCTGATAAAAAGTAAAAAAAACAGGGACACTGCAGGTTCATATACTAACAACTGCTCAATCATTGAAGTCATGTCCAGAAGCATACCCTGCTTTGCTGTCTGTTTGGTCTCTAACGAAATTTTTTAGCCTGGATTACAGAATCCCAACTCTGTGTACAGATATGAATCACACAGCATCAGTCATAAAATCACAGGATTAGAGAGAAGGTTCATAAGACAAAGAGGCATTTGAGAACCCACACACTTTTGCTTAGAGAGTTACAATTCACAGCAAAAAAAAAGACACACCTTAATGTGTTTATGTTAATTGCTATAATTCTACTCTACCTGGTTTATTTTATCAGCAAAATGTGGAGATCTGCTCTTCAGAAGTGTTACCAGGTCTTCATAAGCATCACTTGTTCGCTCATATCCATTCTCCTCCCCCTCCTGTTTTATGCCCTGTGAAAACAAAGTTAAATTAACTTTTTTTTATTCCAAAAACCACAATTTATTGTGGCTCACATGTCAGCTGTTGTTAGTTAAAGTTACAGTTGAGCTGAGGTTAGAACATATCTGAAAGCTTGTGTGAAAATGAAATGATTATGTTTTAAGTCATATTTACATAGAAATATAAAAGATCACAATGTGGACCACACTGCCTTTCTACGGAAGAGGATTAGGGCCACTGGAAAAAGAATCTGAGAAAAAAGTTAGAATTCTGACTTTTTTCTCAGAATTCAGGAAAAGAAGAAAAAAAAAGACGTGCCCACTTTTTTTTCCAGTGGCCCTAATCCTCTTCCGTACCTTTCACTTCTAGTCTTACCCCATTGAGAAAACTCCCAGCAGTGCTACAGGTAATGTAGAGGGTTTCAGTGTCACAGGGCTCAATCACAAGGTAGCAAATGTCACCCTGCACCTGTCTCCACAGGGGGGCACGATAGCCATTTGAAAATTGAAAGTCTGAAAACAAAAACAAGAAAGCCAACTTAATAACCTTGGAAATGGTTAAAGGTACAGTCCGTTGATTTTCGAGTTTATTTCACAGAAAAAAAGAATTCAGCTTCAAGCCTCATCTCCTGAACTCAAGTTAGGGTTCTAACCAGGGTTCATACGCATTTTTGAGCATCAAATTCAAGCACTTTCAAGGTCCATTTTCAAGCTTTTCCAGCACATTACCAAAAAAAAAGAATGCCTGTTTCACTTTGCATCACCTCAGTAAGACCATGTAAAAATTAAAACAAACCATCTTAGGTCGACTTAAATGTACTTTGTGCCTCTTGTTAAAACAGAGAAAAATGCACCACACAAAAATACTGAAAAAGGAAATGGTTGCCTTATATGCATATAGTATACAAACTCAAACACATTTCTCTTAAAAATTAAGATATGCAAATGTGAACAAATGAACTTGTTAGAGATATTCATCTCCACTTGAAAAAAACAACAACCCCACAAAACAAGAAAACTGCACCAAACACCACAATAATACACAGCAAGGCCAAATTAATAAGTCTCTTATCAGGTATTGATGCTTCTTTCCTATGTGACACAAAAATAGGAGACAGATGTTTGTTTTTTTTAAGCACCCATGCCCAGAAAAATGGGGGCAAAAGGGAGGAGATCGCGTTTAATCGGTTATAACAAGAGGTCAGAAATATAAGTGCCGACGTGAGTAGTGTCCATAGAAACCTCCGAATCTCAGCCAGAAAATCATGTAAACCATTTCAACAACAACCAAACAAAGCGAAGATACCAAACAGTTAAAAGAGCAGCTATGTCACCATGAATCTGTGGACAGGTAATATCCATATTTTGATTTATGATTTTCTGGAGTTAAAGGTGTTATATGCTATAAAATACTTTTAAATAAATTAGGTGAAGGGACTTTAAGAATGCACAAGCATCTACCTAAAATCTATTTATTTAGTCTATCATCTGTGATATGATTATGCAAAATTATAATGTGTTGTTCATCTCCCTTAAACAAACAGGCAGCCTTAAAGTATGAAATATTAATATATTAAAACACTTAAATTTCTCTGCTGTCTTGCTCATAGAGGGGCTGTCTGATTGTTGAGGTTTTCTCTGTATTATTTTAGGTGCTTAGCTTACAAAATAAAGGTGATGGTTGTGATTTGGCACTATATAAATTGTTTTGAATTAAAGTAAAAATATAGTGTGTAACAATTTTCTTTTTACGCAAACAGTAGTTGAACCACACCAGCTGGTGCAGCCATCATGGGGCACAGTCTAAATTTCATGTTTTTGATGTTTCCTACAGTAGCTAATCTACTGACATCTAACAGTACAGCATGATATCATTGGTTATGATGTCTATAGTTATACTTGCAATATAAATCGGATTTGAATGGGGGGGGTTTTGTTTGTTTGCTTTTTCTGTAGAATAGAATAAAATGTGTCATTATGTGTGCATGCTGCTAAATGCAATGCAATGAAGCAAAATACCTGAGCTGAAAAATGACTTTGTAAACTGGAATCTGTCTCTCATGTCTTTGAGAGCAGCAGAACACAGCTTTTATGCAGCATTAGAGTTAACAGTGACTGCTTTCCTCGTATTCCAGTAAAATGTGGAACTGATTCAAACCTGATGTGTATCGCAGCGACTTCAACAGCCCTTTATCCCCTCCACCGCAGAACATTTGAAGGATTTCCACTTCATTCTTCACTGCTTTGGGGTTCAGCCTTACTTGTCTTTTGTGAATATTAAGGAAAACAAAACAATAATTCATTAGTAGTTACTTTTTTCAATATGCTTCCTAGTCCAATCAGATAGGCTGTTTCAAATGTGCTTGAACATGTCTAAATGGAAATATTGTGGAGCACTCACTCTGATATGTCTTTAAGAAGCTTGTCAAGGATCTGTTTGTCCATGTCTTGGAACAACTGAAACAGTTTGACCTTGACCTCCAAGTCCTTAGATAAGCCTTCCTCCTTCGTCCTGTCTACCACACTTACTGCATCGTCATGGGCTTCTATCGCCAGGTCAGAGGAAAAGCTCCTACCAAGAATCTTAACCAGGGGCTCTTTGTTTTCTGAACAACAAAAGAGGGGAGGTTTAGCGATTCAAATTCAAATGCTATGAGTTGGATTCATTCTGAACTATAAAAACAGCTGGCTTTGACTGTACTTTGTTTCTTTTCAAAACTAAGCTAATATTATCTCTCCATAACAAATCCACTGGCAGTATGAAATAAGTATTACTATATTCATCATGTGTCCATCTGTTAAAGAAATATATATTAGTTCAGAGAAAGAATTACCAATGGTGGCATAATTGGATGGCTGTACACAGTAACAAGGAGGACAAACACATTAAGTCTGTGGGTTATGGAGGAATGCTGGTGGTTGGACTGCTTAGGATGCAAATTGGACTCAAATTTACCTTCTAGACATGCCCGAACCTCCACCAACTTCTTATCATCTGCCAGATGAAGCAGTTTAGAGAGCTGGCTGAAGCTGCGTACATAAACAGTCGGTGGAGAGAGCTGCAGGAGTGGATGGCCCTCACTATCTCTTTCGTGGGACTGAACATCTGAGTCACTGAGTAGGAAATAAAACAAAAAAGAAACTTTAATTGCCTGAAATGCTTAATGGAGATCTGAGTCTTTGTTTTTGTACTTCTGATGAAATACAGTGGAACGTTCTCAATCTTACTGAAGCTGAAAAACAAATTAATTACAGTCCACATGCAGCTTTGAGTATGTCTAAGGTAAAAACATTTGGAGACCATGGTGACAGCAAATCCTGCACAGACACATAATACTGAGAGCCAGCCAGCTGCCCACTTCATGATTAGACCAACCTGATGTCGTAGTCTGTTTTGAAATCAGACGGCACTAAAGTGGTACTCCACTGGAGTTGCTCCTCAAACACATGTTCAGCTTCCTGTGGGTGTTGGGAACTAAAGTGCTCCACAAAGTGCAGGATTTCTTTCAACAAGGACTCATTCATTGGTGTGGATGCCAGCTTTGCAGTACTGGAGCTGACCATGGTCCATTGGGCAGCCCTGGTCAATGATATCCCCATCGCTGTGTCTGGGATACTCTAAAACTTAACATTAACAAAGGAACCATTTAAAACAGCCTTTTAAGTCTTGGTTTGCTTGTTGGATATGACAGGAAATAAATAAATATTTCTGGATGGATTCATGGATAATTTTAAAAAAAAGAAGACAGATGCTTGCACTGGTATCATGATGGCCATAGTGGGTCATTCAAATAAATGGCATGTACTATATACACTATATAATCCCCTCCCTCCTCCCATCATTATTATAGCTAAATAAAATCTAGAGAGCCAGACCCTTACGTCTGTGTTAGCTGCAGAACTTTAACAAAAGAAAGACATATCCAACAATCAAAACTCGCTAGAGGACAGCAATGCAAAAATAAACAAGTAATGTATTATAATAACGGCGTTAACGAGACTGTGAAGAGCACCAGCACACTTTCTTGGGACAGGAGTGACTACAGTTAAGCGTATTTTTATGCTACAGAGTCCCGTTATTAGAAAAGCCGATGGTCTTCAGCTAATATTAGATACAACAACTGAAACCACACCGAGGTATTCCTCATTAATTCACCATGAAGCAAGTCTCTTCCGCTGTCTGTCATGACGTTATGACTATCTGTTTTTTACCTGTATTAGTACAAACTTACCGTGTATTTTAACTTGCTTTACAACACCTTTACTGGTAGCTAGTCAACCACAGTGTCCATAGAAACAAGACCACTATCGGCTCTAGTAAGTGCCCCTCCCACTTTTGTTGCCATGACACTGGTAAACGAAACGGCAAGCGAGTTAAGTCAAAATTCACAAAACCAATTGTTTCAGTTGACACATGACGATAGAAAACGACTTTTTATATAGAGAAGAAGAAGAAGAAGAAGAAGAAGAAGAAGAAAGGTGGTGTCAAGTGTTGTTGTTGTCACTTACTGAAGTTGGCAATCTTTTCAGCTGCTGGTGAACATGTTAGGAGCCTACAAGTCATGTCCTACGACCCAATCACTTACTGTATTCAAATTCAAATTTTATTTGTCACATACACAGTCATACACAGCACGATATGCAGTGAAATGCTTAGACAACTGCTCGTGACCTAAAATAAAAGACTATGAATAGGATAGGAAATAAATATGAAAATTTAAAAAAAAAAAGAAAGTTAAAAATAAAATAACTGTACAACAAAATACACAATATAGAAAATATATAAGAATATATGAAGAAATATAGAACAATAAGAGCAGCTGTACAAGTAATAAATGGTAATGAAAGAAATGTAATGTCCAGGGTTGTGCAATCCACATATTTAAGTGTCTTGTGCAGTGCAAAAATGCTTAAAAGTGATTTATTTAAGTGACGTGTGACTAAGTGAGTGATTTGATTAGATGACCACGCAGTGTAGTTGTGAAGTGCCCACTAGTGTAAACAAATGTCCGGAATGTCCAGTGTGTGTGTAAGAACCATATGTGTGGGTCAGTATTATGTGGTGATGTGATTGAGAGACCGTATCGCCTGCGGGAAGAAGCTCCTCCTCAGTCTCTCTGTGTTGGTCTTCAGGGAGCGGAATCGCTTTCCTGACCTCAACAGAGAGAACAGTCTGTTGTTGGGATGGCTGAGGTCCTTCACGATCTTCCTGGCCTTGGTCCAGCACCGTCTGCTGTAGATTGAGTGCAGGTCAGGGAGCTCGGAGCGGATGGTGCGCTCAGCTGATCGCACAACCCTCTGTAGAGCTCGTCGTCTGTCCTGCATGGTGATGTTCCTGAACCAGGTTGAGATGTTTCCCGTCAGGATGCTCTCTATGGTGCATGAGTAAAAGTTCCTGAGCACCTTGGAGGGCAGTTGGAAGTCTCTCAAGCGTCTGAGGTGGTAGAGACGCTGACGGGCCTTTTTCACCACGGTGTTGATGTGACAGGACCATGACAGGTCCTGCGTGATGTGAACTCCGAGGTATTTGAAGCTGTCCACTCTCTCCACTGGGCACTCGTTGATGACAGGGGTCTGGTAGTTCCTCTCCTGCTTAGTGCTGAAGTCCACTATCAGCTCCTTTGTCTTACTGACGTTTAGAAGGAGGTTGTTCCTCTGGCACCAGTTCTCCTGTACTGTACTACTTTGTTATTTTAATGATCACAGAAGTGTAGTAAACGTTTCACGGATAATATTTGTGTTTAGTAAGTCACATAAACCAGTAAAATAAAAAGCTATGAAATGTTCAGGATTTAGCCTGTGGAAGGTTAGTGTGTAACAAATGAGATAATTATAAAAATCACTCTGTGTGATAGTTTGCATGTGAGAGGTGTATGAAAACACAGCTGCTGGGTGATCTTATGTGTGTTGGGAAATAATTTATAATTGTGATTTTTTTCATGAAGTTATGGCTATTGCCATAACTTGGCAATAGCCATAACTATGGCTATGCCACGTGTGTCTCTTAGATACAGTGAGTACCAAAATGCCACTGAAAATTTGTCACACTTTCTCAAGGATGATACAGTTTGATAACCTCGAGTCAAGACCTGCAATATGTGTGATGACAAACTAGCTGCCTTAAACTAGCCCACTGAATGAACAATGGGCTTTGAGGTCGGTTCCATAATCATTAATAATCAAGGAACTGACCTCACAGCCCATTGTTCTTTCAGTGGTGCTAGTTTCAGTCATTGTTCAAAGGTACTGTTTATAAGGTTGTGAAAATCCTGCAGTCAGCTGAGACTCAAAGTCGTCTCTTAGAGGAGTGACAAAATGTTCCTCCCACTGAAGACGCTACGTCCAGATGAACAGAACTTTTGGGGATTTACTTACTTGGATGACTGAACATGCATCAAGACATAGCTCCCATAACAGAGGTGTGGGACAAGTGGGTAAAGGTTCTTCAGATTTTAGATTTTTAGTGAGTTTGGGTCATTTTTGACCCTAGGCGTGTACAGGACATGAGGACAACAGGAGGGCTAGAGTGTCTTCCTTAAAAGATGCAAAGCAACTTGTGGTATTAACAATTTAAGAGAAAATTTGGTCAAATACACTTACTTAGCACCTCCTAAACCCATCACTGTGCAAGCTTTAGACAGCCTGGAGGTGCTGTTGCCAGTACCCAGTACATCTCCGCATATTAAAAATGAGCCACTGACCTTGATTGCTTTTGGGGGGGGAAAACGTATTTGCCCATTCATTCACTTGTGCGTACAGCCTTGGGAGTGTGGAGGGTTAGTGCCACATTACTGTATGTGAAAGCAGCCATTTTGTGTCCCCCTTTACTCTAGTATCCTAATTATGAAGCAGGAATGAGTGAAAGACATCAGCAGCAATGTGTGGACAAACTGAGTAAGTGGCTTCTCCTCCTCTTCCCCCACCTAGCACTTCTCTGCCCAACACCATTAACTCTCCTTTGCTCTGCTCTACTCTCAAAGTGAGCACCATGGAAGGTGTTTGGGTTAAGTCAACCTGATTTTGATCAGTACAGGATTTCTTTTGAACATCAAGTGGAGGGCGGCTAAATCCTCTTCTTAGGAGCCCCCCCCCCCCTTTCACCACCTCCACCTGTTCATTACCTTTATTCACAAAATATGCAACATTTTATTAAAGAGAAGTAGGGATTGTGCTGGTAAACATAAAGTTGTGTTCACTCTTTGCTTGGCTAACAACATATATGAATTAATTTGGGGACATTGCAATTACAAGTTTAGTCGTATTTTCTTTAATAAAAAATGCAGCAGTTATCAAGAATAATGTAAATTCATACAATGTGCCACTTAAAGAGTATATCATTACAGGGAGACATTAAAAAGGTATTTTCTGGAGACTGTACAAATGTGACTTTGATCTGTAAGATGGGCAGCAGGGGGGTGGGGAGGTAGAAAAACTGAATAAACAAAAAGACAAAAAAATGTTGGGACAAAGTATGGCAGACAAGAGTGTTAAAGACTTTTAAATCATATTACATCAGAGCAGTATAACCAATCATGCTTACACTTAAAAAAAAGGACACAAATCAAGTTTGTATATGTCACAGTTGGTGGAAAGGGAGAAATAAATGATGCACAATTTGGAAACATACAACCTGAGCTGGACATTCAGCAGAGTAAGAGAGTATTCTTAGAGTAAAGAAAAAAAAGAATAAATATAGAGTTTAAGGAATCATTTAGACAGTTTGGATAATATGCTTAATGCTTTTTTTTACTGAGACTTTGGAAGACTGATAGCACTCTTAGAGTTTTAAATGCAGCTAGAGATTGGAGGCAATCAGCCGAGCAAGCACAGAAATTAAGAGATGAATTCAATATGAACTAACTGTTATTAATAGGGATGAACAATGTACTAAAATCACAAGTTCAGAAAGACTAGCAGACATAGGCTAGCTCCTCCTAATTGTTTCCAGTCTCCAACTATCCTTGCGCTCTACCTCCATGTATAAAGGACAACTTATCCATTGGCTTGTATTTTGTCATATACTAAGCAGATATTAAACACTGCTAAATATGCAAAATATGCAAAAGGTCATCTCTGGGAGGCAGTGCATACGAGCACTAGTTTCTGTTTGCACAGGCTAGGTGAGGGGCAACCAATCAAAGAAAGTATACTTTTAAGGAGCAGGAAGTTAAAAAACAAAACAAAACAAAACAACAGCCCAAAGCATAAATAAATAAAATATGGATTGTTTTTGTGTGAATTCTGGTGAATAAAAATGTAGCTGGAATTATAGTCTCCCCTTAATTTAAAGGAGGTCAGCTTGTCCCAGAATCAACAAGAGAGCAAAATCTGGAGCTAGGAGAATTGTAGCAGTGCTGATAATAGAGCCAAATAAAGCCAAGTAGAGCTGACAGAGCCAAAAAACTAAACTAGGGTGACGAACAAAAAAATGCTAGATTGAGAGAAAAAAATGCTTCTAGTAAAAAGAGGCTGTCACAGAGATGGCTACAGCTAAGATCATATTAAAGTCATAAATGTATATAAAATGCATAAAAAGGACTACAAGCAGATATTAGAAAATATATTAATTTCTTTTAAATAAAATTACACTTATTGCCCTTTCTCAAAAGTGTACCTGACAGTGTTTTGCTTGGAATAACAGTCATGGAAGATTTTAGATGTACAAAAGTCTAGTAAGACAGAAGGCAAGTATGTTTTCCTTTCTCCTCTTTGCCCTGGTGCTGTGCTCTTTTACAGACAAACACATGTAAGTTGTCCACGAAGAAGAAATACATCAATCCCTTTGGTTTCTAATGGTCTAATGTTATAAAACCACTAAAGGAGTCCTGTTTGGCCGGTTTACTGATGTGCTGGCAGGACTGCTGGTGCTACGATGCTCCAAGCTCGCTCCACGTTCCGGTTTGGACCAAGGCGCTCCAAGTTGTGGCCATGGATGTGTGACCCAGACTGAGACCCTGATCAATGTCAAAGTCTTAGATTCTGGAAAGAAGCCTGCAGCCACAACCTGATCACATCTGGTCAGACCTGGAGCTTCCAGACCACAGCTGAGGTCTAAATCCAACCTGATCCCAGGCAGAAGCTTATTTTTAGCTCGATGCAGTTCAGGTATGGCGACACAGCAGCCAGGCACTGTTTTATTCCTGATTTACTTCCCAACACCGTCCCTGGCAAATATTTTTTTAAAAAGATAGAAAACCTGCATATTTTTGTCAAAGCGCTTCCCTTTTCTCCTTTTACAGTCAGTATGTCTCTCAGGAGTGAGTCCAGCTGACTGGAATCCAGTGTGTCTCTGTCTCCACTTTCTTTAGTGCCAACTGCAGCTCGCTGAAGGCAACATCGAGGTTGTCGTTGACTATAACCATCTCAAAGAGATGGCTGTACTGAGTCTCCATTGTCTGGGCCGTGTTCACCATCTCCTGAAAGTCTTCCTCCTGGGAAAAGAGGGAAGAGACAAAATAGATGGAAGTTAAAAACACAAAACGAATAAAATCTCTTTCGTCAGTCATCCAAGTGACTGATGAAACGTTTCTCCCACTGAGAACGCTACGTCCAGATGAACAGAATCAACTTTTGGAGAACTTATTTTATCATTTATCATTCAAGTAAATACTGCCTTTCTAAATGAGCCCAGGTATCTCTTGGTAGGTTAGGGTGCTGTGTTTTTACTGGGAACACTTAACTTTAAATTGGACTTTAGCTCATTTTCGCTGCTTGTATCTGTGATCTCGTTCTTTCAATCACTACCCAAAGTTCATGACCATAGATGAGGGGAGGGACATAGATCCACGGATGAATTGACAGCTTTGCTTTTACACGTTGTCATGATGAAGCTGTCTCTTACAGGGACTTTTGCCAGCAGTTCCTTCAGAATGTTTCTGGTGGTTTCTGCTTCATAATGGATTAGCTGTGTTTTTGTCTGCCCAACAAGAACATTAATCTGAGCAGGAAGCCGTTTAAGAAACAGCAAGCTGGGTTTGGAAGATGAATAGAAAATCAGAGAACTTAAAAAGAAAAGATTGGTTTAGGATGATGCCTCTTCTGGGGGACCAAACTTGAGAAAAAGCACACCCGGGACTCGTTTATTCCCACTAGGTGGCCTAATTTCCACAAGAAGTTATGTAGCATCTTGTGCCTGTTTAAGTACTTTGTAACAGCATAGATAAATTTCATTGCACAGCAACTAAATACTGAGTCACAATTTAGGTGAACGTTCCCTCTGTTTTTATTGTAATTCTTTTATTTGTAGCCTTTATACATTTGTTGCTTTTACCTTACAGGACTATAAATCTTTACGCATTTCAGTGGCATGAAGCAGCACGTGTCAGCCTCAGTATCCTCTTTTACAAGCAACCACGTTCTCTGCTGGACACCTGCTTTGTTGTGCCAATAAAACCCACCTGTCTTTGCGTTTTAAAAAAGTGTCAGAAACCAAAGAGATTTCCTCAAATCACTTTGAAATGCCTGTGGTTCTTTCAGATTGGGTGCCAGTTTCTATGCTAACCACATTACAGCTGGGATTTTGCATTACATCAGATTGTTTTGCTTGTATTCACATCACGCTTCCAGCCAGCTCGACTGAAACAATGAGACGACTGTTCCTCGGCCTTTATCATTAAAGCAGACCTGTCTCTTGCAAAGAAAAATACAGCTAGCGTTGGATTGAAAATGTCTGGGACGACTTGCCCAACAACAGCTTCCCTTCATTTAATAGTAAATATAAGATGGGTTTGGTTCTGTCAGTGTACATGAACATTTACACAGAGACTTTGTTTGTTAGCTGGTTGAAATACAGCCCGCTGTCACACAGCTTTATAGAAGTATATTTGTATTACATGAGAGAATAACAGAAGCTAATAAAGGGACGTTAAAACTGCAACAGACTGTTCACAACCAGATTGCTTCTGACAACTAAAGCTTATTGTTCTCAAGACCCAGCTGGGAAATAAGGAGCGGACTGAGACAGAATTATGTTTACCTGTGTGAATAATATAAGCTGATGCTGTGTCTGTATCAAGGTTTAACAAGCTGACCTTCAACCATAAATTCACTGCATGTTCTAGGTGAAAGTGTATTGTACTCTAGCATTTTCCTCAACACTTATTACCCATAAATGCACTAAATTATGCCTCAATAAGTCGGATCCTATTATATTTTGTGTGAATATGACTTGATTAACTATCAGCTCTGGGCATATGTGTTGTAACTTTTTTAAACAGAGTAATGTTTGACCTTTTGATTTGACATGTGAGTTAAAGGTAAATCAACACATGTGGAAATGAAACCACTGGCTATCGACTGATGACAAATTAGCTTTTTATTAGCTTTCAAAAGTTTTCTACATTCCTAAACAATGACCCCTTTGGCTCAGATGTCTGCTGCCTATACCAGAAGCCCTGAAATATTGCCAGTTGTTCTACAGAGGTCAACTAAAGTCCTGTGACTGTATCACTGCAGATTGCATGTGTGTGACTTGTAGTTCATCGTAATATAATTGCCAGAGACTGCTTATTTTCAGGTCATTTCAGATCGGGTCTGACTACCAGGCTTTTAATTTTTATGGGGTTGTGTTTGGGAAATTAATTTGTACCAGTTTGTAATTTCTCTATGGTCCATTCTGGTGTCAGTATAGAGTTGATAGAGCTATGACTAGAAATGTATCAGTGGAGTCATCAACTGACGTGGAATTAAGATCTGCTGGAATTGCAGCTTAATTTGACTGCATGTCCTGCCTGAAGTAATGCTATGCTTGATTTGACAACTTTAGGAAGGTTTAACTGCTATATTAGCTCAAATAGAGCTGTTGAAACTGAAGAGAAATATTTTTATTTCACAGTATCACGTGAACCGTGCTTGAATGAAATGTACAGGATTGTATTCGTTCCTTGTTGGTCTTCAGAACGGCCATTTGCCCCAAGGCTGCACTTTGAAAACATCTGTTTGAATCAACCAAGCACCACGATGTACCTCAAGCAAAAAATACATCAGAACAAATCACATAAAACAGGTCGTGTGGACAGAGAGAAAGATACATTTAAACCCGACCGAGTCACAGTTACACAGTAACAATTTCCTCTTGCTTTTCTATCTCAACTTAAGCAGGGAGGTAATATCTGATTAACATACGATATAAACTATCAGCCATGTACAACCCACACACTAGAAATAAGTTTTTACCGTGAAGGGTTTGGTGGAGTCCTTGTCGTCTTTGCCTGATATAATTTGGGTTTTCTTTCTGGTCTCTCTCAGTCTGTCGACGGTCGGGGGCTTCACGAACACAACGAAAGGTTTAAACTCTGCTGTTCGAAGATGCTTTATTAGCTGAAAAGAATAAAAGTGGATGCAGAGAAAAAGGAGTTAGGCATTTGGCAGCACATTAAGACGTAATCACAAAGTGTGTCACGTATGGTATAAACAGACTGTGAAAAAATTAATAGACAAAACGTTTAAAAATATAATCCTGAAAAAAAAAAGGTTGCCAATTCATGGTCCACTTGTAATAGTGATATGAACTGGATTATGGGGTTGTCACAAAGTCCAGTTTAACAGATTCAGTCTGCTGATTTCCAATCGAGAAGATATTAAAAATTAAAATCTTCCTTCTATTTTTAAGCAAAGACATTTTCTGCCTTAAGTTCCTCAGACATGAAAAGTTGAGGCTTTTCTTCCATTCTCTCATTGTAAACCGAATATATTTCTGTTTTGCTGAAGCATTAAATCTTAAATTACCTTTTAACTTATTGACCTCTCTAGAATGAAGAAGTCTTTGCATAAATGACTTATTAGTTGGACAGAACAATTAATAATGACCACAGAGCAGATGACTTCCCATCATTCTGAGTGAATCTAGAACTTTGAAATCATGTTTATAGTTTTTGTCATTTAAAAATGACTCACAAACACCAATCTGAGGGATAAAGACTACTCACACTAACTCATCACAGCTTTTAAATTCTTTTGGAAGATAGTGGAGGATATATATGTTTTTATTTATGCCTGATCTTTGTGTCTGTCTCTTCTTTGTGGTGGCAGTTTTCTGAAATAACATGCCAATCTGGTACCTCAAGGGCCTTTCACATAGGATATGGCAAGTGCAGAGCTCTGAAACCCATTTGTTTCTATTGCTTGCGCCACTCAATAACAGTTTTAAAGAGCAAGTGCGCCGGTAAGAGTACTTTTGCATGCAAGGGTCAACGTTTAACTGGGTTAAACTTGGTTAAACTTTGACTGCTGCGACGTACCGTCGCACGACCAACAGAAACGAAGCAAACAGCCCTACTAAGTTCAACCACACAATGAATGAAAACAAGGAGGAAAAGTTGATTGTGTGTGTTTCCGAGTTCAACAAACTTCATGACACAAGTTGACATGCATACTGAGACTTTGGGAGGAAACAACACAAGTGTTCACTTGTGGGGACAGTGCCAAAGCTTTCTTTTTTATGGATGAGAAATAGCTGGTCCATCGAGTTTTCGACGTACAAGAGCGCAACAACCACTGCAAGACAAATTTTAGGCCACTCGCTCCAGCTCGTGGTAGGTGCGCCCAATGTGAAAGGCCCTTCAGAGGTATGAGAGAGATGAGATTTGATTAGAGGTGGTGTCTGGTGTCTGGTTCTGGCATGATCATCTGACCTTCTTGCTATGCTAATAGCAGTGGGTCAAGACCCACAACTCACAACAAGATGGATAAAAAACTTAATGGAGAGGCAGCAGCGGAACCACTGGGAAACAGCTTCCATCATTCACTCAGTTGGTCAATAACTGAGAAATGGCATTACTGTGGAGGTTTATGGTGACATAAGCCAAAGAGGAAATCTTCAAATAAAGTAACAGGGCGATCTGCTTCTGAGACAGGTAGTTTCCAAAACAGGCTAAGAATACAGTACAGGGATGGTGAGAAAGAAGGTGTCACTCACATGAGGCTGGACATCCAGCAGGCACACTTTCTTCTTTGAGAGGATTGAACGTATCGAGTCCAGACTTGTGCCGTAGAAATTCCCTTTGTACTCGCCATGCTCAATGAACCTGAGACATGAAAAGAAGAGTGATGAGAAAAAGCACGAACGCACATCTTTGGATGGACACATGGACAAAGTTTCAAATAATTATGTCAGTTTTTAGAAGAGTAATTACTGTAATCTGAGTTAAAGCTCAGGCCTTGTACCTGAGCTAAAAGAGGTTCTTTTAGACTGTGATGAGACAAGGATTATTTTTAACTGCATATATTGTCCAAGAAAGAAAATATAGATCTTGAAATGAGCATCAGGAGGACATTTTTAAACTAGTTTACATAAAACAAACAAACCTTTTTCCACTGTATTAGATATGTTAATTTGTGCTTTTAAGATTTTTTTATATATCCTCATAAGAGCAGGATTTTTTTTTTTAAACTTTCATTTTTATAATTAATTTTCTACAATCACTGTGATTTCTGAGATTAGAGTTTTGAGAAATGGTGATAAACCAAAACAATTCAGAATTGTTCTCTCCATTGTAGTAAACATTAAAGAAAGGCCGTTTGAAATAGAGACGTACAAACATATAATCTACACACAGCAGGATATCCAAAAAAGTTGTTCTCTTTTTTTTCCCAGGGAAAAAGTACTTTTGTTTTGGCCAGAGTATGAATATCAATTGTTCATCTCTGCTGCATAAAGTCTGAATGTGTGTTGTGATTGAATTCATCAGTTTTGCTTACTTGTTGTTTTGGATGTCCGTCTCAAAGAGCTGCTTGGAGATGAAGTGGTAATCCACACCATCGGTCTCCTGGTTCTTCTTGGGTCGACTGGTGTCTGAGTGAAAGAAGATGAAGATGGAAAGAGAGGGAGTGATGCCTGTGAGTCATTGCAATGAATAGTGCAATGCTCCTTGTGTGCAACAAGCAGAGAGACAGAGAGAGAGCCGGTGGTCTCCAAAGCTCCGGTTTTCAAATTAACAAAAAGAAGCAACACTTTTGGGCTTAACCCGAAACAACAGCAAGTGTTAAACATATCCATGTGTCCACTGGCAGCGATCAAACATTCAAAAAGAGCGAGACGAGACACTTTCCGATTCTCCTTCCTCTCAATGAGAGCCAGGACCTGTGCCATACGTTTCCTATACGGGTCTGAATCAGACTGTCTGGGCTCTATTAAACAACAGCAGCACAGGTCACATTTGAGAACAATTAACAGGCTGTGTGGAGAGAAAAAGGCCACGCCAATGGGATTTTAATACCGGGGACATTTCAAGTGTCAGACTTTGGCTGGGGGAAGACAATAAAGTCATAAAACTTGGTTATAAAAGTTTTTTTTTTCAATAATTAAAAAAATCTCTCTATGTAAAGAAATATTTCAAATAGTGAGAACAGTGAGAATAATACAGCCACGTTTTTATTACATTTTATTTTATTTCATTTATGTTGCATCCTCAATTCAAGATAAAGCACAGAACGGAAGAAAGACAGAAACTTTAGTTTCGGCACACAAATGTTTAAAGGTTTCTTTGGGATGAAACAAAGAGAAAAGAGATTGTTGGGAACACCACATTTAATGGTCAGCGAATTAACTTCTATTCTATTAACTAGTATAAAGCACACATTCACATATAAGACGCAGAGATAAGAACAAAGAAATATGCAGAGCGAAAGACAAATGAACTGTACTGTTCAGCCAAAGTTTGGTGGGCTTAAATCAGAAGAGTGAAGTTATCTTTTTTCCTTTTTTTTAATTTAACCTTTATTTACACAGGTAGTCACACTGACACCCAATGTCTCTTTTACAGGACACTTACGTGGAATGGTCACACTGAAGTGCTGGGGGTCAGAGATCAACAGTTTCTTCTTCAGTTCACTCAAGCCGACACCTGTGGGTCCTACACACAAACATCTAATTATAAACTCTGCCAAACTCCTCATCACGTTATTATCACATCCATAACATGATATGAGACATTCAAACTTTCTTTCGTCTGTACTTGGTGGTTAGAGTTGCCGAGGTTAACTCAAGACCTCAAACACTAATGATGAGAATATAAATTCAAATGTCTAATAGGATCAAATGATGAACTAATGAAAATTTGTATCCAAAAGATCTAAAGTTACTTTCTGGTTATTCATATTCACTTCTTAGGAACAGATGATAGAGAAACATAATATTCAGCTTCTCTCTTGCAGAGCTGGGCCACCTTTATTGTTTCTGTCGTCTCTATGTGACAATGAGATTGAAGGTGAGGATTTTCATTAAATTCGGTATCCTAACAGCAACAGTGTGTGAGGTAAGCAGCGACATCAGAGTTTGAGAACTTAAATTTCTCTTTACTCACCTACTAGCACCACCAGCCTGTGTTTGTCTCCCCTTTGCCTGCGGTACGGGACGACTTCCTCGTATGTGGGCACGTCAGCCATGTCGTACATTTCACTCTTCTTCGCCTCGTACATGGACTTGGTGGTCTTTCTGTCTCTCCTGCTGAGGCGAAAGCTTCTCCTGAACCCAGCTGGAGGTCAGCATGAGCCAAAAGAGGAGACAGAAGAAACAGATCAATCAATACAAAAAAAGAAAATTCTTTGTCAGTAGTGTAAAATCCAGCACAACCGTATGTACACATACAAATACTGTGGACTTCAATTTATAGTTGTTTCAGGATCTTGGCAAACACCTCCACACAAACATTACTTTCCCCAGGTGACATCAAACAGGTGAAAACTCATCATAGGTCTATCATCATCCAAAATACAGTCCCTCTCTCCTCTTGCACCCGCTGACACACTCACTAAAATAACACAGGTAACTAATTACACAACAACAACAACAACAACAACAACCATCCTGTCTTCCATACCAGTGGAAACTGTATTACACAGAGAGGATGACAATGAATGTGCTCCAAATTTTAGAACAAGTCAGGTATGGGTAAACGAAGCTTGCTCATTTGTTCTGGAAAGCCTCATAAGATGATCCAAACACGAACAAGTTAGTAAAAAGAAAGGAACTGGCACAAAGTTCCGATCTCTACTTTGATTCAAAGCCCCTTCAGTAAAGTAGAAGTGCAAAAATGTGAAGGAAAAAGATGAGCATATTTAACACAAGCTGGGACGACGCACACTTACACACAGATACATACAGGAAGCGACTTTACTTCCACAAACAAACAGTTAAATGAAAACAGAAAGTTGGTGTAAAGATTGAAATCAGTGAATGAATCTAAGCGTCATCAGCTTAAATGTAAATTAATCTCTACACTTGATGTAACCTAACACTGACCCCCACAGCTGCTCTGTATCAGCCCAACACAGAGCTTTACTGTGATTTCACCACATTAATGCAAGCTAACCTGTTTATTCTGCAAATATGATATTATAGAAAGACAAAGTTAGTATACTCACACAATGAAAATAGACCATTTGTCAAAACACATATGTGATTAAAAATTTTGACATGTAACCTTTAAATCTGCAGGTCATTAAATGTCCCAGAGCAGAGATCAGCTTTAAAAATAATCTCTACTCTTTCTCTCCTGACCTGACTTTCTTATCTTTCTCCGTCTCTGAGTGAAGTTAGCTCTCTTTCTTTTCTCTCCTTGTGAAATACAGCAGCTGGACCTTTAACTAGCAACACACTGAGACGAACAGCACACAAACAGCTTGAGTCTGCTGATGTTTGTTGAGCTGATAGAAATGTTGTAGAAACATTATGTTGTGAAGCAAGGTTACTCCCTTTATACTCATTCCTCTTTTGTAACACTAGCTACAAGCTGACTAAAACATACAGACAAACGCATTTTTTCCGACTCAATTTCAGCTGATACTGTTGAGTCTAGAGTAACGAGCCTGTTTTAAAAATGATATTTGTGCAAAAATGTAGAGAATAAGAGTAAATACTAAGGTAAAGTACAGATACCTGAAGGTTCTACTTAAGTACAGTAATGAAGTAGCCTCTAAACAGTGCTTACTAAGGAGATATCATTCTCAAGTTTGCAGGCTGTAAAATCAGGAATCTGTTCATCCCAAAGTTGTGCTCAAGAATGACTCTGGCAATGGAAGTTACAGACGTTGCATCATTGAGAGGCATGGGGAGAAAACAAACCAAAAACTAAGGACAACAACTGCCGCCCCCTCCCACTCCTTTATTTCCCCATGCAACCTCAGCAGCATTGCAAAAGCATCTGTAAGTTCTAAGATTTCAAACTTTTAGGGACAGGCCAACTTTAAATCATACAACCACATCCAACAGGCTGAAAAGCCATGCAGCAAGTACTCTCATAGAGAAGATGTTATTATAACTCACTATTTTTTACTTCTTCTCCCGAGGTTCTCTCATTTCATTTAAACCTCGTTCTTGGCTGCTGGACTCAAGGTGCTGGACTTTTTTGGGCAAAAAAATGGAATAATGTTTGGCAGAGTTCGGCTTTGGGAGTGACCCTGATTGAGCTTGGCAGACATGACTCAAATGTAGTATTTATAAACTTGCGTGTGCTCTGGATATCCTGTGAAATCTGGAGTCTAAATGTGCAAATGACAGTGGTAATAAAAACACGATGGGAAACATTTTCTGTACAAGACAGGGATTTGGAAGCAGCTCTCTGGAATTAAAGTGGTTGCAGAACCAAAGTGGGCCATGGTAATTGTCATTAAGTCTGACTGGAACCACATCAGCAAGACCGGCCTTCATCCGGACCTCCACAATGCAGCGAAGCACACAAACCTTTCTTTTAAGCCAACTCCAACCAGAACCTCTCAAAGAAGTCCTCAGACCCACAGCAGAGGCAGAACAGGATAACTACATACTGCAAATCCATGACATGATCTGCCAGTGCACTCATGCTGTCAGCATGGGAGCACAAATAGCACAGCACAGTGAGAAAGTACAAAACTATTAAAGTCCAAAAAGTGAATTATGTAAGAAGGTTTAAGAAGTGAATTATTTGCCCCACAAGTGCTCTGTGAGTTAGAAGAACAGGTCAAAGGTATGAACAACTGTTCCGTCCCGTGAAACATGTATGACTTAATAGTTCTTAGAAGATGATATATGAAGGATTCATGTGGAAAAAACAAAACTTGTACTTGGCCACTGTCCTCATATTTATTGTAACAGTGAAATGACCACATCTGGCAGGAAAAGGCAAGAAGACAAAAGAAGACAATCTCTCACCTAGGTGAAATCCACCACTATAATCAGCATCCTCTGGTGATGAAAAGAAAGGAGCCAAAGAGAACCACAACATCAAGTTAAATAGAATAGTCAGAAATGGGCTGCGGCCCTCTAAATATGATAAAGGGAAAAACACACAGGTGCTGTTAAGAAGAGAGTGATCAGAGGGGTTTGGGGTAAATTTTGCTTGAGTTACATTTTATAGTGTGTTCGTTATTTTTAAATATTGGCCTTTGCCCAGAATGACAGCCACGCATGTAGAGGTAAATTCAAGGACAGGTTACATATAACCTCCATCTAGTGAGCAGCTAAAGTTGACCAAAATAAACAAAATACTCTCTTTTTCTTTACAGAACTAACAATGTTGAAAAATGTTGATGGTCCCAGCTAACTGACTAAGCCCCATTTAGCCTTACAGGCCACTACATTCTTGGCTGTGGTGTTGGACGATTCTTGGAGACAGTGAATCAGTTTGTGCTGTGACTGAGTCCAACAAATATTACTTGTGACGGGATGATTCTCAAAAATGATGTCCACATTTATGAAAATGAGTCGAGGAAAGATGAGGCTTTGTAAAATGTTAAAGTCAATAAAATCTATGAGGAACCATTGACTGTGACAACTAATGTTACTCTTAAATGGTGAATAGCTTTAATGGGTCAATTGGGGAGATGAGGTAAGAAGTGGACCTCATTACACACAAATAGCATGAAGGGGAACCAATCACAGATGGTTGGGTTAGTAAAGTCCTACTCGGTGGAGGATGTCAGAAAAGTAGTACCTTCAATCTCTTCAGCTTTGAGTGCAAGAGAAGCAAGGAATGGAAATTAGGTAATACTAAACAAAATATTAGATTAGGAAAGTAAACATAACTCAGGGATGAGGAAGAAATATAAGAAGAAACCTACCAAACTCTACTGTCACATCATCTTAGAAAAGCAGAGCAAAAGACAACAGAGAGAACATTATAAAACATTTTAAAGCTGAGTGCCACATCCACAAACATCCTATGCAGGTTCAATTCAGTCATTTCTCACAAAACACTGAAAAAGCAAACAATTCTCTTCAGTTTTGTAATGTTTGTGAAAAATACCGAGCTTGACCACTACACTGTAACTCCCAGTATCACTCTAATGGTATCACTAGTTTAACTATCTACGTTTCAAATAATAAAATAACTCAAGTTCCACTTGGTTCTGAAACACTCGTCAGGTCTTCCTGAGAGGAAGTTGCAGTACACTCAGCTGTCATGACATAAATTGATGGAACTCATTGAGGAAATCTTATCCTTAACTTCTTTCTTTTTTTAAGGTTGGGTTTAAAAAGAACACGTACAGAAACCCTTCATAAGCCATGCTGCTACTAAAAGGTTACAAAAACACCAGTAAGTGGAGCTTGAGTTCAGGTTTTATGAGAATATAACAAACATTTACTTTCTATTTGCTCCTATTTTGATAGAAATGTATATCCATTGTTACCTAGTGATACACAATCTGCGGTACATGTCTGTGGTGCAGTCACTATTTACAGGGGGGAAAAAAGCCATTTAGATTCATAAGCCTCCAAATGATTGATATTGTAATACTGATACAGTCCTCTGTAAGTATTTAACAGTATGAAGCTCACCTTACATCACTGCATTCATTTTCCAGAGTGTTGTTCAGCATGTCCAGAATTAATGTCTAACCAAAACAACAGTCAAGACCTATCTGTGCAAGGTTGTTTGTAGGCTAGACGCATCAGGCACGAGAGCGGCAGCTGTTCTGAAGTGTGTGTACCTTTATCTGACATCTTGTTTCAAATGTCAGTGGCCAGGTCAGTTTTCCCACTGATGTTGCCCTCTTCCTGCTCTAATGTGGCATCTTAAGTTGGGACAGCGACCTCAAAATGTGGTTTTAAGAAGGATGAGAATTACTGTACTGTGAATAAGAGTTTAGCCAGATTTAATTATCTAATTTATTTGAAACTAAACCTTAAAGAAAGAATGTGATGAAAACTGCCATAAAGATGTATGATTAGTCCACCTTTATCAAGTCCATGGGTGAGCTGCCAGGAATGTTTACATTGGAAAAATCTGGGTAATAATGTAATAATACTGTAATACTGTTTGTCTTCATTCTCTCTTCCGGCAGTGATGATAAGGAGTTGAACTCTGCAGTTGGAGTCAATCACGGACAATTGCTGAATAACAGGCTGCCATCAAAACCATCCTTGTTATTACCCTCATCATCATCACCCCAAGAGTATAAGTGATTATCCAAATTAGAAGCCAGGCAGCCAAGTGACAATACCAGTTCACATGAACTTGTCTTTTATCTTTGCTATCTGCATTATGCACAGCTTTTAGAAAATCAATCATCTCTTTAGCTAGAGTAACAGCCAGAGGGCAAACCCTCTCCTAATTCATATTAAAGCTCCTGCGTGACTACAACAACAATCATATGACCCCCTATGAGCAAGCACTTTGGTAACATTGGGAAGGAAAAACTCCCTTTTAACAGGAAGAAACCTCTGGCAGAACCAGGTTTAGGGACGGGCGGCCATCTGCCGTGACCGGTTGGGGGGAGCAAAGGAAGGCAGGATAAAAGACATGCTGTGGACTTAGTGAACAACACACAAAGAGGCTGTAGAAGACACATGGAACAGACTCTGGATAGAAATTTAGAGGGAGAAACATTGAGCAGACAGGAAGGAAAATGAAAACAAAGATAAATCTAAATTGCTTCTCCAGACGACCAGCATGAACTACACAACTACACGAAAGACTCCAGTGGTGGAATCAGCAGAAGGATGAGTCTGTTTCAGAAATGAACTCCACAAACTGTCCTGACCAGCATTCCTCACTTTTGCCATTCTTCTCTTCCTCCCATCCACCTGTTAAAGACAACTGTCTTGTTGTGGTTTATTAGTCGCTAACACAGCAAATAATATATGCTTACATGATCGTCTAGTAGACCTCCTTAGGGACGAAAGAGTCGTAACAGGTTGCTGAAATGCAAGTCTCCTGAAAGCAAAAAGATGGATAAAGAAAGAGAAGAAAAAGGAAAGAACAGAAAAAAGAAAACCATCAGTTTTCATGGTCACTCTGGGAATAATAAACACTCTGCTATGCTACAGAAACCCTGCTCTACAATATCCTTCATTTCTATTCTGTCAGCTGAGACTGGTGAAACCAAAGATTGAGGAGGTGAAGAACAGAACATCTTTCTATTGAAAAAAGTAGAATAATAAACCTGAATATAAAATGTTCTACTCGATCCCTTTACTCTTCAGCCTTCCTCTTTCTGCCCAAGCCTCCTGAGCTCTGTGTAGGTCTGGTGTGTGTTTTCCATCCACTTGCAGTTCAATGTGGATTGGTACCAGCGCTATCATTTTCTGTCATTACTCACTTTGGACCAGAAAATGTGTGGAAACCCAGACTACTTTGGCAGAGTGAAGCAAGAATACATGGATTAAAGAGGGAGAGAAAGGAGATGGAACATCTATGACAGTGACAGCACTGGAGCCAATAAGGTCAGCCTTGTGTTTCTCACCTCTCCTGGAACTGTTTGGATGGTATTAAGCCAGCACGAGGATTTGTGTCGCCCTCGTGTTTGGCCTGCCACCAGGTTGCATCATCTTGGCTCATGATCTGTAGGATGCAACCCTTCTTGAAGGCCAAACCAGCTTCCTTACATGGGATGGTGTTGTCATCTTTTGGGTCGTAGTCAAAGAGCGCCTTCACAAACATCTGTACATCATCATGAGGGAAAGGCAAGAAAACAAAGAGGAGGATTGAAGACACAACAGGAACAAGTTCACTATGTTGTATATAAAATGTTTTCTTTCTAAAACATTGTCATCATGGTTAAAGGTGATTCACCAAAGCTCAGAGTGATTATTCTCAAAAGATTACAGCAATCGATGGTAAACGCTGCAAGTGATGGCCAAGATGGTCTTTCAATGACTTTCCACTATCAAAGGGTCTAAATCACTTAACAAGTGGATAAACCAAATAACAGAGAAAGACAGGACCTACCTGTGGCTCCTTGATAGATGCCTCGTCCTTTGCACCAGGGACAACTTTAAAGGTAATGGCTCCTTGTGACTGTGCCTAAATAATGTAGGAACAGAAGTTGGAGTAATTGTAAAGGATAGTTTTCCTATCCTTTTAAGTATTTTATAAGAGACCTAATCTAGTTACAGTGACATAGCGTCAAGCATTGATTTTTCAACAAAGGAAGGTTTAGTGGGATAGTATAACCATTCTTGACAGAATTAGGGAGTACAGTGCAGGGGTGTAAAGGAGGAGTGTTGAGAGCTCAAAGACTTTTGTGTCTGAGAAGGCCTTAAGAGTTTAAGATCCCAGGCACATGACAGAGCTCATTTAGGCCTGTGACCAAAGCTGCGTGGAGGAACTACACATCATCAGCCTCATCCACAGAGACTCTGCATGTGATCTATCGGCCATCAACACGGCAATGGGAGGCCTGGGTCGTGGATGAGTTGATAAGGGGAGGTTTCTGTCATTATAAACAAAGGCTGGTACCAAGGGAGTGGAGCTGAAAAACCCTCAGTCTCACAAACGTCCATAGAAAGACAAGACTTACCAGAATACGAATGATTTCCTCTGGTTTCTTGTCGTCCACAGGGATTCCATTGACCTCCTTCAGTTCATCCCCTACATGAATTAAACCTGCCACACATAAACAGACGTTACTAATTTGCAGTCATTCTGGCATTCTATTATTTTAACGCCCTGATGTAAGCGAGGTACTAAATTCTGTGCAATCCCAATATATTCCACACTACAGACTTGTATGGCTCTTTTCCACTAGTATCTACTTTGCTCATCTTGACTTGACTCTGTTTTTTAGGGTTTTCTATTAGATGGCAGCACCTGATACCTACTAGAGCAGTCGTTTTGAGCAACCTGAGTTGATCTGAAACTGTGACGTCAACAGACTCCATGCCACCATGTGATGCCAGTCAATTATGTCACTTGATGAGTCATGAAAGTGATTCCTTCACAAACATCAAAACTGCCCTTTTTGAAACACGGCATCCAGGGAAATGGGTGCAGAAAAACCAACAGTGTGATCGGACAGGTATACCAACGCCTCCATGTCCACTATTGTGTGCTGGGTTTGTGTTGCATACAAATGACATCATGGGACTTTTAAATGAGTTGCTATAACGACCCCATGTAAACTGAGGTGCTACACAGTGACAGAAAATGACAGAAAACTGAGTAGAATCGAGTACACACACACACACACACACACACACACACACACACACACACACACACACACACACGCAAACTTATAAAAGAGAGAAAAAGGCTGGAACCAACCACTTCTGTCAGCTGGCCCTCCCTTCATGATCCGGGCCACAATGATGGCACCTGTGCTCTCATCACGTCTTATTGTTGCTCCCTATAAAAGAAGAATAGTCATTATAACAGCATTTCTACCTTTATGACATTATGATGTGCAAGTCAAACAGCAATGACCTAAAATCACTGTAAAGATGAAAATTAAGGCGTAGAGACAGATAGATACTGCACACAGGATGATTGTTAAGTTACTTACCAGTGGCTCCTTGTTCTTGACCAATCTTATAATTTTCACAGAATCTTCATCGTCATCGATGTCTTCAGGCAGCGGAGGTAGTTCGGGGTCATACTTCTTTTGGGCAACTGCGTCGTGGACGGACAGGAGGCTCTAGAAAAAGGAGAAAATAGGATTTATGGGAGGAAACACAAAACAGGCAAGGGTTATCTGTCAAGCCACGAAGGCCTCAACTTTACCCCAGTCCACTTAGCTAAATAAAGTATGGCCATGCATGCTATTAAGAGTCCGATCTATCACTTCCTTTTTTAAGCAGGACAGAGACACTGCAGACTGCAGGGAGGATGGTTATGAATTGGGTTGTCTCCCTCATGTGCTGGGTGATGGATTTGAAAGCATTCAAGGCCAGAGCTTGTAGATGAACAAGCGTTAATTGCCATTAGGCCCGTGCTCTCCCTCCATACATCTCTCTGATTAAAGGCAACCCAGGCTCGCCCTGCACCATTGCTCAGCAAGAGCTGCAAATGTGACCACCACAAAATCCACACTTTGCAGGGTAAGGTGGTGAAGACTCAAAAGCAAAGTTCTCAGCTCAGATATTTCACACTTTCACGAGCAGGCATAAAAAGAGACGGGACGCAGACGGGAATGATGCCATTCAGGAGACATTCATTTTTCAAAGTATTTAACAACCGCGTGTCCGGACCAAGATGCAGCTAGATGCGTGCTGCTTTTTCTGTGGTTTAGAGGGGGGGAAAAATTGAGAAAAACATCTTCCAACCAAAGTGCCAGACAAAAGTAGAGGGGTGGAGAGCAAGAGAAACAGGGAAGAAAGAGAAGGATATGGTGAGAAGAGAAGCAGTGTGTTTTATGACATGGGAGCATGCTGCAGTACAGCATTCAAGATGTTGCTAACTGGGAGCAGATGAGAGGAGGAGACACAACTGGAGCTATGTGAGTAGTCTTTGGAAGGCAAAGAGTCTGTATTACCTTATTATAACTAAAAATAATAACTTCTTTCGATCAAGAGAATCCCAAATGAATAACACATGTAAAGAAAATCTCACAGCCAGGAAATCTTTAAAAATGGTTGGTTTTGATCCTACTTCAGAGATAAAATGCCACTCCTCTCCAGCTTGTCTTCTTTGGCTTGTGCTGCTACACCGTCTGCCAAAATTCACCAGCCAGCAATGGAGGAAGCAGTAGCAGAAAGAACATTTTCCATTGTTTGGTGGGGAATTGCTTGGCTGACCCCATTCTGCACTGGAGCTGAGAGACCACTGCACAACTACAGCAGCAATTATATGTGTTAGGTGCAGGGGAAAAACATAGTAATGAGCCAAATGAGTACCAGTTTGCTGGAGGTGTGTGTGGAGTTGCTGATTCTATGTCTAAAATATGTGCTGCCTGGTGAAATATGTGTGTCTGTACCTATAGCACCTGTAAAAAACACATGCTCCACACTTGTCTTTGAACAGATTAATGTAGTTGTTCTTAATGTGTTTGGAGAATTTAGGAAATGAATCATAATTACCAGCTCAGACATTGAAAAATCCATGTTTGGGAACCACCATCTCTTGAATTCCTGCTGTTTGACACTGATAGGTATTAAATATTTGCATGTACTGTAAGTGTGTGTGTGTGTGTGCTATGTTGGGGGAGAACTAGAGAGCTGTTGTTTCTGGCAGAGCCCAAACAAGCATGACGACAGCGCATTAAAAACGGAGCCTGTCCAACTCTGCTTCTATCCTGCCGTCGTGAAGGCAGCTCTGTCTGGCTGAGACACCTGGAGGCCCTGATGGATGGCCCCAGTTATGCATTAGAAAATAAAAATGTGTAAATTTATTTTGTAGCTGTCTGCATCTGGCTAACGAGGTCAGCAACGGCAGCCAAGAAAACGAGACAAGGCCTGGATCTAACAGGCGTGTTATTTTGTGTACAGCACGATGATTGTAACGCTTTAATGTGGCTGCTGTGCAAACAGCAAAGATCCAGAGCCAGAATTGCCAAATGCTTTGCTGTTTTTTGGATGGAATAATACAATCCTCCACAAAGAGAATATGTGGTTTTAGTTTGTTAAAACCTGCTCAGTACAAAATAAGCAAATCCTTTACTCACCTTTACATGTGGGTTTGCCAGCAGTTTAAGAAGCTCTTTGACATCCTGACTGGCTGATTTGCCTTCCAGCTCATCAGACACCTGAAAATAGTCAAGGACACAATGTTCACACAACTGTGCTCAGACCATTAAGCATGCTTCTCTTTTTCAGGTGTGCATGTGAACATTCAATGCTTCGACAAGAAGACAACAGCAGTCTGTATAATGAAAAACCAATGGTAGAGGTTTGTAATTAACAGTTCAACTCTGCAAGGTGTGCTTTGTGTCAGTAATGAATAGAGGACTTGCATTTAGAGAGATAAACATACTAGTTATGCTTTATCTAAAGAAGTTATGTTGGTGTATCTTCTATTTGTATCATATTGTATTAAGACATAAAAATGCAGCTCTTTCAGTTACAGGATTTATCTGCAGCTTCATCTTGTCTTAAATAAGGTAAATCGCAGCTGGAGGCAAGGCCACACTTTGTCATGTGGCCTAGAACTCCCACCTACTGGCACCTGCCCTTTGATAAATCTTCTATTGTACCAGATCATTTTCCAATGAGAATCTCAAGAACTAAAGAAAACAGTCAGTTAAACCTGGAAACAATGGGAGCTCTGAGAGCATCACTGATTTATGGAAGATCCTCCTGGACTTGGTTGGAGTGTGGAAAGGAGCAGCAAGCCATCCCACACAGTAAAAACTGACATGAAAGCCACTTGACACTGATGAACCCTTTCTCTGTGTTTGTATTTTTCGTATCTGACCCTGCAGGAATAAAATGCAGACCAATGCTCTCTGATGGCACCAAGTGATCTGTCCAAGTAACAGCAGAGTTTGTATTAAGATGTTTGGAAGTCAGCCAGAAGAGGAAAACGGTTTTCCAACAGGGAGAAGGATACAAGTCAACCATAACAACCATACAGTTCTAGATCAGTGGCCATCATTTGAACTATTTATTGATGATGTGGTGTGTCTCACTTGCTTACACCAACGGCACTGGCCATGCTGGTTTCACTTGAGCGGTGGCAGTCACTTGCTGGGAGTTCTAGACAGTACGGCCGGGGCCAGACGAGGGTTGAAGTGTCATTTTATGTTAGTCAATAAATTAAACCTCCATTAACCGAAACCCATCTAGACAGACACTGTTCACCAAAGGTTCCTTTAATCGATTCATTTGCCTCCCAGCCAATAAAAAGATCAATCAGTTTAAACATGTTTTTTAAAACACTTACGTCACGTGCCAGAGGTGCAGCTCCTTCCAGGACAGGGGTGGGCTTGCTCTCTTCATAGTGCTGCAGCCGTTCGTGGATCTGAAAGGACAGATTGTATTCATTATTAAGGTAGTTATTGAGATAGTAGTGAGCACATGTGGAAGAAAAAGTGTGCACGCTGGAAGCCATGTGCACGTCTCCAAACAGACATGTAAGAAAACATGTACAACCTTCATCAGCACCATCTTGTACATACACAGAGTTCATTAAATCATGTCCTTAAATACCAAAAGCACACACAAAGATCTTTCACTCCCTCGATCCACTAAGTATTTCAGTTAGCTTAGCCACTGTACAAACAATCCAGTTTTCCACCATGCATTCGATATGTCCCAGTGGCCCCGTGATGATTCCAAATCATTTCAACAGTCTGGTGAAATTGGCTAAACATTTCCTTATCAGCCTCAGCGCTGTGACTGCACAGTGTTGAGAGACAGATCTGCGTCTCTGGAGAGTTGCTAAAATGGAAAGTAAGCCTGACTCGTGCGCTCACTTTCACTCATTTATACACGCAAAACCACTTCATCATATGTGGAGCAGAGATGGAATAATTTATATACACACAAAGCACACGTTCACACCCACGCACACAACGTCAAAGGCACAGTTGCACACTTGTGCCTACGCACACACAGACTCACAAAAAACACTACAGATATCCCATTTGTGATTTAAAAGCAGCTGCGCAGGAATGCATTGACAGCCTACAGGCTGCTGTCAGGTCCCATCAAGGAACAGACAGGGACAGCTTTCCTCCCAGCAGCCACTCCTGCGTCTCTCCTTCCTCAGGCCCAGCATGCATGGTGAAGGGGATCTGGGCCACGGGTCTGACTGATAGCTGGGCCCCGAGCCTGGAGCTTCCAGCTGGATGTCCTAGAAAGCATTCCAGGAGGATGGTGGAACAGAGGAGCCTCTGGCTGAGGAGAGAGTGACAGAGACGCTCTGGGCCACTTCTATATCTAAAGGGCCAAATCCACACATGCGGGAGTGCACACACACACACACACACACACACACACACACACACACACACACACACACACACACACACACACACACACACACACACACACAGATGGAGCAGTGACAATGTGTGACAGAAAATCACTCAGCAGGACAGAAAAAGACAAGAAAAGCAGTTTGTTTGCTGTCACACTGAACGGCTACAGATGCTTTGTGCAATTAAAACATCTGTTTTAGGAATGTTAGACATAGTTTTTACTCCTCGCAACACAGGTGATTATGTCTTAAAGCTAGATGGTAGCAGTACTGTAAATACGGAGGAAAGCAAGTCAGAATCACTGACAGTTGAATGTTCTGACACACTCACAGGACGGTATTTGACCTCAATGTTTTTGGCCCTGGCAGAAGTTCTGATTAGCAATAACATGAGCAGCATGTGTAGATGAGTTGATTTGAGTCTCTTCAAGCTGTCATCTGGCTTCGATAATCACCAGGGACCAACACCAAAATCCAAAACATGATGTCATTCAAAAACATTACCCAAACACCAAATGTCACCCATCAAAATCACTTTTATAACTTTCCAGTGAAGAAAACGCGACGCAACGACGTGTGAAATGTCTTTACATCGTCTCTCCCCATCAAGATTCCAGTTTAAATCTTGGCCTTAAACAGCTACAGCCATTTCAGCTGGACTTATCCATACAGTCTGCCGAGATAAATCACAGCCTGTTAGGACTCTGTCTTGGCCAGCACAACAGTCATGTTTCAAGGTCAGCTTAGAAGTTCAAATCCTGCATAAAGCCGTTATTACTCAGCAATAAAACACGGTGCATTAGGCGTGTCGTGGAGGTAAACATGTTTTTCCCCTGTGGACATGCTGATGGATGTTAGGACTGCTGTTGATGCTTTGGCAACCTGTCATGCTGTAAACTTTTTTAGACCCCCAATTATCTCAGAATTAATCCTGAGATAAATGGGGGTCAAATCACTCTATAACACTATATAAAACAGTGCTAACTGCATCTTGTGAACATCATCTATAAGCCCTAACATTATGGCTAACTAGTTTTATTTTTCTTTCCACTGAGTTATTGGTTTGAAATAATCTGTCACTAGTTTGCTAACATGAACTAATGTAATGTTTAGGGTCAGGGTTGCACACTTTGGAGACTTTTCAAAATACCCGAAGACATAAAACATAGTATTTAAGCAGGCTTAAGACCTCTGCCCAGAAAACTTCACATCACATCCTTTACAAGCTGAACATCTTTTTCAAAGTGACCCGGAGCAAAACCCTGTGACAGACTGGCGACCTGTCCACGGTGTACCCTGCTTCTCGCCCTAAGACAGCTGGGATAGGCTCCACAGTCCCCCCGCAACTCTGAAAAGCAGCAGAGAATGGATGGAGGGATGGATGAAACTGGAGTAATGGCTGTGGGATTTTCCTTGATTACCAATACAGACAATACAAAATGATAGAATAGGGACTGGTTGACCTGTAGCTTTCTTCTTGTTTTAATTGTCCCTCCAGTGTGCTTGACATGGTTCAAAAAGTTTTTCAGTAGTCAACAGCATACTGTGACCCGTCTGCTGCAATATGGAGTTTCCTTCTTCCTTCCCCTGTCCCTATCATAACCTTGCATTTGGCTTCATCTATCATCATCTAGCCACTTTTGGCTCATTTCAGAGGTACTTGTTTGTGAACAACGTGCTTGATCCGGTAAATCTGGGCTGCAGTCGACCATTGAACTTTAATGAAAATATTTGGAAGGCAGCCTAAATCCAAAGTAAGACAGTGCAAGGAAGGGGATATATTTTGGATTCAAGTGAGGCTTTTAAAATATAAATAAGCACCTGGCTCGTGTCATGAGAATATTTTCTAGCAACAAACAGATGTAAATAAAAGCTGAAAGATGATATCGGACAATAATTCTTTCATCTCTGTAACATAATCGGATTAGGATGGATGTGAGACGTCCTGACCATCTGGTGAGTACAGGTGAGAGAGACAGAAAGAGCATATGTCTGGTTTAAGTCTTCATGTTACTCTGAATTCTCTACTTCTTTCTTGTTTCTCTCTCCATCTGTGACACCTCCTCCTCTGGACCGTCTCTCTCCTTCCAGACAGAGTGACCAACAACTGGTTGTAATTACCCAGGTGAGGCAATTACAACCAGTGAGCGACCTGGGTTGGGAAGCCTGTCAGATTAACTTGATGTGTGTGTTTTCTCTCTGCTGTTTAGCCATTCTTTCGTATCCCCTCTACAACCTTACACAAATCCCAAATAAAGGTGGACTGTGGAGATTTGGTGGCCGAGCTTTAGGAAGAGGATAATTAAGGTTTTATTAATGGTGTGTCCATGATGTTAGCCTGAATGCTGCATCTGGTTTCTGAGTAAGACGAGATGGTTGTTTAGTACTTGTGTGCGTTTTAAAGTCTGCCCGTCTGTCCATTTGGCTCACTAGGATGGCTCAGTTAATCAGTCAGACACAGCAGTCGAGCAGCTATTACATTTATTTACTGAATAATAAAGAATGGAAAGCCGATTTGCAGGAAACTACCCCATGTTTAGGGGGGAAAATTGTTCTCTATTTAACAACAAAAATCAGAGAAAGATTTCAGACAAACCTTCTCCCCAATCTCTGCAGCTATCTAGTTTAACAGGCAGTAACCAAACCACAGGCCCCTTCCTGCTGGTAGAGGAAGGAATTAGAAGATCTGGGCAGGTAGATGGTGCAATAGGACTGTAATTCATGAATAATAATTGCTTTGGAGGCCGGGGGCTCCTCTTTTCAAGACTTTTTATGTGACTAATTTAGTTGTCTGCCTTCTTGACAATAAACTTTGTACACAATCTACATGTGCAATTAAAGCTAGGATTGGTTAAACTGAGGTATTCATATGTATAGCACTTAAATGAAATTACTTAAGTGTTTTAAGTGTATTTAAGAGTTATCAGTGCGTGCATATATGAGTTAAACAACACGTGATTTTCTGAAAAATATGTAGGCGAAATTCCTATAACTCTATTTGTTTGTTGTACCTTAACAAGTGAGTGGAGACTTCTCTCTCCAAACATATCCTGAAGGAAGGTGTTGTCCTCAGAGCAGTTGACATGAGGCTGCAGCTGGGATGGCAGGGCCGCCAGCAGCTCATACAGACCTGCAGAAGGAAAGAGGAAGCAGGAGGGGTCAGTGTGGTAGTGGGAGGTGTGAGTTGTTGCATGCACAGCAAAAGACACAAGTGCTGTATGTGTGCATGAATACATATACACCCAACACACCCAGAGTCAGGCAGAAAGCAGATGCACACGTAAAAACAAAACACACAAAGTCCTGTACTAGTGCCTTTAGGAAGGAGTACATACTTACACAGACTATAGCTCTAATTATAATCTGTGGATGCTCTTCCTTTTCCTTCCATGCTGATTCTATTACGCATTAAAAAAAACAGAAACAAAAATGTATGGTTCAAACTTCTACGAGCGACAAAACAGACGATGATATCCCTCCCTTTCTTGCCACTGGAAAGAAGAGGAAACGTAAAGGCAATAAACTATTTCCCTTCCCCCGCCTTTACTTCTTGCTTTTGTTCCAGCCCTTCCTGTTGTTTGAGGGACGCTTCTGTCCATGATTAGAAACAACTGAAAAAAAACAGGGAATAAATCTGAATCCTCTCAGAACAGCGGATGCTGAAATCCACAAGGCCTTTCAGGGTTTTACTCACCCAGCTTATAAAAAGAATGAAGATTTCAAATTCAATTTAAAGAGAACCAGACTGGGGAGCTGATGGTTTCAAGATTAAGCAGGGGGGAGGTGAAGCACTCAAGACGGAGAGAGCACAAAACCAGTGAGTGAGTGGGGTTACATCCAAACACAACACAGTCTTGGAGCACAGCTGATGGAGACTGGTAGCAGATACTTGTTTGCTGCTCACTTCTGGTCCTCAGCCTGGCTGTGATCCACCAAACTAGGTGATGCATTAAAGGTCAGGCTCATACTGAATGCAGTCAAGCTGCATCAAAGACCCCTTCACTAATTCTCCAGAAAAGGCCCCCCAGTTTCAAACTCCACAAACACAACCACACGGTGCTTTAAAGCCTTTGAACTAACACTGATCACGTGAAGAAGTTCTAAACATATCCACAGCAGAGCCACTGAAACGTCAAAACAAAGACAAGTAGCTTGGCTACCTCTCTGAGAGTGTCTTTCATCAGAGCACAGGGCAACAGAGAGAAAGGAGAGAGCAAAAAATCACCAGAGACAGAAGCAGAGTAAGTCAGAGCTGAAAAGGACTGATTGATGGTTGACGTTGACTGCTGGACGAGCGACTGACTGAACTGGGTTCTGACCAGGTTAGAGTCAGTGTGTACTGGCAGCTCTGGACGTTTTGTGGGAGAGCTTATGTCATGCTCTCCATCTGCTGCTGTTGGGCACCAGGATACATCAGTATGATATCCTGTCCTTTTCTCTAAACCCTGACATGATTCCTGTGCAGTGTTAGCGCCTCATACCTCACCGTTTCTCTGGAGAAAAAAAAAGGGGGGAAGAGAGACCAAGAGAACTTTTACACATAATGATGCAGGCCAGATGCAGGTTCTGGTGTCCTCATCACCAGAAAGTTTGCTTTGTAGCTAACAAAAGCCGACTGAGGGCAGCTGGCCCTCTCAATCATTTACAACTTGGAACTCTCTACAGAACATCTCACATAATATATTCAACTAAAGGATTTAAAGAGACATGGGATGAGGTGATGGGTGTAGAAAGGGCTGCTAAGGGAGCCCACTTCCCACACTATACTGATCTTCTTACAAAATACGAACTGATGAAAACAAACTCGTTTGAATAGAGGAAATGAACGCTGGGTTTTGTCTTTCTCCCAGGTGCTCGGTGAATTATGGACCCCCCTCAATATATGGGGGGATTTACGAGGTTTGCCAGACTGCTGGGGGAATAGTGTTGTGACAACATATTTCAAACACTGCCTTGTGAACATGTCTGAGAGTCATGTTCACTAATCCACTTGAGGCTTGATTTACCTTCCTGTTCTCCAGTTGAGAGAGGAGGAAAGACAGCCTCAAGCAACAGCTTTACTGACAAAGCAGTAGACTTGATAGTAAAAGATACTTATTTGAATTTTTTTTTGCCAAACTTGCTGAAAAAAAACGGTTTTCAGTGAACTTTGATAAAAGAAATTACAGAAGAGGATGTACTGATGGATAACTGCAATCACACTGAGGAGCGTGAATTTTTGTCAGGCATGTGTTTGGTGTTTTGCTGACAGATTTGACATGTTTTGAGTATAAATGTGGGAACAGGGTGACAGCAGAAGTTGCAGACTGATGGATTTGGATGGAAAATCTCAAAACCCCATTATTTGTCACTATGACCTGCCAGTTTAATAAGCTAGAACTGTCAGATGACATACAAGGGCCCAAATAGCAGACAGGTCTGGCCCGGATCTGGTGTCAAGCCGGCACTGCTGGCTGACTTCCGGCATGGTAAGTGATATGTCATCCAGATATGGGCCAGGCCTGGCATAGATGGCACTGTTTATGTGATGGCATGCCACATTTGGCCCGATGTGGTTTGGTGTATGTGGCCCAGGCTCATAGAAAATAGGTCTGGCCCGGATCTGGGATCAAGCTGGCACTTCTGACTGACTGGTGTCATGGCAGGGTGTATGTCAACCAGATGTGGGCCAGGTCTGGCAATGATGGCACTATTTATGTTCCTATTTTCCTATTTTAGTTAGAAGACCCAAATGCCATGTTGCAATACTATACTGCTATGGTAGCCAACGTTTCAAATGCAGGTTTGACAGGTTTATGAGTGTACACTTTATCCAAAACCTAGTGACAGTTTACTCATGTTTACCACTGGGTGGCTGTAGTTCAGGAGGTAGAGCAGGTCATCTACTGATCGGAAGCTTAGTGATTTGATCCCTGGCTCCTCCAGTCTGCATGTCAAGAGTGTGAATGTGTACGAATGTAGTTAGGAAGCACTGAGTTAAGAATCAGTCCATTCACTGTCTGAACACAGTTTCGTCATGTTACTTTTGTTCTATTATGTTCCAGCACATGTTGTTATTACATGGCTTGATTAAGGTACACATTAGGCTGATATCTGGGGCCAGAGGTGAAACTGTTCTGGGCCAGCACAGGGCCAGCAGTGTGTCTGCAACTGGCCCTGTGCTGGCCCATGTGTGGGCCACCTCTGGTAACCTGATCTGGGCCACCAAAGGGCCGTCATTCTTTGTGGTATGTGTGCCACGTGTAAGCACAATGTGTGGGCCAGATCCGGGCCTTACAAATTTTGCTATGTGGGGATGTGTGCTGCATACAAATTCAGGAAAATACACATCAAAACACAAACATTTTGATGAAATGTATCTACAAATTGAAGTTTACAGACATACTTACAGTTTTTAGAGGTTAAAATTTTTCAAGTTATTAAATTTATATGAATTATTATATAAACAATGGCGTGGCTTTTTGGCAACAAATCATAGGTATGGAAAATGTCATTTTTTCCCACTCATCAAGTCAGGAACTCCCTTTAAAAAACACACATTAGTAATTTAATGTGTGTGACACCATCCCTACCATATTGTCTGTTTTCTTCTCATGATTCTTTTAAAGTCAGGTGTCACAGTGTAAGTACCATATTCTTTATTTCCTCCTGAAGTTTAGCTTAGATTCATTTCTCTTACCTCTGAATAAATCTATGGAAGTGCTTGTTTGTATAAGCCTTTGTGTTGTTGAATGTAACTTCCTTTACTCTATGTCCTCTTTGTCTATGTGTTATTGTCTGAGTTTATTCTCTCCTTTTTTTTCAGTTCCTACCTCTTTCATTTTAAATGTTGGTTCCTCTTTGGGCTTTCACTTTTAAAGATAGATTTGGCAGAAAAATGAGTTTCATTCTAATTAAGGATGGGAATCAATAACAAGTTCTTGTAGAGAAACAGTTCCCAGTAGTCCAAGTCCTTGGAACCGTTAATGTGTTTGCCTATCGATTCCACTTATCCACTTGCACTTGCTCTACAATCAGCGGGTGTTAAAGTGCAAATGATATCCAGGACAGAAACAACTGTACTATGCTCTTAACACAACTTTGGCTCTTTGCAAGTATCTGCATAGACAACATGCTAATGCTAAGCTAGCCAAGAACCTAAAGTGATGTTAAAGCTGAGTGAATGGCAACCCCAGACCCTGAACTTCAACAGATTACAAACAGACGAGCACAAACCTTTGAGCATACAGTCTGTAATTAATTTGAACAAATGTAATGTCTTTGAGATCCTACTTAACAATGGTGACAACAGCTGATATTGATAATGGAATCAGAATCAATAAATTCTGATCAATTCCCATCCATACTTCCAAGGATGGCTGGGCTGTCCCTTAGAGACAGGATGAGGAGCTCGGAGTAGAGCAGCTGCTGCTCCGCATTTAAAGGAGTCAGATAAATAAGGGATCTGACTAGGATGCCATCTGGATGCCTGCTAGATGAAGTACAGTGGGGCAAAAAAGTACTTAGTCAGCCACCGATTGTGCAAGTTCCCCCACCTAAAATGATGACAGAGGTCAGTAATTTGCACCAGAGGTACACTTCAACTGTGAGAGACAGAATGTGAAAAAAAAATCCATGAATCCACATGGTAGGATTTGTAAAGAATTTATTCGTAAATCAGGGTGGAAAATAAGTATTTGGTCAATAACAAAAATACAACTCAATACTTTTGTTGAAATTTCCCAATTCTTTGAATCTTTGGGCTGAAGGAAGGACAATACTCGGTGTATTTATGCTCAATCAACAATCATTTATTTCCATACAATTCAACACTTAAGAGCATAAGGACCATCATGATGGGGAGACCTGCCTGAAGAGGGTCACAGCAGTCTCAAAATGGTGACGGGTTATTCAGCTTCTTATAGTCTCTGGTGGCCCCCACCTAGTCGTAAAAGCCTAAACATTACATTCTTTCTCTCTTACAGCGCCTAAGTTATGACCTCGGCTCCCTGTCTTTCTGCTCTTCTGAAAGGTGGGGGTATGGAATGTGGTCTATCTCCCCTGTCTTAGACACCAAGTCTCCTGCTTACAACCTTCTTTTTATGATTCAACAATAGAGCATGTCAAGAAAACAGTGTAACACATTCCCAGCAGATCAAGGATACAGAGTGATGCACATTTATCTAATGAACTAATATGTGAATATGTTCTGTTAACTCAAAAGTATAATGAGAACTAAACTACATACAGATCACACCCTCTATATTAAAGGGTATAATATGATCTACAGCAGTATTCTAATTCAACTACTTTGATTACATATATAAGGTAACATATAGTAACAGAATAATCTAATACTTTGTAACATAACCTTTGTTGGCAATAACAGAGGTCAAACGTTTACTATAGGTCTTTACCAGGTTTGCACACACAGTAGCTGGTATTTTGGCCCATTCCTCCATGCAGATCTTCTCGAGAGCAGTGATGTTTTGGGGCTGTCGCCGAGCAACACGGACTTTCAACTCCCGCCACAGATTTTCTATGGGGTTGAGGTCTGGAGACTGGCTAGGCCACTCCAGGACTTTCAAATGCTTCTTACGGAGCCACTCCTTTGTTGCCCGGGCGGTGTGTTTTGGATCATTGTCATGTTGGAAGACCCAGCCTCGTTTCATCTTCAAAGTTCTCACTGATGGAAGGAGGTTTTGGCTCAAGATCTCACGATACATGGCCCCATTCATTCTGTCCTTAACACGGATCAGTCATCCTGTCCCCTTGGCAGAAAAACAGCCCCATAGCATGATGTTTCCACCCCCATGCTTCACAGTAGGTATGGTGTTCTTGGGATGCAACTCAGTATTCTTCTTCCTCCAAACACGACGAGTTGAGTTTATACCAAAAAGTTCTACTTTGGTTTCATCTGACCACATGACATTCTCCCAATCCTCTGCTGTATCATCCATGTGCTCTCTGGCAAACTTCAGACGGGCCTGGACATGCACTGGCTTCAGCAGCGGAACACGTCTGGCACTGCGGGATTTGATTCCCTGCCGTTGTAGTGTGTTACTGATGGTGACCTTTGTTACTTTGGTCCCAGCTCTCTGCAGGTCATTCACCAGGTCCCCCCGTGTGGTTCTGGGATCTTTGCTCACCGTTCTCATGATCATTTTGACCCCACGGGATGAGATCTTGCGTGGAGCCCCAGATCGAGGGAGATTATCAGTGGTCTTGTATGTCTTCCATTTTCTGATGATTGCTCCCACAGTTGATTTTTTCACACCAAGCTGCTTGCCTATTGTAGATTCACTCTTCCCAGTCTGGTGCAGGTCTACAATACTTTTCCTGGTGTCCTTCGAAAGCTCTTTGGTCTTGGCCATGGCGGAGTTTGGAGTCTGACTGTTTGAGGCTGTGGACAGGTGTCTTTTATACAGATGATGAGTTCAAACAGGTGCCATTCATACAGGTAACAAGTGGGGGACAGAAAAGCTTCTTACAGAAGACGTTACAGGTCTGTGAGAGCCAGAGATTTTCCTTGTTTGAGGTGACCAAATACTTATTTTCCACCCTAATTTACGAATAAATTCTTTACAAATCCTACCATGTGGATTCATGGATTTTTTTTTCACATTCTGTCTCTCACAGTTGAAGTGTACCTCTGGTGCAAATTACTGACCTCTGTCATCATTTTAAGTGGGGGAACTTGCACAATCGGTGGCTGACTAAATACTTTTTTGCCCCACTGTATTTTGGGCATGTCCTACCATGGGGTAACCCCAGAGCAGACCAATGACTTGCTGGAGAGATTATATCTGTTGATTGGCTCTGTTGAAGTCTTGGTGTCCCCTAGAAGAGCCTCCTTTCTCTGACTAAAGATAAGGCAGCCAGGGTGAGGGAAGTCTGGGCTTCTCTGCTCAGGCTGCTGCTGCTTAACTACGATACAGGGTGATTGATGGATGGATGGATGTTGTTCATTCTTCGTGTGGTAGGAAGGTGTGATCGCGTAATACCTTGCTATGGGTGCAACAAACCTCAGCATAGCACAAACCTTTCTCCCCATGCCATAACTGCCGTTCACTTTAGTTTATCTCAGTTTCTCATTTCTTCTCTCTCGTGCTTGGCCTCTCACTCGTCACACGATTCTGCAGAGTTTCATCATCATCATTTTTGTGGCTTATTTGTGGTAGCAGAGCAACCTTTAAAACCAGGGCATGGCAAATATAAAACTACATTGCAGAAAGGAAATTCAATAAAATATTATCTATCATATGTCTTCCAGCTGGAAGTACAGATTGTATTGAAACAGATTAAACAACAGTGGTGCACCAGGAGTCATCATATTTTTTAAGATGTTATTTCCTTATTACATTTTGAAGCTGTAGTTTTAAGTCACAGCTGATCTAAAAATGTATTTATCAATTAAATGGTTGCTTTTTTTCTTGAAAACTATGAATTCTTTTTTCCATCATTCTCACAGAACTTTGGCTCCTAAATCAACAGCTTTCTTAGGATACCAGGAGTAATACTACCAGTAATCTGTGCGAACGTCGGTCACTCCCTATGCCAGGCTAACCACAAGCATTTATGACTTCTCCCAACCTGTAACACAACATTCATCCATAATGCTCATTAGGTTTCACCTGCACACACAACTTCACGGCTTTCTACTTTGCCTCTACAAATTTCCAGAACAACAGGACCTTTGGTTACTAGTAAATGGACTGATTCTTATATAGCGCTTTTCTACTCTCCCAGAGCACTCAAAGCACAACATGCCACATTCCCCCCCATTCATTCTTCTATACTTCAGGGATGTTTAGCAAACATTCACACACATTCACGCTGCGACGGATGTATTGGAGAGCAACCGGGGGTTAGAATCTTGCTCAAGGATTTTTGGCATGCAGACTAGGGGGAGCCAGGGATCGAACCACCAACCTTCCAATGAGTAGCTGACCTGATCTATCACCTGAGCTACAGCCACCCTGGTGCTCTTTACTCTGTTAAAAGTCTGGACACAGAAAAACACACGCTCTTTATCCATCAGCGTAAGACTTAATGTCTCTCCTCCTTTTGTCCTCATGCTGTTCGGAGCTTGTCAAGACCTCTGTGTGTGCGTGCACAGTGATGTAGCTGCCCATTAAGCCGGTCTGAGAGGAGGAAAGCGTTCCTGAGGGGAGAGGTGGTGATTTCTGCCAGCTGTCTCTGTGATGACAAGTCTGACATGTTCCTCGTTCTGACATCACACACACGCACTCCTCACAACTGGAAGGCGAGAGCACGGTGTATGTATTTTAACATCGTTTTGCTCTATGTTGTTAAACTGTAAATTCACAGCAGTATGCTTTTCATTGAGCTGGGCACAAAATGGAGCGAAAATAGACTTTGGTTTATTTTCCAACCGCAGTTTTACATGGTCCACTCGAGTGAAGAAAAAGTACCCTGAGGCACACGAATAGTAATTCTTTTCTACACTGAAATTAAATTTGGGCTCCCCTTGAAGTGGTGGGCGCACCAACAGGCTATACTGACATTTAAATAAAGATGTATTCATTTTTCAGCTGAGGTCAGACTTGCATTCATACTCTTCTATTTGTATGCTGTGGAGCCACATAATAGCATGAATCAAATAAGTCCTTTAGCAATTTCTTCTAAATGACACATATTAGTAGTGTTGCTGATTGTGTTCCTTGCCTGAGGGTCCGTTACCTGGCTCATGGCCGGTTCCGGTGGCCAGGGCAGGCATGCCTCCTGCCGGCTACTTCCTGGTTCTCCTCAGACTGTGGAAAATGGCGTCAGGAGCTCCTCGGAAGCAATCTCCAGCTGAATCTGAGGATGGGCTTTATGCCATAGAGCCCTGCAAGAGAACAAGAATTTTGAGCCTACTTGTGGCAGAACAGATGTATATGTCTGAGTATGTGTTTAGGGATTACACTGGCATCTGTAACCATGGATATAAATATATATATTATAAAACATATATTTGTCTCTGTAGGTGAGCCAGTGCATGTGCGTTGACAGTGTGTTCACAATTTACTTCTGGTGTTTACAACGCATTACTTTTTCTGCTGCTACTTTTCAGCTTATATATCCCCCTGAATCACAACATAAGGAAACCAAGCAGCTAATGTGCATCAGTGTGGACAACACACACGTATTCTGCTCATTTCCAACTCCATGTCTTTATTCTTGGATTCTATTGAAATAGTTTTCCATTATCCAGAGCTCAAACTAATCCTTTTTTCTCTCCTTCTGTTCATCCTCTGCATGGGTTGGAGTTTCAGCTACTTTACCACAACCTTTAATAAATTTTATGTATATAAGACTGTATCACAGCAACAGTCACATCAAGGCGCTTATTGTAAGCTAAATACCCTACAATAATAGAGAGAAAACCCCGACAATCAGACAACGCCGTATTAGAAAACATTTAGCATCAGTGGGAACTACAATCTTTAACAGGAAGAAAACCTCCAGCTCTGTACAAACACATGTAGAGTTTGAGCCTACGCAGCAAAATAGAAACAAACATGAAAAGTCTTAAGGCATGCTGCACCATCTTTTTCTTCATTTTTTGTTGCATGTGAAGGGGAATGACCACATTCTCAACTGTTAGTGTCTGTTCAGACCACAAGAAAATCTGATGGTCATGGGAGGAGTAAAGTGACACCTTGCCATGTTGATAAAGGTCAAGCTCTGCTTAGTTGCAATGAGCTGTTCCTCCATGTATCCATGTAAAGCCTGACATCTCCAAATGGTTCTCCCACCATCTAGTGGGAACTGTTGCAACTGCAGGGAGTGTTCACCCTAAAAACCCCAGCTGGGGTGCAACCTGAAGGACTTTTCCCCAACAAACCACCTGTATGTGTGTAAGTCAGAAGATCTTGTCTGCATGTACGAAAACACATCTGGGTGATGGAAAGGTGCACAGACTGTTTTTCTTCTTCTCTTTTCAAAAACAATCCTTTCTGCTGGGCCTGCGGGGAGAATCGGTGGAACAATCTGAATCTCAGCTGGATGCTGATGAAGTTAGAGAGAGAAACAGTCAGGAGGTGAATGACTTACAGAGAAAAACACTCGAGTGCCTGAAACTTCTCACTGCCTATCAAGAAATGTAAAGTCTGTTTCAAGTTTAAAACTTGAAGACAGTTTTGTTATTTAATCTTTAGCTTCTCCTCTTTCTTGAGCAGACGGGACATTGGAAGATCACTGCTCAAAGCAAATGGCCAAAAGACATCAAGAACTTCATCAGGTAAAGAAACAGGAGAAAAACGTGTCATCCTCTGAATGCTTTCTCAGGGTTCAACTGGGAGAAATGCTGTCTCCATCTGGGCCTGACAGGAAGAGCAACGACAGGACACAAGAGAGGTCAACTTTGCCAACGAAGGTCAGCGCCACTGAATCCTCCCCAGGCACCCACTGGGATGTTGGATTTTCTGTCTGTCCTGTTCTTCCCACATCCAGTAACAGCAAGGCCAGCTCCTGGCACTGGATTTTACTGGGCCACCATGAATGACACTCGTCTCCACTGCGTAACTGATGACCATCCAAAACCAGCCCTGTCACACCTGCTCTGGTTACAGCTCAAAGGAGCAGTTAGCTCCAAAGTTATCCAGCAGCTCCAGTGTCTGCTGATCAGCTTCAGGGTTTATCTACACTGGTCCTTATATGACAGAAAATCTATTCAGCAGCCTGTGCAACACATGCTCCTTTTACCAACACCGTTCTGTCAGCTAGATTGAAGAAATTCATCTTGTGACATTTAAATAAAAGCAATCACTGCAGTGATCACAAATTTGATGAAAATATTTAATGTTAGCTTTCAGATTCGACACTTCTTAGACACTCAATCCTACTAGATGTTTTAGTCAGTACCAAATATATATTAAAAGGATAAAACAGTTTGAGGTCTGTGTAATCACTGGTGATTCCCTAACCCTTTACCTCCAACTATCATCTAAATCCACTGCATAGTTCCTGCAGCATCCAAGGCCACAGACTTGCTGAGGTATTAAATTTGCAGACAGTAATCAACAGCTGCATGCTGAAGGGTACACTATGTTGTTTTTGCTTGCTCTTGTGTGTTCCCATAAAGGTCAGTTATGATAGCAGACAGCACACAATCTTCAAGTCCACAAAAAGAGGTTTCCAAACATTAGTCCTGTGATGATGTTTAAAAAGAGGGAGGTTCTGCTACAGACACTGAAGATGAGAGATTTACAAGCTCGTGGGTTTAAAACGAGGAATAAAGCTGTGCTTTTTATGGAAAACTGTGTTTTTTTAACTTGAAGCCCCATTGGTAAGCTTCGGTTTGGGGTGTTGGTATCGGGGCAACTGTGAAGAAAGAAATCAATTTGTATTTCAGCTACTCTACATCATACTGACTTGAAGGAACCACAATGTGCAAAGTCAGACAGACAGAAGTAGATAGAGTTACAGGCGATGCACACAAGCATACATGACACACTTGTAAGAGCATAATTGCAGCTTAACCAGCTGTGGTAAAGGCGAACATTCATTTACACACAGTGGAACTCCATTTCAATGAGCTGTGCATAATTGCAGTGTATTAAAGCGTGGTCTTTGGGAATTTTTATCCACATGACATTCTGAAATGGAAAGAAAGAAATTGAGAAATCCTTCTGATGGCAGCCCTCTGCCGTTTTCTGGTTCTTCTGTGGAAAAACACATTGTTGAATAATGTCTTTCTCCTGCCTCGCTGTGGCCCTGCCAAAGTGTCACCACGTCCATTCCTATTAAGCATGAGGCGCTGGCGGGACAGGGTTGAGTTTTCTGGAGTGTGCCATGCGTCATCTGCTTAATAGCCGTTAGCTTTATGAGGGATCGGGGCTGCTTAAAATAAGACTTGGCGGTACCTGGCATGGTTTGTGTTCCTGCAATGACTGACTGCTATGAAGGAGGAGGGGAGCAGTAATAACAATGCAATGAGCAATAGGAAGAAGTCCATGCATACATATGTAAATTAGGTTAGGATTGGGTTAGCAAATGTGGAATATCGGTGTAAACCAAGATGTAGAAGAGTTCATATCAAGGGCAGCGTCCTTGTAAGCAGTTAACAGGAAAATGTGAAAAGTGAGCTCTCATCTCTCGGGCTCAGGTGGGATTTTTCTGACAGCTCAGACAGAATCAGCACTCAGCCATGTGTTCCTCATGACTGTCCAGTTGTTCCACATAAAATACTTCTGCTTATGTATATGTACACACATGAACACACACACACACACGCCAAGAAAATCAATATACAACTCTCTACTGTATTCAATGTTTCCTATAGAAAAACTACACTAAATGTTTTGCAGCAGCACTCCAAACTGTAACACTTCCCATGTAATAAAAGCTCATAGTAACAGGGTAATCGTATCAATCAGTATGAACTGTACAAATACTGATAGAAAGTGAAAAAAGAACAAGCAAAGTCACTTTGTCTACACAAAAATCATTTGACCACAGAAACCTTCATGAGCACATGATTGAATACATGTGCAGGGCAAAAACAGGTTCAGTAAGCCAACCAGCCAAAATCCGATGACAAAGATGTTCTACACAAGATAACAAATCAAGAAGAAATGGCCAAAAGCTCTGCAGGGACTTACCAGATCACCTTCTTCGTTCAACAGAAACAGCTTTCTACGCAGCAGCAGATACTCAGACGTGCACAAAAACACTAGAGCCTCCCATACAGGATGATACCCACCCGCCAGGTGTGTCAGCTCACCTGGAAAGACCTGAAATTCGAGTTCCTCCTGCCTAAGGGTTGACTGCGCTCCACCCACTTTTAATTTACACTACAACTCAATAGTAAAGAGACAGAAAGGGTGTTAACCAGTTTGACCCTGGCACAAAAAAAAACAAGTCTTATCTTGGTCTTCTCCGAAACTGGAAACTTTTATTTGACTTTGATTTTACATACAGCCTTGCTTCTGTTTGGCTAAACATGCTTTTAAGTATACTATAGAAACGTATCAATCAAACTATATTTCCTTCTGTCATACACAATGTAACAAAAAGGTCCAGATAAAGTGCTTAGTAAACGCAATACAGTGTAGTCTTTTCAAAACGTAATAACAACAAATAACCACTAGATGGTGCAATCAGCTCACTAAATATTTTCACTGCTCAGCCACCAGGAGCAAAAACTACTTTGGAGAATAGCTGACAGCTTACATTCACATTGTTGCTTCAGTTTGTGTATTTTTTGTGTGTGTGAGTGTCCCCATCATGACCTCAAGATGTGCCTCAGTGTGCCAGTAAATACAGGGATCGGTAATCTCATCCACTGCCTGCCAGGCAGGGCCCCATTATTCCTCCACAGAGGAGGCAGTTTTGTTCTTGATGCTCATTTAGTTAAGGTGGCACACAAAGACAGAAAATTATAATTCTTATTAACAAATCAGATTACAATGGATTTTGAGAAGAAAAAAAAGTAATTGATTAAGAGTATTGTAGTGCAATCATTTTGCAAGACTTGAGCAAGTTGCCAGTTGTACACATTATCTGAGCTTTTTTCATTGAACACTTAATTCAACCCTGATCTGCCAAAAGAGGCATGTAAAGAAAGCAGATAAATGGTCATTTCAAGCAGATATTCTTTTTCAAACACAGCTTTGCAGATGCATGGCCAAAAATCCTTGATAAGGCTTTTTCAGGAGCATTAACGTACCATTTGCCATTTTCCTCCAAGTATACTGAATGGGGACATCTATTACCTGCGTAACCTTCTTACTAAGTTGAAACTAACAGATAATGATAATAAATGGGAGATTAATTGTCCATAATAATACAACAGCACTGCTATAATACACAGTGTGTTTCTTTGTCCACAAACTCATCGTAGACCATCAGGTGTTGAACAACCAAACCTTTCCCACAGGTACATCTTAGGCTCCTGAAGGTTCTTATCTAGATCAGATGTCATTATTTCACAGATTATTTCACATATGCCCACGATGAATACATGTCACCCTTTGATTACAGCTCTATCTTAAAGACCTCATAGCATCAAATTATCTCGCTGAACATGTTCACTTCCTGTTTAAAATGAGTTCTTTCTCCCCCCGTGTTTGCTTATAGGAGAGTGTCTGCTTGTTGGGGTTTTCTCACTAATATTGTAGGACATTTACATCACAAGCCCCTTGAAGCGGCCGTTAATGTTAATTGATGCTGCATAAATTAAACCTTGCTGAAAGGAACAGTGTGTTACTTAATGCTTATAAAGTTTTTAGCAGGAGAAAAAAATATTTTTACCATAAAACCTGAAAGATATAGTCCAAGTCTTGTGCAGTCTAATTGTATTTTTTAAATCTCTTTTCTGGGGCGATCGTGGCTCAAGAGTTGGGAGTTCGCCTTGTAATCGGAAGGTTGCCGGTTCGAGCCCCGGCTTGGACAGTCTCGGTCGTTGTGTCCTTGGGCAAGACACTTCACCCGTTGCTTACTGGTGGTGGTCAGAGGGCCCGGTGGCGCCAGTGTCCGGCAGCCTCGCCTCTGTCAGTGCGCCCCAGGGTGGCTGTGGCTACAATGTAGCTTGCCATCACCAGTGTGTGAATGTGTGTGTGAATGGGTGGATGACTGAATGTAGTGTGAAGCGCTTTGGGGTCTTTAGGGACTAGTAAGACGCTATACAAATACAGGCCATTTACCATTTTACCATTCTGATGATATTCAAATGTTCAACATATTTTGTATACTCCTAACAGAAGAAAGAGTAATTGCCATGTCATAAAGCCTATAAACAATGACTCATTAAAAATACAAATATACAGTACATTTGTTTCAAATGCTCCAGTGTACAGTCAGCTACTTGCTTGTCCTTAACACCTCCTCCTCCACCTCTTTGTTCTCCTCCTGTCACTCCCCTCTGGTTCCCATGCAGACATAGCAGCTCTTTGTCTGTCTCTGACCCATCAACAAGGAGAGGAGGCCAAAGTGACTATCAGTTGCCACTGACACATTCCACTTTCTCTCTCACACACACACACACACACACACACCGTGTTGAACCAGTCATTAACCAATTACATTGATCCTAGACATCAGATGGAGAACAAAAAGGCGGAGGGTGGATATAGTGGGAGTGGTGGTGCAGAGAAAAGAGGAGTAAAACACACTTTGCTTAATCACATAATATCATTGATTTGAGTACTTCACTTAAACCCCACAGGACTCAAAGTCCCTGAATGAAATTGTGTTTATTTATAGTGAGGGAGATGCTAATGCATGACTCTTCTTCACACACACACACACACACACACACACACACACACACACACACACACACACACACACACACTTCAATTTCCATTCATTAGATGAGCAAATAAAATAAACCTACAGTGAGAGGGACAGAGAGAGAACAGCAGGTAGCCATAAGCCTCTCTAATCTCTATGTCCCTCCAAATGCCAGTGTTGCCGGGTAGCCTACATCCTCACCAGATATTACCGGAGTGAAGTGCTCTACCTGGAGTGCACTGTAGGTGAGGAGGGGGTGAGAGAGAGAGATATACAGATAGAATAAAGGAAAGAGAGAGAACGAGAGAGTTTGACAGACGGATGGGATGAAGCCGATAAGAAAGCAGGAATGCGGCCTGCAGACAGGCCGATAAGTTAAAGTACGGTCTGCCTACTTTCCATGCATGTTGACACACACGCCCACCCACTGTGAGTGTTTAACATATGAGTTACCAAAGCTGCAGTGGAAAGTGGAAGCGAGCCCATTAACACGTGCATAATTAATACATGTAGAAAGCAAGAGGAAAGAGCAACAATGAGGAGAATATAAAAGAATATCACCTAAATAAAGGTAGATAAATAAAATAAAAAAAAGAAGTGTAGCATTTACTCATCCCAATGACACCAGCTGTATCTCACGCTCCTAGCTGCACTCTAATGCTGTTTGGCCCATTTTAGCCCAAAATAACTCTCACTGCCACTATAAATAATCCCTTGTAGTATCAACAAGCATTGTGGTAATATTCGAGGCACAAAGCTAGCCATGTCAAGACAACTTCAGAGCAAAGATAACTATGAGTCAGATACATTTACAGCCGTACACGTCCATCAGTAAGGCTGCACTTACTTGGATGGGTGTTTCATCTGTTTCATAGGAATTCTGTCATAAACCAGAGGATTGGAAACTTTTCTGTATATATTATATGTAACACTTTACATAATTGGAGAAATTGTGTCTAACGTTGTCGTTAGCGACAAAAAGGTTCCTGCTTCAAACTTCCTGGTCAGCCGAGACCTTCCTGTGTGTTGCTTGTATGTCCTTGCAGGTTCCTCCCACAGTCCACAGACATGCATTTCAAGTTAACCCCAGGTGTAATCACGCTGATGATGTGGAAGTCTAAAATCTCACAAAAAAACTGTATGTATCAAATATGGCGTTAATGATCTATGAACATTTTTATAGATTTTATATTTATGAGTTTGTTTTAGTAATGGTGTTTGTAGCATCTTACATATTGTAATTGTAATAATAAATAAATTAATTAATCAAGAAAAATACAGAGATGTATAGATAAATAGACATTTGACTGTTGATCCATGGCACCCAACACCAATGTCCACATGTAAGACATTCACTGTATTTTAAAAGCAAAGAGACTCCAGCGTGCAGTCTCTGTAGTTGCACCACTCAAACAAAAAACAGAAGAAATTGGTCAGAAGTCTGAAAACCTGGTAATTTTTGAGGACGTACAGCTTGAGTAAAATCCAAGACCTTAGTAGACAGCTGCATGGATTAAAACTGCAGCTGATGCAGGTCAGAGCTAGAGCTGGTAAGGTCATGCTACTGCAGTAACAAATATCACCATCATCGTGCTCAGGAGATGGAGAGATAAACGCTTAAGTGATGGTTTGCGTGATGAGCTCTTAACTCCCATAATTCACTTAGAAGTCATAAACTAAGAGTCCCTCTGAGCAGGTAGACATCTGCCTGCTCGTAGATTACAAAACTGCCATGTAAGTGAACGTCCGCTCTAAAAATAGGGCTTTTATTTCATTAATCCCCAGAGAGGTGGGCTTTTTGGAAATGTTGCCTTTTGACTTGATATAAAAATATCCTGAGCTTCGCAGACTCAAATGCAACTGTAACAGGATCATTTTCCATTTCGGGCTGGTTCAATAACTCCAGGTTACTGACTCTGGTGTCATTCTCTTGAAGACACAGCATTATAGCACATTCTGGCCCAATGCAAAGAGAAAATCCTTAGCAGACTGTGAGCAAGCATTTAATTCTTTTATAGCATACTGGGACGCATACGCTAAACTGACCAACAATAAAAACAACACTTAATCTCATCTTGTGATTTATCATCATAATGTTGATCACCTGCCACATGTTTAAAAACTACTAAAACTGTCTTTAATCTTTTTATGTTGTCACTATTTATCTACTCTGATAACAGAGCAGGATCCAAGTCCACCTCTCACAGTATAACAGGTGCTATGAGGGTGGAGGCAAGAATAGAAGCTGGCACGCCAAGGGAATAACAACGGAAGGTATACGATAACAATAATATTTATATTTATATTTATAACAAGGTGCAATAATAATTAATGTGCAATAATAACAGTGTGCAATACACATACACTTATTCTTCTTTTTTATACTAAGTTAATATACTGTGTTGTGTTGTTTGTTACGTTGTGATGTGTCATATCGTGTCGTGTTGTGTTATATGTAGTGCCGACGTAGGACAGTTTTTCCAATTTCATTGTACTACTGTACTATGTATGACTGTGCAATGACAATAAAGAGTTATCTTATCTTATCTTATCTTATCTTATCTTATCTTATATGGCTGAAGCAATCCTTGCTGCGAAACATCACTTGCAGCGACTGATAATCTGAGGGCTAAGCTGCTTATGTTGGAAAACAAACATTACTAGATGCCACCCAGCTGGTGGTGGAGCAAGAGCTCGGTCAAAAACTGGACCCCAGAGTGAAAAGCACACGGCTGTGTGTCCAGAGCTCTGCTTCACTGCAAGTAAACAAAGATATTCAAGAAAAAATAATCAAAACACATCCGAGAGGAATGTGTTGTGTAGCCATGTAACCACATCAGTGGTTTACAGTCACAAAACAAAAACTATTCACAGACTCCTTTAAACAGGAAGAAATGTGTTTTAACCACACACCAACAGCAGTTTTAACTAGAAGCTGTTATTATCTCAACTTTTTGCCTATCTGGGGGGGGGGGGGGGGGTTACCATGCCACCCACTGGAGCCACTTCCTCCAATAAGCCTCCACAGTTCGGCTATGGTCTTGCCCCCTCCGTGACACAAACACAGGTTTAAATCAGCCGGGGTGACAGTCATCCTACGTGCGTCCAACATAGTTTCTAACTGCCAAGGAAAGTCCAAACCACCGAGCAACCTCAAAGCTGCCAAATCCTCAATTCTACTCTCTCTGCGTGTCACACAGAAGCTATTCAAGGAACAAACTAAAGGATGTCAGGTCAGCACTCCTGCCATTTGGTGGCGATTGTTTCTCGGAGCAGATAAAGATACACTGTTTGCAATAAGTTAGCTGTCCAGTGAAGGCAGGAGCTACAAAGTGAAATTTTAATCAGAAGTAATCAGTGTTGTGGCTGAAAGCAATGGCCTGGTCCATTTAAAACTGCACAGTCAATAAAAACATGTCTGCTGGAGTTCCCAAAATTACTGGATTTGCTCAAAAACTGCACAAATTTGCAACACGAGCTTTCAAAGATGTGCGACTAATGCCTCATCCATTCAGTGTTAACGGCTTCTGGGAATCCATTTGAAAAGGTAGGATGTACCAACTTTGACTAAAACCCAGAGTGCTTCTTTGCAAAACAGGGGTTAAAAAGTCAGAAAACAAACCAAACTCTTCTCCATCACCGTGAGGAACAGGAGGCAGTTTCCTCCACCTCTGCCTCCTGTTAGTCATTTGTCCACTCACCCCCTCTATGATCCCTTTCAGAGTAATGAAGCAAGGCCTCCAGATGACCCAGACCTAAAATGAAGCAGCAGAGACCTACACTAAGCTCAGTAATAAATAGGAGGCTGTACAGAGTCCCCATCTTAAAAGAGAAAAGCTGGTAAAACCTGACTTTTCTTTCAAGATAAAAGCTGGCAGGAATTCAGCTTTCATATATTATACAAAAACTATAAAATTGTTCTTGGTTAACCACAGAGTATATTTCCTTAAAAGTCCTGTGATACATACAGTTATGTAACGACTAGCACAGAAAGCATTCGACAAACCAGCAAAACTCAATATGGAGACTGTAGGCAATGAAGCATGACTTTATCAGCTAAGCTCTGCTATGTTTCTTTGCCTCATCAGGTGAAACTCTACACTGTTCCCACATTGAACAATGAAATGTGAGAACATCTGTCAAGCGTGCGCGTGTGTGCACGTGTGTCTAACAACATCATTATCAAGTCATCGTGACAATGCATGTTGAGAGACAAGCTGGGAAAACTAGCCTGCTGAGAGAACCAGATCATCACCAATAAGACAGGAAAGGATTTAGATGTGCGGCTGTACACTGAATCACTTTCCCCTCACGTTCATAATTTAACACAAGCCCGGTGCATAAACACCCAATCTTTATAACAAACTGTTAGGACACATCCTACATCTGGTAGATGAACTTTCATGATACAAGAATAAATCAATTCACAATAATGCTAATTGTGTTTATACAAAGCCTTGATCCCAAACTGCAATTCCCACTGTGAGGAAGAGACTGAGAATCGTTCCATAATCTTTGAGGTCGTCCAGCCTCAACTTTAAATTTAGTAAACTTACTGAATTGGTATTAATGTGAGGGTCACAGGCTGTTATTTATGGTGTCCCCTTTTCTCCTCTGTTATTCTTTTTGCTCCTTTTTTACTGCACATGCACACGTTGTGTGTGGAGCGGAGTTGACAAGAGGCAGGCGAAGTGAAATACCATTAATGGAGTTGGCGACAACATGCAAGTGCAGTAAAAGCTTCCAAACAAGCGTTACAACAAGCATACTGAGAGTGAAAGTGAGTGAATGCAGGAGGGGGAGAGAGTTTACACTAAAACAAATAAACAGACAAAAAGCTGTTGGTGTAGCTGGAATTAAATACATCCATGCTGCTGTCACTTTGCTACATTAGCTCTCTTGCTAGCAGCCAATGTGCTGCTGCTGATGTGTCTCATGTGACAAGACTTAACAGTGATATCATCTCAGAGTCAAATCAATATCCAATACAGTTATTAGATCACTATCACCTATTGGTCAGTATCTTCTCCCCCTTAACGGGCAGACCAATCTCAATGAAACTTTGCACGAACATCGTCACACATACAGCGATTAATAACGTTTACATCTTTAAAAAACATCCATAATAAATCCCAATTGTTCTTATTTTCATCTTCATCATCCCCCTGTGAATGTGATATTGCATGCTCTGTTTGTGTTTCCCATGTCAGCGTACATTGCCATTGATAACTTAACAAAATTTGAATCACAGCTGGAATTTTCTTCATGTCGCCATTAAATACAGAATAAAATTTTTTAAAAACTCTTGCATCCTGGTAAAAAACTACCCATAGGAAGGGTTTCTGCTGTTATTATATAAATATTGCTAATATTATCTTAAAATAGCAAGCTGTTCCACCCTTTTCTGTGTTAACCACTTCAGCCTTTGAATATGCACGATGAACTGTCATATTTCAAGATGTAGTTTCCAAACGTGGACATCCAGTCACAGTTCATTTTAAGAAGATTAAAATCATTTTATTTGCTGAAAATCCTAGCTTTTTATGCCCGCTTGCAGTCCCAATCAAAAGTTTAAGACCACTTGAAACATGGTAGACAGTAGATCCCCTACGTGCGGCCGTCTTCACCACTTGCAGAAATGTTCCCACACCTCATGGAAATGCTTGCGTCAAGCATGCCGCAACAAATTTTTAAAGTGATCAACAATAACGGTGCAGCTACTCATTACTGAGTTCATGTTTGGAACTTTGATTTCTGTTTTGGGGGGTTTACAGGGTTTTTTTGAGGTGTGGTCCTAAACTTCTGATCAGCTGTAAAAGAGCCTGCTTCAGTTTAAGCGTTGTTTTCAATAAATTGCATGCTCAAAAAAATGTTTTGTCTCACTCTCATTTCTTCTTGTTGAATGTTGAAGCTCTACTTGGAACCTTGTTAAGTTCCCACCATGCTAAATATGATTATTTGCCATTTTTCCAAAAAATGGGAAACTTTGGATCCGGACTGTAATTCGTTTAGACTAAAAAGGCATGCAGGTAAAATGTACCTCGGAGACTGATGGATGTCGTTAACCTGGAGACAACATAGCCCACAAGTTCAGTACACTAAGATTGTGTTTGGTTGTCCCTAAATGGTGGATACAGAACCAGAAAACATGACATGTCGTACACAGCAGTAACCCTGCTGAGGTTGACTCTGCTTTATTTCATACCAGATGGAGAAAGTCTGATCGAGCAGATGGACAAAGGTGGTGAGATGGTGTGTGGGAAGCTTTGGTGGCAGAAAATACTGTATTACACCAAAGCTGCTCCTCTGGGGGCAGCAAAACAACTGTCAGCCAGGCTGCCACGATCAGGGTAGTACCACCAGGGCAACAAGCAACTCGCTCTTAGTATAACGTGGGAAATGAAAATGCACTGTAGACAGACAATGCAAAAAAAAAAAAACAACTCACCTACAATGCTACTGTGTGTGCCACCACGTGAGTCCAATCCTTCCAGCAGATCACGTTTTCAAAACGATATCATCACCAAGGCATCAGACATGAGCAGATGGCACAGATCTATAGAATCAATTGTGCTGTGTCATAAAATATCCACGAGCAGAAGCTTAACCTTGGAGACTGCAAATGCAGCTTTTTCTACTGCAGGGCGGCGTCTCACACAGACACTGGCTGTGAGAATGGGAGTATCACCATAGCTATCCCCTGGCAGAGTGACAGCAGCCATAATGGAGTGTCAGCAATCAGCACCTTCCAAATTACCAACACACACAGGTCAACCTGCGGTTTAATACAGCATGTGTGCATGGGGGGTGAGTGCATGGGGGCGCCAAGGCTTACTGTCTCACTAAATCTTTGCTCTGATGTCTCAGGCTGATAGAGACCATCACAGATTTTGGCTGTGATAGTTGGGAGTTTCCTACAGATTTACATTTTTGCTTAGCTGGCGACGGCATTACTTTAGAGCAGATGAAGCACTACCATCCTGGGGCGACCAGCTTTGGTCCATGAAGGTGGAGTTCAGGTACTTCTTACAATGGAACAAGATGTTTTTTGCAGATGAATGATACTAAGTGCAGACAGAATAACGACCTGAAATGGCCTGAAAGCCGGTTTCTAGTCATAAAACGAGACTAACTGCAAAAATAAAAGTATCCAAGAATGTATCATCGCATATGGCAATGGTCCTCCAGATGGATTAAAAAAAAACACAAAAAAAACAACGTAGTAACATGATTTGCCACTTTACTTGGGCAGGCCCATCAAAGTTAAGTCAATGTGTGGGAAAACACTGGTTTTGTAAATTAATTTAGATTTCATGTATAAGGTGATGTGAGATATAAATGTAGTAGGCACAACAATGTAGATCAGGGGTCTCAAACTCGCAACCCAGGGGTCACTTGCAGCCCACGTCATCCCTGCTTGTGGCCTGCATGTTGGCGTGAATGCAGTTTGGCCCTTGAAGTTACTTTTTTTGTTAGGAGGATTTGTTTGTTGTTGAGTACAATGCTAAAATAAGTTCTTTAAAAAGCAAAAAATGATTTAATATGAGGGCAATATGAGCAGGAAGCACACACATGTTGAGATTGGCTGTGTTAGTTCAGTGAGAGAGTTATTTATAAAGAAAACAACTTTCACTAGCAGTCATAAAACTAAAGTGTACATTTTCTGCATTTTTATGTTGTCAAATACAAACAAAATGATAGCAGAACTGCTGCCACGTGTCTGGCCAGAAAGAGAGTACCAATTTATTTATTTAGTAATTCAACGAAAGGCTTCAGTTAGTTAGGACGAGAGAAAAAAATCTCAATAACTATTTGGCTCTACAAAACATTTGATTCATTAGACTCAAGATCAGACATGATGTATCAGTTGATGTTGAATCAATTCACACATGTGCCTGTGCAGGTTTAGCAGAAACGTTTTTTTGGAGGGGGGAAATAGTAACATGCTTTAGGCAATGGCCGAACAATGCCAAATTAAATATATTTCTAGAAACCATGACCTCTAATTTTTGTATCACCTCATATTGTCGAGAGCTTTTAATCTGCGGAACGGAAACCACAGACCGCCATGTATTTCAACATAAGCCTCTGTTTGCAATGACTGTCTTGCTGCTGGTACTTCAGAACTGAATGAGAACAAAACCAAAACCGGGCGAGTTCTTACATGCAATTATGGGCTAGACTCAAAGACATTGTTGGGATTAAGGAGATAGACAAACAGGGTATTCACATAGAATTTAGCTTCTAGTGCTGGGAAAGTGAGAGAATTCACCTGAGGCAGTGAACAGGGGAAACAGATCGGTGCAGCAGTGCATCAGCTGAAGTCAGGGTGGTAGATCAGAAGGCCTGCTAGCACATTCCTCGACATTCATGTTATGCAGTACGGGAAAATATTAGACTGATAAATGAAAAACAGCAGTGTTTATGACCTCTATTTTTCCTGGCAACGCAACAGATTTTGGCTTTGGTTACTGCAAATGAAAGAGGAGGTATAAGCAGGGAGAACAATGCCTCAATTGATTATCAGAGTGGTGCCCTAAACATGACTCACCTCATTTAAAACCACAAGTCTTTCAGAGACCAAACTCTAACATCATGTTCGGGGGACTTTGACTCTCTCACTGATGTGCTTGAACTAAATATTCAGACCATATATTCAGTGTTCCTGTGAGAATTAATCAGAAATAATCAGCTGCAGCTTCCTTCAGTGTCCTGTCACATCTATCAGACGGTGCTGAGCCGTCTGAGCTGAGAGACAATAATGATCCCTTTTGTCTACGACAGCCATTCTAAGTGTCTAAGCAGCACCTGTCAGCAGCTAATCAGGTACACAGAGAATCCAACACACATATCTCCATTAATTTCTCCCGTCTCCCAACCCTTTTCATCCCACTCTCTGAAGTGCTCTCATCCCCACACTCCTCCACATTCCACACACACAATGACGTACAGCCAGCACTTCCTCCTCCACTCTAGCAAAATGGGATCAGTTTCCATCGCAGCCTGGCTCCCATCGTCCTGTTGCTTTGTTAGTGAAATCGGAGCTGTGTGGATACAGGTTACTTAGTCTACAATTATAAAAGAAAAAAGTTCTCAAGCTTCAAAAAAAGCTTTACAAAAGGTTTCTACATGCTGTAAGCATGTTTTACTGTGAACTCAGAGAGGATTGTGTAATTAGGTGTAGGTCCTTTCTACCTTTCAGATTCAGTTACAAGGTTAGAGGGTTAAATAGAACTGAACATGTAAACACTTCTCCTGCCTGCTGAAGGGAATTCAACCCGTCTTGGCCTTAGTAATTAAACATGGTCTCTGTTCTAATCCATAGTTTTTCTTCCTTTGTGTTAATTCTTAGTTCTTGTCCTGCTTAGTTTTATGAGTGTTTTCTCAATGAGAAGGAAAACTGTAATTTGGTTACATCATTGGTCCCTCTCTTAGCTAATCCTTGTTTTATTTCCAAGGTTTGTTTTCCCATTTGTGTTTTTAGTTCCCTTCTTTATTCCTTTTCTGTCCTTGATACTGTCTTGATTGAGTTCACTTGTGTCTGATTGGCCCTTTAACTGTTATGTGTAATAAGTGTGTTTTTCCTCAGTCTTTGTCAGTGCAATAGACCTCATTCACTAATATGTGCATAGAAATGATGTTATTTTGCATAAAAAAATAAGTGCGTATGCGAATTTACTGTCAGATTCATGAAATGCAAATGCATTAGTGAATCAGCATAATTCTAAACCAACAGGATAGTGCAATCAGCATTTTCGTGTCTCCAATTAACTGTATGAGCAAACAGATTTACCTCAAGGTGAAGGAAAGAAAGTGGCAGTGATGTTGTAAGAGAGAAGCCTGTTAAGGCAAGACAGCAGGAGAAAGACCAACTGAAGAAATTTAGACAATAGTGTCCTAGGAGGAAGCCACAAAAGGAACAGCTTTCCAAAGCTTCCAAATAAAAAGCAAAGCTCGGGCTCAGAGTCTGAGGAGGACAAGAAGGTCCAAGGTGGACAAGGGAGTAGGGGTGGGTTTTGATAATCGATTTATCGATTAAAATCGTTTCTAGCTCGGATAACGTGATATCGATTCATTAAAATCCTGAATCGATTTTTTAATATAAATTTATTTTGCCCGAAATGCCAGAATCTCAGGTGAAACCTCACAAAATGTCAACAACCACCAAACAGCTAAAACAGTGAATGAGAGCAGGAACACAATACTTCAACGCACAAGACTGCTGTTGTTTACAGCGCTGTCGGCCGCTGTTTTTTCCTTTTACTTACTTCCGAAAAGAAAACCTAATTTCTGCTGTTCAATGGGCTACTGAACAAATTGAAACGGTAATGTTCATATGTTGATTAATGGTTTTCTTTCGTTTTTGATCTACTGCAGAATATTTTTATAAGATCCCAGGCCAGGAAAATCACCAACATCTTTTTCTGTGTTTTATCTTCAGCTACTTTGACACAAAGGCCTCTGCTGTGATGCTCACACCTTTGATAAAGTCTTGCAAGTGTCAGCTTCCTTTTTATAGATACAAAAATGTGTAAATGTACTGATCTTAATTATAACATTTCTGACTGTCTGAGGCAAAATTTCCCAGATACAAATCGAATTGAATCGAATTGTGGATCGAATTGATTCGGGACCTTGTGAATCAGAATCAAATCGATTCTAGAAATCAGTGACGATACCCAGCCCTACAAGGGACACCTGATCTGTCAACCAAATAAGAGAAAGTTACTAAAAAACATCCATATTCTGGGATATTCTGGACATCTGTGATAGTACGTGAGGACATTAAACAAGGTTGAAAGTCAGTTTTAATGAAAGATAAGATTCTTGTTGCACATGGTCTGAGGCAGTTTTAAATCAGTTTGTTGAATATGAACAAATTAAGGTGTGAAAATAACAATGAACTGCAGATTAAACTCAGATTTGTGCATATCGACTGAATGAGACCCACTGTGCTTTGTATAATTCCTGCTGTTGCTTCCTAATTAGATTCCTAATGTCTGATGTTTATAGTTTTAGGCCTCTGATTGCTTGGTCAAAGTATAACATTTCCTGTTGACCACCCAACTGCCAGTTTATTTTGTACCTGCATATTAGTTCTTTCTATGAACTTCCTCAGAGATGTCTGATAGGTACCATTCTGTTCAAAAATGCAACTAAAATTGTGTTGAGCTGTGCTGGTGTATGCTGCTTTTCTGCTTTTCCTCATTCGACACACAAACCTTGTATTAGTGAAACCACATTTTGGGCTTTACTGGGAAGTCATGCACAAGTAAGAAGGAAAACTACCCAGTTCAAGACCCCTGAGAATGCTAAATAAACAAATAAAATCAGTTTCCAACTAAAGCTGGTATCAGCTGGCACACACCAAAGAGAAAAAACAACCTTAAAACTTTACTTTGGATCCAACATATTCAAACCATCTAACCACATATTTCTCCAAGTGCAAATGGGATTTGCTATCACTGCAAACCTCTGACACATGTTGAATGTTTCTAGATAAAGTTTTTTCTTGGAAATAACCTCCTTTGGCTGAAAAAGTCCAGATAATGGAATAGTGGAGGAGTACCTGGCCGTTATCTTTACTATAAATGCAAAGCTGAAAGAAGTTGCCTGGGTGGTGAACATGGCAGAACCTCACTGTATCGAGCTGAAACTTTTGTTTTAAAAATGAAAACCTAAAAAACCATTGACAGCCTCAGAGAGGCGGTGGACTGCTGAGTGCCACCAGTGATGATCCCTAGTTCTGTGGATGATGGCCAGGCTAGATGTTCTAATACCTCGTTACGCAACGAGCCATTCACTTCACCCATTCACACTCCCGTCTGTTCAAATCACATAGATGAACTAAAGCATTTTCTAAGCGTTATTAGGCTTCCCCAGCTTTAAAAGAACTGTTAGGGATGAAAGAGGATGTGTGTGAATCAATGGTGAAAGTCAAAAGCTTAATGATGTGGCAAAGGGCCTGCTTGGTGTCTGCACCCGGAATTTCCCACGTTTTATTGTGCAGAACAAGAGTGCACTACACAGAGTACACACTGCTGTCACAGATGTTATTGACAAGAAAAGAGCAAACTGATGAGTGACCTTTAACATGCAAGCAAATTTACCAAAGTGTGCACAATACACTTGGTGATGCATACACACAGTTACTCAAAAGCACTTTCACAATTGCTTAGACACTGCTTAGTGTTTACTGATGTTGCTCTGCAGTCTAAATGCCAGCAGCTCTGTTGAAGCTTTGAAAACTCAGCCCTATCTAAGGTCTGGGAAAATGAAAAACGTGCAGTTTTCTAACTAAGATTCTGATTAGATGTAAAACTTTGGAGTGTCATGTATCAAGCGAAGATACATGCAATAATGGGTTACAGGCAGCTGTAGCCAATCGCTGTGTACTAGGCCTCAACTACGCTAAATGGAGTCACTGAACTGCTTTTCAAAACTGTGTTTGATGTTAGTGCCTAATGACTCTTTATTAGTGTAATAATTTGATAAATATTATGACTTGTAGTGATGTTGTTACTGATGAATGTTACTTAGTCCTAATTGGCACCAATAGATGTCCTAATGTTTGTTTTAGTACACTTTACTGATAATAACTTCTACTAGGGGTGGGAGAAAAAATCGATACTGTGTAGTATCGTGATATTTTGTTTGCTAATAATGTATCGATACAGGGACAGCAGAAATCGATATTTTGTTACAAAAAAAGTTTTTATGGACTGGAACATGCTCTGACTTCAGAGCATGTTGATCCTTTTTCTGAGCAACAATCCTGAAATTCCTTCACTGTCCAAATGTGTTTAACTTTTTTTTTGGCAGCAATAAACATGACAGTTTACTTATTTTAATTTAAGACATGTTTTATTTTAATTAAGTTTAAAACTTTTTTATTTAATGTAAAATTATATTTTGTTTTAATTTACTTTCAAATTCTTCAGTTGCTGAATGGGCTGCATAGTTTTCATAAATTGCATAGTTCAGAATAGCTATAATTGTACCAGATGGTTGCATTCAGTTAAGTTGGACTAGACTGTAATACAAACCGTTCAGTTTGTCAACAATAAAACTGACTGAAATGAGAGACTGAGTGTGAGACTTTGATATTAGATAAAATGAATATTGATAAAGTTTACCTTTATGTACAGAATCTGAATTTCACAAAATATTTTTAAAAATTGCAATAATATCGTATCGTGCGTTAAGTATTGTGATAATATCGTATTGTGGGATGTATGGTGATTCCCACCTCTAACTTCTACCATCTGGTCCAAATAAGGTAAGATCAGGTTAGAGCAGGGCGATATGACCAAAAATATTTATCACGATATACATTTGAAAATTTGCAATAACGATATAACTGACGATATAATTGACACTAGACAAAATACTTTATAACTCCTCAACTTTATTGGTGCAAAAAAAAAACCATCAATGTATTTTCACTTAAACAAGCAGCTTTTTTATGTGCATTAAAGTTATATAAAAAATTTGCAGTGCAAATGCAAATTCCTTGCTGACAGTTTAACCAAAAGGCATTTCCTGTGGAAATTGGCCGACATATCCTCAGCATAACCATGTATATATCCACAAAACTTAAAAAGCGGTTATACACACACAATACAGTAATATTATGTTGAAGCACAGTATGTATCACTCCGTGAGACGCCTGCCTACAATAGCCGTAATGCTCTGACAATCCATCAAGCTGTGCGGGTTCGTAGCTTAGCAAAGTTGTACTAAAACATGTGACAGATTTTCCAGCGCCGTGTAGCACATAAAATTGTTTCGAGGTCAGTAAACACGATCAGAATTCATACATAAGGCACACGGGATTATAAGGGGCACTGTCGATTTTCAGAAATATCAAAGGATCGATTTTAAGTGCGCCGTATTTTCCAAAAAAACACTGTAATAACGACGCCCTGCTAGCATGCACTACCAAAAATAGTGCTTTGTTGTGTATCTGATGGACGAAAGCTAAACCAGTTCCACACCACTGAAGTTGCAGCATTTTTACAAACCAATTCTGGTTCATCCGTTTCATTTAACGATCCGCTTTCGCTCTCCTCATTCTGCGTCGCCGCCATGTGCGTATGTAAACAAAGGCACTGTGCGTGTGCGTTTTACCCATGTTCTATCGCAATATTTCATTTTCCTATCATTGCCAAACATTACACCAGTATGATATAGCCCAGCCCTAGATCTGGTTCCAAAAAACCAGCAGCGATAATACTAAGCTGCTGTGAGTCTCTTAACCAGGAGGTGATGTCATAGTAGTTCCTGTCATTTTTTATATCGACTCTATGGTCTACACACCTCTCCTCTATCAGTAGCTACTGCTTTCTGTTCCCTTAATACAGTTTTCAGCACCATTAGGAACTTGTATGAACTTCTCCAGTTAAGGACATAAAGAAAGGAAATAAACAAAAGTGGTGTAAGTAACAACATACTGAAATATCACAGGTCATAGCATTTTTTCACACTGCAGTTTGGTCTTTTGAAGTCGAAGCATAGTCAGCTGGATGTGGTTACAACGTTCACACATTCGAGTGCTGTTAGCGTCAGAACCTAGCCCTCGCTGAAACCACTGAAAGTGTAGTCAAAACCAGTAAAACTAAAACAATCCTTTCCAGCATCTGTCTCACAGGTTTCTCATGTGATGGGGTGTCTACTGAAATACATTAAAGGTACTAATGAAGGAGGACACATGTCTAGGTTGTTGTGAAAAGATTTCTTTAATACTTAAGATGGATATCAATAAGATTTTAACTGATAGCAGTGCCATTACTGATTTTGCCTATAGGTCAGAGAAAGGGACGTCAATTGGATTAAACAAAATACGCTTAAAATGAACAGTTCATCTGTTTAACTAATCAGATAAAGACAATTTTTGTCACTTTTTAACAATTTTAGAGACAAAGTTTTAGGTGATTTGTATCTCAGTTTAAAAACGCGAACTTTCATCTGTTTAAACATTTTGGAAGCTTAACTTACAAAGTTCCCTTCTCTGCCAGCATCTGGAGGTCATCAAGAGAAAGGAAGGACGATTTTTTTCATTCTTGATCAAATACCAACTCTATAGTCCAGTCTATTCATAGAGATCAAGTTACAGCTTCATATTTATTTGTCAACACCAAAAAATTGCATTACTAAATGAAGTTTAAGGGAAAATCTTTTCCTCCACACTGGCCTTGACCTTTGGGACGACAGATTAATAAGTGACCAAAACATCTCCAGTAAATTCTTTTGTTCTCCTTTAACAGCTACTTCACATAAACCTAACTGAGAACTAAAGCAGCTTTTCTTATATGCATATCATAGTCTTGTCTTGTCAACTGCTTCTGAGAATCTTGGGTTGAGGTGTATTGTTGGTAAATGTATCCCTGGCAGATTCCCTTATGATGTTTTGGAGATTTAACACCGCTGTCCTCCTGTATTAAAAAAGAAAGAAAGAAAGAAAGAAGCAAGCTGTTCTACAGTGGCTCACTGGCACACAATACTCCTCTGTTCACTGGATGCCAAATGGTCCAGTCATCACCCCTCATGCCACCCCAATCCCTCTTTCACTGTCTCTCAGGATTTTTCTCTGTCTTTCCCTGTGACAGAAGCTGCTGCTGATGGTCAGTCAGATTAGCTGAAGAGTCAACTCGAAAACAGACAAATAAAGAGCTGCTTTGTGTCCGTCTGGTGCCAACGACCCCGGAAATAAGAGAGGAAACTGAGTGGACAGAGAAAGAGCCATTATAATGACCAACTGTTAAAGGTTGGGTTTGCAGGGAAAACCAGCAGTACCTGGGTCAGTACGATGTCCAATTATATGCTTTTATTTTAATGTGTATTTCATGTTGTCGCAGAGGTTCTCAAATAATGGATCAAGCACAGTGAATCTTGAAACTATAGAAAAACTAGAGATTTTTCACTTGTTCCACTGGCAGATTTTTTCACTTGCCTCTGACAAAGGACACTAAACTTCATTAGGCAGTCACTGGGTGGTGGGAATTATTAAAGACTGTAATTAATAAGAAAATATGTGAGGGGGGAATTTTAGCTGACTGCTAGCATGAAAAAAAACCCCTTCAAAATGGAGGCAAACTTTTCTGTATGCATTCAGATAGAAAACTAATACTAACAATGCCAAGCATCCCTCCTTAAAGAAACCTAGCCTACTTCAAAAGAGCATGCAATCTGATTGGGAGGTCACAAATCTACTCACTACCTTAATACCACTGTGCTGCTATACAAGCACTTCTGAATAGAAAGCTGAAATACAGAAACAAGTTAAGGAGATCTCAAGTGATGTAGTATAATATCAATCAAAACTCTCTGAACAAGTTTCATTATCATAAAGCAAGCATGTGACCCAAACCCTATCCCCACACTGCACATCTATTCAAACTCTATTCAAATCTAAATAGACTAACAGCTGCATTATGGTGCCGCCAGAGAGAGTCAACTGCACCAACACACGGTGCTCCATGAACACCATACGCCTGCTGTTATCAACTGACAATCCAAAGCAAACTATAAATATCATACTTTGATTTCACCAGAGCAAAAAAGAAAAAGAAAATACAGTCGAAGGTTACTCAGCAATTAGTGGTGAGCTAAGTTAGCGGTGCTTTGATATGAGGGTTCTGTGTCACAGGCGGCAGGGAGTGCTTACAGCTGTTTACATTTTAGGATGGTTCCCAAAAAACCCCCAAAAAACCAACCTCATTTCAGCTGGTGGAAATGTTAGGCTGAGGCAGTCATTCCTGCTGGTTTGAATCATGTATGCAATGTGAAGGCAGTTTAGGTTCAATGTGGCAAAACCTGTTTAGATAACAGCAGCATGAAACAACAATGTATTAGTATTAGAAAACAAAGGGACATTTGACAAAGGGACATGGGTCAAATTTACCAAACAACACTGCAGAAAACAACAGAAGCATACAATGTCACAAGAAACATGCTGTACATGCAGGAAGCTACAGTTCATAACAGCCCAGAACAGTCATTAAAACACTGTAGCAGTCACAGCTGTAGTCACATAAGCTCAGTGCGAAATAATTTAGTTTTTCCAAGTCCTACTGTGGTGCGTATAACATGTAGGTTTTCCTATTGACTATTCACTTGTGTAATCCTTATATTGAGAAAGAATTAGGGTTATTTTCTCTCCAGGTCTCACCAAACCTTCTCTCACAAAAAAGACTAACAGAGCTCAGAGCGTAGCACACTGCCCTGCTGGTTTAAATAGTTTATAATCCCTTTGTCCCTTTGTCTGCCATCATTTAGACTGAATAGCCTTTATCATGTGGGTCATCAAAGAGTGAAGATTGCATAGTTAATAGTCCTATTAGACTCTTGTGAAGGGTTTATTCACAGTCGAATTGCCCTAATTGTGTTCAATGAGCAACAAGGGAGTAGACACACACAGAGTGGGGCTCGTGGGCTAAAAATGAATGAATGAATGAATGCCTGTCCGATACAGGCACACACAAACACACACAGAAGCCTGAGAACATGCTTTCCAGCTCAGAGACAAAAACATGCATTCACACACACACACACACACACACACACACACCTCCAAAGATTTACATGTAGTGGCGTGTAGTTGAGATTGCTACCCCTGCAGCCAGAAGTAGGTGGCAGGAGACAACAGCAACAAGTGTGGAGAACTACAGCTCACACTACTTGAGACACCCCACACACAAAAGAGGGGGGATGTACCCGTGAAAAACAGCATTGCTTTCTGGAAAGGGTCCCTGCCAACTGACAGAAAACAGGCAACAGGAGAAAAAGAAGAGAAAAAACCTCTTAGCCTAATCAGCACCATTCTGGAGGTCTGTGCAAGATGCCACCCACAGTCACAGAGAGCATACCCAAGTACTAAGTCCCCTGCCACTCATCACATCAATGATAACAATGCAGCAAGGTCAAGAAGGTGAAGACATCTTGAGTGACATCAGTAAATGAAACATGCTTTACTTAAATGCACCGATCCCCTACAGAATGAATAGCTTTAGATCTAGCAGGCCAATAGCAGCCCACATCAATGGATACCCTAACTCATTCCCTTCTTCAAGTCAATTGGTGAAGCACATACAGGTCATGCAATTGAAACTGTTATTTTAGCCTTTCCACAACGGCTGCAAGTCTGCAAACTTCTTTGCAACCCATCTCACCTCGTGCTGTTTAATATAAATGATCAGTGGCTAAGAAAACAAGAGCAGTTGTCGTGGAACTCAGATTCCTTGCCAGAAAGCCCAAGGTAGCAGAAAAAAGGAAATACATTAACATTAAGTTCACTTAATCTCTTTATTTTGTGTCCTTGCTCTACAGGACCCTTCACCATGTAAAAAAAAGAAGGCAATGTTTTAGGAAAAGAAGTCATGTTCGCTTGTGTTATCTGTTTTATCTGATGCTCTCACAGCAGCAAGCAAGGAAGACTGTGCTGACATCAGTGTGTTATGTGCGTGTTGCATCATAAATGGTGTTACATTACCCTTACATTAATTAAATCAAATGCTCAAGTTACTGTCAAGTTGCTGTTAGAGGTAAAGGCGAGCAAGGAAATCATGGGTCACAGGACAAATGTTTGGTAACTAAGGGCACCAAACACTCTAAATATCATGGCCATTAATACAGCAGTGATGAACGTCACTGACAGTTGACGAAGATCTTGTCATGCTGATGGAGTAAACTTGAAGCCTTCAGGTCAAATAGCAAAAACAAAAGTCTTCCTATTCAGATCCACAAAAGTCATTAAGTTCACATTTAAAGAGAGTTACATAAACTGCATTATTTAACTAAACCACCAACAAGCGCACAGTTTAGGCTGTTTTAGTTCTATTTGCCCCGAGCGCACTGAATAATTCATGGCGCTGCCATAAGCGGAACAGGCATAGTAACACTAAGCAGGGGCCACGCATGGAAAACTCTCATCAATAAAACACTGTTTGACAAATAAGCCTGACATCAGTTAAGGGTACCCTCTTCTGCCTCTAGCCCTCACTGACTGCACACAAGTTCTTACAGACATGCATCATGTCTTTACATGACTGTGCGACATTGTCTTTGAACTAATTATAAAAGAAAACCATGCATATAGAGTTTACTGTACATATTCCTGTTAGCGCAAAGGCTTTAAATGTAAATCAAATTAGGTTAGAGATGTAGCTGAACACGTGCAGCATCCCACAACAAGATATCACTTTCCTACTAATCATGTTTAGACCTTTACACAGTAGCACATGGCTTGACATTCTCCCTTAGGGTTTAGGGTCTAACTTATTTTCACTAAGTGCTGTCATTCATTCAGTCTCTCTGTTTTCTCCATCAAAAAATGGGCCGCAGTGAGTAAGGAGGGCTGCATGCCTGCACAGTGAGCGCAGCGTTTCATGTACACAGGCTGGAATGTGACGCAGTTGACCGTCGGTGTCTGATAGCTGGCATCTGCTAGGTGGGCTCATTCCACCGCAGCACAGCAGAGGCTTAGGTGGTACTGAGAGAAACTCTACACCTCTGCAAGGCAGGCAGGGGCATGAGAACACAGCATCACTAATGCTCATCAACCATGACCCCTGCCAGGGACCCTGACGAGCACATCAGTTTAATGTATCCATCTGGGATTGGCAGAGCGGCAGAAGGCTCACAAGTCCACTGCAAACTCAGAGATTACAGAAAGATGGTCACTATAGACAGACAGTAGGACTGATGGATAAATAGATGGATGGATGAATGGTGTAATGAAAGAATGGCTGGGGTGGGTAGATGAATGAATGAATGAATGAATGAATGAATGAATGAATGAATGAATGAATGAATGAATGAATGAAGAGACTGATGTGTCATTGGATAGCCTGTTCTCAGTATGCATGCTGCTTGGATCATTACAACAACAGCAGTGATGAAGTAAGAACAGACTGAGTCAGAGAGGATCACTTCCACTGATGTCAGAATTAGGGCTGCTCAATTAATCGAATTTTAATCACGATTACGATCTGGAATTTCAACGATCATTAAAAATGACTGAGCCGATTATTAGCCCCTCCCTCATTTATCCGCGACACCTTAAAGGCCGGTCTGTGAAAATATTGTCGGGCATAAACCGTCCGTGGCGCAAAAAAGGTTGGAGACCGCTGATTAAGAGGACCCGAGGGAAGCTCGGAAAGCTAAGCAGAAGTTATTTGGAGAGGAGAGTGACTGCCGCTGGTTGAAAAGAGAGTTTAAAAAAAAAAAAACTTCAGTGGTGTTGCACACTATTTTATATTATTTTTTTAAAGTCATTGTTAACCCTTTAAAGCCGGTCAGAGCAGCACGCTCCGTGTTGTGTAACTATTTTTAAATCCCTGTAGAACCTGAACCGTGTAAGCTAGCGCAATAATTTGTTTTGCATATGAAACCGGAGGAGTTGTACTTACATCTGATGCCATCAGCTTGTCCTCGGTCACGGTTTCCTTCCACATATAGCTTTGCAAAAATTGCATAAAAAGCGCTTGCAGGAACAAAAACATAATATTCCAGAAACACACTTTGCCGATCCATCAGCTGTTCGTAACACTTCCCAAGACTTTGTGGACTGGTGCCAGCTAAACTACCTCCAGATCAACGCCAGTAAAACCAAGGAACTGGTGGTAGACTTCCGCAGGCACAAGCATTCTCCACTGCAACCACTGAACATCCAAGGTATGGACATTGAGGCTGTGGACAGCTACAGGTACCTTGGTGTTCATCTGAACAACAGACTGGACTGGACTCATGACTCAGACGCCCTCTACAGGAAAGGGCAGAGCAGGCTGTACCTGCTGCGGAGACTCAGGTCGTTTGGAGTGGAGGGCCCACTCCTGAAGAAATTCTATGACTCTGTTGTGGCTTCTGCTATCTTTTATGGTGTGGTCTGCTGGGGCGGCAGCATCTCTGCTGGGGACAGGAAGAGACTGAACAGGGTGATCCGAAGGGCCAGCTCTGTTCTAGGATGCCCTCTGGACCCAGTGGAGGTGGTGAGTGACAGGAGAACGGCGGCTAAGCTGTCATCCCTGATGGACAACATCTCCCACCCCATGCAGCAGACTGTGACAGCACTGAGCAGCTCCTTCAGTGGGAGACTGCGGCACCCACGGTGTGGGACGGAGAGATTTCGCAGGTCTTTCCTCCCCACTGCTGTCAGACTCCACAACAAAGACTTTAACTGAACAAACACACACATCCATACATATGCAATAATACTAAGTGCAATAATCCTTTCTGTCATCGTTGTATTTTACTCAGTTGTATATAGTATTTGTATTTGTATTCTATTTTTATCTTATTGTATATTTATTTTATTTTATTCTACTGTATATAGTATTTTATTTTATTCTATTCTGTACAGTTATGTACTGTATTTATTCTTATTGTATTCTAATTTTTGCCTCATAACTTTTGCACTGTCCACTTCCTGCTGTGACAAAACAAATTTCCCACGTGTGGGACTAATAAAGGTTATCTTATCTTATCTTATCTTCCCACAGTGAAATGATGCACATGCTGTTTTCTTTGCAAATTTGCATCATAGGATTGTTTTTTGTTTTTCCTGCAGTATATAAAAACTGTATCTCCAAAATAAAACTATGAAGACACTCAAAATAAATTTCCTGTTGTTGTAAACTATTTTTTGCAACTTTATTATATTTAAAGTTTTGAGGGATAAGCCTCTTAAATTTCTCCAAGTAGAAATATATGTAAACAAAACAAAAGCGATTTTCAATTTTTTTTGTAGTTTATTGCACTTTTTTGCAATTTATGTAATTACTATGGACTTAATGCATACATATTATTAAAATATGGGCTATAACAGTTGTATTGATGTATAGCAACTTGAAATGCTCCCACAAATGGCACTACAGCATGTAAAAAAAATAATATAAGCTCTGGTGGACTTGGTTCTATAGTAGGTCTTAAAGGGTTAAATAAATATCGTCAAATAATCGTGATCTCAATTTCAGTGAAAATAATCGTGATTATCATTTTTGCCATAATCGAGCAGCCCTAGTCAGAATTGTTGATCTAGTTCTGGGAAACTAGCTTTAACAATCTCATCACTTCTCAGCTGTCAATTTCACAACATGGGTTGCAACATGTGCGATCATGGAAAATGTGCTATATAAGACCCTTGACAAATCTACATGCGAGGTGTAAAAATATTTTGATCAATCTGGCTTCAGACTGTATAAATGGATTAAGCTAGTGAAACAGCATACTTGTATTCATATTTCATATGATGCCAAGTTTAGCAAATGGCCAGCTGTAAAGTAGGCAGTGCTCGAAGACCTGAGCGAAGAGAACACAGCGCTTGATGAAGAGGAAGTACTGCTGAAACACAATGACTTTTAAAAGAGTCCACAATAACACCATGTCTTTCTCATGATTCTGTGGATTTTTTAGTCTTGTGCTTCACTTCAGTGCCGGAGGAGCTGCACACTGTACTCCAAACATTCACAATTAGCAGACACCTGCCTACTGCTTGAATTAGACTTAATTTATTACCTTTCATATTAAATATAAGCAATTCTTGGAGGTGTTTAAGAAGAAAACATTTGTGAAACACTTATTTAATAAACTTATTTTCCCAGCGTTTCTCTTCCAAGTCAAATGCTTACAGCTGTGCTTAGACTGGTGTATGAGCACAGCTGCTCAGACTTCCTTCTCCCGTGACACCAGGCTTCTGCTCGGGGGATGCTGAGATGTTTCCAAGCCAGCTGAGAGACAAAGTATATCCCGACTCTGCCCAAGGGTCTTTTTCCTCTTTGGCCATGTCTGAAACACCTCACACGCTGACCTTGTGATTCTATCTCAGATGGGAAGCTTGTCAGCCTTGCCTTCGCAAATGGCGCCGTACGACAAGGGTGATGCAGCATCCACTGGTGCGAGCTAGATTTTGGTGTCATTTTAGCCTGTCGTGCACCTCTCAGTTTTTGTAAGCAGATGTAGGTTCTGCGGCTGCTTTTACCAACATTTTATTGCTCCACGAGTACAGAAGCTTGTGGATTCACAGATTATACAGAGGACGATATTGCAATAGTTTGAAAAAAATGAGACTTCTGCTTCCAGTTTTAACTTATTCTCATTGTACAGCAGCGCTGATGTGAAGGTTTTGTCTGAGTAGTGACACCTAGTGTTCATGAAAATACTGCAGAAAGTAACCACGCCCTCAGTGCTGGTAGAACTGCTATAGAAATGTGGCGACACGCGCCTAACAACACAGCCTAACAACAGGTATAACAGGTCTATAAGTGTGTGTCCAGGCAGGCATAAGTGTCTTTCAGTTGCTACCATTAGCTCATGGGCAAAGATAAAGCTCAGAAATTAAACAGACCAATCAAATTGACAGTTTTGCCTCTAGGCTCAGCTCTCTCCTCATAAAATCTGAATAGATGATGCAGATGCTTCACCAATCCATCTGTCCACTCTTTCCCCCACTTGTGAACAAGATTCCGGGATACTTAAAAACCTGCAGCATTAACAACAGGCCCAGTACCCCATTCTCCTGAAGCATCTCCCACAGGACACCCAAGAGAGTCATAGATACATGACAGACATAGAGTGGTCAGGCAAACTCCAATGAACTGTCTTCACACAAGGCAATTTCCCATGACTCTGAGAGCTGATAGTAATCCAAACTAATGCTTGGATTAAGAGTCTTAAACCACTGTATCCCACCCACCCTTAAGCCCCAAGAAAATAGCCTCCCTGCTGACAAGCAGTTCCGAACCAAATCTCAGCTTTGTCTCCGGCCGTGGGCACAGCACTGAGCTGCTGATAGGTTTCTCATCAACATAGACCAGGCTGGTGTAGGGACAGGAAGCGTTTGTCTCTGTCAGCAGGTTGCCAGGGTGAATTCTGGGAGTTAAGCCTTCTATGCATAGCATTCTCAGTTCCCACATCTCCCTCCCCCAGCTCAGTGACCATCCACGCCAGGAACAAAACCCTGAGAATGCGAGCTATGCAGAGCTGCAGCTCGGAGACACCTGTTCAGGCAACCACCACGGGTCAAACTCTCCTACACGGAGCCTCGTCTGAGTCACAGCATTTGACCCCACCCTAACCTCCGCTGCTCCCATATACACACTCCAGAGAACTATGTGCACAAAAAACAAAAGAAAATCATCTGGCAGCAGGGATTTGCACAGTCAATTTCCAGGATGCAAACATTTGTACCTTGACCCCTCAATCATCACTAAGAGTCCCTGAACCCACTAACCATGACAAACCTGATTTAATGAAACCCTCTGTCATGATGCCCGACTGCTGACCTCACAAACAAGCTTGAGTAATGAACTTGACTAAAATACTTACAAAGTCTCCTGAGAGACTTTTCCTGCCCATTTGGAATGCAGACTAAAGGCCTCTTACCCTTTTCTAGACAAGATTTGAAGAAAAAAAAAAGTTGGGTTATTCCTAGTGAGCGCACAATAGGTGGCCAAAAAACTGTAGAATAAACCACACAGAGGAATGTCAGCTCTTCAGAACGTCCCCTCAGTGGCAGTGAACCATGAGGAAAAGAAGGTCATCCTCTTACTGTCTTTTTTTTTCCTTTTCACTCTCAGCCAAAGCACCACAAATGTGGTAGAAGGATACGAACAAAGTCACTACTGAGTGATGGGACACAGTTCAGGCACTTTACCTGCCAGCAAGCAGTGAGAGGTTTATTTGAAATTAAGTCACCTAGACATTGATTTAAATTTGGAAAACCCTTGAATTCAATGGGATTTTTGCCAGTGAAGTCCAGCTTTGTTTTTAATGAACTGTTTCCTCCAAACATCACTGCACTTCCTCTTTTACATGAGAGCCACATTTGGAGTCAGTGGTTATGCAGAATTTAACTTTCAAGGGACTCAGAGGAATAAGAGGAATTGAAAACAACAGCTTAATTCGGCAAATTATACTGGTGTCTTGGGTCCCTTTGACTTTTGGCCACTTCAAGAATCCCATTATAGGAAGATACTTTCACTTCTGGACTATCAGGCACTCTTAAGTAAAGATGCACAAAGGGTGTGAGCTATAATTATATGAAGGCATAGCAATAAGGATTATGAAGGAATTGCGTGAGACAAAACACACATACACCTGCTCGATCATGATTATGCACATTCAAAATATGCAAAACCAGTGGCTGAACTGGGAGGCGGTGGCAGCTGGCCAAGTGCTGAGTCTCCCGGTGTGGCAGCCCAGTCAGAGGCTTGGCGATGTCAGCCAGTGTCAAGCTCCGTGTCACCATACTTGACTTCGCAGGGCACAAGGGCTCTGTATTCCCTCTGTCCACACTACAAGGCGTGGATAGAGGGAGAAGGAGCTTTACGTTGTAGGTGTGTGTGCTTGTGGAAAGGTTGTCTTTATGCTTGGTTTGTGTGTATTTTACCAGGCTGGACTACCTGTGTCGTGTCATTAGGTTGTACGTGTAGCCGTGCATGTTGCTATCACTAATAACAACTTATCACTGTCATTTCGAAACATTGTTGTGGGCCCTGCAACGCAGCTGCGTTCACTTCCCCGCGGAAACCCAAGAAAAGCCGTCAGGTGAAATTTTATTTACTAAAAAGGCGATATTAGGAATGAATTTCACATTTCACTGCGCATATGATATCGACAGAAGGGGACGAGGTTAACATTTCCTTCGAATTAATCAATTTTACCGTGTAAAATTTGGCACAAGTCCCAGATGGTTACTTTTATATTTTGTAGGTTGGTAACAACTGAAGTTCGCTGTTAGGTTAGCGCATACAAAGCAACTCTATTACACTGTTACACGGCTAGTCTCGCTACCTATAGCCTTACGCTTTTCCCCCATGGAACCACTGCAATATTCACGGCAGCTTTTATTTTAAATGCAAATATATTCGTTTGTTTTCATTGTTCTGACAGCTGTGAGGATAAATAACGTGATGGTTCTACTCACTCGGAGTTCGGAGTTGAATGGCCACGGTGTAGCTACTCCACTGGTTCTTTCGAGGGCAAAACTTTTCACTGGTTTTGTTTCCCACTTTTAAAACCGTCTGTTCTTTCCTTTGTAGACCCTTAACTCATCCCCGCTCTCTGCGGTGTGTGCTGAGCTTTCAAAACGTTACGCCTCGGCAGACGGTGCCACTCTCCAAGAATCGTAAAGTGCTCTGTCAAGGGGCTGACTTGGAAGCGGTTTGTATATTTAGACACAGCGTTAGCGGGAGGGCGTGCAACAACACAGAGCTGCTCTGAGATCTGTGCCGCGCGGAGCTTTCACCACCCAGGCAACCCCATCCGCTCGTTCATTGGTCAGTGCTTTATCGAGGTGTGTCCAGAGATTCAGTCTACATTTTAATTGGCTTGTTTTCGTTGTCCGTCATCCGCAAACGCCTTGTAAACTTGCCTTTCCGTAGTAAGCAAGGAGGCACAATTACAATTAAAAATCAGGTCGCTGAGGAAATATGTTTATGGACACATTGATGGGAAATTTACAGAAGTGCATCCAAGGCAAAGGTTATGTGTGCCAGTTTAATCATAACGAGTGAAGTATTTCATTTATCGACAAGTATCATAGTAGGACTTTTTTGTTTTGTTTTTTCTATTTAAAAAAAAAGCTGAAAAAAACGGAACTAGAAAATCAAAACCCATAAGAATCTAGTGTTCAGGTGAGTTTTTGTACCTTTCCTACTAGAGCCATAAAAGTGGTGTGATATCTCCCCCTATCGGTCATATTAAGATAGAAAGCAACAAGTTGCCCAATGAAGGGCCAGAAGTGATTTGATTTAATTCTGCTTTATTCCTAAAACAAATAAACACATACGTAAATAAATATATTAATTAATTAATGTCATTTTAATATAGCTCAGAGACATCATACACATGGTCACACGCAACACTGGACGTGTGTGAAAAAGTTCCTGAAATATGCTAACAATAGAAACACCCCCTGTTTGTGGCCTCTTGTCCCCACATTAATTTGCACTGTGAGCCAAAATGCTTAACTGCAGCTTCTTTTGTCCTCGGGCTTGGGATATGATGTGGGCTGCATTGTCTGGGAACAATGGACTCCTGCAGCCCCCTTGTGACAGCTACTCACTCTGAAACTTTAATACAACCTGGTCAAACTCTGTGTTAGGAACTGGCTTCACGTAGTACGCGTTTATTATAGTCCATAACGATTCCTTTGGGGATTTATATATTTATGTTTGGATTTGTCTTTTTTTATCATTACTATATCCCTTTCATAAATTTTTGACAGACAGATTTTTTAAAAAGTCGACTGAAAGTAGAATAGTACAGTAATTAAAAAAAATGGCCCCTGTTTCATTTGTTAATCTGACAAAGGAAAGTCAGTCATTCAAAATCTTCCCAGTCGTTTGTGGTATACCATAAACCGTGTTTTAGGTAGTGCAGTTTTATTGATTGCTGACGCTTAGATGATAATCACCTGCGATGTCAAAGTACAACCACTAGATGTCAGGAGAGAACAAGTCACTGGCAGTCTCAGATCTGTCAACATGATATTTATTCACAATCGTTTATTCAGTATGGAGGACCACAAGAGCCACGTGCATTAAATCAAAATTCTGGGTAGAAAATAGTAATTTCTCCGATGCAGCAACACAGATTCACGTTTTTGCAAGTTTTGAGGGGACTCCAGTCGCTTTGTGGCCCGGATGTTGCCATAAAAAGGGGGTGTGTGTAGTTGCAGCGGTTGTAGCTAGGTTGCCAGGTCTGTAAAAAAATTGTAGTTAATGTATATATATATATATACTCGTTATTTTTCCAAATACTTATCAGTGACGTCATAGTGCTGGCACGCGAGGTGATTTTAATGCGCCGTTAAATAATTTATGTGTAAGTTTTACATATCCACATTCGATAATGTTAAAGTAAAATTAACAGTATTAGCTTAAAACTGTCAAAACAAATATATGTACATGGCAGAGAGCAACAAAACCTCACATATATAATGTTATTAGCATGACTTGGTAAACATTTTCTGACTTCACGAAGGCGTGCTCCTAGTGGTGGATGTGGCCTATCTGGCAACCCCGGTCTCAGCTCAGCTTCTCTGCTACGTTTGCTCGGCTGTTAGAGACACGGCTGTGAGCCAGAGTGGGAGATGGACTGAGTGAGGGCGCTCTTTCGACCAGTGCAGCCGATTTAGCATTGCAATACCCAGAAGCTAGGCTGAAAAATAACTGGCGATTTCAGGTCGCTGAATCAACACGAAAACATAGTGCAGTTATCAGTCTTTCACATCCCACTCCAATCACACTAACACGGCATTGATGGTAATGTATGCAAGGAAACAACCGAGACTCGGCGATGGGTAAACACCTCCTTTTAACCTTACTTATTCACATTTTTTTTTCCTTTTCCTCATAGCTACGCTTTGACAATCCGCCATTTTTACTGAAACCAAAATAACTGTGTGGAAACTTGTATCCCTCACTCGCTGCGGGGCTTTCACCGATTTCTGAACATTGACATTTGAAGCTTAAAATTCACAACTGTTTCCTTTTTCTTTGCAGGTGCGACCGAAGAGATTCTCAGCCCTATCAGGTACTTGTTAGCCAAGCGTCTCCTGCTAGCTTGCTAGCAGCAAATAAGATTAAAATGGACACTCTAGTGCAGGCTTCTGGAGAGCACAACAGGCCCCAGTCAGTGCGGAAAATAACACAAAAAGTAGAAAGGTTTGCTTAAAGCCTCCATTTAAGCCCTGTAAATATATCCTAACGTTAGCATTGCTAGTAAAGACTTGACAGAGTGAACATATTCGTCGAAGTCGGCTGTTTTGAAAAAGGTACGGGCGAGTTTTATTACAGCTGAAAGCTAATGATAGATTGTTACTGTTAGCTTGCTTGCTAGCCAGTCCGATTAGGGCCTGACCGCAATCTGTCATTTTAAGGATATAGCCAGTTAAGCTTCCTTAATATCAAAGTGTTTGATATTTATACAGCAAACCAGTGAATTCACTACCTAATTCAAATCGCGATAGCCAAGTGAAATGGCGAGCTAATACTCATAGGTCGAATAAAATGTTGTTTACTTCGTCATTTAACATGTGTTAGTTTGCATGCATACGTTGTTATGAGCAGAAATACGGGCACAATTAACGTGGCTGTTAAATATAAGCTTATAGAAGGGACGAAGTCGATAAATAAGCTGCTCGATTTATATATATATATATATATATATGCATTTCCTCGTGCTAATTAATTTCTGCATCATTCAAACTGAATGAAATGACATGACAGTACTTTCAAGAGCTGAGGACTCTGCTCACCATGGCTGCTTTTAGAAACCTGCTAATGGTGATAACAGAAGTGTAGGCCTATTTTAAGTGTGAGGTTTTTAGTAAAGCGTTTGATTTGTGTTTACAGACTCTCAAATACTCATCCAAGAGCCATCCAGGAGGGGACCACCGGCATGACAAGATGCGAGACTCTTCAGACGTCACCCCTCCCTGCAAGATGCTCAGGAGGTCTGACAGCCCTGAAAACAAGCACATCGACAGCACGGGACACAGTAGAGCAAAGGGTGTCCACACGCACCGCGCCAGAGACAGGGATGGAGGTGAGAGCGGCGAATAAAATGAGTTTAGAAAGAAATAAAGCTGCTCTCTTTAATTACTCCAGAAACAGGTGCTCTTTCTCTTAGTGAGGCGCTGTTTTGTTTTTTTGTTTTTCTTACAACTGAGTGCTTCAGTATTGAAACTGCAGCTGTCAGGTTTTACACTGTGGGTAATCCGGCCGTGGTAGTTTTTGAACAAACAAATTTAAAATAAACGCGTTGTTAAGCTGTTGCTATGTGCTTTAATTTTAACCACTGAGCATTAGTCTCTGCAGGTTGCATTTGATTGAATGAATGGTTATCGTGGTTTCCAACCTCACAGGTAGATGTTCTGCGAGTACAGTTAAAGTTCAGACCAGAGTAAGACCACACTCTGCACAGACATTCAAGACTTGAAGGACACGTTTTGTGGAGGGGAGTAACTGCTTTTGTTTCTTCGCCTTGGTCAACTGCTAATTTTAACAACATTATTTCAGTACAGTTTTGTCAAAGTGGACTTTTTTGGTAAACTTTGAGTAACTGGCACGCAAGCAGTTGAGTCCATGCGTGGAGTATTGTGGTGTTTTGAGCTCCTTTTCAGACATGCTCTCCTCTCTGGAATCGGAGTGTGTCAGCTGTCCTGGTCACTTTTCTGTAAAAAGTCACTACAGCAAACTAATGCTACTTGAACACTAGTAACAGTGCCACAAGTTTGCATGCAAGCAGCCACATGATGGATAGGCTCTCACAATATAAGGACAGCATGTGTCTTTCTTTTCCAGATGAAAACAGCTGTTTGCTAACTTGTTTGACCTTTAGGCATTGGCCACATTTCATTACATTCCAGCACCAAAGATCCATTTTGCATGTTTTTAAGTGTAGGAAGTGTATCCATACTAGGGGTGGGTGATATAAACGATATAAATTTGGCCAACGATATAGATTTTGACTATACCGCTCTATCGCGATAGCGCATGTTGATGATGTCATCAAGCTACGCCTGTTTTGGTCGAAAGCATCGCAGCGGCTACAACCATAATCATCTGCAAATTATGCCGGGCAACAGTCATAGCAAAGAGATGAAGCACTTTTGAAATATGGGGAAAGCCAAAAACTGCGCTTCCTCCACTTCCATAACATTGATTCATTAATGTTGAATTCTCTCGCAGCTGCTCTATTCCCATGTTGTTGCAGTATATTAATAACTAACCTCGTATTGTGGATGAATGATCTCAGTTGTTCTCCTGACTGAAGTTTGGCCCGTTTATAGCATCCTGCTATGCGATTGCGTTTGTCTCTGACCACCAGAATCCCTCACATTAACTTTTATCGAGTGGAAAAAAGTTGGCGTTCATCCTCCAGCTTCACTGTGCTAATGTTATGCTAACATAGCTGTGTCGCTAGCAATCACGTAGCACAACATTATATACCAGGTAGTCCAACTTCAGTAACCCTGCAAACGTCACTGCTGTTTAGTTTTCTGTCTTCATTTATGTTGGAAGTGGTAGCAGAGCTGTACGTTTTAATTAGTTTCAAAAATCTCTCAGTCAGAACATGGTATGTCATGTTTAGGTGGAAACTAGCGAGCTAACTTCCTGCTAACTTCTAACTCCGTTAAATTTAATAAATTCTGTTTTCATGGATGCCTGGATGTTAAACTTAATTGTTACACCTGGTAAAGCAGCAACGCTGATGATTTTATTAAAGATGAAAGAATTTAGACTGTTTTTAACTCTGTGTTCGTTTGACTTTGGGACCTGAAGCGGACGGAGTTTTGGACCCAGATTACTCCGCGAAGCTCCTCACTACGGCAGCCGTAATGCTCTGACAATCCATCAAACATTTTTAACAGATTTATGCACGCCAAAATCGGTTTGAGGTCAGTGAGCACAACCAGAATTCATACATAAGGCACACTCTCGATTTTTGAGAAAATTAAAGGATTTTAAGTGTGCCTTATAGTGTGGGAAATACGTTATACAGAAGAAAAGAATATATCGCGATATATATCGTTACCGCACATGCTTCAAATTATTTCGCGATATGAATCTTAGGCCATATCACCCAGCCCTATCCATACCCCTACAAACTGTGTGTCTTGTCTTTCCCTCAATGTTTGATCTGCAATTTCAGTTATTTGAAATGTTTCTAAAATGCCGTTTCATGAAGTCTTTACTGTGACGAAGACAAATGCATAGACAGTTTAGGGTTAACAAGATTCTCCATCATGAACCACAGAGCCAAAAATTCAGTGCAGGATTACAGGTGCTCCAATTAGATTTCTGCATATAAAGCATTTCTAATGTGGGAGAATCTACAATGACAGCAGTCTAATAATGTGAAGCCCTACGTTTGAATCAGTGCAAAATAACTAGCCTGGAGCACTGCAGAGATGGACCGACATCCAATCTGAACAGCAACACCTGGTCTGCTTTCTCTTTTTCTCTCTCTGTAAGATTATAGTCTCCTACAGGCAAAGATGTGAAATTGAAAGCGTTCAGACAAGACCTGCTAGCTGAAAATTTACATTTACAGCTGGCAAGGAACTCACTCAGAAAACAGCAACTCAACACTTGAAGGGACAGTGTGTGTTCTCAGTGAAGCTGATGTTAAGGCTTTGAATTCTTGGGTTTCTCAAATGAAAAATGCTAATATTATTAGCGTGCCATACCAGATAAATCTGATAAACATTCTAAACAAACTTGCCTTAAAAACTGCTTTAAAGTGTCATCTGCCTTTTTCATCTCTGCTCTCCTCCTACTCTCCACCTGAAACATTGTTTCCTAAACTAAAGTTATTAACACACAAAAACATGCATAAACAATGTCCAGAATTTCCAGACATTGTCGCAGTTACTGATTTTTAAACGGAAAAGAAATGCTACCCTTCCATCTGTGGACAGCTGACAACAAGCTGGTTAAACAACAACAACAGCTGGTTATAAACAAAGTTATGATAGCTGGTGTTTGAGTGTCCTAAACATCACACTTTGCCTCTGATAAATACTTTAATCACATTCGCAAATCTTATGAGTGGATTGTTGGCCTCAAAGAAAATTTCATTGAAACCAGCTAATAGCAGTGTTACTCTCACTAAAATGCTTACTGATGGGCAAAGTTTTGGCGATCCTCAACTCATCTCAGTATCTCTGTCATCCATCAGAGGTGAGCTTCACTGACTCATCAACTCGTATCGGAATCCTTTCACAAACTTTTACGGCCTCAGAGTAAATAGTTGTGGACACTTCTTACTTAGCATTGTGAGGGTTAGTAGAAAGAACCAGTCCAAATTAAGTGAAATGATGTGACAGCGCAGAGATGTGTTAAGTCAAGGAAAAATAACCCACTGGGCAGTATGTTTGTATTTTTTTTCTCTCCTGTAGAAAATCTAAATTTTGGTTATGGTTCCTGTTTCTGTTTTGTAGCAGTTTTTGTGTTCGGTTAGATGTGATTGAGTCAACACTTTTAATATGTCGATATGTCATACTGACATGTTGGAGGTTTCAGTAAGGGAATACAATCGATCTTAAATTCTGTATGATGTTTTCCTTATTTGCAGTTTCTTCTGAATAGCTGTGTCGCAGTATTGTTACTATTGTTACTATTATTATTTGCTGAACTCAATCTTTTTAGCAGATATGAACTTTATTATTTTTGAGTTTTAGCAAATTGTTAATAGGACTTGAAATTATTTTGTTTTTGCTTCCAGATTTTTCTAGAAGTTTTTCATCTTTCACGGCTTTCTGCTGTTTATTGTGGAATTACTGTATCCATGTCTAAGCAAGCTTGCAGAATAACAAGTAGATAAAAAATGCTGCCTGTTCTGTCATAATTGCTTTGACAGTGTTGGGTATTGAAAGCTATTTTTATTCTAGTTCTGGTTGGTTTGTAAAAATCAAACTGGATTTGTTAATCTTAGAGACATTTGTTGCTGCTATGGAACTATTTTTATGGTCGCTCATGCGGAAGTCGGTGCTTTAGTTGAAGATCTCATTAGACTTGGATTCTTTGAGTTGCGTTTTTTTCTTTTGTACATTTATTTTGTGACAAAAGAGTTCATGGTTGAGATCGGAATCCCAATAGTTCAATTCCTTGGAATTGTTAGTCTGCTTGCCTATTGACTTTTCTTATCGGTTCCACTTGCATTACAATCAGCTGATTTCAGTTTGTCCAAGAGAAGCAAAATAGTGGCACAGTCTACAGCGTGTATATGGACATTACTTTTATTGCACAAATTAAAGCTGAGTAAATGCTGACCCCAGCCTAGCAAACAGACACTGAACTTCAACAGCTAACAAAGGGATGAGCTGTGAGGCTACAGCCTGTTTCTACCTGTTCATGCTTCCAAAGTAGAATCATTGTGGCGACTGGTTTTCATGTTTGCCTTGGGTTGCCAGCTTTGTGTTGATACATAAATAGTAGCCTCGGGCTTAAATTGGTCGATGGTAAATGGCCTGTATTTGTATAGCGCTTTACTAGTCCCTAAGGACCCCAAAGCGCTCTACACAACCAGTCATCCACCCATTCACACACACATTCACACACTGGTGATGGCAAGCTACATTGTAGCCACAGCCACCCTGGGGCGCACTGACAGAGGCGCCCCAGAGGTTGATGGTAATTTTGAGATGAAGGGTTTCAGGTCATTTTACAGAGAAACAAAGTATTGTAATGTTGTTAAACTAATCACTTTCTTCAGTGAGTGATGTGTAATGGAGTACTTTTTTAAGTAATCACTGATCACAACAAAGAGGGGAAAATGCCCAATGCTCCAACATGCACAAACATCTGATCACACAGGATGAAATTCATTTTGCACGAGCAGATGAGTTGACATTTCTTGACTTGATGGAGGAAAGAGCCAAGGAGGAAGAAAACTGCACCTTAGCCAACTACATAACTACCCGAAGATGTCAGTAAAGCTGATGATGTCCTCTTACACGTTGGTGACAGACATTAACTGTGCTTTGGTGAATTTAAAAAATTTCCTCAACATTGAGTGATATAACATGGTCTTGCGCTTGTTTTCCCTCAAACCCAGATATGCTCTGGTACAGAAATTTGGTACAGATTGAGTTCGTGTGAACCGATACTCAGTTGGTCCGACAGTGTAATTTTGACAGAAAATTTAGTTTAGTCATAATTTGGGATTCTAAATTCTTTGTTTTAGTTCACTAAATATCATAAGATTATCGTAGACTAAATGTAAAGTTGATTCAGTTGACTGAAATATATCCTGTTTTCAACCAGTGAAACTTACTCCACATGTTCACTCATTTAACTCGTCCCGCCTCTCTACACAACTTAATTGTGATTCTGATTGGCTCTCATCTCTCCTGATCATTTTCATCTCGTTTTTATTCGTCAACGAAAGTGTCAATATATCTCTTAGTTTTTGACCTTGTGCATTAATTTTTATTTAATTATCATCTTTTTTACAGTACAATTGGGCAACTTTTGAAGGTATTTGGCAGGTGGGGTTTTGGTGGGAGGAGGGTGTGTATAGTGTCGGGTAGGGCTGGGCCATACTATACCGTTCACGGTAATACCGGTACAATGTTAGGCAACGATAAGAAAATGAAATATCGTGATAGAATATGGGTAAAATGCGCAGTGCCTTTGTTTTCATACCGCACATGGCCGAAAAAGCATGGCAGCAACAGAGAATGAGAAGGGAGAAAGTGGATCGTTGAGTGAGACGGATGAACCAGAATCCGGTCGTTAAGTGATGACGTGACGAATCCTACTTCCGGGCCTAAAGTAGTCTGCGTATAACATGGCTTTTGTGTTGTTAACATGTTTAATGTTTTGTATTTTCTTCTATTTAATCTCAAAAAGCTCCTCCTCAAAAAGCACAGTCAGTGATCACTGTTGACCTCCCTCGGTTTTATTACCGCTAATCATTTATTTAAGCTCAGTTTTTAAAACCTTAGGAAGTAACTACAGCCCAGCCCATGCAGCAGTATATGAATGACTAACCTCGTATTATGGATGGATTATCTCAGTTGTTCTCCTGGCTGAAGTTTGGTCCTTTTACAGCATCCTGCCATGCGATTACATTTGTTCCTGACCACCGAGAACACTCACGTTAACTTTTATCGAGTGGGGAAAAAGTTAGCTTGTTTATATTATGCTAACATAGCTGTGTCGCTAGCGGTCACGTAGCACATCATTATATACCAGCTAGCCCAACTTCAGTAACCCTACAAATGTCACTGCTGTTTAGTTTTCTGTCTTCATTTATGCTGGAAGTGATAACAGAGCTGTACGTTTTAATTTGTTTCCAAAACCCCGCAGTCAGGACATGCTATATTGTATTTAGATAGAAGCTAGCGAGCTAACTTCCTGCTAACTTCTAACTCCGTTAAATGTCATAAATTCCATTTTCATGGATGCCTGGATGTTAAACTCAATTGTTACACCTGGTAGAGCAGAACGCTGATCATTTTATTAAAGATGAAAGACTTTAGACAGTTTTTCAACTCTCAGTAATGCCATAGTGATCGTTTGATATATGGACCTGCAGCGGAGTTTAGGCCCAGACACGGCTAGTGACTTTCACACTTAACGACCGGATAGGTTTGTAAAAATGGTGCCACTTCAGTGATGTGGAACTGGTTTGGTGTTTGTCTGTCAGATACCCACAAAAGCACTTTTTTTTTTTTTTTTTTTTTGGTAGAACATGCAAGCGGCCATCATTACTGCCGTATTTGTCAGACTAAGGTGCTCGTAAATCTGGGAGTAATCTGGGTCCTAAACTCTGTCCACTTCAGGTCCCAAAGTCAAACGAACACTGCAGCATCACTGAGAGTTAAAAACTGTCTAAATTCTTTCATCTTTAATAAAACAATCAGCATTGCTGCTTTACCAGGTGTAACTATGAAGTTTAACATCCAGGTATCCATGAAAACAGAATTTATTACATTTAACGGAGTTAGAAGTTAGCAGGAAGTTAGTGGATGTTAGCTCGCTAGTTTCGCTAGTTACCTAAGCATGATATTGCATGTTCTGACTGAGAGATTTCTGAAAAAATTCAAACGTACAGCTCTGCTATCACTTCCAACATAAATGAAGACGGGAAACTAAACAGCAGTGACGTTTGTAAGGTTACTGAAGTTGGGCTAGGTGGTATATAATGTGATCACTAGCGACACAGCTATGTTAGCATAACATAAACAGTGAAGCTGGAGGATGAACGCTAACACTTTTCCACTCGATAAAAGTTAACATGAAGGTTCCTGATGGTTAGAGACAAATGCAATTGCATGGCAGGATGCAAACGGACCAAACTTCAGTCAGGAGAACAACTGAGATAATCCATCCACAATAGAAGGTTAGTCATTAATATACTGCAACAACATGGGAATAGAGCAGCTGTGATAGAAAACCGCATTAATGAATCAATGGTACAGAAGTGGACGAAGCAAGAAGAATGAGTTCAATAAAGTTTGATTTATCTGACTGCTTTGTTTTGCTTAATGTGTCTTATAATCCCGTGCACCTTATAGTCCGAAAAATATGTATTTGACTTTTTTATTTGGCACACTGCAGTTTAATGTTGCAGAGCACCGCTTTTTAACTTCAGTGGGTATTATACATGTTATGCACAGGGTATGTCAGCCCATTTCTACTGGAAATGCCTTTTGGTTAAACTTTCAGCAGGGAATTTTCCTTTGTACTGTTAATTTTTACATAGCTCTAATGCACATAAAAAAAACAGCTGCTTGTTTAAGTGAAAATAAATGGATGGGGGGGGTTTTTTTGGGGGGTTTTTTTTTGCGCTAGTAAAGTTGTGGAGTTGTATTTTGTCTCGCATCAATTATATCGTCAGTTATATTGTTATCGCAAATTTTCAAATATATATCGTGATAAATATTTTTGGCTATATCGCCCTGCTCTAGGGTCGGGCATTGAGACCGGATCCCAGTATCTGTTTAATATGTCTGTTTTGGATATTCAGCCTTCGCTTGCATCCACATTGCATTGGACCTGAGAGGTCCAGTGAAATGATACAAACTGCTTTTCAGTCAGTTGTCCAGTTGCTTTTGAGCATCTGTAAACAAGAGACTATGGGTGTAATTTCTAAATGGATAGTGTTAGTATGGGATGGGACTGATCTGTCTAACCGGCCGTATGTCACAAAAATTATCCTGGAAATATGCTCAAATTATTTCTTGGGTTGTAAACCTAAGATGCTAGTCAGGTTTTTTAATAAAAATTATTAAATGAGATGATTTACAAGCTAGTAAAGTTTATAAGCTGAAACTTTCATTTTGCACCAGTAGCATATTGTAGTGATGCCTGTGTGTCCACCGCTAGAGAATCTAGTCTATACAGAGTGATGCTCACTGAGTCATTCATCTCCTTATGCTGCATGTGCAGAAACAATGATCACCAGAGGCCTTTCTGTCACGTGTACCTTGCCTGCTGTTCTGCCTCACTGACATATAGTTATATCACCAAAGCAGTTTAAAAATGTTATGGCATGTTATCTCAAAATGCACACTCTTGTAGCATCTCGGTAAAGATGAGAGAGTTCATATCCAAAAGCAGGTTCACTGTTTCCATCGGATTGTTGTACTTGTTCTGTTACCTGTTGAAGTGCTGGCAGTCTTCAAATGTATCAAGTAGGCAGCTTAATTCTCAGATTTTTAAGTTTCTAATTATTTGATAGGCCACATAGCTGGAATAAATTATACCAATACTGTTACATTAATGGAGCTTACTTGTTAAAGTACAACCTGGAAGTTAAGTTGGCCGAGAGAACATTGATGCTTGCCGCAGTCTGCTTCATCCAAACACTCGGTGATGCCAGTGAACTTTGTTTGTGTTTTTGTGTGTTACTCATGGATCTCTCCCTCTGCTGTGCTGTGTTTCATTGCAGGGACCAGTTATTCTCCACAGGAAAATTCTCACAATCACAGTTCCCTTCATAGCTCCAACTCGCATTCTAACCCCAGCAAGACCTCAGACACAGTAAGTATCGCCTCTTCCTTAACACAGGAAGCTATAACGGCCCGAAGTCTTGTCTATCCTGTGCAATAGACTGAATTGTTTCCTGGCAGCAGCACCTGCTGATGTGTCATTTCACAGGTGTAAAAAAATAGTGTTGTTTTTTGGTACTTGCATTTCATCTAAGTTCCCTTACATGTCACACATAAATCAGGGTAATCCTCCTCTTACACTCATAAACTTGTGCTTTTATTTGAAGTTATTTCTACTTTGCTTTTCTCTGAGTGATATGTAAGCTTCAAGTTTCTGCTCTTTTCTATCTGTTTACCTCATAATATTGGATTAAATTTGTTAGGTTATTTCTAAATGATGGAAATGAAGAAGAAAAAAAAACTTCAGTGACAATACAGCAATGTTTTAAAAAGCAACCCTTTTCAATCTGATTCCTTAACAGCCAAACCTGTCTCTAGAATGAGTCTTCCTCCTTCTTACAAAGCTGCTCTGCAAACAGCCTTCCTAGGCTTTCTGCTTTCACCCCAATATCTATTGTACATTTCAGATTGTATTACAAGTTCTTGCATCAGAACCTGCCCCCCCCCCCCCCCCCCCCCCCCCCCCACACACACACACACACACACACACACACACACACACTTTCATTCTGTCTCATTGGCTTAATGTTCCTAAATGTATATTTCTTTTCAGCCTTATGAACCTGGTGATGACTGGTCAGAGCACATCAGTTCCTCTGGAAAGAAATACTATTACAACTGCAGGACAGAAGTGTCCCAGTGGGAGAAGCCCAAAGAATGGCTGGAGAGGTAGCTAAAAGTATTTCATTATATAAGCTTTGACTTTGTCCCAGTGTTGTCACATAAAGAATGCATGCATGGTTAATTTGTATTGTATGCGTTTCATAGAGAACAAAGGCAAAAAGAGGCAACAAAGACTGCTGTTGTCAACAGTTTCCCAAAGGACAGGGACTACAGAAGGGAGGCTATGCAAGCATCGGCAGCCCCTGGCTTTACTGGACCTAGTAAGTGTTCCACACACTATTAAATCATGCACTGTTCTAGTCGGGTCTGCTATTTATGATCATACTATGTCAAAACTGCTTTGTTTACTTTTTGTGTGTGTGTTTGTTTCTTTGCTTGGCATGGCAGATGTTTATCAGTAACGGTCCTTCTACACAGCTAAATAAAATACATTTAAAGATTATTACTGGTTCATTGGTAATGATAGTGTTGAGGTGCTCTCTGGTGGATCAATGCTAAGGAACTCTTTACCAAGCTACTGAGGCTCCAAATGACTGAACAGTGTTGCTGAGGTTTTACGTTGTGTACTGTGGCAGTGAGCTGAAGCTAATTGAGTTCAAAGCTATTAATTTCTGCTGTGAAGTTAAGGGAACACATCTCAGTTTATCTAATTATAGCTGTTATTTTAACATTCTGTCTGCTCAACCAAGTTGGGTCGAGTCTGCAGTCACTTTGAGTTTAGTAATTTATCTGCAAAATCGCTCCATTGTTTTCCTACTGGATAATATGAGATGCATTTTTTACAAGATTTGGGACTACTTTCTGAGTGGAATTCTTGAGGGAGCCGAAGAACTCCCATTGCAATCCTGTACAATCCTTCTATTTTATTTGGATGGCAAAAGTTGCCAAAGCACTTGGCGTTTAATACCACTTGGTAAATATTAATGGTCTTTATTTCAACCAATTTACTAGTGGATGAAATGGGAGATAAAAATCAGTCTATTCACCAAATTTTATGAGTAGTAAATTGAGCACAGTGAGATGGAGTGTCCATTAGAACCACGTTCTAATAATCACATTTTTCAGCAACAGATGCATATTTTAAATGCTATTGTGCGTAGGGCTGTGCGATATGATGAAATATATCGGATGACGATATGAAAACATCTGTTGTTTCATATTATACGCTATCGTTTGTTTCGTGATGTTGCAAAATACACTGTTAATGGCAATATTTTTTTCTCTCTACCACCCACGCAAGAATCACGTGAGAGAGTATGGAGAGAGTTTACGGATGAGAAGCAAAAAAGGTGCTCAAAATAAACCTTTGACTCAAACTTTAGAACAGGGTTTTCCTGGCAGCACGCCATGTAATAAATACTCACAAAGAAAATGGCAGCTGTTACAACTTGTATCTAAAATATATAGTTTCATGCATCGGTCACAAAACATGACTCCAGGTACACAACGCCCAGCAGAAAACACTTCACACAAGTCGAGTTGCCTGAGATTAACTGAATTTACAGAAAAATCAATATTGTGATATATATAGTTATTGGGATATGAGATTTTGGTCATATCGGACAGCCCTAATTGTGCGTGTAAAATATTATGCACTCTATGCTGTGCGCACATGCAGTATCAGTTGGCAGTATGGCTGTAGGGTCTCTAGCTGTGCTAATTCTAGCAGCCTTCTTTTGTTTCAGGTTAGCGTCCACATGTTTGTGCTGAATGTGTACATGTGTTGCTTTGTTTGAATGGAGACAGTGTCAGAATATTCTGTTTCCCTCTGGTCCATCTGACTTTTTAGCTTCTAAATGATCTTTTATGCTCACAAGTTTCCATCATAGCTACACCGGTGCTGCCATCTGCTGGGCCTGCAGCTGCAGCTAGTCGCTGTATAACGTCTTAGATCCAAAGATCAGTCATTAATAAAATGTATTTAGGTTAACAGACTGCAGTTTCTCTTGCCAAGTATCGGGGGCAGCAGTATTAAATCGAGTAGTCAGTTACTCACACACATCCCTGATAAATATGTATTTGAGCCCTGGAAAAACAGGGACTGTGATGAGATCTTACGCTAGAGATGCTGGAACTACAGCCACATCTATAAACTACAGTTGTGTTACAGAGTGAAGCATCAAACAGTCTTTGGCTGATTACACTGCCTCACAGAGAGACCCAAACCCAACATCAGGGAAGGTTTTTATTTTGTATGAAGCTGTTTTGCACAACTAGAGCTGCTCGTGAACCCAAATAATTTCATCTTTGCACACTAATCATCGATCCATTTTCTTTACTGCTTATTCGGTTCAGTTTCGTGTGAGGGCTGGAGCCTATCACAACAGTTCTGGCGCAAAAGGCAGGGTACAGGAAAGCTCACTGGTCTCTTACAGGTCTAACGCAGAGGCAGAGATAACCATTAGTGCTCACATTCATACCTACAGCTAGTTTCAAATCAGCAGTTGCCTCCTATGGGTGAGACCCCACGCAGTCATAGGGAGAACACACAAACACCAGGACGTCCTTCTGTGAGGCCAAAGTCGTGACCACTGCATGACTGTTTGTGCACACTTTAAATTTGAAATGCAGATATGAATAAGATGCGCAAAGTTTTAAAGAGGTTTTTTTAAATACTTGTTCACCATCATGTGAGATTTTGTGTTCTTTAAAAATCACAATCACACAATCTGTTGCCGAGTCTGCCTATTGTCCCCGTGTTATTGGCTTATTTCTCAATGACACAGAAAACTTGTCTGCGTGTAGATGGAAATAGTTATTTGAGTGGGCCGGTCCTGATGCTGTGTGTTTGAACAATCTGGTAAATGATTTCCTGGAGCGTGGTTGTCTTCTATTATTGTGATAGGAATTTAAGCAAGGCTCCTACAAGCTAGTTCCAGGCAAAATGTTGCTGAGCGTTTGTCAGTAGTAATCTTCTGAAAAGTAAACAAACATGTAATGAAGTGGTGTACTGAGAAAAGGATGTCATTTATCATGAATAACCTGTTTCTGAATATCTAATAACCGCTCCTTATACTGCTTCCTGCTTAACAGAGGAGTACATGACATACCTGACAGATCTGTTCATTAAATCTTTCTGATTTACAGAAACACAGTTATGTTGTGTAATATGTTAACATTTTCTAACCGTCCAGACACCCAGCAGGTGGTAATTGCTGCTATATTTAAAGCGTGGTGATCACACACTTGCTTAGTGCAAAAATTTACCTCCTGGAAGTTTTTGTCTTTACCTGGACAAAAACTAACAGGCTGTAATGAAGCAATTATATGAAGGATGCTTACAGCTTGTAAAAAAATGAACAAACAAGCATTCATAACACACGCTTAAAAGATCAAAGTGAACAACAGTGACGTTAGGCTTGCCTGTCATTGCTTCTGGATGGGTTGTGAGCTGATAATTGTCAGACAAAAACAGAGGTTTCCACATTGGTGCTTATCAGCCGCAGGTCTCCACAGCACTACGCTCGCTAATCACAAGCTTTCAGTCTATGAACGTCTGTATATCACTCTCACCACCTTTATAAAACTGTAAAAATGAAAGCGGAGTCTCCTTTTAGTGCTTCACAAGGTAGTTATAGTTGAAGCGTGTTGAACCTGTTTATAAGGATGCAGACTAAATTGGCCAAATGACAAAAATGAACCTACTCAAGCCCTAATACAGTCCTGATCAAAACTTAAAGACCACTTGAAAAATGGCAAAAAAAATCATATTTGCATGGTTGGATCTTAACAAGGTTCCAAGTAGAGCTTCAACATGCAACAAGAAGAAATGAGAGTGAGACAAAACATTTTTTTGAGCATCCAATTTATTGAAAACAACACTTAAACTGAAACAGGCTGTTTTACAGCTGATCAAAAGTTTAGGACCCCATGCCTTTAAAAGGCCAAATCTGTGCAGAAATGTGCATTTCATTGTCATTTTCGGTCATGACGTTCTGATGGCAAAGGGAAAAACTTTCCCTTTTTCAATGTTTTCGGGTTTTTGAACTGCCTAAGTAGGGTCTCTCGCAGTGCGCCATCACTGTTGAGGTGGGGTGCAGTAGACAGTCATGTGGAATTTCTTAAATGATCCTGAGGGTTATGGAACAGGACTGTATGAACACATGAAATCATCATATAGTGGCATGCTTCACTACAGCAGTCCATGTTACTAGTATTGTGTATTAGGGTTGGGCGATATGTAAAACTTTTCCAACCAATAATCGACGACGGGCGATACATTTGCGCATGCGCTGACTTTTTGATAGGCGGAGCAATGTAATCATGCACGGACTGATTTGCGCATTTACAACATGAGAGTCCAAACATGGACAACTAATTTCTCCAAAAAATGAGGGCTGTTAGCATTAACGCTGTCATCACCATTAAAATTTTTAACGCGCTCAACCCATCTGGAGCGCAGAATGAACAAACTTTGGACAAACTGCCCGAAATGCGTTGCATTTCGGGGACTTTGTGACTCAGCCTGCTCTCCAGATGGGTTAATTGTTAATCGCGTTAGTCACGATGACGGCACGTTAACGCTGACATCACTGAAATAAATATCAAGTTGCCCATTTGGGATGAAAGAGGTAAACTTAAGGATGTAACCAAAGTGGTGTGCCGCTTGTGCAGATGTATAGTGCGAGCAAAGTACTCAAACACAACTTGCATGAGCACGTACATGCGCATGAGCACGTACGTGTCCACTATTTGCCTGAGTATGCTAGGCTATCACCAGCTTCTGCAGCTCCATCAACTCCATCAACAAGCATTTGGGTGCACGCTTCTATTAACGCCATCATTATTAGCAAACTTACTCATGGGCAAATAAATAAATCACTCTTGTAAAAACGATTGCCGATGGGCTCAGCCTATCGTTGATAGTCGATATATTCGTCCAATCACCCAACCCTATTGTATATTAGTAATGCAAATATACAATAGCCCCATTCAGGGCTGACATTGGTCACAGTTCTTCTTCTCCTTTGTAGTCTTTCAAAAGACAGCTATTAAAATTATTATTGTGATCATTTTTACTACGTTTGCAACCATACAGGAAGTTAACATCTCACTTTGTGAAACGTTTAATATAAACAACTAAATGACAAAAATTAGATTCTGAATTCTGGTTTTCAGACCAACAAAAAATAAGCTGAATCATAAGGGTTCAGTTTTGTTTAGATTGTTGCCCCGTTTATGGGCAGTCATACTGTAACCAGTCATGCACAGGCCTCTGAAGGTGTTGGCGTAGTGCTTGTTCTTCCATTGAAACACAATCTATAAAATCCAGCTGGAACAGCAGAAAGTCTTGTAAAGCCTGATCAAATGCCACAACACTGATTTAAAGTACTAAGACCAGAAACAAAACCACATGCAGCATTCACATGCTGACTGTTTGACCAGGTGTCTCACTTGCAGGGATGTGTTAAATGTTGAAGCAATCACAGTGGCTTGTTTGCACTTATTGGCATATCACCCTGTGCTGGAAAGTGAACGATAGTTCCTAGACAGGTCTTTTTCAGATGAATGTTGTTGTTGTTTTTTTTAAGGTTTTGTGTTTTATGTTGGACCATAAATTATTGGAGGAAATGGATTTCAGACTTCCACCTTTGACACTGCATCTTTATCTTTTTGCTCCACAGAGTCTGCCCAGGTGGAAAAGCCTGCAGCAGCACTTGCCACCCAGTCTCAGTCGTCATCTGGCTCTGGGAGCTTGAATCCGTCATCAGGCCCACCTGGGTCGTCGGCGTCTACAGTACCCGTATCTCCAGTCCTTCAATCCCCAGCTCCTCCGCTCCTCCAGGACCCCACCCTTCTTCGACAGCTTCTCCCAGCACTTCAGACTGCCTTGCAGCTCAACAATGCCAGTGTGGACATGGCAAAAATCAACGAAGGTAAGAAGAAATAGATTTAAGAGCCGCTTGACATATTCAACTTGTCTACATTCAACTTGCAGCAGAGACGGTGATTGATGGCCACTGGTTACAAGAAGGCACTGAAATTATTAACTACTGTTATCAGCTTTTGTTCTGACACCGTTGTTAGAAGCTTTGTCATAATCTGTCCTGTCAGTCTGAGCACAGAGTCCTAACTCGACATCGTCAGTGTGGTGCTGTTTGCATAGCTGATGTCTGGATGAAGAATGCCTCACGGCAAGAGTTTGCTAGATGAGAACATGGTATCTGACCATGTGACACTGAAAGGAAAGATTCAGCTGTCAGAGTGGTATGAGATGCATTAATTGTAAAATGGGAACGACAGCACAGACTTTTCTAAGTCTAGAATGTGTTGTAATGTACCAGATGCTGGCTGCTAGATGTCCTTAGAAGTCATCCTGCTTCAGTTTGATAGACTCTGTCAAGTCCAAGGTTCCAGGGTCGGGATGAAGATAATGGTGTTTCAATGTTTACAAGTGTGAGTCACTGTGGTACCAGCTCATGGTGTAAACCATGGCATAGTAGTGGGAACTTCAATAAAAAAAATTCCCCTCTCACCCCTGCGGGCGGTCTTTATCCTTCAAGCTCGGGTCCTCTACCAGATGCCTGGGAGCTTGAGGGTCCTTTGCTGTTCCTAGGACTGCGCACTTCTGAACAGAGATCTCGGATGTTGTTCCTGGGATCTTCTGGAGCTACTTGCCTCGCTTTGGGGGGTCACTGCACTGAGTGCTCAGATTACCACTGGGACCACTGTTACCTTCACCTTTCACATCCTCTCAAGCTCTTCTCTGAGCCCTTGGTACTTCTCCAGCTTCTTGTGTTTCTTCTTCCTGATGTTGCTGTCATTCAGTATCGCTATGTCTATCACCACGGACATCTCTGCTTGACTACCACTACTACGTCTGGTTGGTTAGCCATCAGTATTTCGTCCGTCTGTATCTGGAAGTTCCACAGGATCTTAGCTTAGCTCATTTTCAACCACCCTAAGGGGTGGTCTCCCATTTTGACCTCCAGACTTTCAGGCCATACTCTGCACAGATGTTTCTATATTCTATGCCATCCACTTGGTTATGGGGTACCATGTTGTTATGTGCTGGATTGCGTCAGGGGCACCTTGGGTCTTGCCTGTTGTGGTAGACCCCAACCTCTATGGATCTTGTGCTCTGAGCTTGTTCCCATGCTGCCATGATTATTGCCTCTGTGCTGTCTTTCAGTCCAGCTTTGTCCAGGCATTGGTAGGATTTCTGGATGTCAGCCACTTCCTCTATTTGCTGGTAACACATACCATGCAGGGGCCTGTCCTTCCATGATGGTTCTCCTATTGCCCCTCTCTCTTGGGTTTCTGCTGCCTGAGGTATTCACTAAGCAGTTAGGGCCATCTTCCTGATGTATTCGTAGGTGTTCGTTATCTCATCCTGGACTGTGGTACTGACACTCACCAGTCTTCCTTAAGCTTAGCATACAGCCTCAGGGTGCTGAAGTTAGGGTGAAACCCTCCATGCATGGTCAGAAACTTCCTGGTCTTGATGTCAGTGGCTTCTGAGGTTGTGTAGAGAATTTTTGATCAATAATTCAAATGTCTGTGGTAGCAGGTTATGCGTGGGGTGTATTTGTAGTAGCATAATAACTTGGGCTAAGGTACTTTATATGTATGTATATCAAATTTCCCTGTTACCTTCTGTTACAAATATATGTGAATGAGCTATATATGATGAGAGAGCAGTGTGGGTCTGAAGTTTTAAGATTTTTCCCTCTCCTTATGTGTGACATCTCATTTACAAACATACAGGAGAAAAATATTTATATATATATATATTTTAAGACAAAAAAGGGATAAATGAGGGCCTGTTATGTCCTCGCATTTATATTCTCACAGGTGGGTTTCACTATTCAGAGATGCCGTTGACAATCAAAGCAGCAGACATATGGACGTGCATACTGTGTCATATTGCACAGCATAGAGTTGATCTCGGTTAATGAACAGGATCACTTGTGCTGAATAACACTGATCACCACCATATTCCCACCAGAAACACTGTAAACACACAACTGATAGGCTCTGGTTTTATTTCTAATTTCTAAACCAGCTTATAGGAGACATCTGAGTTTTGACTGTCAGACTTACTGCAGTGCAGTATCTAAACTATTCTTGTAGCAGGACTCGTGTCATCAGTTCTAACCGCGTGTCCATTTTCTTTTCTCTGTAGTTCTCACAGCTGCCGTCACACAAGCTTCATTACAGTCTATGCTTCATAAGATCCTCACTGCTGGACCGTCAGCTTTCAATATCACTACTATCCTCTCTCAAGCTGCTCAACTATCCAACCAAGGTAAATGAAGCTCATACACAAGTGTTTCTATACCACCACTGTATTCTTATGTGTGCTGTGAAATGACTGCGTCGGCTTCCTGTGTGTTTCCTGTGAGGTACTTAGAAGTTGTATTTGAAGTTGTTTTGATTCCCTAGAGTGACTTTGTTGTTTTGTTTATGTCTAGCAGCTCAGCAGTCGAACCAGTCACCAATGTCATTAACATCAGACGCCTCATCGCCAAGGTCCTATGTGTCTCCGAGGATCAGCACACCACAGACCAACGCTGGTCCTCTAAAGCCCCTCCTCAGCACACAGCCTGTCATCACACAGCCAAAAGTAAGATAGTAGGATAGTAGGCAGGTACTGAAAACTCCCAGCTTAGTGAATATTGAATATTTCCCAAGGGGGAAAAAAAGGTCAGAGGAGGGGGAAAAAATCAATAGTTTGCAATTATGAACGTGAAATGCTTTCCAAAGAATGTTAACAGGTGTGAAAAGTCTTTTGAATTTATTAAATATCCACCTACAGTCACGATTGACACTGTCAGTCTGTTTCATGTATTGTTTGTGAGATAGACGGACATGCTTCAGATTAAGCCATTGTGTATATCAGTAGTCTGTTTCAGTGAAATGACGTGTTGTTTGTCTTGTTGTTTTAGGTAAGCACGCCATCAGCAAAGCAGGCATCTCACCCCCAGCCCACATCCCAGCAGCCCCTCTCCAGCGATAAGCAGCACAGTTATGATGCGACCACATCTTCCCCACGCACCCTCCAGCGCCAAGGGTGAGTGTCTGTACAACAGTTCATTTTAGAAATCCCACTTTTTGGGGGGTTGCTTGGAATTATGACATGAATGATGAGTAGGTGAGCTCTCAGAGAAACAAGGGATGTTTTTTGGGTTTAGGTGTCAATATGCGTGAGTTCATGAAGCTTGGGTTGTCCCTTCTTGAGGGCAGAATTGGTTACAAGTAATTAAGACATATCTTGTTAGAGTTATATTAATCTCTGGGCACTGATTTCATCTACATCTGCTATCAGAGAGTGGAAATTCTGCATTAGCGAAAATGCACTCACTCTTATAAGCTGTTTTCAGTTTTCATTTTGTGGTGTTGTTGCTCCCTCTGCTGGCTGTTGATGGAACAGTGAGTTGCTCTTTGATTCATTTCTAGGTCTTGATTTACTTTGTGCAACAGTCATTTGATTGGAGGTGTTCATTACTGCGTGAAGTGTATTTAGTGTTAGTGTGAACCGGTTTGAACATGACTTTCCTCTGAGCTTAACTCTTGTACATGCAGACTCTCGCAGATATTATTCAAAATCCAATTCCAAAAGTCAGAATATGAGATCCGAGTTGGTGCTAATGGAAAAGGGGCTTAAGCTTAATCCAAAACCTTCTGTTATATCTGACATTGTTATAAATTAACGCTGACGTATATCCATGGTAACATACTGAGTTTAGAGTGCAGCACAGCAAAGTAAATATAGTTCAGCATTTATCCCATTTTTGTGCAGAATATGTATCTCAGGGGTCTTGAAACCATATTTTCATTTCAGTCTCGCATGAATCAGGCAATCAAGTGGACGAATTCAGTTTTTTAGGAGGGGGGAGATCCATCACTCACTCCATCAGAAGTACTGCTTCACATCACTCTAGAGAGCTATTTTTGTACAAATTACCCAAAGTAAATTGCAGTGGCTTTAAATGCCTATTTGGGTAGAGTTACTATTATGCCATGTCAAGCTGCTTCTTTTCCTTAAAACAACAACAGAGTTGGCCAATCTGACAGACTGAATTCAGGCTGTACTTCTGTTTTTTATCACGGCCCACCAAGGAGGCCCCAACCCACACTTTGGGAACTACTGTACTAGCATTATGAGTTAGCAAGTTCAAATTACAGGCTGTTGACAGTGTTTCTTGCTCGAGTCAGTGTGCTTTGTGTTAATTGTGTTGCGTATTTAAAGTGCACATTAACACCAAGCAGAACAATAATTTTGTTGTACTTGGACCCTTGCAAACACTTGATCACATTCCAGGACAGCTGACCATCAGGCTGTTGCAAATCAGCACAGAACCAGATAGATCTGGCCTGACATCAGTCAGCTGCCTGCATGCTGCTCACAAGTGTCAAACAAAGGCCTGAAAATCTCACACTGCACACACAAACAGTATATTGTTCCATTAATGTGCCAGCTTTCTTCTAGATCACCGTACTATGTTGATCTATCGATTGTAACTATAATACTAAGACACCTTGTGAAACTCACGTTATCATGTTCAGCATTCTACCTCATGCATTCTCCACTGCTGTATGATTGTCACAGGCCAGTTTGTTCATGCACATCGCTCACATTCTCCCCAACACTGTGCTCACTTCAGCAGTCAGAGGAGTCCCTCCCCAGGTCCCAACCACGTCGCCTCCAGCAGCAGCAATGCCTCCAACTCGGCCTCCGCTCCCCCTGCCCCCTCAGCAGCCCGACCCTCCTGCTCCTTCACCCCCACCTTGGCTGCCCACTTCAACGAGAACCTTATCAAACACGTGCAGGGATGGCCCGCCGAACACGCAGAGAAGCAGGTCTGTACCACTAACATTTCCACAGGTTTTGGCTACATCTTCATGAAAGCGTCGTTCAAATAATTTTCATCTTAACCCTCACAGGCATCAAGACTACGTGAAGAAGCTCACACCATGGGCAGCATCTGCATGTCCGAGAACTGCACCGAGCTCAAAAACCTGCGGTCTTTGGTCAGAGTCTGTGAAATACAAGCAACATTGCGTGAGCAGAGGTGAGGGTCTGTGTTTTAGAAGAGTCCCTGTTAATGATGTAAAACACACCTGCACATAACTCATTGTTCTCTGCCTTTTCCCCACAGGATACTGTTTCTGAGACAGCAAATCAAAGAACTTGAAAAGCTGAAGAATCAGAATTCTTTTATGGTCTGAGAACTTCTGATTTGCAAGTCGGAGCAGGTGTCGGAGAAGAGTGGGGACGGGTGGGGGTGGGGAGACCCATTGCACATAGTCGGAAGCTGGAGGGAGAACGGGTTGTTCAATTTCAATTCCTCTTGAGCCCAGTCTAAACACACACACACACACACACACACACACACACACACACACACACACACACACAGGAGCTGTAGTCAGGTTTGCTTTGGACCGTTGGGCTGGGAATCCAAGAGGGAGAAATGAAGAGCTGTTGTGGGAGGATGAGGGGAAGGGGGGAGGGCAATTTACAAGACTTTGTTTTGTAAAAACCCGTGGCTGGCGGGTGGACGGGGAGGGGGTGTAGATTTCTTGTAGATGTTATTATCTATGTTGTAAATATGTTTTGTAGATTGAAGCCATGGAAAGCCATGCCTATCAAAGCTTTTGACATCCAGACTAATCAACGCCTAGGCGGCTACATTCATTAGCTAGCCTTTTCCTTCATGTTAACTGGTCAGCAGACTTTACAGCTTCATTTTGTCAGTTCATAGATCGCTGAACCACTGAGCATGTGTGACCTGCGTGGAAACAGAGGAGGATGTTTGAAGGCATTTATTTACACAGAAGCCTAGCATAAAGCATAACACACTGTCGTCGATGTAGTTTGGGTTTTATTTTAATTTTTAATTTTTTTTTTTCTTCAAATCTACTCTGTCTAGATTCTCTTCCTTCCACCCTCTCGTGGTGAACTGTAACATGTACTTAGGCGTGGCAGACATCCCCTCTGTGTGGGTCTGTGCTTCCAGTGGTTCACTGATTCGTTTTGCAGCTTTCTGGTGGCCCTGCATTTCCCAGTCTGAAAATAAACAGTGCCTGATGGTGTGATGAGTGAGTGATGGGGGGGGAAAAAAAAAGACATGATGGCGTGCTGCTTTGGACCATTCCCGCTCCACTCCCCTGGCCTCTGCCCTGCCTCACCTCCTCCTGAGACATCACACCCCTCCGTTTTTTTTTTCTCCCGCACCCTCCCACTGTTTCTGTTCCTGTTTTTTACATTCAGGTGTCATCACTGGTTCATTCCTTTGTACAGTTGCTAATAGCAGTGCAGTTTTAATTAAACATAAGAAAAGGGTTTATTTATAAAGAGTTGTTGTGATGAGAGCTAAATCATGACAATATCCACACTTTTTGTTTTTTTTTGTTTGGGTTTTTTCTCTTTTCCCAAAAGCACCCAAGGTTAGGAGATGTATCACAACTGCGAGCGGGTCAGAGGCAGGCGGGTGGGTGTGTATGTGGAGCACCTCTTGAGTTAGTGCAGGGTAACAAGAGGTCAAATGTGAAATGTATGTATTGTAATAAACATGTTAAACTAAAGCGAGCACTGGTTATTTCCTTGGAGTGTTAGGTTTGGTTCATTTGCTAGTGCCTTGTTGAAAGTCTTAAGCCTCATTCACCTGTTGAACCCACTTTGTTTTTTTAATCCCAACAAGATTATCTTCAACAAGCATGTGACACACACACTCGATTTTTCTGGCACGTCCCCGTCCTCCCCTGCCCTGCTCCCCTCTCGTTTGTTTGCTTCCCACTGTTGAAGAGCAGGGTCCTCAGTTGCAAAGGCCTGTTTATTTCTCCCACCATAACTATCTATTGATAAGTGAACTGCACCACACATTCAGTAAAAGGTGACCACATCATTGCTTTGTATATTGTTTCCTGAAGTATATTGACAAATGAAATAAAATATGCCTTTCCAGGGCCATGTTGTTCTTGGGTTTTTGATGGTGCTGCAAGCTTAATTTTCCTCCTTTCATTTAACTCTGACGTGAAACGCCTGATGGTTAAGTAAACATGTAAACTGGGACGAACTGTGCCTGTCTCGTTTTGTTCAGTGATTGAGCCGAATTAACAACCCGCTGTGGCTCACAGTAGATGCTCTTAAATGCATCTGCAATCAAACACACCAGTCAATTGCAAACTGGAGCTCAGCAATAAGATTACCAGTCAGCTGTGTAGACTCTGATCCCATCTTGTGCTTTTATTTCTTTCGTTCTTGCGGTCATTGCCCAACACGTGAAAGCTTGTTGATCAAATATGTGACATAAAGTCAAACACATCAACAGGATTTTTTTTTTTTAGCTGTCTATTGTAACTGTGTAAAATGTTGAAGGTTGGTAATTGTTTGGGATACGACAATATTGATCATTTTTTTTAAAAACCCAAAAAAACCTTGAAAATGTGAGACCAGTCCAAGAGCAGGATTTTAACTCTTCAGTAAATATTGGACTTGCTGTGGAGGATAATGCCCGACCACCTCAGCTGGCTACTTTTGATGTGGAGGAGCAGCTCTCCTCTGTGCCCCTCCTGGATGGTCCAACGTCTCACCCTATGAGACGTGAGAGGCTATCCATGGAGAAAGATCATTTCCGCCGTATGTATCCGTGGTGTCGTTCTTGCAGTCATTGCCCAAAGCTCACGACCACAGGGTGAGGGTAAGGACATACCTCAACTGGACCATTGGATACCATGAGGACCATGGCCTCAGACTTGGAGGTGCTGAGTCTCATTCCTGCCGCTTCCCACTCGGCTGGGAACAGTGCGAGCTGGAGGTGACCACCTGATGAAGTCAACAGAACCACATCAAAAGCAGAGGAGACTCTTAGGCCATCCAAGTGGAAGCCTTGCACCAAATCTTATTGTTGGCTATGCGGACCAAGCTCTTGCAATAGTTTTATTAGAATAACACCCCTTACTCCCGAGGAAGCAAGCACAGGACACTCCAAGAGACCACAAAACGTGTGTAGACTTGTTGGCCATACTCTCAAGTATCCTCCAGAGGGTAAAGAGCTGGTCTGGTGTTCTGTGGCTGGGACAAAACCCCCATTATTCCTTCTGTATCACAGGTTTGACTAGCAGACGACTCTAGCACCCTGGCATAGATATTCCAGAAGTGGCTTAGGAGTGTGATTCCCCTATAGATGATGATGTTCTCCTCGTGCCCAGACTCTGCTTCCTCTATGGTAGATCTGCCAGTGTGATTAAGGAGGTCCTCGAGGTATTCCTTTCACCGCCTGACAATATCCTCAGCTGAAGTCCGCAGCGCTCCACCCGCACAGTCCAGGTAGAGGACAGGTTTTCCCACCGGAGTCACCTGAGGGTTTGCCAGAATTTCGTCGAGGCAGTCCCAAAGTCTTTCTACATGGCCTCTCCATCCATAACCTGCTGGGAGGCTGCCAAGGTACGAGACCCTGGTGGTTCAATCTCCAACTACCAAAACTAGTTACTGGGACACGGAACATCACAGAAGTTTTTCCTGTAATCTTTTAAAGTGCTTAGCAATAGCAGGCTTTCTGAGGATCTTTCATCATTTTCCTTTATACATTGTCTGAATTTTCCATTCATTTTCAGTTCTGTTCCTGGTGGTTTTTAGAGGATTTTTTAAAAGTCCCTTTAACACTCCCTTCAGAATCATTCGAGCAATAAATACCAACAATAACCAAAGTCTAACAGTCATAAAACAATATTTTTACACCAACAAAGCAATTCCCAAAGAGCTATTAGCTGAACACTTAGCATGTTTCACCATGGTGTGTAGTGTGTTGTTAAAATGTGAGGAAACTGGACAAATGCAAGATGAGAAGAAGTGGCTGGCCTGAAAACACTAACTACAAAAGATGAACAGTACCTGAAAGTCATGACCTTAAGAAAGAGGAAAATATCCGGCAAGAACCTGACACAGGAACTTCAATTCTTTCATCTACTGTTCACTGAAGCCTCATCAGTGATGGTCTCAGTGGAAGAGTGGCTGCCAAGAAGCAGTTTTAAGGAAGGAAAGGCCAAGGTATGCCATCTTGCACATCAGTTCTTTGGGAGTAACTGACGTTTGTGACTAAAATTGTCATGAATATGTATGGAGGGGGTCAGGAAACAACAATCAGTAAAACAAGGGTGGAGGCTCTTCCATGGCCTCTGGCTAAATTACAGCCAGTGGCGTTGGGGATCCTGATGAACGCAGAAAAATCTGATTTTGATCCACCATTTAATACCATGTGGAAAACATCTGATTGGCAACAGCTTCATTTTTCAGCATGACAATGATCCCTAACACTGCCAATACAGTTAAACCATACCTGGACACAAACGCACAATAGAACACTATCAGTCATGGACTGGCTTCCCTGGATATCAACACTGTTGAAGCGGTGCTGGATCATCTTGGCAGAGAAAAGAACAAAAGGCAAAGAAGAGCTTTGCATGTCCTTTGAGAAGGCTGGAGAACTCTTCATGAGGACCACACAAAAACATGCCAGCCTGCCCAAAGGGCTTCAGGGTGTTCTGAAGAATAAACAGGTCAACAGCCAAATACTGGCTTTGAATTCATTCAGGTTCAGAACTGAAAACAAGTTGTTTTTTTTGCTTTCTTTTGGGGTTTTTTGTGCTATTTGTTCCAATATATGTTTTACAATGTTTAATGCACCTATTTCCTATTTTTCTATGAAAACAAAGAAATGAAGAATGGCTCCAGACTTTGTGCCTTGCTTAGTTTGAACTTACTGCTGAAGCTCTAAGCTGCCTGCAGAGGGCAGCATCTGCTTTCTCATCTCGTTATTAAAAACAGTGTGACGGCTCAGAGCTCTTATTTTGTCATAACCAATACATATTTTTATGCATCTAATAATATTCTTGTTTTATTGACAGGGAGACAACTCTATTTCAGCATCAAAGAAAGCTATTTTCCACCCTTTAAATTTCCTGCATTTTATTCCTTATTTGTTTTCATAAAATCTAAAGTAATTATTTGCCAGTCTTGTACTGTTCTGTAATTTTTTGATCTGCCTTTTTTATCTAAAGGATATATACATGTGACTTGGATTACTTTTTAAAAAAAACAACCTCTATATACTTTTTATTTTATCGATTTGTTTTTTGTCTTCATTTTATCCTGTAGCGTTTCTGGCCTCTCATGACTGTTTTAATAAATCAAACCCAGTCAGCTCTGCACATCTGTATTAAAGATCTACTGTTTACTGCTACACATCATTTAAAAGGGGGGAAATGCACACAAACCTTACCCCCCTCTCTACTCTACATTGCTGTACGCTAAAAGTAAGAGCAGCATGAGGAAAGTGGAAGATGCGATTAAACAGGTAAAAATCAAAGGTGAATGTCATCAGCTTGCTGTCTCAAACAGTCTGGATAAACAGGGGCAGATCTACAGGGGTGGCTTGTGCCACCCTAAAATGATCTCTTGCAACCCCAGTTTTGCATATCACAGTGCTGTTTATTAAAATAAGCTAGCATTAACACTTTGAGCCCAGCTACAATAAACATTGCCTATAAATTCTTAAACTAAATATATTACATAGTATCACATGGAGACTTAGCCAGGCCGATTTGTGTGTCATCTTATTGTTCTCTAATTTTAGTTTTAGTAGAATTTTTAAATGGTTGTACAACAACGCCAGATGCAGTAGCTGAATTTATTTTAGGTAATATTTGTATATAACTTTATTGTTTACTAAATTAGTGCATGCGTTTTTAAAATTTACAATGTATATTTGCATTTCAAGTTAAGAAAATCATTCACTAAACATGTTTGTGGTTTTTACAATAAAAACTATAACTTTTTCCTACTCAGTTTTGTGTGGTTTTCAGAAAAAATAACTGTAAATTCAGACATGTGTGATAGTGCTGAAGAGTATGATACCAAACAAAGGTAAAATAAAAAGTAGTCAAAAATGACCAATGTATCCTGGACCCAGAGGGTTAACCCAATAAATCATGGAAAGCTAAGTTTAAATTTTTGGTGGAAAAAGGGTAACAGTGCAGTTCAGACAGTTCAGAGTCTGAGACTGAAGTCAGACTTGGGTTTGTGTAGCTCTCTAGATTTTACACTTATTGGACTACATACTTATTTATAGGCTATACAGTACATCAAATCAAAATCCACATGTTTTATGTAACTGAAATGTTTAATTATGTAGGTTAAAGAAAATAAAGTTACAGGCTATATTTATATGAAATGTGTATTCCTACTGTATTTGATGCTTTTTTGTTTTTTTTTTTACCATATATAATTCATATTACAGAATGTAACACCTGCATGTGTGTGAAAAAATGGCTTTGATTTTGCCACTCTGTTTGATTTCCATGCTATCCTAAGAAAATTTCTCTAGATCCGCCCCTGTGGATAAAACAAGCCCACCCAGAGTGCTGGGGAGTGTAGCCCCTTGGACCCAACCCAGAATAACAAAGCTTCTGTGAGCAGTCTCCCCGTGCCTCTCTTTCCTCTCTTTCCACAGAAGGCTCTCAGGAGCAGACAATATTATGTTGAGGAGAGTAAACTAGATCACGAAAGAAAGAGACAGTCTGCCTGTCTGTGACTCTTCACAGACATCGATATGGCTCACTTCAAAGTGAGAAGAGGAAGCACCAGAGGAGGTGTTAGAGGAAGGCTGTCTATCCAGACGGAAGTGTTCACTGAGCTGTTCATGAAATCAGTGATATTTGAGTGAAATCACTTGGGCCTCCTTAGGGAGCTCGGCTTAAAATGTACTTTTTAAGAGTGAAATTAGACCCCAGTTAGCCCTCTGCTCCCTCTGCCTCAGCAGCAATGTGGCTTTTATTAAGCAAAGCCTGTCCTTTCTGCAGCAGGTCACACCTACAAGTCTCTCCTAATGTGTGAAAGCAGACGCTACCTGTGGGGCACGATCACACCCTTAAAAGAGCACTTACATGAAATGCCCCTCTCCCCTCCCCTAAATCCCTTTGACGCGCACCTTCTCTGCAGGAGAAGACACACAGTTTTGTTTTCTTACTGCTACTGTGTGGGGGGCTGGGGACAAGCTCACAACAACACCTCTCACAGCTCACTTCTGACACCCCCACATCCATGTATAAAGCATATAACCAATTATGAAATGCCTAGCTGTTGCTATAGTGATCTCATTAGGATTATCTTGGCCTAGGTCTGGATCATAGACTGTATATGAACAGCTATGAACAACCAAAGCTGCCACACTATTTTTTCCACACTATATAAATTATATACAATTTTAAAAGTTTATCAAGACCTACTGAAACGTATACCAATTATAGTTACATAATGGACATGGATATAATGTGTAGACTCTCAGCTTTCACTTGATGCTATCCAAATTCAAATTGGATGAAGAGTTTAGGAGTTTCCGCTCCTTAACATGTGCAGCTTCTTTTTTAAAGGGACCAAAGGTAATTGGACAAGTGACTCGTAAGCTATTTCATGGACATGTGTGGGTAATTCCTTGGTTGTGTCAATATCAATTAAGTAAATAAAAGGCCTGGAGTTGATTTGAGGTATGATGCTTGCACTTGGAAGAATTTGCTGTAAACAGACAACATGCGGTCAAACCTGCTCTCCATGCAGGTGAAACAAGCCATCCTTGAGCTTCAAAGACAGCTCCGAGAAATTGCTGCAATATTAGGAGTGGCAAAACCTACAGTTTGGTACATCCTGAGAAAGAAAGACAGCACTGGTGTGCTCACCAACACAAAAAGACCTGGATGACCACAGAAGACAACAGTGGTGGATGATCACAGAATCATTTCCAAGGTGAAGAGACACCCCTTCACAATGGCCGACCAAGTGAACTACACTCTCCAGAAGGTATCATTATCCAAGTCTACCATAAAGAGAAGACTGCATGAAAGTAAATACAGACAGTTCACTGCAAGGTGCAAGCAACTCATATGCCTCAAGAATAGAAAGACTAGATTGGACTTTGCTAAAATACATCTCAAAAAGCCACCACATTCTTTGGACAGATGGAAAAAGTATGGAGAAGCCATGGAACAGCTCACGATCCAAAGAGTAGCACATCATCTGTAAAACACGACGGAGGCAGTGTGATGGCTTGGTTGTGCATGGCTACCAGTGGCACTGGGACACTAGTGTTTACTGATGATGTGACACAGGACAGAAGCAGCTGATTGAATTGTGAGGTTTTCAGAGACATACTGCTCAAATCCAGCTAAATGCAGTCAAACTGATTGGGTGGTGTTTAATTATATGGATGGACAATGACCCAAAACATACAGCCAAAGCAACCGAGGAGTTTATTAAAGCAAAGAAGTGGATTACTCTTGAATGATCACATCAGTCACCTGATCTTAACCCAGATGAGCGTGTATTTTACTTGTTGAAGACTAAACTTCAGATAGAAAGGCCCACAAACAAACAGCAACTTAAAGCCACTGGAGTAAAGGCTTAGCAGAGCATTTAAAAGTTGGAAACCCAGCATCTGGTGATGTCCATGAGTTCAACACTTCAGTCTGTCAGTGCCGGCAAGGGGTTTTCAACCAAAGTATTATAAGTTGACATTACATAATTTCATTTATTTCATTTGTCCAATTACTTTTGAGCCCCTAAAATGAAGGGGCTCAAAAGTTTACAGAACCAAAATTAGAAAAAACAAAAATGATTCTGTCTAAATATTTATGGACGTAACTATAGCTGTGTGTGCATGGTTTTTTTTCTGGGTACTCCATCTTCCTCCCACAGTCCAAAGACATGCAATTAGTGGGGTTAGGTTCATTGGTAATTGCCATTAGGTATGAATGTGAGTGCAAATAGTCTCTCTGTGTTATCCCTGCATCAAACTGACACCTGTCCAAGGTTTACCCTGCCTCTCACTCTATGGTAGCTGGGACAGGCTCCAGACCCCCTGAGACCCTTATAAACAGAACAGGATGGGTGCTATGCAGAGCTTTGCAGACATCATGTTTACATGTTGTAGCTGTGTACTGTCAGCATGGGGCTGTGTCAAAAATATGTGGAACATCTGGTGATGTGGCCTGCTCTTTCTGTGTGTTTGTGCTATTTGACTTAGCCACTAAATGTGAATGTTTTCCTGTACTAGAGGGAAATTGAAACAAGATTTATGCTTTTGTGTTAAATACCATAGCTACTCCAAACCCTTCTGAAACCCTGCTGTACACCTCCCTGGTTATGTATGAGGCAGCTTATGCTACTAAATAGACTCTCACATGTTATACATAGACAATTAAAACTCTCCGTTTCACACTCTTTCTACTTGTAAGTGCTTCACTCCCTTTCCTCTTAAACTTCCAAACCAATCAGCATTTGTTCTTTACATGGTAATGATGACCAGTGATTCCTTGTTTCTCCCTTTTCTCCCCCCCCTTCCCCTCCCCATCAGATGTCGTTGTAGTCTCTGCATTGGTATAATCCAACTTGCTATATGCAAACAGACACAACTCCATCTGTCTTCTATGGAAATGTAGAATTCAGAGCTTGTTGAATAGGTTTAATTAAGACTAACCCTTAAAGGTACTTACTGGAAACTAATTTTTTTTACATTTTTAAAACCTTTCAAAATTAACAAAAGCCATAAACAGAATGTGAAGAACATGTGCAAGTGAGTCAGTATATTTTTTTATTTTACCAGCCAAGCCATTAAGAGCAGATTATTATTATTATTATTATTATTATTATTATTATTATTATTATTATTATTGTTGTTGTTGTTGTTCTTCTTCTTCTTCTTCTTCTTCTTATTATTGTTGTTGTTGTTGTTGTTGTTGTTGTTGTTGTTGTTAGAAATCCAAAAAGAAGTAGTAAAAGTTAAAAGAATAGCAACAAACATCCAAAAACATTTCAGCCCTCAGTGGTAAATTACTACAGCTGATGGTAGAAGTTTTATTTAAATTGTCTGAAGGTAATTACAAAAAGGACCTTTAATATCTCGAAATTCGACCTTCGGCTTTTGAAGCAAATGTGTGAACCACTAAACTGCCTACGTTGTTTAGGGCACTGTCACTTTGTAACGTAAAATTGTCCTTAACAGCTTCGACCACCAGGGGATGATAGTTGTCCATCAAGCACAAGTACAGACAGACTTTAAGAAGGGGGAAATAATGCAGCTGGGATATTAAAGGTGAATTTCCCTTCATATTTGACTGAAAACGAAAATTTCTCATGTTTCTTGTTAGCAGGAGTTAAGGTCAGAGAAACAGCACTTCATGGGGAGAAGAGGTGCCTTAGCATTTCTGCCCAGCATCACAAACTTTACGAGGACTTCAGATGAATAAAGCTTCCAGAATTCTGAACTACTACCTTTGTCCCGTTGCACCCATTTCACGCACTCCACAGTTACAGATAAATGATGTAACGCCAGCCGTGGACTGGCGCCTCTGTGGAATTGCAGATAATTACTTTAATAGCAGTGTGTGTGTGTGTGTGTGTGTGTGTGTGTGTGTGTGTGTGTGTGTGTGTGTGTGTGTGTGTGTGTGTGTGTGTGTGTGTGTGTGAGATCTCCTGTGTTGCCTGAGGCAGTATCCTCCTGTTGTCTGTTGGCCGCAAACCGCCTGCGGATGTTTTATTTCTGCGCTTAATGAGTCATTACATGAATGAAAGCATGCTTAACAAATGCGTGAGATTATTAACACGCATCATCTGTTTGTTTGTTTCTTCTTTTTCTTCTTCTTCTTTTTTTAATTTAATACAGACACCATCTGCGGATGAAGCTTGCGCGCACACCTATGTTTTGCATTGTCGGTTGTTAATGGGTAAATGTGTACTGTGTGCGTGCGTCCAGGGTGTGTGTGTGTGCGCAAGCCGTCTCGGTGGCGCCATGTGCTTTTTTGGATTGCTAATTTCTCTGACTGTCCGCTCTTTCCTGCAGCAGCAGCAGTGTGATGGCCTGAAGGGGAGAGGCTCATCGCGGCGTCAACCTGGCTGCCATCGGGATCACCCTGCAGGTATCTGCGACTGTCCACACTGCACACACGGCTGTTTTACAATGCACTTACTTGTGCTCAATGAAGAATCTGTCAGTACTCTTGGGTAAGTTTTGGGTAATTTATATCATCCAAATTTGGAAAAAAGTGGGGAGGATTACATCACATATCGGCTGCACCCATAACACTGAAAACACAGATAATAGTCCAAGACCTGCATTATCATCAGGCGACAGTATGACTGTGTGCGGGACAGCTGTTAACCTGCTGGAGTGACTGCTGCCCGGACCAATGGCATCCACTACTGATAAATGGGATACTTTATTATGGAAATAAAGAACGATGAATGAAAGCTTCAGAGTGATCAAGCTACAGAAGAATAAGCAGTGTGAGACCGGAAACAAGTTGATTATGTCTAGAGAATAAATCTTCAGGGGCTCCCTGATTGGAACATTAGGAGAAAATAAATCATATAATAATAATTCCTCAAGATGACTGTGCAAAACCTAAAAAAAATCTAAAAGAATGCTATGGGTTTTTTTTAAGTATAGTGTTTAAGTTTTAACATATTAATGGCACGATGCGTAACATTAAAATTTTCTGTTAACATTATCCTTCCATTACCAGTGTAACTGCATCTGCTTATTTATTTAGTAATGCACTAATAATAGGAGATCCCATTTGTTTTACATAGATCGATAATAAAACATGCTTTATGTTTAGTGTCCATTTCATGTAATTTATACATAGAATTTATTCATATAATTTATCTTAATATCTTAATTTTTCTCATTCTCTTCTTTTTTTTAATAGTACTTTCCTTTTTTAAAATACTTTATATTTTTTGCCTTATTTTGAAAAGAGCCACCGGATGCTTTGTTGTACGTCCTATCACTAACTTCTTTCTCGGTAGGCTGGCCAATCAGATTAGAGGAGGCGGAGCTCTGACTGACCACAGCTATTTCTGCTCGATCGTGCCTGTCCCTTGTAGTCTTTGGCACAGCGGAGTTGTCCGTGTTTGTTTCTCAGTCGTGGAATACAAAAGTGATGCTTCGACGTGACCGGCTGCAGAGCGAGACAGATGAAGACCAGCACTGACAACTTTATGACTCGGTTTCACTCTGTTCAACGGAGTATATATCTTTTCTTTTGTTTCTGGGCTTGAAGAAGAGGCTGCTGTATTTTGTGCGCTCCGGTAACAAATTCGCGAGGGTCTCGGTGGCTCCATGCGGGAGAGGAGACATTTTGGGGTGTTTTTTTCCCCCTTTTCTTTGGTGTTCCAGTCAGGATCGTGAGCTACCGCGTTCCGACCCCACGAAGGCTTCATTTTTCGCCATAGCTTCATGTAAATCTTTTTTTTTTCTCGCGCTGCTTTCTGCCCAGCGGACTCTTCTGCTGCTGCTACTGGATATATGAGGACTCTTCTTGTGCAGTAATTTGGTGTAAATGGATCGCCAGTCCAGTTTCATTTCCATTTGGCTACAATTGGAACTCTGTGCCATGGCCGTTCTTCTGACCAAAGGTACGTGTGGACTTTGATGCGTGTTTGTTGGCTTCTTCAAAAGAGGATAAACAGTGTTTTGAAGCGATAAAAACGAGGCTGAACTTAACCCTCAGTCGACGGCTCCAGGCTTCTGCGGGGCAGCTTACGCTCGCGCCAGTGTTTGCGGGGAAAACCCGTCATAATTAGCAAGAAAATGATTTAACATTTGGTCATAAAGTCGTACTTTACCAATGAGGGGAATCATAAACGCGTTTGTTTATTACTGGGTTTTTTTTTTGTAATAAACATATTATTCTTCCAGTCGTCTTCAGATTTCAGTTAATTTTATTCAGTCATACCTCCCCTTTAAAAAAAAGAAGAGAAAACTTAATAACAGCAGCGGAAACAACAATAACTACCTCTGCCCTCATTATTATTCTTTTTTTTCTGAAGGCATGACATACCTTTTTTCAGTTAAAACCAAATTTTTAATAAGACCTAACCTCTATGCACTGTTATTAATATAATAGTAATACACTGTGATTAATCCTCAAGTGTGTAATACAGTTCTTAGCTGCTAGGCTACACTTAATAACTCCACTAATGTTGTAGCTGCCATTCATACGAGACTTAGCAGGGCTAGAAAAGCTTCAGTACTCCCCCCGCCACCACCCCCTCAGTCCACAAAGGGGCCTCTCCTTTCTAATGAAATATTCTCCAAATGACCTGCCTGGGCCCCACCGCTCCAATCATTCACAGGGAAAACACTGATCTGATGAATGTGTTCCTGCGCTGCTAAGTTGGTGCAGTCACAGACTTTCGGGCTTTTTAGCTCTCTCATTCCAGGTTTTGTTCCTGAGTCCAGCACATAAAAGCTTAAGGGAAGTCTTTATATGTGGAGCTCTGATAATTTTCCTCAAAATAAAGCAGTCACGGAGTATGTGAAATGACATTTACATTGGTCGTCCTGCAGTGGTCCTTATACTTATAATAATAACAGTAACAGAGGGCATCAAAGGCAAACTAAGTTGATAAATATGTGTTTCAGTGGTTCTGTTTTGTTCGGGCAGATCCTTGGCCCAGATTTCTGTTTTGAGAAAGGAGCCCTGGATGAAGTAATGAGTGGGCCCGTGTAAGAGCAGGTTGCCTTAATGATAAGGTTGCTGGAGGCTCCTTAGATGGGACCTCAGAGCTCCCACACCCAACCACCACACCCATACCAATACCCCCAGGCAATTTTGCATGCAAACTTTGGATGGGGGAGAAAGTTTGCAGGTAAAAAAAAAATCTCTTCCTCTCTTTACTAATTTTCATTTAGGTTGAAAGAAATTGACGTTTGAGACAACCCACTAATTACAAGCTACGTGCTTCCTGTTTTAGAATACAGAGAAAAAGAACCATTTAAACTGGATGCTCTTAAATGAAGGTGTGACAGGTGAACAGGTTAAAAAAAAATCCTGTGATCTCTTCAAAAGTTACCAGGTTGTTTAATGCAGGGCTTAACAGATACTTTTAGAGCAGTACTTCAAAATAAAAGCAGGGTATACCACTATGGGAAAAGTTGAACTACAGTTGGTGTAAAATAGAAGCCAGCATGAGTTTGATAAAAACACGGAGAAAATCAGCTGCAAACTATACGAGTTTTATATTCACATGGTTGGACGTTAAAGACAAAATAGCCATGGTGACTCTGAAACCTTGAGCGGATTAATGTCAGCACAGGTTCCCCTAACGCTGCCTTTTTTCCCCACTTTTAGGAGAAATTAGGTGCTACTGTGATGCGCCGCACTGTGTGGCCACCGGATACATGTGCAAATCAGAGCTGAACGCCTGCTTCACCAAGGTGCTGGACCCGCTCAACGCCAACTCTCCACTCACCCATGGGTGTTTAGACCCCATTGCCAATGCTGCGGATGTCTGCAGCAGCCAAAGGGCCTTGGATGCTCTCAGCAGGGCGGCAACACTGGAGTGCTGCCATGATGACATGTGCAACTACAGGGGCCTACATGACCTGGCGCACACCAGAGACTCGACAGGTAAGTAAAACAGGGTAGCGGAGCTGAGCTACTGGCTGTCGGGATGTTTGTTTTTAGACTGTAGCTACGTTTTTAGAAACGATGGCACTCTGTGGAGGGATTTTACGAGTCCTCTTCAGCAAATACTCCCATGTTTTCCTCCATCTAGTTCCAGGAGCAATACATTGAGCTTTAATGTTCTTTAAACACTTGATGTTTAAGGATATTCAGACCACCCTTGCCCCCTTCTGCCCCCCCACCCCAAGCTTAATAGAACTTTGGTTTGACTTTTAATGGGTTCCAGCTCTGTGCCTGGGAAGGCAGGGAGCAGCCCGTTTACCTTTAAGCACTTGGAAAGAGATCAGATATAATCTTTTTCTTTTTTTTCTTTTTTTATTATGTGTGCACCATGTAATTTTCCCACTGAGCTGGAATGTGCCTCATAGAATGAATATGCATGTTGGGCAGAAACATCAGCTTATAGAGTCATGAAAAGGTGCACGAAAAGTCAGAGAGGAAGGACGGCAGCTCTCCTGCGTGAACCCGAGCACAGCAGACTATAGTTTATTAGCTCAAATTAATTTCTGGCTCTCAGTTCGGGACAAGGTGACTCATTTGTTTTTGCCCCTGCTGGCCTTTCTGACTTGTGCGTTCGCGTCTGTCTGTCTGTCTTATTTTCCCTCTTTGCGGTTACTTTACTGGCATGACTGGCGAGTAGAGCAGCTCCTTCTCATTAAGCTCCAAACAGCAGTTCAAACATAATCACTTGCTTTAAGACCAGGCTCTATGGAGCAGTGGAAACCATATGAGCATGCATTTAACCAGATTATTTTATTTTATTTTTTTCCATGCGTGTGTGCAGATGGCCGCTACCAGCCAGACAGCAACAACAGGAACCTGGTGACCCGGGTTCAGGAGCTGACCTCAGCCAAAGAAGTGTGGTTCCGTGCGGCTGTGATCGCTGTGCCGATCGCTGGCGGCCTCATCCTGGTCCTGCTCATCATGCTGGCGTTACGGATGCTGCGCAGCGAGAACAAGCGGCTGCAGGACCAGCGGCAGCAGATGCTGTCGCGGCTCCATTACAGCTTCCACGGCCACCACACCAAGAAGGGACACGTGGCCAAGCTGGACCTGGAGTGCATGGTACCTGTGACGGGCCACGAGAACTGCTGTCTGACCTGCGACAAGATGAGGCAGGCTGACCTAGGCAACGACAAGATCCTGTCTCTGGTGCACTGGGGGATGTACAGTGGCCACGGCAAGCTGGAGTTTGTATGACCAGTTCCTGCTGGGAACTGAATGACTGACACCTCCAAGAAACAGCCAGGACTGCCTCTCAATTGTTGGCTTTGGCTCTTTTGTACTTTAAAAAGACATTCCCACATTTTTTTGTCCTTTGGGTTGTTTTTCAATTTGTTTGTTTTTTAAACATCAGCGAAAAAATACGAGACTGATCTCATGCCTTGTGGTTTTTGCTAGAGGAGCACTTTACTTGAAAATGAAAGGCGAAGCAACGAGGAGCTGTATTTAAACTTGAGAGGGCAGGGCTGAGGTAGAGTGAGAGCTCTGTCACCGCTCCCGAGGATCCTGGACTGTTTTATTTTTACACTGAGCGCTGAAGGATTCCAAATCTGTCTTATTTGCACATTTGTAAAAAACAACAACAACAGCAACAAAAAAACCCATCATTGCTTAAGACAACAACTCAACACTGACACCAGGGTACAAAATAAAATGACTTGTGTGAGGAGTAAAAAAAAAAAAAAAAAAAATCAGTGTTTGGCTGTAGGTGTGCGCACTCCTCTGTGTATGTTTCATGATTCAAGCTTAATGTAAAGATTCTAAATATATATATTTTTGTCTGATAAAACTGACCGGCGTGTGTCTTATTCTGGGTGAATGTCCAACATCTCTCTCTGTGATCAGACTATAAGCTTGATTGAGTGTGAAAGAAGAACTTCCATTAAAAGTGACTTTTTATTTATTTGCCGATTCACGCTTCTGTTTTTGCTACATATTCAGCTTTGAAATGTACCATCCGTGAACTTACAGACACACTGCTGGGGCTGTTGTGAAGTTTTTAGTGACTATCAGATCTTGTTAAACGCACGCGCTAGGGTGGCCTTTATGCTGTGTGTGTGTGTGTGTGTGTGCGTGTGTGTATCTAATGGAGCTAACAGTAAAGTCTTGTTTTACCATAGAGATGCTATCTATCTCAGTTATTCCTGAACCCTCAGCAGAGGTCAGGTTTTCAGCTTCATATAACTCCCTCCTCATGGGCTACACTTCACACAGGAAGTAGTAAAGCTGTTTCTTTTCTATACTCCACTCTAAATGCCAGTAAGAGTCACCCAAGTTCCCCCGTCTGTGTTCAGCAGAGTATCAGTGAGGAGGGATTGCAATATTGAAGCACAAACTCACTCCTACACGTTTAGTCCTGCTGCTGCAAATGCTCACCAGAGCACCAAAGGTGTATCAGTTCACTGCTGAAGATGGGTTAGCCTAACCCCAACAAAAATCTTTTCTCTTCTTTGTGATATTTATTGAAACTACAGAGTCCAGCTGTTCTGAAACAAAAATGTCAAAACGTATGTCTTTAGTAGGAAACAACAGAGAAGCAGTGGATGGAAACTCATCTTTGGCTTTGCAGGATTATTATTAAAAAAAACCCCAAAACAATAATAGTTATTCCTTGTTGTTAAAAGGTTGGTTCACCCAAATTACAACGTGCCGTTCAGCAAAGCTCTTAGTTTGGAACAGAAACATTATAGGAGAGAAAGAAAGAGGCAGCACTTAAAGAAGCCTGATCTATGGGAGATGTCCACAATAACAAAGATTTTGGGAGAAGTATAATTCTAGAGGTGAAACGGCTTTTGAAAACATTTGTGGTGCAGTGATCAGACTGGTTTTTAAGTGGTTGCCAGATTTGACTTGTACATATTTTTTATCTCCCAATGGCCAGTGAAATTAAAAGTTTAAAGTTAAAATAACTTTCCTAATTAGTTCCCGTAGGAGCAGAGGAGAGTGCCAAGGAGAGTAACTTAATTTTAGGGATCCCGTCCAGGCTTCAGTCTCTACCAAGGACCTCGATACAACAAAAAAGCCACTTCAGCTGTGACAGTGTGCTATAAGCATTATATAGCAACTACATGAGAAATGTGATTTTTCTTTTCATCTTACTAATTGAAGTAACCTGACTCTCAACTAGTGGAAGGAAAGTGATTTAGATGTGTTACATACAAATGAGAGGGGGAAAATATCAGACTTTAAAAAGTTGATTTTAATGCTCAGAAAACAGGATGTAGCAGAACATAATGGAAGAGGTCAACCACTGGCAATGCAAGTGCAGCATGTGTATTTAAGATTTTACATGTTTTAAATGTTACTGAAATGTGACATTTGCGTGCACACACAGTTTCATATAAATTTGCTGACTGTGCCAGGAGTTAGCACAGGCTGCCACAAATGTCTTTGTAGATCGCTTTTAATGTCTTTGTGAAGCACTGGATAGCGTAAAATGGAAATCCAGTAATTTACAATACTTGAATAAGTATATTTAATTAATTTCAATTTCAATTTTATTTATATAGCACCAAATCACAACAACAGTCGCCTCAAGGCGCTTTATATTGTACAGTAGATCGTACAGTAATACATACAGAGAAAAACCCAACAATCATATGACTCCCTATGAGCAAGCACTTTGGCAACAGTGGAAAGGAAAAACTCCCTTTTAACAGGAAGAAACATCCGGCAGAACCAGGCTCAGGGAGGGGCGGGGCCATCTGCTGTGACCGGTTGGGGTGAGAGAAGGAAGACAGGATAAAGACATGCTGTGGAAGAAGATATGATTCAATGCAGAGAGGTCTATTAACACATAGTGAATGAGAAAGGTGACTGGAAAGGAAAAACTCAATGCATCATGGGAATCCCCCGGCAGCCTACGTCTATTGCAGCATAACTAAGGGAGGATTCGGGGTCACCTGGTCCAGCCCTAACTATATGCTTTAGCAAAAAGGAAAGTTTTAAGCCTAATTTTAAAAGTAGAGATAGTGTCTGTCTCCTGAATCCAAACTGGATTCCACCCCTGCCCTTTCAGAATAAAAGCCCTTTTGAAGGGACTGCGATGACACTGTCACAAAGTATTGGGGCTGCTGTAGAAAGGCATTGCTTTTCTGCTCAATTCTTGCAGAACGTGAATACAAACTGAAAAAAAGATAAAAGCTGGATTCTGACAGCTTGTTTGAAGTCTGAGGTCAGGTTTCTCTCAGGCTCGCTTGCTGGTCAGCACTTTCTAAACTCCCGCCGAATATTTACATTTCTAAAAAGTCCAAATGTGGCAGTGATCGCTACGGGAACTTGCAACAGGCTGGGTATTATGCGCCACGTGCGTCATGCTGGAGGATGACAGGAGAAGCTTGGGTTGAAAAGTTCACACCCTTGTGATTGCTCTCGTGTTACCACGGCAATGCAATTAAGACATCCTGTAAGTATTTTGAAAGTGGAGGTCCGCTTGGCTAAAAAGTGTGTGAGTGTGTGTTGAGCACTGACCCTTGTTTCTTTCCATTAGGAGGACAGGAAAACACTATTAGCAGCTAACCACTTAACGGCAGCTTGCATTAGCGAGGCTCAGCCCATGCTCAGGGCCTCCCCCAGGACTATTACCCTTGTAATAATAACAATGTCCTTTGCCTGGCCTGCCTAATGTGACTGCTGTTTTCTTTAGCTTGATCCCACTTTGCTGTCTCACCAATGGGTGTCAGGTAGCCACAGGAAGGTTAGGGAATCACCTCAGGTAAGCCTTAAAGGAGGATAAGCAAGTGGACTCCCCTTTTGTGCATCTGGCAGCATTGGGAATTAATTACATGCACACACACAGCTCCAGCTTCCACAGTACGAGGCATACACAGGCATGGTCATTAGCATCGGCCTTTTTGTGCAGCGCTAGGCGGTCAAGCTGTCTGCATTCACATGCAAATTTAATGAGGTGGCCAACTGGCCCGCATCAAAAGAGCCCCAATTTGTTTGGAAACGACTTCAAGCCGGCCCCCAGCGCCGCCACCAGTACAACCACCACCATGACATTGTTGCCAGCTTCCAGCGGAAAATCTCACCGTCCTTCCCTTTTTATCTTAAATGCCGCCTCCTGAATGTTCTCCATCCTCAGGTGGGCAGCCTTCCTGCTGCAAGGTTAACAATCTGAAATGTGTGAACCACCGCCTCTGCGTCCCGGAAAGCCGTATGCCCACTGTGGCGGCAGCGATGTGTGGAACAATATATGAAGTGTAAACACACGTGGAACCTGTTAACACCTGTGCGTGGCGATGGCTGCGCGCCTCCTGGGGTTCGTAACAAGCCCTGTTTTAAACCCTTGTTTTAGAAGGATCCTCTATTTTTTTTCCTTGGTTTTCTTCACTCCATATCCTCAGATCACCGTATTTTCTGCTGCCTACCTGATCCACAGGTGGAACACACGCAATTGGTAGCTCAGCTGATGTCATGTGTATTCAGCAGCAGCTGTGGTAATCAAAGGATGTTTTAAGGTAATCATGCCAAACAAATTGCTGGCCATAGCTGATAGTTAAAACTGTGGAGGTGCCTTAAACTTGTCTTCTCTCAATCCTAGCAAGGGAACGAATCCTGTAGTTGCAAAACAATGACCCTACTGTTCCTTTAATTAATGTGTGACCTTGCTAAAGATTTCGACAGTACGTTTATGGTCTCGTTAACTAGGTTTATGTCATGTATTAGCCAATATGTTCACTATTTATGTAATGGTCCCATATAGAGTAAAGTGGCTACTTTGGGATTGCCATACGAGTACAAATTGTCATGCGGCCCTCGCACAAGATGAACATTCTTGAAAAAGCAGCAGCACCTGAAGCTTTAAAACAATGAGTCAGCAAACCATCTGCTTGCCGAGTGATGACACAGTGATTACTTCTAGGTCCAAGGGTCTACCTCGCTCGATGAGGCTCTCGCGTTTTCTCATGTGAGCTCATGTCTGAGTTTTGTCCGTTTTCTGCATTTGCTTCTGCTCACTGGAAGTCCTGAACATTTACTTTTACAGAGAACAATTTAACCCTGATCCTACAGACAGGATAGTGAAATTCCCACGATTCCTCCAGATGTCTTGCAAGGGTTAAGATCTGGTCCACTGTTTAACGGCCAAGACACAATCCTTATTGCTCCACCCAAATCCAAGGTTCAAGGATCGGCCAAAGCCCCCTATTCTGGGGCTGAACAGTGCAATACCCCAGAGCACACCCTCTGGTCCCCATTTTTAAAAATGGAAACCACCACCACCACCACCACAGTGTGCCACTCCACAGATGCTATCTTATACGGCCAAGTGACATTAAAGAGGTGTGTCAGCCAAGACACTGGTAGTATCTCAGGATGAATCTCGCCCAAACCTGGCACCTTGCCTTCATTAATCTTCTCAACTACCCTAGCTGATGCTTTCCCCCTGGGACTTCAGGGTCTGCCTCTGTCATATAGGATAACAACATCCCCAGTCCAAGTCTGGAGTTTTTTATGCAGTCTACAGGTAATTTAAAGATTTCCAAAAAACGTTCCCATAGAGTTTTTATGTACACGATGAAGTCTAAATCAAAACCCTGCATTTAAGATAAATCAAGCTTCAGCTTTTTTGATTAATTAATGATCTAAGCATCTGATTCTGCTGATGTTCAGGACATGAAAACAAGCAGGTGCTTCAGCCCTTACGTACCATCATATAACAGGTTCTTCATACTCAACAGAAGCAACAATAAAGCTTCTATAAGATACCGAAGCAGCCTCTGCAAAGGCTCTACTGCAAAGTGGCTGCAGTCTAAATCATATCACTGATACTTGAAGGCTGTTTACCATTTCCCAACCACAAACAAATAGAGACATTCCGGAAAATAAACACAACTTGCAATTCCATAAGACAAATTTAACAAAAAATAAAAATGTAATTTTTAATTGAAAAATGTGCATGACCACAGAGACAAATCATCGTCTGTGGTGACAGACATCCGCTGGAATAAGATGTGATCTAAATATTTAGCCAATTCATTTCCTTCCAGTGGATAAAGCTACAGCTTTAGAGCTCCTCCGCCCCATCTAAACATTTACCCCAGTGTGTTGTTAACATTTAGATATAAATCTGCCCCAAAAGGAAAATAATAATGTTGGGAATGTTTACAGGACAGAGTGGGCTTCTTGAAGTTAAATGTCGCACTCTGCAAATAGCAAAAAAACAAGAAAAAAAAAGAAAAAAAAAGAAAAAAAAAGGTTTATGTTCCTAAAAGAAGGATCTCCAGCCAAGACTAAGAAGAAACCACAAACAAAATGGCTAATGAGCACACACTCAAAGGCATATCTGCAAACATTGGTCCTTGAATGGTCAGCTACTCGTGCGCTCCTTTAGAAACTCGACATTAATTTGCCTTCTTGTTCAGCTGAGGTGTCTCACTGGGCCCCGTCTGTCAGCTGAGGGCCCCTGAAGACAGATGGCTGAACAATGCAACCTTCCTCTCAATGAAACAGCATCGTTCATTTATACCAGTCACTCAGAAATGCCCTTGGTTTTGAAAGGGAAAGCACATTTGCATGTCAGGATGATTTTGTGCTGATTAAAGAAGTGCTAATGGTAATTAAAAGTGGAAAAACACACAGTTACTTTATTGTGAAACACAGCCCCGCTGAGCCGCTGAGCCTAAACAATTGAAAATCTAGGTTACATTTATTTTGTATATGGTAGTTTTTTAGTTTTGATTATTGTTTGATGAAAGATTTAGGAATGCCAGCGGGTTTGCTAAGCGTAATACTACCTTAAACAGTAATTTTCAAGAGTTGCACCACAGCTGTAAAATATTCTTTGAAAAAACATCCATGACCCGCTAACAATAGGCTACTACTAAGAAATGCTTCTAAGCTTGGAAGTGATCGTGAAGTCAGCTAGCTTAATCATGAGTAATCTTTTATTTTGTATTTTGCATTGTTGTATTTTGTCATGTTTCTCAGGTCTTTGTCTGAATTTCTACGAACATTATTGCTAAGGATTGTCTTATTGCATTGGAGTCACACTGGGTTAAATATGTACACTTGGGTTTTAAGGGGTATTTATTATTTTCTTCTTTTTTTTGGGTTGTATGGAAGCCCCAAACGCAATTTCATTGTTCTTGACAATGACAATAAATAAATAAATACTAATACTAAATCTTTAGGTAAAAGCATTCTGCAGGTTTTATTTTTTTGTTATGTTTAACCAGGAGTCCAACAGTCACTGCTTAACTGACGGACTGAAAGAATTTACTGTGATAGTTTTCACAGAGTGCATTCGGCATCGTTCCACACGAGGCCAAAACCTTTAATCCTTTAAGGAATAAGAGGCTTTGGGTTGGACTGATTTCTGGCAGGGTGCAGTGACTTGCTTGAGCGCTGTTGACATAGACAATCAGTAGAAATTACACAAGATACAGTTTTTAAGTAGTTCAGTTTATGGTGGTAGGCAGATACTGTTACTTTTGGAATTTTAGACAAACTTTTGCCTCCTTTCCCTGCCTTTAGCTAATATAAGCTAAGCTAAGCAAAGCTACACTATGCTGATTTAATAGAGGCAAACTCCCACTCTTTGAATTTCCTGTTTTTATAAGAAGAGTTTGTGAGATAGTCCAGGTTTACTGTGGCCCTTTAGAGCTGCAGCCCCAAAACCATAAACTTCACGCAGTGAAAGGCAGTTTCCTTAAAGTTCTTGAGTGACCGGTCCAAGATCATAAACCCTATACCAGTTTTTAAGGTTTTATAGGGGTTTGAGTGTAGTAAACAAACTTTGCAAGAATAAATGGTATTTATTTAGTTTTACTCATCAAATGAGCCGCAGTAGTCTAGAACATATATCTTCCAGTACACCCATGTAAGGTTCTGTTCTGTTTTGATTGACTCAGGTGCCATCGTGGAAGCTGTTTTTTGAACAAAACTGACCTCCTCGTTGGAAAAACAAAAGGACGTCGGTATTGTTTAATTTTAATCTATCACATGGTAAATTGTAAAATTAAAATAACATTTGTCCTTTTTCATCTCAAGCAATAACCGCGTCAGTCTTCTAGATCCAACTCGCTGGTAAGTGAATTGAAACCAGTTTTGGTACATTAGGCTCTCCAAAGACAGATGTGAATCTTTTAGTATGCCAGTATATACTTGCAAAAATGGCGATACAGCTCTAATTCAACGAATTAAAGCTTTGTGAAATGCACCACACCCCTTTCAAAGGACACACATGATATCATTGTATGCTTATTAAAATATGAGGCTAATTAAAAGTTTAAAACTATGCTGCCAAGATTTATTATTTTCAAAAGAGTTGTTTATTATCAGGTGTCTTGATATAATTTTCACCCTCAATTTGGAGGACAAGTCTGGTTTGTAACTCACAAAGTGTCAGTTTTACAGAGGAACACGTTAAAGTGGTTTTTCTTTCAGCTAAATCACTTGTAACCAACTTTAAAGGCTTGCAGAGAGGTTGATCTACTGTAACTCCCTCTTCATCTAGTGTTTATTCTGGCGTTGTCAGAGTGAGCTGTCCAACATGTTGAGGAAAAATGCTCTGGCGTGTATTTTGACAGAGAAGACCCACCACTTTAAACCACAGAAGGATGTATGTTAAATACAGTGAATGTAATAAGCAAGCGGAGCGCTAAAATCCCTGACGACATGAATTTATCTATTTGTTTATGTCTTGCTAACTGACGTGCTGAGTGTTACTGCTCAGGCCATGTAAAATTTGGCATTTAAGAGCTGCTGTGTGTGGGGAACACTTGGTAATCATTCTCTTCTCTGCACATTTTTATGACATTTTCTTGGGAATGTTTGTTTTTGGGGAAGATGTCTACATAAGGCATGAGAAATCAGAACAGCGCAGTTAATACTGCAGAGCTGAAGGAGACATCAGCATGGCCAAATGTATGGGAAATAAACACATGAAGTCTCCAGCGGGAAATTACAAAGCGACAGACACAAACATCACCATCACCTCTCCATCCAGACCAGCCTGCTTCCCTGGGGGAATGACTGCAAACTTATTAGCCAGTGATCCAGCACTTGAGGCCCTTAACCTGCAATCTATAGCGCAGGCACTTTAGGGGTCAACCCCCCTCTTCCCTGTTATGTCCTTGTCTGCTTCCCCCAAAACATCCTCATACAAGAAACTCTGTGTCAATCCGTTTCTTGGTTTCTCCAGTTTTTGGAAGGCTGAGGAACTCAGAATGTAAACTCATCTGATTTCATTTGGAAGATATGGTTTTATCTCCAGTATAAGACAAAGCATGGGTACAAAATGTTTTCTGAATTGAAAAAATTTGCATCCAAATACAAGGAAGAAATGGTTAATTTTTTGGCATAAATAAAGGTGATGTGGTTTGGGTAATGATACCAATACCATACATATTTCAAGGTTTGTAATTGTGTCTTTTGTCCTGCCTTCCTTCCATCACCACCAAATGATTACAGCAGATGCCCCTCCATAAGGTAGGGGAAGAGGTGTCTTCCTTCTAAAAGGGAGTTTTTTCTTCCCACTGTCACCAAGTACTTGCTCATAGATGGTTGTTTGATGGTTGGTGTTTTTCTCTGTATTATTGTAGGATCTTGATGGTACAATACAACATGCCATGAGGTGACTCCTGTGATTTGGTGCTATAAATAAAAAGGAATTGAAATACTGTTATTCTGGGGAAAACAATCCTACATCCTTAACTTTGTTCATGCAAGATATAGACTTCAGACACTGGTAAAATCAGGGGCCTTTCCATTTTTTAAAGGGGTGGCACATGTTATTGTGAGTGTGTTAAGTCTGCTGGTGTTTTACAAATTGGTGAAGCAAGTATTTACTTAAACGTTTAATAATAATTATAATCATACAGAAGTTGACACAAGCTTAAGTATCAAAATGCAATCAAAGTATCTAAAGAGGAGGTGTGTGTGTGTGTGTGTGTGTGTGTGTGTGTGTGTGTGTGTGTGTAAAAAAACACTTGTTCCTGAGGATAAATAGGGATCACTTGAAATCATGCAAAGCTGCCTTAAGAGATACAAAAAATAAAAATATGAAGCTAGAAATTAGTATATTTTATTATTATTTATTTGCCATAAATCTCATAAAAATATTTTAATTCCTTGAGCTGAATGTGTAAATTCAGCTCAAGGATTAGAAAGTGGAATCGGCACCTACATAAGTAAATGTGTATATTCCTCCCTTAATTGTTCCCATGTCACTGCTGCACTAAGAACCTCACTGACCCACACAGTTTACCAAGTCTGTTGTTTGGAAACCCGAGCGTGCAGGGGTAAACAGCAGGCCCTGTGCTTTTCTGGCCGTCTGTCCCTGTATCTGCCACGAGGCAGCTAAAGCTCTCCAGGGTCTCTGGCATCCAGAGGGGAGGCTGGTGAGGCAGGACAGGTTGTTTCTTCACTCTGCGGTGCTGTGGCTGTTTTTCTAGGCAGGTGTGGTGTGGCCAGTGGTTTTAGTGTTAAGTGACCTCATCTCAACCTCAGTGTTTGAGGCTCCCAGCATGATACCCTTGGAAGGTGTGCACCACTGCAACTGAAGAAAGTTCCCAGTTTTCTTGTGTTGGCCACTCTTTACTTCAACTGTCTTTTTTTAATGAGCGCCAGTGAGATGCCTGATATCTAACCAGAACGGGAAGTTTGCAACAAAAGAGATTTTTCCTAAACAAATGTAGAGAGCGCTTTGCTAAGAACCCCAGAGTGCTCCTTGCCTTCAGGACAGAAGGGGAAGTTGATTTCTAAACATAAATATGTCTAGATGTATGCCTGTCTCTGGAGATTGCCACTGAACAGGTCAGGCTAAACAAACAGGGGGCTTCCTCTGTCTGTCCGTCTTCCCCACCGAACTGGGAATCAGGAGGTTCCCTGTAGTTAACAGAAACACCAAACTCCTTTAGCCAAGAGTGTGCTTGTGTATGCTTTTATGAGATCCAATTACCCATCTACACAGACTTCACAGAAATGTCTCATTGTGATTAAAAATATAAGCATCACTAATGAGTTCTGTTGCTGATGCTACCTATAGGGTCTAAAGCACAATTCTGTGTTTTGTATGGTTTGCAAAGGTCATACAGATGATTGTTTACAACACAATTATTTACAAGCCAAAGCCTGAAAGCCTTCTCATTCTTTCTTTGTATATCTATATAATTATGAGAGTGAATAACTTCAAAAACATCTTCAATAGAAGTTCTTCAGTATCTTTGCACAACATGTGTTAGTTTGTGAAAGGGTGTATTTGAAGCTTCATATAATGAAGCTCATTACACTGGCTTCCAGTACATTTTAGAATTCATTTTAAACACTTAGTACTGACTTTTAAAGCTTTGAATCATGATGCTCCTGTCTATATTTCTGATCTTTTAGAACCTCACACTCGCTCTCACAGCCTGAGATCATCTAATCAAAGGCTGGTGGTAGTCCCCTGAACACGTTTTAAAACCAGAGGTGATAGATCTTTTAGAGCGGTGGCCCCCAGGTTGTGGAATACTCTCCCTCCATCTTTACATTGCCTGGATTGTATTTATTCTTTTAAACATCATCTTAAGACTCATTTATTGCGACTAGCTTTTAATCAGATTTGTGCTGTATGTTTGATTGTACTGTTTTGTGTTTATCTGTTTTATATTATTGTGAAACACTTTGTGGTTTTTATCCTGTGAAGAGTGCTATATAAATCAATAAAGTAAAGTAAAGTAAAGTTTAAGTCAAACAACAATATTTCGATAACTGTACTATCATCCATGCCTAAGCTTAACCAAACAGCAACTTAAAACAATAATCATAACTCAACTATGTCAAAACTGATGGTTCCACAAAGCGGTACACACCCCAGCCTCCTGGATAAAAGTGTAAAGCCCTGTGCGGCCTTTGTTGGATTTTGTGTCTTTTGCTGCTCCTCTCTGATCCTGGTTCTGCCAGAGGTTTCTTCCTGTTAAAAGGGGTTTTTTCCTTCCCACTGTCGCTACGTGCTTATTTGGTGTTGTCTGATTGTTGGAGTTTTCTCTGTATTACTGTCAAGTCTTAACCTTACAATATAGAGTGTATTGAGGCGACTGTTGTTATGATTTGCTATATCTGAATTTGAATTTAATTTTATACTTGGTCACCTAATACGCAACCGATGTAGCTGCTATGCGCATTGAAAAATTCTGTTGAGAGGTGTATGCAGGTCTTTAAAATATGAAACCAGTTTACCAGAGAAGTATCAGTGTGCTAAAGCTAATGAACACACCTAATACAACGTGTTTCTCACATAGAGTGTATAAAAATGATGAACTAATGCTGGAGTGATTTAAAATGCAAATAAGTCTATAAGAAAATAACCCATAATTCCTCTGCGATCAAAGACCTTAGTAAACAATTTCCTGAAGAATTTATCATTTTAATTGATGGATTCAAATCTTACTGAATACAACATGATGCTCATTTTGGAAAATACTGTTCTCCCACGGAGTTACAAATGATCCTAAAACAGGGTATGATTTAGGGTGGGCCTACCTTGTGATTGACGCGTCATGTATGAGTATGCATTGTACTTGTGTTTCTCAGTCGTATCTTCAGGGTGGTTTATTTTTGAGTGATGCTATTAAGTCCAACACCGTGGATTTTTCATTTCATACTTTTGCAAAACAGTGGAGCTCTAAGACGTCAGTTCTTGATAAAAACTTGTTAATGTGATAGAATCTTTATTCTTTGGGGTCTTATTAACCATAAAACACAGGGCCATAGGTGTAAGCTTGAGTTGCTCCTTCACAGTCTATGTCTGTGTGTGTATTGGAGCAAAGGAGCAGAGGAGGTGGGAGAAAGAAAAAAAAGAGCACCAGGCCTGTCCTCTGTGCCCTACCCAGCTCTGCTATTCATCATCAGGTGGAAAGACTGTTTACTGCCGGGGTCAAGGTCCCAGGCACATGTTTACGGGCTTTCTCAGAAGATCCATTGTTGTTAAAACGCACCCCAAGCACGTAATGGCGACACTGAAGATCATATCTAACAGGGCCCCTCTGCCTCGGAGGCAAATGAAACCCATTTTAACCAGTTTCATAAGAAAAAGAACATTTAAAAAGCCATTTAGAGCTGCGGGATAAGACACTCGCCACGCTTAATTATCTATCTCCTGTGACTGTTTCTTATACCTGCACATATAAATAAAAATGACTTTTTATTTGGCCTCCGATTTGCCCTGAGACACGCTGAATTAGATCTAACATCATATTTCCACGGAAGCTCCCTGTAATTCCATAACCTGTGAGCTGGAAGCAGGAGCTCTGGCTTTCATTTGCTCACTTTTTTCAATGTGGGAGGTTACGTGACCACTCGAACCTTTATAACATTAAAGCCCCCCCCCCATCAAGATCTTTGCGATAATCCACTCCTTCCCCCTCTTTGCTCTTTTTATTCCCCTGTGGGGTGTACAGGAAAATGCTACTTTTTTCTCTCTTCTTCTTTTAGCCCATCAACACCAAACTGTTCCTAACAGCCTGCCTCAGTCCAGGAGTCTGCTGCGTCCTGTGTGGTTAAGGCAACAGTGATGTTCGTCATCTGTGGAGCGTTGAGAGTGAGAAGCAGATTAAGGCTGTCTCCTCAACACTGGCCAGACTTCTGCAGTCTGAAGCCAGAGTTAGAGGCCAGAGTCGAAGTTAAAAAATTACTTCTGCAAACTTTCACATCAGTGGAGGTTGTTTACAGTCCACAAATGTTGCTTTGAATGCAAAACGTTTGAAAACAGCACATTATAAGATGCCCAGGACTCTCTGCAGGCCTCACAGAAGGCTCTTTGTAGCAGAAAATTACACCCCAAAAATGTTAGCTTGGTTATACTAATGTCAAAAAAATTAATAGTAGTATAGATTGGAGGAAAAATATATACAGCACTATGTGTACTGTACGAAACTACTGTACAAACTCACAAACTTTGTCTGTACCTGCTGTGTTACTTTCAGCCTCTATCATGTATTTAACTACTTCGTATTTACCCCATAATATAGTTTCATCCTTCTTTATAAGATCAGGTGCTCTGCTGCCAGCAGACTTATCCATATTTATGATGGTCAGATGCTCCTCATGCTCATAGCTAGATGGAGAAGCTCTGGGTTAACTTATCAAGTTGTGTGATCGTTTAGCCTGATAGCTAATGCTAAGGTAAGTGAAGCCAGATAATGCAAAGATATCCTCTGTATGTACATCTTGCTTATTGCAACAGGCCCCTGATGGCGCCCATCAGATCCCAACAAAAGGGGAGAATCCAGCTGATCTTGTAGATCTTTAATATAAAGTGTACAGAGCAGAGCAAAGACTAGTCCAGTGGCTAAAATCATACAAATTTGCCCCATTTTGTGATGTACATTAGCCCTGAGTGAAGAGAACATGGATTTTTGACTTGTATTTCTGAAGTTGGTCAAAGGTATGGCTCAAGGTTCATATTAGGACAGAATTTGTAAGGTCTGTTTTCAAACTGTAATTTCAACTAACTGAATTGCCAGTAGTATCCTATCTTTTCCTGGGAAGGGTAGTCTTGTCTTCAGGAGAGTGGGAGGGGGAAGATGTGGACATGGGCATGATGGCAGTATGGAAGCAGGAGAAAAAGAAGTTTATATGGCAGTCTGGGACAGGCAGACATAATTTAGACCAGAGGTGGAATCTGAGAGCCCTTTAGTCTAACAGGAAGCACTGGCTTAACTCCTGTCCCCTTTGGATGACAGGAGGCCCAGTCTAGCCTGGTATAGGATGGCTTTGATGGTACCTGGGTTAGCAACAGCTCAGAGTCAATCCATTTGTATAAGAAAAAAATAAATAAAAATGGAAACATTATCTCTGAAGATTACTTTTCTCATAAAAGAATGAAAGAATTAGAGTATGAACCTGAGATTTTGTTGTGAAAAATTCAAAACAGGAACCAAAGTTACCTGTTTTACTTTGAGTAGTAGTACCAGTTGTTAAGAAACATTATGTAAGGTTTTTAAAGCAGCGCCAACAACAGCCTCTGTGCTCACTAGTGGTGAATGAAATTCTTCTGAGCGCTCTGTTAAAGCAGTGAAGGTACAAAACTTACAACAGCTCATAAATGGAGGACAAAAGATACTCCTGTCAATGCAAAACAACAGTTTTAATCTTCTCAGCTAACGCTAAAGCTCAGCTTGCATACTAAAAAATCCCCCCCCCCCCCCCCCCACCAAACTCAGCTCTTACAATAAACCCAGACATCCACGAGAAAGAGAATGTTTAAAGTTTAATGTGTTTGAAGTTAGCATGAAGTTAGCTCACCAGTTTCTAAAGATGATTTCAAATTCAAATTTTATTTGTCACGTACACAGTCATACACAGTATGATATGCAGTGAAATGCTTAGACAACTGCTCGTGACCTAAAGAAAAAAAGAAAAGGCTATGAATAAGATAGGAAATAAATATGAAAAATTAAAAAGGGTAAATTTAGGAAGGAATAAAATAAAATATAAAAATTAAAGTTAAAAAATAAAATAACTGTACAACAAAATACACAATACACAGTATAGAACTATATAAGAATGTATGAAGAAATATAAATATATATATACACAATAACAGCAGCTGTACAAGTATTAACTGGAAATGAAGAATATAATGACCAGTGTTGTGCAATCCACATTATGTCTTGTGCAGTGCAAATATGCTTAAAGTGATTTAAGTGATGAAGTGAAAACAATGTCCAGAATGTCCAGTGTGTGTGTAAGAACCATATGTGTGGGTCAGTACTGTGTGGTGGTGTGATTGAGAGACCGTATCGCCTGCGGGAAGAAGCTCCTCCTCAGTCTCTCTGTGTTGGTCTTCAGGGAGCGGAATCGCTTTCCTGACCTCAACAGAGAGAACAGTCTGTTGTTGGGATGGCTGAGGTCCTTCACGATCTTCCTGGCCTTGGTCCAGCACCGTCTGCTGTAGATTGAGTGCAGGTCAGGGAGCTCGGAGCGGATGGTGCGTTCAGCTGACCGCACAACCCTCTGTAGAGCTCGTCTGTCCTGCATGGTGATGTTCCCGAACCAGGTTAAGATGTTTCCCGTCAGGATGCTCTCTATGGTGCACGAGTAAAAGTTCCTGAGCACCTTGGAGGGCAGTTGGAAGTCTCTCAAGCATCTGAGGTGGTAGAGACGCTGACGGGCCTTTTTCACCATGGTGTTGATGTGACAGGACCATGACAGGTCCTGCGTGATGTGAACCCCGAGGTATTTGAAGCTGTCCACTCTCTCCACTGGGCACTCGTTGATGACAGGGGTCTGGTAGTTCCTCTCCTGCTTAGTGCTGAAGTCCACTATCAGCTCCTTTGTCTTACTGACGTTTAGAAGGAGGTTGTTCCTCTGGCACCAGTTCTCCAGATTCCTAATCTCCTTCAGGTAGGCCGTAAAAAACTAAAGATTAAAAGTTGCATCTCTATCCCTTTGCACATAAATGAAGACAGAAGAATTAAACAGGATGTTCGTATGGTTACTGAAGACAAATGCAATCATACGGCAGGGAAAAGACACTGAAAATGGACCAAACTTCATCAAAGATCAAGTTTTTAGTTCTTTCAAAACACAAATTCATGCATTCAGATTTGTCACCTGCATCCATGGTGTGACGCTCCCATTTCACAACAGCCCAAAGGTGATTTATTGGATTGAGATATGATGTTTGTGTAGGCCGTTTGAGTACCATGAAGTCATCGTCATGTTCAAGAAACCACTTTGAGATGACTTGAGCTTTGACACATGGTTTCAATATCCTGCTGAAGCAGCCATCAGATGATGATACATTGTAGTCATAAAGGGACAGACCTGGCCGTGGTGTTTAAAGGAGTCACTACTATGATGCCCAAACACCACCAGCAGCTCCACGTCTATTTTATCTGATTTGTTTCACAGAGCTACGTGAAAGCATATTCTCCAAAACACAATTGAAGCCAAAAATCCACACAGCCCACCAACAGTACTCCATCTGTAAAACAACAGCAATAACAAAAAAAAACCCAAAACAAAACCCACATCTTACTGTGAGCCAGTCACTGCCTCTCTATGAAACAGTGAGTGATTGACACCATCACTGATGTTCTTGTTAATAAGTCTATAAACACCATGAGCTGGCTAACTAACAGGCTGGTGCCATGTTAGAGCCCCGTCTGGCGCAGTGAAAAAAACGAAAAACAAAGCACAAAGCCTGATTAACTGCTTCTGTTTTTAATATGGGGTTACAGGGAAAATGTACTCCTAATAAAATTAAAAAAATAAAATAAAAAATACAAATATATCATCAAATATGTTAAACTGAGAGACGCTGCAGGCTGGCTGAGACATAGGAGTCCTGTGATCAGTCTTACAGTTTTTACTCAAAATAAATAAATACATTACACATTAAACCCGTTTTAAGCCATGCATTCCAACTCTTATAAACTGCCTGCAGAAAGTCATGTGTTCTACTACTCATAACATTACTTTTGTGCAAACATTGCCTGCAATGCATTGTCTTGTAAAAGCCAATTAGCAATATAATAAAAAACCTTTTGATCACATGTCAACAGGAATGCCTGTCCTTAAAAGGAGAACAAGATCTTGAATGTTTAAAATCATCTCTGATCATCACTTCACAGACAAACCAAGCAGTGCTGTGGGCTCAGGTGGTCAGAGAGTCTTTACTAGATTTTGGATCACATTCATAAACTTTCATGCAGTAAATTTAGATTTATATCTCTCCACTCCTACACAGATCCACCATTTTTGCACAAAATGTATATTTGCTCAAATTTAATGTGGCACTTGAATGATGTGCTACCTGCGCAATAGGCCATCAACAGCTGTGGAGTGCTGCACACTGAACAATAGGGCTGCACTGAGACTTCCAGCTAAACTCCCGGTCACCCAGTCAAAGCTGACCTCCCTAATATATGTTAATTAATAAGGCACAAGACATGGTTCAATTTAAAAGTGACAACATCCTCCCCCCCCAGCAATGGCAGCAGCACTGCCTGAAGTCAGCAGCCTCAACCGGGAGGACAATATGTTCCTTTACACCTCAAAAACTGCGCAGGAATTGCTTGAGGAACGTGACGTAGATCCCGAGGCTTTAACTTGGCCTCCAGACTTCCCAGATCTGAGTCCAATCAAGCATCCACCAGATGTGTCGGAACAAGCCCGAACCACGGGGGCTCCACCCTGCAACCCACAGAACCCGAGGGATCTGCTGCCAAAGACCTACTGCCAGACACCACAGGACACCCCCGGGGGTTTCGTGTCCAAGCACAAATGGGTCAGAGCTGTTTAAGTGGAACATGGGGAACGTTCTAATATTTGGCAGGTGGTTTTTAATGATGATCGGTGTCCTGTATATTTCCATGTAAAAACATGCAAACATCACCTCTTGTCTTTCTGAACATAACTGCACACTTCCAGTCCCTTTGTCATACTTACATCATGTCAGAGTGGTGAGCAGCACATGTGTGTTTTGAGACACTCAGTCATTCTCTGGGTACCTCAGCTATATATGTGTGCCCTTACCAGTAGATTAGTGTCTTTGTGTGCACATGTTTGACTGTGTGTGTGTGTGTGTGTGTGTGTGTGTGTGTGTGTGTGTGTGTGTGTGTGTGTGTGTGTGTGTGTGTGTGTGTGTGTGATGTATCCGTTGTTGGCAGGAGCTTTCCGTTCTCACAGCCTGGTCCAGGAATTTTTCATCATCCGTTTCCCTGTTTTCATGACCAAGGGTGTGTGTGATGTCATCTACATGAATTTCAAACACTATGATGCTTGTTCCTGGTGCTTTTTTTTGCAGATAAACTGGCCGCACATTAATCTACACATTTGCTACTTTTTTGTTTTTCAGGATTAAGCTAAAGTTATACTTTGCTGCTGTCCACGCTCTGCACCCCAGACCTCTAACCACACGGCACATTTGTTTATATCTTACTTTATCCAAGCTGTGTCGAATTATGCGCAGCTGCAACAATCCAGCTGCACCGCAAGCGCCATTAAAGTTTCATCTAATCTCATCTAAACTCAATGAAGACCACATTGTCACAGTGGGGCGTTGTATGTAAAAAAGCACAAACTCCTTCATAGTGTCCTGGAGTAAAACATGACTTAACAACTGCAAGTGTTTGCGCAGGGCAAATAAATACATAAGACGAGAGGGAAAAGAATGAGCATGCTGACTGGGGCATGGCAGCAGCCCTGTAAAACTGCAAACGGGAACCAGATGAGGTGCGATTAGCGCTGACAGTCTGACGGGCAGTCTTTCCCCCTTTGCTGTTGCTCCTGAGGGGCAAAGCACTGTTCAGTCTGACCACAGAGCCCAAACTATGCTGACAGGATGATAACCTAAAAGGTTCTCCCCAGTGATGATCATATTCAGAAAATCTGGATCATCTAGTTCAGTTGCGCTAAATCAGCTTTATAAAAATAATAGTGTTGTTATCGGATTCTGCATAAGTCAGGATATGACGAAAAATTCAAGGCCAAGTTGTTGAATCCCAGTTGTGGGTTACAGAAACCAATTTGTCATTCATTCATAAGCATATGCCACATCACTCTTACCCCATGAGTTTTCCCCTCTTGCTGCATTCATTCACACTGTGTAAGAGCCTCAAAACAGTCTGAAATGAAACATGAATTCATAACCACATTCTGGATCAATTTCCAGTTTTCTCTCAGTTCCCATGGCCTGGCTGTGGTGAGGTTTCTGAACTCTCCTCCTGAACAGTGCAAACAGTTGCACAATGAAGAACGCTGCAGTGAGGTCGAAGAAGCTGGGGTCTGAGCTCGATGGACAGCGAAAACGGCCTCACGGCCAACCTTTAAGTAATTAGATTGAGAGTCAGACACTGACACAGCCGGGATTGGACAGTTCTCACGACCTGTAGGGAGCTCTTCCAGCGACATGATATGTGAATGTATAATCACATTTAGGATGTTATTACCTCTTCAAGGGTAGAGGATGTGACTGACATGAGTGAGCTACACTGGGTTTCTACTCCCAGATACAACAGGAATATAGCTGGGAAAAGCATTTTGGGTTGGATATTTTTAAAGCCTAATAAGAGTTTTTAATGGGATTTTATATGTATTCTATTTCTTTAGGCACTTAAATAAAGCTTCCAAGTCACACTGCTGGCAGTGTGTTGGGGGTGGTGGTAATATCCTTCCATCTTTTGTTTGTTTTAAGTGACATTTTCTACTGATATCCAAGATTAGTACATTAAAAGGAAGACGATCACTCTGGACCTCAATGTTAATACCTCACTTTGAAGCAGAAAGTGTTTTGGTTTATGACAACTGACTGGATTATTATTTTTAATCGAACTCATCTATTTAAATTATGTCGTAAAGTTCTATATAATTAAAGGGATTGAACTTTGACCCACAGGGCTTAAGCTCCAGGACATACTAAAGAGTCACCTGTTTAATAGCTACATTTTGTTTCAAGCCAAAATTAGCATCCCATTAATGATTACCACAAATGACCAGATGCATTGTGCTAACCAAGCTAGCAAGCGGAACATACTGTTACCAGATAATTACTCAGTCTTTGAATACATACAGTGGGGCAAAAAAGTATTTAGTCAGCCACCGATTGTGCAAGTTCCCCCACCTAAAATGATGACAGAGGTCAGTAATTTGCACCAGAGGTACACTTCAACTGTGAGAGACAGAATGTGAAAAAAAAATCCATGAATCCACATGGTAGGATTTGTAAAGAATTTATTCGTAAATCAGGGTGGAAAATAAGTATTTGGTCAATAACAAAAATACAACTCAATACTTTGTAACATAACCTTTGTTGGCAATAACAGAGGTCAAACGTTTACTATAGGTCTTTACCAGGTTTGCACACACAGCAGCTGGTATTTTGGCCCATTCCTCCATGCAGATCTTCTCGAGAGCAGTGATGTTTTGGGGCTGTTGCCGAGCAACACGGACTTTCAACTCCCGCCACAGATTTTCTATGGGGTTGAGGTCTGGAGACTGGCTAGGCCACTCCAGGACTTTCAAATGCTTCTTACGGAGCCACTCCTTTGTTGCCCGGGCGGTGTGTTTTGGATCATTGTCATGTTGGAAGACCCAGCCTCGTTTCATCTTCAAAGTTCTCACTGATGGAAGATTATCAGTGGTCTTGTATGTCTTCCATTTTCTGATGATTGCTCCCACAGTTGATTTTTTCACACCAAGCTGCTTGCCTATTGTAGATTCACTCTTCCCAGTCTGGTGCAGGTCTACAAAACTTTTCCTGGTGTCCTTCGAAAGCTCTATGGTCTTGGCCATGGCGGAGTTTGGAGTCTGACTGTTTGAGGCTGTGGACAGGTGTCTTTTATACAGATGATGAGTTCAAACAGGTGCCATTCATACAGGTAACGAGTGGGGGACAGAAAAGCTTCTTACAGAAGACGTTACAGGTCTGTGAGAGCCAGAGATTTTCCTTGTTTGAGGTGACCAAATACTTATTTTCCACCCTAATTTACGAATAAATTCTTTACAAATCCTACCATGTGAATTCATGGATTTTTTTTCACATTCTGTCTCTCACAGTTGAAGTGTACCTCTGGTGCAAATTACTGACCTCTGTCATCATTTTAAGTGGGGGAACTTGCACAATCGGTGGCTGACTAAATACTTTTTTGCCCCACTGTACATTGTTTTCACATGCCTGCAGTACTGTTAAGAACAACATACACTCCAGGAATCAGCAGCTCGTTGAACAACTTTTAGCAGCAGTAACTACGTTGCATGACCCAGTTTTGGCCGAGCTTTAGCTGTAGGACCTCACATTTGGCTCTAGAATACTTTGGCACACAGAGGAGTTCACAACTGATTCAATGACAACAAGATGTCCAGGTGTTATGTCTGCTGAACAATCATCACACCCCCACCATTGTACTTTATAGTTGGTATGTAATGTTTGTGCTGATATGCTGGTTCTCACCGTGGCGCTGTGCATGTCAACCAGTCATCTCCACTTTGGTCTCATCTATCCGATACTTCAGTGTCTATTCTAAAATCTTTGCTGGTGTTTTTCCTCGTTGGCATTCTGTTGACACACATTTCAGAACAGCAAAAAGCCTAAACATCTTCCTTTATACAGGTGTTCACACTTGGTGATGATCAATCATTGGATTAGCAACACTTTGCTGCTTATCCTCTTAATTTATGCAGAAGTGGTAAGGGTAAAGAAAACTCTACACCTTGCTTGTTAAAGCACCAGCTTTCCTATGATATAACTCAGATCCACAACACTAATGAAAAAAGCATCACTTCTTCCTTTGTCTTTGCCTCATTAGTACTGGCAGCTTCTACCCCTACCCTGCCAAAAACTATTGTGATGTTATGTCACCTTGTCTCTTATTTAAAGTGCAATCACTCCTAAATATATCAAACAACAAACAGCGTATTCTCATTTCCATGTCACTGTCACTTTTGCACAAGTAAGACAGAGTAGTCACCCCGACTTGGAGAGTTTGAAGGGATCGTGGTTACTTAACCAAGTGCCTTTAAGGAACTGATAAAGTAAAATATGAATGAAAAGGAACCGAATCATTAAGTGGTAAAAAGAAAATGAGTGCGAACCACAGTCTGCTGATTGACCGATGAGTTAAAACACTGGTTTCTCCTCAACCACGTGATGCACTCTTTGTTTTAGAGACCTGCTAAATTCAAGTAGGTCTTATTAGTGTTATTATATTTATATAGCGCTAATTTACAACAACAGACAACTCAAGGAGCTTGGTATTTTTAAGGTAAAAACCCTCCAATATTAGTAAGAAGCCCAAACAATCACACAGCCCCTATGAGGAAGCACTTTGGCGACAGTGGAAAAGAAAAAACTCCTTTTTAACAGGAAGAAACCTCCAGCAGAACCAGGATCAGGGAGCGTCAGGGAAGGACTGTTTGTCAGTTACTTTAGGGGCTCCATCATAACATGAAGCCTTTTCTATCTAAATGTGTCTGGGGCTTTTCAAACTTCACATTAGCTCTAAACACAGGATGCAGTTAAAGTTATCCCATTTTGTGAATGATTTCCTACATTTAGTTATTGTCTTTGGATCTGCCGCCCCTCCCTGAGCCTGGTTCTGGCAGAAGTTTCTTCCTGTTAAAAGGGAGTTTTTCCTTCCCACTGTCACCAAAGTGCTTGCTTTTATGGGGTCATATGACTGTTGGGTTTTTCTCTGTGTTATTGTAGGGTCTGCCTTACAATATAAAACGCCTTGAGATGACTGTTGTTATGATTTGGCACTGTATAAATAAAATAAAATAAAATTGAATCTTTTTATTTTTCAATTGTTGTTGATTAGATTTTGTTGCATGCTGTTAGACGCGCTCACGTTTAGCAGTTCATTGTAGTTCTGCTCCAGTAACATCGTGACTGACAGTGTCCTGCTGAGCACTCTGCTAATGAAACTCATTCCCCTGCACGTCTGTCTCCATGGTAGCTTTACAACTCCACCAAACCAGCTCCTGGCTGCTGCAGGCTATAACACACATCTCAGCTCCAATCAGCTCCTGCAACTGTACCAGCTTCTCATAAAGCAGGCCTATTACTTTCTGTACAGTCAAGCACGCTCCCGGCTGCCTATCTACAGATTGGAGGGTGTCATCCACGACAGGCTGAACAGTCTTCTGATTCTAAAAACCTAGAAAAACAAAGCAAAACACAAATAACTTTAACATCTACCCCACCTCAAACACAATTATAAATTCACGATCACAATCAAACTGTTTTTCAGAGCAGAATACACACAACATCATTTAATTGGATGTCATTATCAAAGTAATTATGTCATAATAACTGTAAAATGGGGTTTGTTATGTCAATATCGTAATGTAATCAGTGTGCGATTTTGACACAGTAATTACTCCATGATCACAAGAACAAAACCTATTACAAATAATTACCAACCTTCCATAATTCACTGGCAGTCATTTGCTGTGGATGAAGAGGCAACTTGGGGGGGGGGGCACATTTAAAGAAAACAGAAGGCAGAGGAGGGCTAGCTGCCTACTTCAGGTAGACTGTCTCAGGCAGAACAGAGACAGGAAGAAATGCCCAGCGGGAGGGCCGGCTCATTATGGTATCCTGTTACAGCCCGAAGCAGCCTACCAGCTACAGTTTAGTGGATGTTACAGACTCGCTCGGCCTCGCTTTCCCTCTGCCCGCGTCTGTTCTCACAGGAACAAAAATCACTGGTGCAAATGAAAGTAAGAGTAAAAGGTCAAGCTCCTTTTTAAAAAAATTATTATTATCGTCATTGTATTTTTGGGATGGCCGTATCTCTCTTTTTTGTGTTTTCTAGCAACTGTAAACGCTTCTTTGTTTTAACGCCCCCCCACCCTCCCTTCCTGCCTTCTGTTACTCCATTTTTATTACCCGCGATGATTATACATCATTGAGCCGGCCCTACCTTTTCATTTCCACAGAACCAACTCCCAATTATGCTCATCAAAGTTGGAGGGGTGGGGTGGAGGGGGGGAACTGGTTTTGGTTTGAGTTTCAAATGCCACCAGACTTCCTGTTGCTGGGAAAGAGAGCTTTGAAAGAGCTGCTGAAGAGATGTGTTTTTTTTTGTTTTTCCTTCCCCCAAATGATAAAAGCCAGTGTTTCCCAGACATGACGCGCATCTCCAAAATGACTCTTCAAATGACACCGTAAAAGTCTCGCAGTGTGGCGAACACTGGCTTGTTTACACAGAGACACATGTTAAAAACAGGCCGAAAAAACAACAAAGAAAAGCATCAACTTTGGATTAGAGTTGGAAAAACACCAGCTTTCCTATGATCTAACTCAGATCTGCAGTATTTATGAAAAAAGCATCTCTTTTGCCTCATTAATACCGCTAGCGTCAACCTCTGCCCTGCTAGAAACTGTTTTGATTTTATGTCAACCATTAGCAGAGGTGCTGAGAGGCTCCAAAATATAACGAGTTTTTTCGACAAAGCCACAACTTTACGAATTTCAGGAGAGGACGTACCACACAGTGAGATGCTGGGGGAAGCATGTATGTGTTTCTGTGTGCTTTAAGTAAATTTGAATAAATTCCACAGCCTGATTTGCTACCACAGACGCCAAACCGAAGTGTAATTGCACACAACTTTATGAGATCTAGTTGGCATAGTGGGCGATTCAGCAGAATGAGAGCAAGCATGGGTATGGTATAGAGATTCTGTCTATGGGATACGCGCCGGCACTGCCATGCAGGCATTAAATAAAAGGCGTACATTGTCTGTCGTTTTCTGTGGTAATTCTGTAAAGGTTATGTGGGAGGCGTCGGAGCAGAACAAGATTTTGCCTGCCCCCGTCTGTGTTTTCCCTCATTTATCACCAAATTACAGTTCAGGATTTAATTAAATCAAGTCATTACTTGGGTTTCAATGGCATCTTACAGTCAGGAGAGGGGAGAACAGGAGCAGCAAGTTCACGAGCTACCCAGCAGTTTATGAATTGAGTTTGTGGAGTTTGGTACACCTTTATAACTGCTGTTTAACACAAATACGTAATCAGAAATCACATGGCAGCAACCCAATGCATTAACCATGTAGACGTGGTCAACACGACCAGCTGAATTTTAAATCAAGTATGAGAATGGGTAAGAAGGGGATTTAAGTGGATTTGAAAGCTGGTCTGAGTATTTTAGAAACTGCTGATCTACTGGGATTTTTCTGCATCCATCTCTAAGGTCTACAGAGAGTCATCAGAAAAAAGAAAACATTGAGTGAGCAGTAGGAAAAAATGACTTTTTAATGCCAGAGGTCAGGTAAGGTAAGCTGTTAGGGAGGTAACTCAACAATTACTTCAAATAACCGCTCATTACCAACTTAGGTGTGCAGAAGAGCATCTAAAACACATTTGAAACCTTGAAGCACAGCAGCAGATGACCCCAGCTCCTGGCTGCTGCAGGTTATAACGCACATCTCAGCTCCAATCAGCTCCTGCAACTGTACCTGCTTCTCATAAATAAGGAGACATGCCTAAGAACAGGAAACTGAGGGTCCAGTTCACATGGGTCTATTTAATTTTGATTTCTGCTGTCCCCTTTGGACCTATCTGGGCCCCTTAGTACCAGTTAACCATTATTTAAGCATCACAGCCAACCTGAGTATTGTTGCTGACTGTGTCCATATCTTTATGACCACGGAGTCGCCATTTCCCAATGGCCGCTTCAAGCAGAATAACATACCAGGTCACAAAGTTCATATCGTCTCAAACCGGTTTCTGGAACATGTCAGTCAGTTTGCTGTACTCAAATGACCTTCACAGTCACTTGATTTCAATCCAATAGAGCACCTTTGGTATCTGGCGGAACGGGAGATTTGCATTTGGTTGTGCAGCCGACAAATCTGCGCAATTATGTCAACGTGGAAGAAAATCCTGGAGGAATGTTTTCAGCTCCTTGTTGAACGTATGCCACAAAGAAGTAGGGCAGTTCTGAACTTGAAAAGGTGGTGATCTGGTACTAGCAAGGCAGACTAATAAGGCATCCAGTGAGCATAACTATATGGGAGTTCCTTTCTCAAAGTGCAAAACATAGTGGTGAGAAAACTGATTTACTAACGTCTGCAGCACTCAGTTTACTGCTAAATGCATTGATAATGAACACTCTGCTTGGTATTGAACATACGTGTATGTTAGCTATTCAGCTATTTATTGTAGCAGTATGCACAGTGTCACTCCAGGATCCAGTCTGCATGAGTATTCATTGAATATGTATGGACAGGCATGTTTGAGGCCTGATCTTTGCTTTGCCTGCTGTTTCCTTTATGTCATTAGTCTGTCATTACATAACAACGTGCTCTGCTGTATTATGAGCTTGTAAAAGGGCCCAATCAGAAAATGCTGTAGTTTCTGACACCCCTGTTTGGACACATTTCTCTCGCTGGTGTTTTCCATACTCACAGCCAAAGGCACTTGCCTGATAATGTGCACCTCTCACTGGCCTGGGAATGGTTTACCTTGGTAATTAGTGTTTGTAAGCTGTGCCAAAGACATAAGATGAGGCACCTGGTGACGAGCCTGCATTCACACACTTGCAGTATATACACACACACGCCTGGGAAGCCGAGGGAGCAACAGCTGGTTTTCAGTGCTTAGTTCAAAGTCTGGCCTGCATTTTTCCTACTCCTCACAAACAGAGCTGTGAGAAGGCAGCACACATGGAGGCCACTGGCATGTTAGGAACAACTGTAAATAGAAGTGAGAAATACCTGTAGAAGTTCTTGCTCTGCACAGCCAACACACCTTAGAAAACATAAAGGCATTTAAACAATGACGGCTAACTTCTCCACAATTGCCCTTCACCAGAAGCTTTGTAGCAGACTGTGTAATTCCAGCATCTCCAGACCTGTCATTTAACCCCCGGAACTGGTTTTAACCAGCTCAACGGGACTTTCTGACTACTGTGAGAGACAACGGAGACATGCCGAGTTAATGCAGCGGGTCTTTGCAGTTCAGTTGTGGTTTCTGGGTTGAATTAGATTTGTTGTTAACATTCACAAATATCTCAGTTCTGCACTGAGCATCAGGGTTGACATAAAGCATTTAAAGTCAACCTCTTGGTATCCAAAAACCACAAAGTTCCAACACAGGAAGCTATGAGGCCTCCACCTTTTGTGTGTATGTCAACCACGACAACCACAACCAATAAGACCTCTTTCAGGTTTCTGGAGGGAGTAATTATTTGGTACTTCCGAGGGGAAAAGCTGCTAGATGGGGCTGGATGCTGATTGGTAAAGGGCATTAAAAAAAAAAAAACTAGATAAAAAGATTTTTTTTAAAAACCCAAACTTGCATGTGTTTTGTAAGATTTTGTTCTTTCTACTTCTCTTTCTGTTGTGTTTTATGCAGTTTCACTTGATTTTTGTGTGTTTTTGCAACATTTTCCATTTGCTGATGCTTTCTTATGTCGCAGTGCATTTGACCTTTCAGGGCCACCATACTTATTCACTGTGACTGAAATGAAAGGAAAGCTGTTTCAGCATTCAACAAAAAAGTTGGACACTGAAACTTCATATTGTGGCAGGATATTTTAATCAAAAGCTTGGAGGCGTTGGAGAGAGATTAGCTTTTCTGCTTAATTTCAAAACTCATCACTGTTACCATACAAACTGACAGTTTTTAAATCATTAGACACCAGCTGTGGACAAACATCTATCCACTGCCACCCCAGAGACTTCCTAAGTGTCTGGGACAGCTTTTGTGAGTCCTATCACCCTGTCATTTGAGCTGTGCCAACCTCCAGAAGCCTCTCATCTTCCCTTGGTTTTTGCATTCATTTAATCCTTAGAGCTCTGTTTCAGTGCCAGCACATAATGGCCGTGCCACTAAACATAGATCCCTGGTGTTTACATAAATAGAGACATAGGTGAACACTTGCATGAATTGCAGATGGTAAAATTAGCAGAAGCTTACAGATAATGTTGACTTTTTAATTTGTATGGTCTGATTTAAACATTTGAGATTATCATTGGTTGACAATATAAAATATCAGGAGATTTGAGACAGAGACCTTATGTTATACTGATGCATGGACAGAGCTGGCAATGTCCACTCTTTTAATTTGCTCAGGCTTCAGTTTTTGCTATTAACCCACCTACCAGGCCACATTGGCCTATAATGTGACTGAGTATTAATAGCATTTAGAAAATGACAGGCTTGTGCATGGCAGTTCTTCAGCCCATAGACGTTCAGTGACGTTGGTGCTCATAAGCTCAGTGTTTCCATTCCAACAGAACAGGGTGGCGTCAAAGTCCGAGGTGCCAAACACGATCGTTACAGGGTTTAAGTCCATTACAGTCTGAAGCTACTCTCAGCTCAAACACTTAAACATCCAGTGATTTTAGAAGAGAGCCAAGCGTCTTGTGATTATACTAAATTAACAACTATGTAACATCATATGTGATTCATTGTGAGTGATTTAAAGACGCACGTAAAAGAGTGCAGCGAGACTAATAGCTATGGGATCGCTCTGTGCAACCAGACATGTGGATCAAAGTTGACACAGTTGGAAATACTTAGCAGTGATAACACATTTTCCTGACCTCATGAATACACATTCACAGACTATCACCGTATTAGGTTGAAATTGTCCTATGAAAAAGTCATGACTGTTAGAGCAACATTAGCATATGTGCTAATTGTGGCATGTCGTCACATCAAGTGTTCATATGTCTGCTCCTCTCTTCCTCCCAAATGCTGACATTTTGTCATGTTTTCATGAGAAACAAAAAACGTGGGATCTGGTTGCACCGTTTGGTTCAGGTCAAATGTCTAAATATAGACGTGCACATACATGTATGTCTGTGCTTCTAACCTTATTACACAAGGACATTACTTCTGATTGGACCACTTCCAAAGTCATCCCGCCTTCCTATGCAACTTAATTAGTTCTGATTAGATCTCTCCAGAATTTTTTCATCTCTTTCTCTTCATTCTTTGACGAAAGCATCAGTACATCCCATGTCCTGGTGCTTTTAGTTATTAGTGTCATTGACGAAAACTAAGACAAAAATTATTGTTCAGAGGAATTAACATGACCCTGTGGTTACTGGGGGTCCACTTGCAGCTCAGTTATTATTGACTGTGTTGTTGCCTTGTCAAAAAAAGTACCAAACCCCACAGAAACAAACCTGTGATAACAAGAAGTAATCAGGTTGTTTTTTTTTTTGCTTCTGAACTTCAGAGCTTGGAGTAGTAACAAACTGGCTTTATTTCTGATTTCTATTTCTTCCTCTGAATGATGATGCTTTCACTCTTTATTTTACATGGTGACGTACATTTAGACAATAAGGTGAATGCTTAGCCAATCTATTCTTATTTTTATATCATTTTATATTCATATTTACTGGTTTATCAGGAATACAAAGAAATGTTGAGCTAGAACTTACTATATTAGGACAAAGAGTGCAAAGCTAAGACTATCAAGCTAAGCTGTATTCATAAACTGTACAGTTAAAAGCACCAACAACACAAACATGGTCCAATTCAGTCACAACAGTTGGAGAGGTGACAAAACATTTGTCTTACCATCCTGTAAAGATGTTTATGGAAGCTTTAAGTTCAGATTTTTAATTTGATTTTATTGGAGTTTACTAGTTTTTAGAGCCAGCCTAAAGTGGCCAATAGCAGAACTGCAGTTGTTATGCATATGAGGTTCATTTTTCAACCCTGGAGGCTGTTTTTTTGGCTGTGATGCAATAACTTCGGGCAATATAAAGGCACCAGCATACCCTCCCGTTGAGTGCTTTGCGCACCACAACATTATCATGCAGTCACTTTTATTTAGGCCTGACATTAAGGCACAGGAAGCTGCTGCAATAGCTAATGTCGCCACATCAGCTTTTTTCCACAAAGTGTTCCTACATATCCCTCCGTATATATGTATATCTCTGAGCTTCTGTACTGCAATACAATTAAATTGGCAGTAAAACTGAAGTGATGACTGGCTGAAGAGACACTTAAAAACACAGCAGCATTGCACCATGCAACAGGGAGTGACACCAAGAGCAAAACATCCCCATCTGATAAACTAAAGTCCACATAAACAGGCAACTTGTGGGATTGGTGTAAATGAAAAGACCAAGAGACCAAGAGACTGTGAGCTTTGGGTTTATGTAGGTTTGAGGAACCAAATCTACTTATTATCTCCAAGAAAAGACCCACTTATTCAAACACATTTAAAAATGGTGCAAAGGAACATCCAGTGTAATTCCAAAAGTGACTCTGTTGGTTCCTGACCAAAGATCTTCATGCAGGGAAATAACAAAAGTTCTTTTTCCTCCACCAGCATCTTTCTGTTGCACAAGGAGTCCTGTGCTGTTTGTGCCCTAATCTGGCTGTGCAAATACTGACTGCAGAAAGATCCACATTAGGGATCTACCATGGAAGAAATTGTTCAACATGGATTGACAATCGTTTCATCCTTCATGTTTTATGCTTTAGCTTTTTTTTTTAGGTTGAAAAACAGGTAAAAGTTTGGGGTATAACAAAAAAAGCCCTCTGCAACAGTAACGTTAACGCTCTGTTAGTGTTTCAGTAGTGCTATTAAATTTTGTGTAAATGGGCCATGGCAGAGACTTTGACAGAGAAGCTCCTCTGGAATGAGAAAGTGTCTTCATGACAGTAATAACACCCAGCATGTGTGTGCGTGCGTGTGTGCGTGCGTGTGTGCGTGCGTGTGTGCGTGTGTGTGTGTGCGCATGTTGCTGGTAGTTCATCAAAGTGGGTGACATATGTTAAAGCTTAACAACCAGCTCGTTCAAAGCTGACCCGCAGTGTTTTGTTTGTGCTGCTCAGGTCGCTGCTCTCTATCTCTGTTTGCAGAAGAAGGGAATGAAAAAGAAGAAGAGGAAGAAAGGGATGAGATAGAAAATGGGACCTGGGAGGAGAGTGGGATAAGGTACAAATGCATTTGTCAGCAGAGGAGTAGTGACAGACAGAAGGCAAATATTTACTGTGCTGTCCGGTGGACTTCCCTGCAGGAGGCTTGCTTAATGAAAGAGGAGGGCTGTTTAGAGGAGGGTGCACCTGGTCAATTAGCCACAGACAGAAGTTTGTGCACAAACAGTCTGCTGCTGTGCTGGTGGTTTAAATGTGAACGTAGGTGTATGTTTGTTTGTTAAATTGTCTTACACCTTTCTTCATTTGGAATGTGCGAGCGGTGTCTTTGGGGGTCAGGCGGTGATTGTTTAGGCGAAGCACAGTCAGGGGAGGTATGAGGTGAAGTGTGTGGTGTAAGGGAGAGGGGGGGTGAAGGCTTTTCCAGCTCCTCGTTATGTAAACAGTGTTTATGTTGTCCGCTAAGAACCCCCAGAGGGATGTTTAGGCTGAGGCCTTCATCAACTAATGCAGAAGCCATTAGCACCAAGAGCGGCCACACACACACACACACACACACACACACACACACACACACACACACACACACACACACACACACACACACACACACACAGAATCTTCATTTTTTAAATCTTTCTGGCTGTTTGAGGGAGAAGGAGCCACACACACGAACAAAACAACACATTACAAGATGATACTCATATGTACTCATGTGTACATGTGTGAGTGTAATGAAGGGAAAGGAATTGTTACTCCAAAACATCATCACAAAAAAATATGCCATGTGGTTTCCATCCAACAAAAACAATGCCGTTCTCTTTATGTCAGTAACACTACATCCAGCTCTCTTTTCCCTTAATTTAATCAAGATCATAGCATTAACAATGCCTCCCTACAAGGATCACATGCAAAGTACACAGCATGTACTGTATGTACAGTTCGTACAATCAAATGAATGCTCCGGGTGCACTGATGGCTAATTAGAACTGGCGGCAAACGAGAGTGCGCAAGCCAACGTTCGTGAAAAATAGGAATAAAGAGATCGGGGAAGACACGAAATCACCCGAGGGTGTGTTCAGACATCAGAGGACCGTTTTTGTCTTTTTGTTCTCCTGTTTGTTTTGCAACTGTTATATGTTTAGCTGTGGTTGCTCATGTCGCCAGCATTTTAAGCAGAGCAGGGCATGAGAAGCACGCAGTTGGAAAGTCTACTTTGATCCAGTCTTTCTCTTTGGATGTAATCTCATTTTAATGTTTGTCAAATTATGTATTTGATATCTCGTTTGTTTATATTGTGTCCGTGTTGTGTCTCTAAAACAAGTTATTCTTTGTAGTGAACTTAAAAATACATTTTGACAATTGGGAAAAAGGTTAAAAAAAAGGGAGAAATTCAGTTCCGTGGCTGAAAAATTAACCCCAAGAGACGTGCAAAAATTGCAGATCTCGGGTTGGTCATTCCAAACTGCCTCAGAAAGTTAGTTGATCCTAAGTGGCAAATTTCAGAGTCAAAAGTAAAGGTGGCAAAGAAGTTCCTCTTCTGAATATGCAAGTTTGCAAATAAATGAGTAGAGTTCAATTTTCAGGGTAGTTTTGTTTTATTTAAGAGAGACGTAACATCAATCATAGATTGGCTGTGTGCCACATTAAAATCAATCAGTCACCAGTTACACATACTCCCGATCTCAAGTCTATAAAGGACATCTGTCCACAGAATCAGTTTCTTCCATTCCAATCTCTTTGCCACCATGATGAAGACCAAAGAGCTGTCAAAGGGCATTAGGGACAACATTGTGGACCTGCACATGAAGTTTGGTGAGAAGGTGTAAAATTGTTGGTCTGATTATTTGGACATGGTCTGTAGCTGCATGCATGATCTTGCCTCATGGGGTGAGGAAGATCATGAGAAAGGTGGTAGATCAGCCCAAAACTACAGGGGAGGAGCTTAACAATTATCTAAATGCAGCTGGGAAAACAGTCACCAAGAACACCACTGGTAATGCACTACAACACAATGGATTGAAATCTTGCAGCGCCTGCAAGGCCCCCCTGCTCAAGAAGGCAAATGTACAGATCCGTCTGAAGTTTGCTAGCAAACATCTAAAAAGCGCTGTGGCCAGATGAAACAGAATTAGAGCTCTTTGGCATCAAGTCCCCTGTGACTGGAGGAAGGGAAATGTTGAGTATGACCCAAAGAAGACAGAAACTGACTGTGAGTCACTGAAGACGTGGTCCCTGTCTTCAGAGCAACGAGATTGTAAGTGCAAGTTCATTGCATATGGTTGCAAGTTGTTGTAGTGCAGAGGTCTTAAAGCACTTTCTTCCCTGTTCTGACCAGAATTTGCTACACTAAGCTAACTATCTGCTGATTGTAGCTAGCTGTAGGTGAATGCAACAAGTGCTGCAAGAAATGATACCCAGATCTATTAAAACACTCAGGCTGAGGAAGTCAAGTATTAGCCTTTCATTGTTCATGAATCTCACACAATAACAGTGGTAAGACTTTTTTTGTGAAAATAAAAAGCATCAAAGTATGAAACTATTGTAGCTCTGTTTACCAGCCTTGACTTAGCATAAACTCAGCATGGGTGTCCTAGCATGCACATGTTAAAAAACCAATACAGAAGTCCCCTGTATTGTTTGCACCAAATACAGTGAAAATGTTTTTCAAAGATGTTGTCAAGTTCAACCACACACAGGATAAGAGCGCTGCTCCTCAGCGGTGTCGAAGGGCTTTGCAGATGCACCAGGCTGGATGTTTTGGACACAAAATCAGTTTGCATGTTGCGTTAGTAACCACATACATGCAAGCCTTTAACATGCATTCAGTGCAGTGTGACTCAGATGCAGCACCTGCAGAAGGGAGGCAAACTGAGCAGGATGGGAGTGGAAAGTGACTTAAGTAATGAGATGTGATTGGCTGAAAGGATGCCACAAGAAACACCGTCCTCTGTCCCTCTTGCTGTAGTTTCTGGAAGTGTTTATCTCACTCTTATCAGGAAGTCTTCCTCTTTCCTTCCTCTAGTGCATCAGTTGACAAAGGATGCCCACCACGCTATGTTTAGTAATGAGGTCTTAGAAGTGAAGTGACTGACTCATCAGACCACAGACTGATTTACTCATACAGCACACACACACACAAACAATGTCCAAGTGTGCAGTCTGCAGCCCTCAGGTACTCTAAACACACACATGCCATATTGCGTGCTCTCCCTGTGTTTAGTCTTAAAAAGTCCCGGGAACGCCCCTCCTTTGAAGCTTCTAAGAAGCCCCAGCGTGCTTTCCAGCATCCCCCCTGCTCTGGGTTTAGAGCTGCACTAGCCTATAAGGATTCAGTTAGAGTTCCACTGTTCATATTTTGTCTTTATGGGCATGTAAAACATTCTGTTTACATTACAATGCACCACAGAAGAGTCTATTAGCTGTAACAGGCTACCTGGCAAACCTCCAAATAATGAATAAAATAAACAGTGTGTGTATTCATCACCCGTCACAACCAGCCCGGCTAAATGGAGTAACTGAGAAACACTGAGACACGGGTGATAAAAAGTGGCTTAAAGAAAAATTCAGTCTTGAATTAAATTAGCTCTGTAGCTCTGAGCAGCGCAGAAAGAACACATAAAACATGAGATTTGTCAAATGTGTTTTGCCACTGGGAATGCTGTAGTTCCTCCAGCCAGTTTTCTCCCCGATTTCAAGTGAACAAGTGCTGTTCTTCCTTTAAGACATTTAAAATCTGTTACAGTATCTTTTGTTGCTGTGCTGCTAGATTTAGAGAGAATCATATATTCTGCTTTGACAAGTGCTATTAACCACCCCTGACAGCTTAGTGAAACAGATAAGTGTGTGTGAAATTATAACAACTTTTTTGATTTGGAAATAACACAGTTTGACTTCTATGGGCAGAAATCTGTGCCATCAGAAACTGCATTTGAATAAGTTAAATTTGAATTTGAATTGCTCAGATTGAATCTGAATTGTAACTTGAATAAATGCTTTTGAAAACTGAATTTGAATTAGTCTAATTTGAAATTGAATTTATGGTTTGAAAATGATCATCACTAAATTGAAATTGAATTTTATATTTTGAAAATGAATTGATTTGCTTTGAAACTGCATTTTATCTTTTAAAAATTCAGCTCTCGAATAATTTCAGTTTCACTTCTCACCATTTAGTTTCAGTTCTACAATTCAATTTCAGTTCCAAAATTCAGTTTTTTGGAACTTACATCCGGTTCCGGTTCAAGCGCAGATTAATAGAACTACGTTTTACTAGCGGACCGAAAGTGTTACTGACGGGAATCTACAGCGTCTTGAGCTGAATTAAGACTTCAGAAGTCATTCGTCATGTCGAGTTTCTCTTCTCTTCTGGCAGGACAGTAATGTGGCCTTGTCCTGTGAGCCACTGTAAGGATGTACTTAGAGTAGAACTGGACTGTCACCGGCCTCAGGCTCTTCACCCTTTTCAAAGACAAAGCAGTCATTTAGATAAAATATTAGATATTTACCTGTAAATGCACAAAGAGAATTTAGAAATGTAATTATTGTCAAGAGTGAACAAGCACTGATAGTGTAATCTACAGCTGTGGCCAAACGTTTAGAGAATGAGAAGTGTTGTTTGCTTATTTACAAAGTTTGCTGTTTCAGTGATAGTTGTATATCACATTATATCACTTCAAACAGAGGTGATCCAGTAATGCTGCACTAATGAATTAGACTAACTATTCACTTTAGCTAAAGTTATTAAGTTAGCTAAAGAGTTGGGATGCTGTGTAAGACATAAATAAAGCTAAAATACAAAGGTTTGGACACCGTTTTGCATGTTTCCCTACTGTAGGGGTCTCTGCAAGCATACAGAGGGGCACTCTGAGTGGGTCCAAGATGACAACTTTGGAATTCTACTAGAAACAGTCGATCATATTTGTTTGCCAAAGCTGAATCCAGGGCAAACTACGCTAAATTAGCGTTTTTAGCTAACAGCTACAATAAGCATAACAGTTACTGTACGGCTATCATTTGTTAACATGACGCTTGTTCTTATACATATAGTACATTTATTACCAACCTGAGAGTTTATCCGCTGGTCATTCGACATGACGAATGACTTCTGAAGTCTTAATTCAGCTCAAGACGCTGTAGATTCCCGTCAGTAACACTTTCGGTCCGCTAGTAAAACGTAGTTCTATTAATCTGCGCTTGAACCGGAACCGGATGTAAGTTCCAAAAAACTGAATTTTGGAACTGAAATTGAATTGTAGAACTGAAACTGAATGGTGAGAAGTGAAACTGAAATTATTCGAGAGCTGAATTTTTAAAGGATAAAATGCAGTTTCAAAGCAAATCAATTCATTTTCAAAATATAAAATTCAATTTCAATTTAGTGATGATCATTTTCAAACCATAAATTCAATTTCAAATTAGACTAATTCAAATTCAGTTTTCAAAAGCATTTATTCAAGTTACAATTCAGATTCAATCTGAGCAATTCAAATTCAAATTTAACTTATTCAAATTCAGTTTCTGATGGCACAGATTTCTGCCCATAGACTTCTGACAATAAAGACTGGATTTTTTTTACTTCAATATTTATAATTATCTAATTAAAACTAATGTGCATAAGAATGCAAGATTCTACTGTTTTTAGAAACTACTACTGTCTGTTTTGTACTAATATGCAGCCATGAGAGAAATAAAGGTCCTTAGATGAAAATAAGTGTTTGTAGTTATGTAGTATGTTACTTAACCACCAAGCCATCATGCCACTTGGTAAACAAGCATCTAAATTTCATGGACATAGTTCCTTATTCCCTAGAAAATTCCTGCTCCACTTTTGATCACCCAGGAACCATGAAGCCTTCATCCATCCATACTATATCTAATATCTGTAATGTACGTGTTGTTGAGCAGTAGTTCTTCATGGTTTCGGAAGGTCTTTTACAGTTTTTCTTTGGACAATGGCTGCTTTTGTTTCTGTGCATGAGCATTTTTTAAAGCCTGACCAAAAAAGCACCCAACTTAAATGATGAACCAGTTTTGGGTCTACACTTAACAGACAAGTAGCAAAGAAGCAACTTTTAAATGTATCTTTAAGGACTTTATTACTAGCACCCTGTTGGAAAAGCAAATATTTTATTCCAATTTCTTTAACTGAATCTACAAAAAGAAACAAACCCCCCATAAAACAAAAAAGACCAAACAAAACAAACAGAAAAACAAAGATAATACAGTTTTACAGGCATAAGATTGTATTTATGCATCAGCAAGGTGATTCCAAATGAGCAATTCGCTAAAAGCCTTGCAAATCTCTGCATGGTGTGCAATGCATCCTAACTACAGCAGTCTTGTCAAAGCCAATGGTATTGTGAATGCAGGAAAGTGCCATCAGATATAGATCATTCCAGCAACACAATCTGTAAAGTGTCTGATTAGCAACGGCTTCGCTTCTCAGGACAACAGTGGTCCCAAACGCACTGCCGATGCAGTTAAAGCACATGGATAGGAACACTATCGGTCATGGACTGGCCTCCTCAGAGCCCAGAATCTGGGACCATGGAGCTAAGTGAAGCTGTCATGGACCAAAACAGTAGAACACAAGCTTAAAAAACCCCACCAGAAACACGAATTATGCCCAAATTCTCACATTGCCGTCTTTATTCTCAAAGCAGAGACGCAAACAGGCAAACGTTACACATTATTATCCTATAATTAGAGCTGTTGCAAAATGCAGCCACACCCATTGATTCAGTGTCTTCACCACACCCACACATAACCTTCACTTATGTTGTGCTGGGTCTTTATCAAGCACAGTATCATTAAGTTTTTGTGTGTGGCTCCTCTTATAGAAACTGAAACAAGCAGCTTTGAATGGGGCCTGTTCCCATAACTCAAACCATCAGATACTTCTGTGCAGCTGAGCTCTGATTATGATACGCTGGGGGCACACAGAGCCACCAGTGTGATCTCTGCGATGGCAGATAAGGCTTCCTGCAGTGAGTCAGGCAGAGATACGAGAAAAAGGACAAACCCTGGAGGAAGACACCCGAAAATAAACCAGAGGAGAGCATGCATTTCACTATCAGATAAGCACAAAGCACATAAACAACAAAAAGCCCCCTTTTTTCTTCTCTGTCTTCAAAGTTCATGGTTGCATGTGAATATATTTGTGGAGGCAGTCATGTGAGTGCAAACACACACATCAATGCTGGTAGGTCAGTGTGTGTGAGGCAGGCAGATAGGAAGGGTTAAGGATCATTCCTGGAGGGAGCCAGCCGTTCCTCTGGTCTGTCTGGAGATAAGACCTTGAACACTTCTCAAAAAAAAAAAAAAAAAAAATACTCCCACTTCAGTCTATCATTTCTATTCCTGTCTGTCTCTCTTTGTCCTTGTTTACTTAGTACTGCCAAGTGTCTGGGGGACAGAAGAAGGAAAGAGCAACTTTTATATTCTGTTTAACTCCTCGACACGATGCTTGTTTGACATTAGATTGTGCCACATGCACCTGAAAGCATCCTAGAGAGTTCAGTGCATTTTTGGAAAAAGCAGGTATTAGATACATTACAGAGAAAAAGTATTCACAGACTTATGTGCAGTCCAGTGAAAAACTATGTGCATCCTTAAGGCTTCCATAGGAAATAACAGGGTAAGTAGCATCCAGGCACTGCCAATCAAATGCATGTAATTAACTGATCCTTAATAAGTGTGAGCACCTCTATAGAAGCAGACGTTTTGGCAATTATGCTGGTCTAGAGCACCCAGGAGTGTGTTATGCAACAATCAACAATCTTCCCAGGAGATGTCTGAGCAAAGTTACTCGAAGGTCAGACAAGACAAGATCTACATTTACTGGCCCAAGTTAAATTTAAAGTTCACGACAGTACAGTTTGTAAGGGTTGCTAGGGGAAGGCCTCTCCTCCCTGAAAACGAACATGGCAGGGCTTAAGGTTTGTTGCTGGAGCAACGTTCTTTGGACAGATCAGACCAAAGTGGACATGTTTGGCCATAGTGCACGGCACCATATTTGGAGAGAATCAAACACAGCATATGCAAACACCCCATGGCACCTGCCAAGCACAGTTGTGAAGGTTTGACGTTTTGGGCCTTTTTTTTTTATAGCAAATTGATTTAAAATTGATTTCTTTTTAGTTTCCCGTCGCTTCATTGCTTCAAGCACTCCAGACTGCTTCTTCCTTTGCCATACTGTCCTCAAAGACTCAAACACTTATTGTTTGCACAAAGTCACTGACAACTTATATGGACATATCCTAAGCTTCTCAGTGCTTCTCCTGCTCTGTAGATTCCCGACTTTGTGTTCCTGCCTTTGATTAAAGTATAGTACAGTATAACTTGCATTCAACTTTTCAGCTGATTAAGAAACTTTCTGCATAAAATGAGTTGAAATAAGCTGAAACCCCAACTGTTTGATTAACTGATACAACTCCCCCCTCTTTTCTGCGCACCGGTCTCATTTGACAGTGTCTGAGTTTATGCACTGTGGTGGCATAACAAATTCCTCCATGTTTTGTCGGTTAGCGTGGGGACCTTCAGAACGGTGACCCCAGACTCACCTCTGTGCGCAGCACTGGGCCAAGGGAACACGCTCTCCCCAATAATGAGATCATTACCAACAGTTAATTAAAAGCGATGCGTCTTCTAAAGCTTTGCCCCATATCGCATTGTGTCCAAACAATTACGTCCCTTGTGGACAACCAAGGATGAAAGGGTGAGCCAAATGGAGGAGAACGCCCATTGTCCTTCTCCTGAGAAACTGTCTTCTCTCGCTTTTTGCTTTTCAATGAATTCTTTGTGTCCGGCCGAGTCCTCTTGGGTTCAGAGGGACAAGGCTGTGCACTCTGAGCTAAGTCTGGTAGGAGCATGTGCACGGACGGAGGCCTGATGAGTGCGATGAAGCTGAGTGAATGTAGAGGGGCTGCCACAAACTCCTGGACACGGAAAATTTAGCTTTTATTATTCAGTCACACTGAAACACTCACGAAAATATCCATGCCCAAAATGCTGACTTCAAGTAATTTGATTACATGTAAATTTTCCATGTAATTTGTTACATAAGCATAATGTAAAACCTTAAATTTTAATGGCATCTGTTTTATTTACTTGATTTGTATACATTCAGATTATACTAAGCATATTTTCCTAATGATGCATTGAGGAAATAAGTAAATTTTTATTATATATTTTTATTTCAGTTACATTTACCTCTGAATGAAAAGCTGACCGCACACTTTGCAAAGAAACACCAAAATAAATAAACAGTTTAAAAGACATTTGAAAACTGCAAAAGGGATGAAATCAGTTTGATCTCAAAAATACAATTATCCAAAAATTTAAATTCAAAGAAAAGGCCCTCGATTAATATCTGTAGCGTGACTCTGCACAGCATTATTGACGTTTTTTTTGATCCCACCGAAAAATACATCATTTCTGTGTAAAGATATCTGACTCCCTTGTAGAAAAAAACACCATCCAACCAACAGCCATATTCCCCCGTCTCTCTATCTGGCTGCAAGATAATGCTGGAGGACACATGTTCCATACTCAGAGACTCTCATTCTCTTATCTGCTGGAAGCTTGCTGTTATTCACTAAGAAAGCCTTGGGAGAAGAACAGAAGTATTTTGAGGCTATCTCTTGGTCCGGTGCCACTTCCACTATCACTGAGAATATGTCTGAGTAACCTTGAGACAACCCTGGAAGGCCACCATCTGTCCTGAGAAAAGAAAACTAGAAGAAAAAACATAAAGTGAAATGTTATTGGACAACTGCTACAGTGCAGGGGCTCTTGATCAAAGGCTGCACTGTGCAAGTACGTTTGGAGAGGCCCAGGCTTTGGGGCTTTATTTACACAAGGCTTAGATTAGAAGCTGAACTATGTTAAAACTCAAATCACATAAATATGACTGCTTTGTGTTTTTGAGTCACTGCACATAAGTCTACTGTCAGGATATAGAGAGGAGAGTGATATGATAGTGTCCAAACTCTGCAGAAGTGTGCTGACTCTTAGCTAAAGTCAGGAAAGTCAGAATTCATGTTTGAAGGATGTGGAAAGGTGAACTGAAAGTGAGCTCCAAGAGGTTCAATGCAATGTGTGGAAAACTGCGGATCTTCCCCAAATGATGCTTAACCTCTGTGGGAATCTTCTGTCAGCTGCAGGTTGTTTGTCATTCCTTACATTTTAGTCTGTTAAACAACATTGAAGCTCACCTCATCTTCAACGGTCCTGAAGGTGTCTAAGTAGGACTTCTGTTCAAACAGTGCAATACTGCAACATGGGAACTTTGTCAGCTGTAGAATGCAGAAAATGCTCTTGTTTAAAAAGCATAGGGTGCAATTCAATAAGGTCACGATAGTACAAAATATAGACAAAGCTTCCAGTTCATAAAAATAATCCCAATACAGAAGCGCCTTGAATCTGCACCAGTTTATGAGCTCAGTCACCCGTTTAGGCTCATACTGAATAATAAATGAAGTCTATCTTGGCCCTGCTATGTTTTGAAAAAGGAGGCTTATTGGGTAAAAACTTGTGATTGACAAGAGGTTAGCCATTGAGGAAGCAATTTCACAGTAAGCCTTGCTCCTCTTTGTCAGAGCTGGCCCACCGTGCCTTTGACAATAAACTATGAATGTGAGTTTTGTGAAAATTGCATTTTTTAAAAACAACGTATCTGTGTTGGAAGGAATTTGTTACATAATCCAACTGTAAAAATGTGTAGCCAATTTAAAAATGAACAGGTAACAGCTAAAAGGCAACATCTTTTACCTGTTGCCCTAGCAGGACATAGGCATGATGCCAAACTGCTTAAAATCATCATATTCAGTCCTCTTTAAATCTTTCCAGTCCCTCACGCCACACTTGTTACATTTGTCCAGGAACTTGACCATATAAGGCTTGGACTGCGTCCAAACTAGAGGAAGGTGTAGACTTCTTAAATCTCCGTGCCTATTACAAAACAACAAAGATAGCTACAGAGCCACTGGAAGGCACAAGTATTTCATGTTGTTTCAGCTATAGCACTTCCTGTTACACACAGTACAGAACATTCAAACAGTGGCTAATATCAAAGGCATCTTATTTCCTTCTCTAGTTCTTTTTTTTTTTTTTTTTAAACCAGATGGGTTCATGCGAACAAGTGCTCCAAAACATCTGTTTGTAATACTGGTAATTCTGGGCATTGGGCAATGATGGACAGAATATGGAAAATGCTATCTGATTTGCACACAACAAAGGAATAAATCAAAAACGTTTTTGTTGAAATTTAACCCCCCCCCCCAAACGTTTACCATCACTACGACACGGCTGGCATTACTACTCGTGATGTTAGCTGTGCTAGAAGCCATAATGTTTCTGTTTTGTTTTTTCGTGGTTCTCTTTCTTCAGCGGTGATCTGGCTCTCGGATGAAATCAAAACCTCCCTTTTTTGAAAGAGGCCACAGAGATTTACTCTCCAATTAAGCTGTTCCTTTTTGTTATTATTATTATTTTGTTTTAGCAGAGGACACATCCGTTTTCCATTACCTTCCTCCACAACATCCCTAATTGGACAAAGGACAGCGTGCCCGCAAGTCAGGAATATGATGTCACATGGCCTCATAACATCATAAACATGACAAGATGGCGTCCCTGGCAAACACATGTCTGTAAAGGACTCCTTCATTTGTTCTGTTTCTGGCCCGTTTTCACCGCTCTAATCATTTGAAGACATTAGAGTTCAGCCATGTAAACAGAGAGTGAGGTGTTGTGTAAATGTTATGCTCTCTGTGACACACCTCACACCATGTGTTGTGTTATTGAATCAGAATTAATTACGGTAAGAGCCCATCAAGCATAAATTGCCTTTGTTGTAGTGACAGAGTGGTTTGTTTTCATTTGGAAGGTGAATTATCCCCCCAGTAAGAAATGTTCAATATTGGTTACAGTGCAGAGCACTTTGAAGTTAAACTATAACCCTGTTCTCAGTATCAGGGAGTCCGCCTGTCTGTCTGCTAGTGGGAAAAGTGATAAATAGAGACAGACGGCAGGATTGCTGACTGCAGCAGGAGAAAATAGGTCTGAGTAGAAAGAAGACCTGCTGAGCTGTGTACAGCAGGAGCAGGGTTAATAGGTGAACGCACAGCTCGCTTTTACCTCTGGCCCAGAAGGCCGTTAATGTGCATTTCACTCTAGAACATGGCTGACAGTATGACGATACTGACGGCTAAGATAATCCCTCATGTGTGTGATTGATCTGAAGAGGCACAGCAGACGGCTCCAGCTGGAGATCAAAGGAAAGCCTCTCCTGTGCAGAAAAGGGGGGGGGGGGGGGGGGCTTTGAGGTGCGTCCCGCCCCCATCCACCAGGGCCAGATGTTCTCCGCTCTCCGTGTCCCATCATGCTTGATAATTGCACGGCGCACTGTAGGCTCTGTCCATGCCCCCTTGACATAAAAGTAAAGTGCCTGGTGGGGCGCTGGGCTCAGCTGAGCTTTGGATTTGTCCTTCAGTCCCACAAGGGCCCAGAGTAAAGCGGTGCGATCTTTGGCAGACTGGCAGCTAGTGGGACTGGAAATAAGGGCGGTTTGCGTGTTCTTTTTTTGTGTTCACACTACATGCAAGCTTTCATTCCCCATGTGTGTCTTTGCATGCTAAAGTCCAGCTAGGTTACGTGCGCTTCCCTTGCTGTTACAGTGTGAGTCACCACCGTCGGCCCCGGGGGCCTGTTCCATTGGCACCAATCCTCCTCTCTGTGTTGCCATCATTATAGGTGTCCCAGAGAGTCGTGGGGGCTGAAATTAGGGCATGCAGGGCCAGATAATGACAAGGCAGACATGCAGCAGACATGACACTAGCTTTTACTGAGGCAAAGTGGCTCCATCTGTCCAGAGTCGACCATTATTTTCCAGCACCCCCGCTGTCACCGCTTTTTGGTCAGTGAACCCCGATGAGAGGCTCCTCTTGCTGGGCTGTCTACGTGAGGCAGGTGCCTCCTCTGTCTGTCCTCCAGGGGCCAGATTGCAGATGATAAGTGTTAAAAGGGTGCAGGTGGTGCATCAGCAGTGCACACTCAGCTCTTACAATCTTTGTCCATTGCTAGGTTTTCTATCGTCACTAACCATTGGCTGATCCGGACAGCATCTTCATCCCTTCTGTCTTTGACCCCAGTGCACCTGTGCTACTGCGAATAAGCTTGGAATAGACATGCACTTGTTTTTATTTGTTCATTCATAAAAGCTCTGCCTTATCTCAGGTGGGGTGGGGGGTAGGGAGTTGGAACAGTAAGACTATTGAAAATGTTTCAGTGAATGAATCCAGATGTGATTTGCAGCTGTTTTTAAGCGATCTGATCCTATATTGTTATGCTTAAAATTATTCATAGCCTATATTTCTGACATGTAGCCTGCTAAATGTTGAAATGATACACAATCATGGACACACTGAACACTTAACATAGTGTAACTCCCACAGCCATGTGCTCACCTAAGACCCATACCCATTACTCAAATGTCGATAAATTCCACCTACAGCAAGGGAAGGATGTGTTTACCTAACATACAGTGCTGTGCTTTGATTTCTCCCATATTGCTCCGCATTGTTTCCAACCTCCAGTTTCCCCTAGGTCATGTACCTTGTTAAATCACTAACAGAGGCTATAAACACAGCCTATCTCCTACTCAGAGAGAGAGAGAGAGAGGGAGGGGGAAGTCAATGCAAGCTAGCTAAACTGTTTTGTGCCAGCTCTTGGCACATTCCTCCCTTCCAAGTCATGAATGAACACTAATATAATATAAAAACTGTGTATTGCCCCTCCCATTGCTCCAACCTACCTGCAGGGTTGGCTCTGGAGCCTGTTTGACACGCGGCGGAGGTGTGAGGGAGCTAAGCAGGAGGCGGCAGCTGGAGAGGGACCGTAAAGCTCCCGTCTCCTCAGAGATCCCTCTGAACCTTTGATGGCGCTTCAATGTTAATGCTCTGAGCGCAGCCTGCAGATGCTGTAAAAGGGAGTCATTGTACAGGGTTGCTCTGGCCCGTGCGTGGTGTAATGCAGAAAGGAGGTATACGATCGGCAGTGTGTCCCTGTGGTTAACATGCAAGATTAAATGATATACTGTCATAAAACACTGGTCAGGAAATTCTAAACATATTACGTATACTGTGGGGAGGGCAAATATTAGAAACATGAGGCAAGAGTATGGATGGAGACATTGTGCATTTTATGTGCAAGCTACAGTCAGCACATTATGGAAATACAGTTTTATTTGTTGGTCCCATGTCTCAATGAGCTGCTTCTCAGTACAATTCATACACTGACTTGACTGTAATGCTTTCAATACTGAAGCTAATACCTTCCATAGACTGTAAATAAAAGATGGACACCACCCATTTGTCTGTGAAGGACTGTCACGAGGCTTCAATATCAGCACCAGCATCAGCATTTATTTATTTTTTAAGTCAAAAGTAACCATACTGTCATCAGCCTATGTAGACTGTCTATTTTTGATGTTGTTTTTTTAACGGTAGTCATAAAAAACCCAGAGGTTGTTGTGTCGCCGGAGCAGTGGGCGGGTGGGTGCAGGGGGGCTCAGCCCCAGTGCAGGGGACCTCTGGTGCATCGGCCCTACTAGGGGGCTCTCTAACTGGTGGGGAGGTTGTTATTAGAGATGGACCGATCCGATATTACGTATCGGTATCGGTCCGATACTGACCTAAATTACTGGATCGGATATCGGAGAAAAATAAAAAATGTAATCCGATCCATTAAATATCACGAAAGCACCTCACAAAACTTGCAACACGCCGTAACTCACCTCAGGTTAGCACGTCGGAGCAGTGTGCATCACGTGATAGAGCGGCTGTGGTCTGGATAGCATGTGGAGCTTCGCTAGCAACCCGGCATTTCATCTCCGACAAAGTTATCCCGAGAGAAGTAAAGCAAGTGTGTAAGTCCATCTCTGAATGTTTGTAAAGCATTCCTGCGTTAAGCTTAACAAGCGATATATGGAGCGACTGCCTCTTCTTGCTGCTACTTCAATCATGAAACTGCTTAACGATCAGCTGATCGGCTTTTCTGTCGCGAGTCCGTGTCTCTTGTTTGCTTTTGGCCCACTTTGCACCAGAAAGAGGAAACCAGCGGCTGAACAACAGCAGCACGTTTAAGCTTGATCAGCTATTGTTAGAATGTATTTAATATTACTTTCTACTCAAGGATCTTTTTCTACGTAGCTGACGGCTGGTAACTGTGCAGGGGCGGATCTAGCAAAGTTTAGCCAGGGGGGCTGATAGGGCATTAACAGGGAAAAGGGGGCACAAAGACATACTTTTCTTTCTTATTCTCATTTAAAATGTCTAGCTTTTAATAAATAATTATCTGACAGCCAAAGTTTTAATTTGATGCAAAATGAATAGAAGTCAATTACTGTATATAGTGACTATTAAGTCTAATATACCCTAGTAAGCTATACTACTTTTTCCTTTGGGAAGGTACCATCTGTGCAGTCTGCAATTTTGTTGAAGAAAGATGTTGAATCTATTTAATATTTCTTGAAAAATAATTGATTTCTGTGCATTTTTTTTCACACTGCATCAAATTAAGGTTGATTACGTTGATTAAGCATCATGAGGTGGAGCGTGAGGGGTGGTTCCCTATTTTTTATTTATTTATTTTTGTTGTTGCTGGGAGTTGGAACCCTATTAGTTAGGTTGCTTAATATTTATGCTAAGTACTCTTTAAAATACCAGAATAGGGAGGATGGTGTAGGTTTAAGTTTATTAGATTGATCAGTATTGCTGTACTATGAAATATTTTTTTTTGCATACAGGTATAACAGAATAGCTTTAGTGTAGTTGTTGTTTTAAACTTGAGTATGAACTTATACAAAATGCAGCAAGATATTTAAAAAACAGTTTTGTTGATTAAAAAACACCATATCGGATTCATATCGGTATCGGCATATATCCAAATTTATGATATCGGTATCGGTATCGGACATAAAAAAGTGGTATCGTGCCATCTCTAGTTGTTATATCTTTGCAGGTGGTCTCCTCACTACAGGAGCTCACTCTGCAGGTGGGGAGAGATATAGGAGAGGTGGAGAATGAACTCAACCTGGGTGTCTATTGTCTTGTGTCGTTTGGGAGATGATTGGATGATGGGGTGGGTGCAGTTTTCTCTGGGATGGAGTCGGGTGGGCTGCCCCGGACTCTGTGGGGCTGGGCGGTGCTGCTGCTGCGGGCCCCGGTCCGGATGGGCCTGGGCCCCCTTGCCCTGGTGGGTTCCAGAGTGTGGGGGTGCCTACTGGGGTCAGCGGGGGGAGCTGGTCCCAGGGAGGGGCCGCTTGCCCCTCCCTTTCTTCCCTCCCCATCCTCAGCCGCCTCCCTATTCCCGCTCTACCACACCCACCCACACACGCAGGGCTTGGGGTGCAGGTATGTCACCAGGGTGCAGGGGAGGCACTCCCCCTCTGTCCCCTTCTGGCCGCCTGTGCCTCAATTTTATTCGGCAACCTAGACATTCACATTACTCACACTCTCACATAACACATACATATAGGGCCTTGGGGGTGGGCACGTTTTACAGCATCCAGAGGATGGTCGGTGTACTCCAACCCACCTCTGGCGCTGGTGCCCTACCCTCAATTTTAAATGCATTTAGACACTAAGGGTTTTCGGGAAGAGCCGTGCTGCTCTCTGAGAGGAAGCTAGTACCATGCTGTCCTGAGCTTTAAATGCACTTTAGAACAGCACACAGCAACACTACATATGAGCGGGCGTAGGGATGTTTGGGGTCTTCACTCACCCCGGTTCTGTTAGCCGTCAGGGCTGGGGGGCTGGGAGGAGGTGCTGGCCGTCAGACTGGGGTCTGGGATGCGGGGCCTCCCTGCTACTGCAAATAAGGAGGTGGTCCGCTTGCCTCCACCCCAGAGAGAAGGGTTACATCTCCTGGGTCTAGGTGCGGCTTGCCCCTCTGAGGGCGGGGGTACCTGGACCTGGGATATAGAGTATGTTTGGGGAGTGTGACTGTCTGTGCAGTGTCTATTTGTGTCTGTCTACACGTTGGGTGAGTGCCGAGTATTTGGTTGTGCATGGGGTGGGAATGCACGTCTGTGTCCGCGTGTGCCTGTTCGTCTGTGTCTATATGTCAGGTTGGGTCTTAGACTCAACCTCTCTGGGTACATCTCAGGCCCTCTAAAGTACGGAGGCCTATCTCCCCTCACCACACTCCCTGCCGGTGGTTGATACCCTCAGACGTTGGTGTGTTGGTGGTCCTTGTCGTCTGGGGCTGGGCGCTCACTCCTGGTGGCCGATTGGCGGGGCCGGGCGCCTGTGGCCCGGCTGGGCTCCTTCCGGGGGGTGGGATGCCCTCAGGCCTCTGGCCTCTGGGCCTGAAGCTCGGTCCTCTCTGGCACAGCTGGCTGCCGGCAGAGCCCGCGGGCACGCCACTGCAACCCCCTCTGGCCTCTGCTCCGTAGCTGCGGGGTGACCTCTCCTTTGGGGCTCTACTCAGCTCTTCCCAGGAGGGTGGCACGGTTCTCCCCCCTTTGGTGGTCCTCCTCGGGTCCTTGTACTATGGGGCCTCTGGATATCTGGGGCCTGGATCTCCTCCATACCTGCTTCATACCCTGGTGGACGGGGCTATGGCTCCCCACACTCCCTAGCAGATCGTTACATGGAGAAACCTTTGGAATGCAAGCATGCTGATCCACACAGGTGTGCACACAGGTGTACACACGGGTGTTCACAGACGCGGACTACAACTTTCTTGGCTGCTGCCTCAAAGCACATTGTGCGCTGTCTATCTTGCGTGCTGCACAATATCGTTTATTATTTAGTATCTACTGATATCTACTGCTAGCTAGTTTATTGTGAAGGTGCTGTTTTTTTTATTATGTTGCTCTTTGTTGTTTGCTTTCTCTTCTGTTTTTTTTCTCCATACAGGTGATCCAGGTGTTTTGTTTGTTTTTCTTTCTTTTTTTTTTTTTTTTCTTTCTTCCCCCCCTTCTCACCGTCTCTTCTCCCCTTTGGTTTTCTTTCTCTCCCTCTCTTTCTTTCATTCTTTCTCCCTGTCCTATCCCCCAGTCATGTCTGTCCCGTTTGTAGCAACTGAAAATAAAATAAATTCATAATTATAATAAAGGTAAATCAAATGGACCAATATGCCAAGGCCATGATGATCCACTTGGTAAAATAACTCCGCTTGGCATCTTTCTTGGCCTTAAGACAACAATTCTGATGGCTAAAGATCCAAACGGGACACAAAAAAAACCAAAAAAAAAAAACAAAAACCCCAGAGGTTTCTATAGTAGAAAGGAAAAAACATAAAGTTTTCTGATTTATAGCAAAGTGTTTTACAATTTGACATAAATTGAGAACACTGAGATTTTTTGGGTGAACAGCATAAATCAGGCTTTCTTCAGATGTCATTTTTTGGGGAAAAAACAGCGGCCAACAACACTGTACACAGCGGTAGGCTGGTGCATAATAAGCAAATAAGGCAGAAAATAGAGATTTTTGATGGGAAACTAGTCTCAAAGCACACTAAGAGATAGAGCTGTGATTTTATAGTGGTGGAAGCAAGCCAGCAAAAGTAAGAGGGAATTCATTACGATGTTTTCAAACGTGAAGCGTAGTGTAGAGTAACAAAATCTGGAGTTTCGGAATCTGTGAGCTGTTGGTTTTCCGTGGGAATCCGTGGTTTGTGTTCTAGCTCTTTTCCACAGGATGTCTTTTGTCCTGTCTTCCTTCTTTCACCCCAACCGGTCGTGGCAGATAGCCCTGAGCCTGGTTCTGCCAGAGGTTTCTTCCTGTTAAAGGGGAGTTTTTCCTTCCCACTGTCACCAAAGTGCTTGCTCATATGATTGTTGGGTTTTTCTCTGTGTGTATTATTGTAGGGTCTACCTTACAATGTAAAGCGCCTTGAGGTGACTGTTGTTGTGATTTGGTGCTGTATAAACAAAATTGAACTGAATTGAATTTTTAATGGGTAATCTTTGTTTAAAGATATATTACATTTTTTTTGTCCATACTTTTATAACATTTATCTATTTTCTATGGGTTTCCACATTTTTTAATACTCTTTTAATTATTGCTTTTGTTAACAGTAATCTTTTCACATACCCCTTTGGCGACAAAAAAAAAATCACCCGTGGTTTGGAATATAAAACATATATAAAACAGATTCCATATCCATATAATTGTTTGTACGAAGCCGCCTTCTTTTTGATCCAGAAAAGCACATGCTGTCCCAGCTGCACTGTGCTTTTAGGATTTCACACACCGCGGCGTCTACCGTTTGGCTGTCATATATAAGGGGTGGCTTGCGGAGCTTGTGGTGCGACTGTGTTTTTGAAGCGAGGGGAGTGAAAGGATCTGCGCTCTGATCTCACCATAATCACATTAGTTGCGTTTGAACTCTGTTTTCCTTCCCCTTCGGAGGGATTTTCTCCTCAAAATAAACTTTCATGATATGTATTTATTGAAGATCACAAACTGATGGACAGCACATAGAAAACAAGGAAAGTTTGTTTCATGTCACCCACCCACCACCACCACCTTTGTCTTTCCGACATCTTTCATGTTAGTTTTTACTCTTGCCTTGATTTTTGGTTGCTTTTCTGTTTCCTCTCCTTCTCTCCGCCTTTTTCTGCTGCTGGTTATCAGGTCAAAGTGTAGTGAAGGACACTGTAAGACCCTGACTTTTGCTTCAAACCTTACTTTATAATTCGTTATGTCCTCTCTGCATGCTTGCAGTTGCAGTGCAAACTTATGATCAATGCAACTAATGTATCATGACTTTCTGTCTTATGTAGCATAAAGGGACCAAACATTATGGATAATTTAAAATCACTCATTGTTGGATAGACACTAACTGCATGGCAGCATCGCACTTCTTACTTACAACACCCAGTGCATGATGGGAACCCTGGTGGTAAAATCTAAAAATAAATTTATACCTAAAACTTGGACACAGCAAAGACACTAGACATTAGTAATGACTCTACCATGAGTCTGTGAAGTGACTGAACATGAAGCAAAAACAGCTGAAGAATCAAAGGGGTTAAGAGTTTCACAAGCTGGGCACTATAGTTGGAACAGTTTGTGGCCGACACTCACTGAGCTGTCACAGCTTTGAGAATTCATTGTTAAAGTCTTAAAAGTCACAAAGTAGAGCTTTTTTCTTTCTTTTAAACATGTTTAGAAGTTCAAGGCTGATTGACAGAAGCTTGGAAAAGTGAGCTTAAGAGCTGGAACCCACATTTTCCCCCCATAACGCTTTTTTTTTCTATAAGCAGCTCGAAATAGTGCAAGATAAAATATCAAAAGGCCACTAAGCGAAGGAGGACCGTGGATCTTCACTGTTATAATTTAGCCTTCAGTACAAGCCTAAATGGGTCTTCACTCCCACTTTATTTAAGAAAGAGAGAAGGGAAAAAAACTAAAGGAGTCAGAGAGCCAAACCATCCCTGAATGATTTAGAAGCCTCTCTGCTTGGTGTGGCCATAATTATGGCTGTGCGAGATTGAAGGGTAGGAGGAGATGCTGGAGCCCAAGCCAAGATTATAGTCTGCTTGGTAAAGAGAGACTGAAAGAAGGTCAGAGTGAGCAGAGTAGGGTTAAGAGATCCTGGGGGGACAACAATGGATTAAAATAAGAAACGATGAGAGAGAAAAAACTACAGTAAAAGTCCCAACATGGTCGTATGTTGGTTTTCCATTGGTACTACGTGCAAAGGATTTTTTAGGAATGTTTAGAATACTAATCTTTAAGGAGGGGTGTCTAAAAATGTTTGTAAGATTAGAAATTTCATGCCTGTTTTTTGGATAAGTGATATTCCATCATAAACATATGTACAGTAGATTATATACTGCTCATCTGCATCCATTGAAGAATGTGCACTGTCACTTGGGCAGTGTCAAAAAATATGTAGATATAGTTAACTGTTATTGGTCTTTCACTTAAGCCTTTGTTGCAGAGAAGACAGAAGTCACGAGAGACTTCAATTCGTTTCAGTTTTATTTATATGGTTCCAATTACAACAACAGTCCCCTCAGTGCTCCGTATTGTATCGTAAAGACTGCAGTACTGGAGAGAAAACCCCAATGACCAGCTCACCCCCTGTGAGCAATGACTTGGTGACAGTGAAGAAACCTGCAGAACCAGGCTCATGGACGGGCAGCCATCTGCTGTGACCGGTTGGGGGTCTCACAGCAGACCACAAACAAAGAACTTGATTGTGTGAACTTATACACATAACCACAGAGTTATGTAATTAAATAATGATGAAACGTTTTCTTTTCTTTAATGAAACTAATATGCACATTACCTCTTTCTCACACAGGTGATCCAGCTTCTATGTAGTGCTTTTGGCCATGTTATTCATCCCAAATCCACATCTGTAAATCTCCATGCAGAGAAGGAGGCAGCTCAAAAGGGATTGAGACTTAACAAATATGCGAATATGCCTCTGTAACATGTTCTGCGGTATCTTGGATAGCAAATTCTAATGTATGAAAGGTTAAAGTGAATAATTCAGACTCAGACTGATATGCTCACATAGGAGTGTGATTGATCATCTCTATCAGGAGCTGCACAATTACTTACAAAGGCAACAAACCGTTCATCTCATTTTAACAGAGATTGCTGCAGACAGCAGCCCCAGTGTAGAGCTGCAAGTTAAAGTTAAAGGAGCAAATTGTTGACACACTTTAGGATATTTTGTGAGTTTCCTGACAGTTTCAGTCTGACCCATGTGTCTTTTATTTAACAGGTTAGGTAACTGTAGTTGTTGCTCTGAAATAAAGGTGCTTATTGGCTTAATGAAAAGTTGGAAAGGAATGTATCCAGATCATCCCTGTGTGCTTTCTGCTGTCACAGGATTGTGAGTCAGTTTGTGATTTAATTGCTATTTGTGCTGCAGAATGTTTCACGATGTGTTTATTAGCGTCTTGGCTGTAAGTGTGAAATCCCTCTGGTATCTTGCTTGCAGGTAAACATGTCTTTTATTCATTGCCCCATCGCATCTCATCATTCGTGGGGATGATGAGTGGGACCAACCCTTCCAAGGCATCAAGCAGCTTTCTGCTGTCACTAACAGTCAGCTGAGCCACAACACGTGCTGTTTGCACGTTGGTTTGAAGCTGTACATGAAGTTTGGAGGGGTAGTTTATTATAACATTTATTCCCACCTGGGATAAAGAAATAATTTGGTCCAAAAAGGGAGTGATTTCAGTGGCTTCAGTTCATGCCCTTAGCTCGAGTGCACCTGGGTTATGCAGCAGGACACGCACCTCTGAACTGTTGGGAAAACAAACAAATTGGGAGTGGGGGGTAAATACTTTCACTATATTCACCTTGTTGAAAGTGTGTTGCAACATATTGTAAAATTTAAAATCTCTCCCTTCTTGCTGCATTACTGAGTGGGGATCTGTCATGGTTTTACCACACACATCCTCCAGAATGAGGGGCACAAAAACTGGACCTTTTTTTGGTCAGAAATAGAGCAGCACGTGAAGCTGTGGCATGAGAATGGCTTCCCACACAAATGTCTTTTCCATCTCGAATTGAAATGAAATGGTATATTGTGCCAAGCCAGAGTTTTTAGGGAAAGTTGGATGGATGTTATCCTTGTGAGTGCGCTCTGTTTTTCTATCTGCGCATTCCTGATCTAAAATTGTGCTCTGTTACTCACGGCTATGTTACATCAATTAGAAAGAAATATGTTGAATGAATGAATGCAAGAGAAAAATGTGGGCACAGATTAGCTATAAATACATCCAAAATACAACCTACACACACATACAAACACACACACCCATGCTGATTAAAACCAGTTCTCTTCAGGGTCATATTGTGATTGGTCGGTTGGAGAGCATGTCGTTTTGGTCAAAGGGGGAGGGCTACATTCTGATATGGCCTCCTAATGAACGCAGCTCCACACAGGGAAAGGATACAGGCACTCGCACATCCCACGCCCCCCTTTCAGGAGAGCCAACATAATTTATGAAACCCTAGAACCTCGTTTCCCTGACTTACTAGAGTTTCCTGCAAAAGGGAGAAAAATGGGAGATTGTCAGTGACTTTGATGGAATCCAGGGAGGCCACTTGACTTTGAGGGGCCTGGCGTTGTTTAGGCTTGGTCCTGCTGGAAGACAGCGACTAATTGATCTTATTGAGTGGTCAAATGCTGCAGAAAGATTCCAGGGAGGGCATGTAGCAGCAAGCTGAGGAGACCTGAAACCTTAACAAATGTTAGAGAAGCTTCAAGAAGATGATCCTCAGATAAGCTGTGCCAGCGACAGCTGTTTAGTGAAAGCGCCATTGGGATGCTGGCTGACACACAAATGAATATTAATGTGTTATCTTCACTTAGTAAGAGTTTCTTTTTCATTTCTTGGCCATCTGTTTGAAAGTGACAACCCCTACGTGTACAAAGTAATGACTTTCTTCACTTTTATTTCAAAATGTATGATATTCTGTTTGATCTGTTTTATAAATCATTTCATATTCATATTTCACTGATTATCTTATATACAACCATCCACAATGCAGTCGTAGTGATTATGGCCAGTCGCTGTTGGCTGGTTGGTTTAAATGCCATGCTGAGATCAGTCAAACAAGTTTGCATGTTTCAGACTGCTGGAAAAACACCAAGTAAGAGTGGACATATATCTGGAAAAAGGCCCAATGGGAAATATCCTAAATGCTTATTTCACTCATTTTAAATTTTGTAATATTGTCATACTATATTCTGAACAATAGGGAAACATCACTCTGCATGTATTTGGTAGGATTAAAGTAAAACTGGTGAAAAAGATCATGATTCTGTTGGGTTGTGATACTTTCAAAGTCGTAAAGTTTCAGCATGATCTTTGACTTAACTTATGGGTAACACACACACACACACACACACACACACACACACACACACACACACACACACACACACACACACACACACACACACACACACACACACACACACATACACACATTGCATCACCCAGCAAAAGAAGCCGTTAGGCTTCTGGATGACACCTTATCAGAGTGACAGTTTGACGCCTGTTTGTCTATGGGAGCACTGCCTGCATTGTTTTCTCCAAATCGGCGTCTCTTTCAACACAATGGTGGCTAACATTTCGCCCATGCCAGTCCAACTCCCACTCTGCTCGGCTCCTTGAACCTCTCATTTGGTTGGTTACCGGTGGTTTCTGTGGTGAGGTGACTCAGTCAATACCTTCATGATAAAATTACATGGAAATGAGAGTGAGTCATGTAGAACTGATGTGTCAGCATGTCAGTACACCAGGTACAACAGTAGTTGATTAAATCAACTGTAAATCATACGATGCAAAAGGGAGCCCACCAAAAGGCTGCAAACCACCCAAGCTGATTTAAAAAAAAAAGAAAATCTAAATCTGAAGACAGGATGTAGTGCACAACATTAATTTTAATATCTTAAATTTATTCTAGTGTTTTTTAGACATATATATTTTCTGACATGCTAATCAGATTGGCTTTTTTTTCTTTCTTTTGCAGATATTTTTTTTTCTCGTGATTTTTTCATCTATTTTTCATCAGTTGAAAAAAAAGCAATCCTTATGTGAAAACCAGTTTGTGTACTTCTGATTTGACCAACTGACCAATATTCAACGAGGACTGTAGAAGTTTAAAATCTTTATTAGAAACTCTGAAAATGAATATGGATTTAATCAGCTATAATAGCAGGGAATGAAAAGTTTAAGCACAATTATTAACACCAATAATGCAATAATTGTGCAACTGATAAAAATATATTAAATGCAGTGAACAGTTTTTCATATAAAGTGTTTTGTAATTATTTATACTTAACTGTCTGGTGTCTTTGCTTTGTTTGGTGTTTGTAGAAATGGTTTAGATGAGCTTTTAGCTGAGATTCAGAGGTTTCTGTGGACACTACTCATGTCAGCACTTATATTTCTGACCTCGTGTTATAATTGATTAAACGCGATCTCCTCCCTTCCCCCCCCCATTTTTGATGTTGTGGGTGTAAATGATCAGGCATTACATTCTCATAATAAATCAGAGAAGATACTGCAAATAATTATTTCTGCATTTGTGTGATTGAAATTAATTGAAAAGTGTGTGCAATGACACTGTTTTAAAGATTTAGCCTAAATAATTTTGGCGTGAATGAGCCTAAACATGATGACCTGACTAGTGACACCAACAATGCCTTTTAAGCAAACACTTGGTGACGGCAGAGAGAGAGAGAGAGAAAACCTTTCTTATGCCAACTATTCACAGTTAGTGTGAGACAGAAGAAAATAGTGAAACAGAAAGAGCATAGGTGACTGAACAGTGAGGCTGGTGTCAATAAGACTTGAATTATCTGCTCATCCCAGAGTTCGTACGAGTGCTTGAAATCCGTGAAAGTTCTTGAATTTTAGTATTGTCTTTTCAAGGTTTGAAACATGCTTGAAGCCGTATTTCATTCACTACAAATAACTATCTGACCGAATAGTTTTCTTATCAGGTAGAGAAATAAAACGAGTTGCAAAGTGTAAAAGCAAAATTTCTCCACTTGGGCTGCCATGCACCACTGTGTGACCCCGCCCCTCCGCCGAACAGTCGGGGATGAGTGCACTAACTTGCTGTTTTAAGGAGTGTTTGATAGAAAATGACACTGGTGGACTTTGGACTCTTGAGTCACATGACAGGTGAGTCCTCAGGGGCGTAATTTCCAGGGGGGTTATGACCCCCCCAATAATCAGACCTAACCAACAAAATTATGAATTATCTTGCATGAATAGGCGGTTGATTTCTTTACTCACTTCAGTTATTACCAGCAAAATATTTGCATGTTTAATCATCTGGGAATTTGCCCAGATTTATTTATTTATTTAGACAGAGATCTTGACCACACAAATGTTCAGCACAAAATTACACCAATGTGAGTCCTAGCAAATAATTTTCGAGTATGTGTACATAACACGTGCTAATTTTTCAAACTATTATTATTATTTTGCTAGCTCTCAAACGTACTGGAGAAATGATTGAAATGCACTGAGTGTGATGCAGTACGGCAGCGCTATTATAGCAGTTAGTTATGGCATGGTGATTTATGGAATATGCTGTAAACTTAGCTAACATTATTTAGCAGTAGCAGTAATAATTTTACATAATCATATCACAGATGATAGACTAAAAAAATTGATTTTAGGTAGATGCTTGTGCATTCTTAAAGTCGTATATGTTGAATTGAACTGAGTATGTCATCTGTTCAAAGCCTCTCCCAGTCAGTGCTGTTCTCCATGCCTGTCTTACTGTACATGATGTTATCAGCACAAACACTTTAATGTAGGACAACATGGGAGTCTATAAAAATATAAAAGAGTAAATTAATTGACTTCATTTTAAATTGTAGAGCTCTTTTCAGCTACTCAGGGTATTTTGATAAGTCCAGATATCATTTTCTTCAGGGTCCGAATAAAGAACAAGGCTAAGCTCAAAACTACAATTAATTACTTTATTTTTAATCTGCTGTTTTATTTTTGTTCTGCTGGTCACAGCTTAGCTGCAGCCTGTGCTAACACATCAGGTAGCTTCTCAGCATTATTAGCATGAGCCTCAGACAGCTATCTAAACAAAACAACTAATACACTACAATTCAAATTAGTTTTGACATCTTTACGTGTTTATTAGGAGTACTGTCACAGTTAGCAGAAGCAATGAGTTTTCTCTTTGTTAGACAGCAGTGCAGTATGTTTCTTTTATGGTTTTATGGTCTTTTTGAGGGTTTAGCAAACACATCTGTAACCAGCTGATAACTCCTACTATACAGCAAGATGGCCACCCAGTACAGCAAATTTACAGCACAGTTTCTATACCTAATGCTCATCATCTTCAACATAACTGGTGATCACTTTCTGATTTTTAAAAATGTTTTTTTAACATCAGTTAATTAGTTAGTTATCGACTAGCTAAATGATTAATTTCATGGATGACGTGGCGAACGATAAAAGCTGACTGAATCTCAAATATCGCTATTCTTATTTCTCTGAAGACTAAGAGAAGTAAGAACTACAAACTTTACATACTATTTTACATTATGTAGGTTTGGGTTTATACATTTGTATGTGAGCCTGCATCACAGTAATGAGATTAGAGACTGGCTGAAACACGCACACACACATAAACACACAAATCCTGCTGACCACAATAACACCCTCCCGAGTGACTGCGACTGAAGCGTGGCATTTTTCGAGGGAGGTCAAGCTGATTTAACAGCAGCAACAAACAAACAGGGCTTGCAAAGCCTCCTCCTCCTCTTGCTACTGCACTTCGCCACGCCTGCATTGTGCCATTGAATGGCTGCTGTGGATAATAAACTGTTCAGGTTACTGGAGAAGAAAAGCTCTTAAGTCAAGAGAAAGGCCAACAAAGGGAGTTGTTGTCAAAAGGCCTTCGGCTGTGGAGCTGCTGCCACTCCGCTCAGCGCTTTACATCAGAACCGGCAGCGAGTGACTCACTGTGGACACACACATATGTGGCTTTGGTAACACATTTGTGTATAAATGCACAGCCTGTTTAAGAATAGAGATAAACTAACACACACCCACAGAGATGCTTCCTTTACACACCCTCACACCTACATACGTTAGAGGAATCAGTTAAATGGGGTGAGCAGGTTCCAAAACAAAGCTTCAGTCAGACACAAGTATGCAGCCGACCGTGCCATCAGCTACCGCTGACAGGCCTGGCCAGTAGCAACAGAGAGAAAGTATGATAAGAGGAATGAGAGAATATCACTAAGCAGAAGGAAGGCAGGGAGAATTAAAGAGAGATGGAGGGTGAATGGGTCCAGGGTGAGAGATACTGAGATGGTGGAATTAGTAGATAGTGAAAAGCCAGAGAGCCCCTGCAGGTTGTTCCGTGGGTTTTTTGTCAGCCATTATGGCCCATTAGTGCTGTGTGTGGCTCTAGTTTCTGGCTGAGATTAAAGTCTTAGCTCAGGGATACCTGAGAGACAGCTATAGGCACTCCCATGACAGAGAAGCCATCACAGCACAGATGGGAATGAGCCTGAGGGGTGGTTAGAAACTGAATGAAGGGGTGTGTCCTGCCAACACGACCATCTTAACAATTAGCTTTTGCACTCTTGAAGTTATTAAGGTATTCCCCTGCTCTCAACCGACAACTCACATGATCCACGGCATTGCCAGAAAAAACAAAACAAAAGAAAACAAAACTTATAACCGCTGCAGTTAACAGATTAAAAGGTTTAAAAGAGAATTCACCATTGAGCACAGGGCGACACAAAAGCATGTTTTATTTATAGTAATGTGATTTTAAGTATATATCATTTACAGACAGGCTGAGAGTGCTGATGTGGGATTTTTATACAGACTTGTATTTATGCCTGTAGAGAAAAAAAGGAAAAGAAAAACCCCTTGCATAAGCCCTCAATATAAAATATGAAAAAATGATCCAAAACGTTTACACACACACAGGAAACAGACTCTATCATAAATTTAAAGTTGCACATTTTTATGGACATCTTTATAGTACAGCTGAGCAAATGCATGGCCAAAAATAACCCAGGAAATCCAGTTACTGAAGTTACCACATTGCATATAAATATGTATCATGTATCACATCATGAATGTCATGAATTTGTTTACCCAGTGTTGGTACATTTGAATGTGTGGCTTCTGTTTTTTGCACTGCGCCCTATGTTATTTTGTAAAATTATGCACTTTGGAGCAGGTCACTGTCACTGCCTACTAACCAATCAGCTGCTTGTCACCTGATGACCTGTCTGACCTCAGTGCACAGATGATAAGGTGTTTTCACATTTACTCTGGTTTGAATCAGTTGATGAGTTTTTAAACTAGAGGTTTGTTTCATTTTCACACAGAGAAAAACAACTCCAAGCCTTACTCTAATGCTGCTGCATCCCAGAATGCAAAGCATACGTGGCTTTGAGAAGGTGTTTAGCTCAGACTTGCAGTGTACACCTGGTAGTTGGGTCAGCCCATGATCACATCATAAACAAAGGCTCTGGAGTTTGTTTGTAACTGAACCAACGAGAGGTAGGTTTGGTGTGCATCCTAGTGCGATTACCAGGAACACAAACAAACCACAGAATGGGAGGAGAATCTGACTTTGAGTTAAACTGACAAAACAGATTAGGTGAGAGAAGATCTAAAGTATTTTAGTACCATACTGTACAACCTGTCACCACACCAATGGCTGAATCGATGTGTGTGGGATTGGATACAGGCCGTGTAAGAATGAATCGGATTGCTGCCTGGGAAAAGCGGAGAGTGACGAGTAGCTGACCGAGTAGAGAGTCCAGATGATGATCAGAAGTAACTTAATCTGGCAGGTTCCAGGCCTGAGAAGAAGGGCTGACAGATGTCAGAGGAACTGTTTCTTTGGTTAAAAACATTCTGACTAATAATCCAAGTGCAAGCTGGCATATGTGGGTGGTGTGAGTTTGTGTGGGCAGGCTCTTTGCATGCAGTAGTGTTTATTTGTAAGGAGAACTCGATCTGATTTTGTTACGTTGCGCTCTGTACTTGAACCCGTCTGCATGTGGTTCTTGTGTATAAGTGAATATGTACATGCGTGCATATGCATATAAACAAAAGGCTGAGCGCAAAAGGGAAAATGGTGTGTGTACACATGTGCATGTGAATGTATGAGTGTGTAAACAGTTGGTCCGTATGCTGAGGTAGTCCAGATGGCCCTGTTAGTGGTCATTAGATATGGCTGAGCAGCAGATGTAGACAAATGACAGTGGCGCGCCCTCTCTGTGTCTCAGACCTGGTTAAATGAGTGCGAGTGAGAGGGCGAGATGGCAAAGGCAGATAGGCTGGTGACTGATATATAAACATGCATTTAAAGCCTACTCACACACACACGCACACAAAGAGTCTCTTGCACACAACTCATGTAATGCTTTCTGTTCACGCCTGACAGGAAAGAGGTGGAACCTGAGAAGTGGCACAGACATATACTCCACGCATGTGCAAAAGTATAAATACACAAGTTCAGTTGCACAAAAGATGTGCACTTTGTCATTCTTTCCTTACACACAAACACACACACAAAGAAAGCCTTCATCTGTGCTAAACCTACAGTAAGACAGTAGCGTGGTGTGGTGCAGAGGTGTAATTAGACTGTCTGCCTGCACAGAGACTTCTGTTAGACTACAAACACTCATCTGGAGACCTCCCCTCTCACTCCATCATTATGTCTGTATGCGTGCAAGAGTACACAGCGCTGACATTTTGTGTTTACACACATCGTTCAGGCTGAAAAACTTCTTTGCCTCAGATTTTTTTAGAGGGAGAAGCAGGAAATCAGCCATCACTTATAATTAGCCAAGTTTAAAAATGAGAAGTTTGATCTTTTTAAAGATAGCGTCCTTCTCCTGTCCACTCCTGTCACTTTATTATTTTTTTATCCACGCTACCCACACACGCAAACTCCCCCCCACACACGGCCATTCCCCAAACACCCAATCCACCATCCCTCGTGGCTGCAGGGGGAGCCGGGCTCGTCACTGGCAGCTCCTTTGTCTTGTGTGACCAGATGAAAGCCAACTCTCGCTGGCTCCCCCACATCCTGCTCCTGCTCCTGCACAGTAATCTTTCATAATCCCACTCCTGCAATTTTCACCCTGCAGCTCTCCAACCCCTCTTTCCTTTTGCTTCTGATCCTCCTTTTTTCCCCTCTCATTCCCTCTCTTACTGTCTCTGCCATTTATCCTGGGCATGCACGCAACTTTTAAGAATATCGTCTCACAACATGAGAACATGAGAAAATATGAGTTGATATTGAACAATAAAACAGTTCTGAATTTCAGCTCAATTTTTTAGAAGCCAAACCCAGGGTAAGTTTTAAAAAATGGGCTGTTCACGACTAATGCTACATTAATGCTAAAGTTTTGAGGTGGGGTCTCCATGGATCGGACTTGTTGTCCAGCACATCCCACAGATGTGCCCACGTAATTTGGGGGCCAAGCCAACACCTCAAACTCACCGTTGTGCTTCTCTAACCATTCCTGAACCCTTTTCGCTTTGTGGCAGGGTGCATTATCCTGCTGAAAGAGGCCACAGCCATTAGGCTGTTTCAATGAAAGGGTGTGCATGGTCTGCAGCAATGCTTAGGTAGATGGTACATGTCAAAGTAACATCCACAAGGATGGCAGGACCCAACATTTCCCTGCAGAACATTTCACAAAACATCACACTGCCTTCACTGGCTTTCTTCCCTGTAAATGTGTCCTGGTGACAGGTATTCCCCAGGTAAGCCACAAACGGGCACCCAGCCCTCCATGTGATGTAAAAGAAAATATGATTCAACAGACCAGAACACATTCTGGCATTGCTCTGTGGTCCAGTTCTGATGCTCACATGCTCATTGTTAGTGCTTTTGATGGTGGACAGGGGCACTCTGACTGCATGGGCACCCTGACTGGTCTGCAGCTGTGCAGCCCCATACACAACAAAGTGATGCACTGTTAATTCTGACACCTTTCTATCAGAATGAGTATTAACTTTTTTGGCAATTTAAGCAGGTCGTCTGTTGGATCAAAACACACGAGTCAGCCTTTGCTATCCATGTGCACCAATGAGCCCTGGCTGCCCTTGATGACCTTCCAAGCACAGCAAATGAACCCAGTGTGTTGAGTACAGATAGTAATCATAAAAACTCTTGACTGTCATTCCACAGAAACATGCACCTTCTTAATTTTACGCACTCCCCACACTCCCTCCTTGGTGCTGTGCCTCCCTCCTTTCCTCTCTCTTTACAGTAGAGGGGCTTTATCTAATCCCTTCAGTCTTATTTGGGGCCCCATGAAATTTGGGAACCATTACTAATGACACAGGTATGAAAATTACCACCATGAACCCGCTGCCATTCTTCTCCACTGGCCTTCCAAGGCAGACTCATCTCTTTTGTCATTCTCAAGCACACACACACACACACACACACACACACACACACACACACACACACACACACACACACACACACACACACACACACACACACACACACACACACGCACGCACACACAGGTTAATAATTATGATTTCATGTTACCTCACCGACCCTCACAACATTCTGTCAAGCCAGAAATAGTTTAGTTTCCGACTGTAACTTAGCGCATGTTTGTGCGGACGACTGTCCTGAAACACAGAGAACATGTTGCTGCTCTGTGTCACTCACGCATGCGAAAACAGAAGCCTCGTGCTTCATTTGCTGTCTGTCAGTGAGTGCTCGCTCATACTCCTGTTAATGAAAAACATCCCTCTTTTAACCAGCAGGCCAAAATTGGTTTTTCCACTAAATGAACTTTAGTTTTGGATTGCGTTACATCCATGGTTAGCATGCGGCTTTAATTGGACTCTTTGACTTGCCTTTTTAAAGCTTATGTAAGGAGAGCTGTGGTAAATTTGTGTTGACATTTTCAAGGAACTCTTAAGGTGGGAAGAGTGCCATAAAGAGGATGGGGAATTATATGTTAAGGAAAATAAACACTTACAAAATCTAGCCATTTTCTTCCGCTCATCCCATTTACAGTCACATGCAGGACTGGAGCCTATCCAGTCCTAACCTTAACCAAGCTGTCACAGGGCAACCTGTCCACGTCACAAACACATAGAGTCCCTTCCACATTCGTGCACACAGCCAATTTCAGATTCAGTAATTAACCTGGGTGTCTGCTCATGGAAAGATGAGCAGACACCCAGATTAGTGCTAACCACCATGTCACACATGAAAAACCACAAACATGTCATGAAGCTTGGAAGCCTTATAGGAATTTAAAAATAAAATGAAATACAAATGTTCAAAATTACACCAACAAAAGCCAAACTTCTTCAGATTTCGTCCTAGATACCAAGTTTTACTCAATTCTGGACCCATAATTCAGCCTAATAGTAGACACTTGTTTCCTACTAAAAACATGTTTTTCATCCTGCTGGCTTTCTTAAAAAAAAAAAAAAGTAGAGCTTCCAAGCACAAGATGGAACAGCCCTGGTGACGTCACTAGGACATCATGAGCAAGTTTTTCCAGAGCCAAAGATGACATTGTACAACTCTTTTCATTCACTGCACAGTGCTTCCCACCACCAATGAAAGTGTTGGAGTGCTTTTTAAGCAAACACTTAATACAAGAGCAAGTTGTCTACCAATCAGGAGGTTGGTCGATCGATCTAGGCTTCTACAGTCCTTGTGAAAGTAGTTGGGCAAGATACTGAAGCCCGAGGTACACCAACACATCCATCAAACCCAGTTCAAGGGATGTGTAAATTTGATCTATCTATACCCAAAAAACAACCTTGCTTAAGAAAGCTGAAGATGTGAAACATGGAGCCTAATAAGTAAAATCTGACAGATGATGAGGTATTGTGGTAGAAAGTGGTAAAGATTTCCTGTATCTGTCTCCTCACCACAGTACAGCAGCTGGTTGTTCAATATTCAGGCCAGAGAAACATTCCTTCACAATAACATGTCTGGGACTGCACCACTTTACTACCACATCTAGTGTATTCTCTCCCACATTTCTCTTCATCATTCAGATTAACATCACTGTCTGTTCTAAAAGTCCTGAAGCCAGGTACGGTTACACCGTGGTCCAGGAAGTTTGAATGTGGCAAAATCTAGACAGAATAAACACATAATGTTCTTTGAATTCAGCTTTCATTCAGCTATTACGGGGATGTCCAACTGCAGGCCCAAAGGGCTGGTGTCCTGCAGGTTTTAGATGTGTCCTAGAGCCAGCTGATTTAAATGGCTAAATTACCTCCTCAACATGTCTTGAAGTTCTCCAGAATCCTGGTAATGAACTAATCATTTGATTCAGGTGTTTTGACCCAGGGTGATATCTGAAACCTTCAGGACATCGGCCCTTGAGGGCTGGAGTTGGACACCCCTGATCTATGACATAATTGTACTGCTTTTGGGCGCTTTTTTGAGACTGAGGTTAAGAGCTGTTATTTATGTGGGTAGTGTTTTAGCAGTGTGTCTCTTTGTAGGCTAAACAAATAAACATCCTGACCAATCACCTCAAACTACTGCTCCATATTAGAAGCTTAAAAAAGAACCTAAAAACCATGTTCTAAAAATGTAAAAGCTCGTGCAGTGTGGACACAGAAAAAGGGGGGCCACTTCTTCCACCAGTTTGTGTTGCCCAAAAGCACCTATAAGAGTTTATCCTCTGGACCCCATGAATCCATTTTCTTTGCATATTGTTAAAAAATAGACAAGAAAAAGTCAGATCATTAGTCATGGTATGAACCAACTGACCTATGCTGCTTAAGTGGGTAAAAAACTGCCCTTTTTTGTTGTTTTCTTGAAAGTGCTTTAGTTACAAACATTAACTTGACAGCAATAATCAAACAAGGAGTTTGGTAAGAAGAAAGAAAAAACATTGATTTTTATTTTTTTTTTAAGAAAAGTGCCGCAGTCTAAATCTCAGTGGGAGTTTTTTGTTCCACCCCAGTATGTGCACAAGTATTTGCCCCAGTGACCGTGTGGAGGCTCTCTGTGTGCATTGTCCACAGACAATAGAACTGTACGCAGGGCAGTATGGTGCTGCAGTGACCGCTGTGACCTGAAGCTGTGGCACATCAGACTGCAAGCCAAGAAACTGCTGCCACCGTTGCACTGAGCCCACAGTGCATCAGCTCAGTTCCAGCGCTGAGAGACTGAACCTGACAGATTTCCCAACATTATCATGGTTGTCAATTCGGAGGACTTTGCTCTCTATGTAATTAGCCAAAACAAATAAAGTTCAGATACCATTAGCCATTTCCTTGTTGTCTTAATAAATCAGCAACATCTGCTCCTTCTGCACTCCTTCGTTTGAAGAGTACACAGCTTTAAAGGGGTGGCTAATAGACCCAGTCTGCTCCACATTAATCTCTGGCAAAAACAAACACTGCACCTCACTACATGTATATATTTATTTTTTGCTGCTACTTGCTTTAAAGATCTACGGATGCATATTTGAAGAATTTCAAACCCAGAGTTATTAATCTCATTTCAGAATGGATAGATACTACTACAGGTATCGAAAATATAACCACATCTTCAAATGGACCAATATGGATAAGGTATGGATGCAAGAAGCAGTTTAATATGCACATTGAAGGAAATATCCTGGTCAAAAATGAGTCCAAGATTCCTCACAGTGTTACTGGTGTCACCTGGTAAGTCACCAGACTTTTAGGACTAATGGAATAACATGAATTATATCTGAATATAGAAGCAGAAATTAGAGATCATCCATGTCTTTATGTCTTCATGACATTCCTGCAGTTTGACTAATTGATGTTTTGTCTGGCTTCATGGATAGGTAAAGTTGGGCATCATCTGCATAGCAATGAAAATGTATGCTGTGTCTTTAAAAAAGTTCCACACAATCATGTTGTGGATAAAATTTTAGTTTGTTGGGAGAGCCATTGTAAATGCTATGTAAATACACTGTAAGATGGACACTGCAGACTTCCTATACTTGTTATTAATCTCTGGCTCGCTTCAACAGCATGCCTTTTATCCTGTCTTCCTTCTCTCACCCCAACTGGTCGCAGCAGATGGCCACCCCTTCCTGAGCCTGGTTCTGCTGGAGGTTTCTTCCTTTTAAAATGGAGTTTTTCATTCCCACTGTTGCCAAAGTGCTTCCTCATAGGGGTCATATGATTGTTGGGTTTTTCTCTGTATGTGTTATTATAGGGTCTACCTTACAATATAAAGCAGGCGACTGTTGTTGTGATTTGGCGCTTTATAAATAAAAATGAATCCTGTTACACAGTCACACAAAGGTGGTTATCACCAAAAATAAGAAAACAAAAACAAAAAACGTACACTCTGTCGGTGGTTACCATCCAGTTGGTAAGGCCTGACAAGATCTTACCATTGTTACTATTAAACTAACGTGCTGCTTAAAAGTAAGGGGTCTGTTCTTTTGGTGTATAAGACAGTTGGAGCTGCATTATTTCAACTGCTAGCATGGAGAAGCTGATAAAGCAGCAGAGCAGATAAAAACAAATCTAAACTCACAATTCCATTATGCAATTATTTATAAGAAAAAAAATAATAAAGAAAACATTCAAAACATACAAAATGTGTTACAGACAAATGGTCAAAACAGAAAGAAAGGCACCTCTAACAATCTATATTTTTTTTATTGTTGCCACTCGAGTGATCTCTAAAAACTATAGATCCTGTTGCACACCAAGGTCCAGGAAATCTTCTAGGAGAGGAGGCATTACTTTCCAGAAAGAACTGATTGGCCATAGGTGATGATTTTGTATTTATGGATCTCTTCCCTCAAGCCTAACCTGCTCTCTGGAGCAGGTTTAGGTATGGTGCATAAGAACATCGACATTAGATCGTTACTGATTCTGGTTGATGGTTCTCACCCAACTGATATAATAATTCCTTATATCTAAAAATAATGCTCTTATTTGCTGAATCAATAGGAGATGCAGTCCTCATACCAACATAGTGTGTACCAAATACATAAAGTAGACACTCACAGACAACAGTGGTTATATTTATTTTTTAGCACCTGTGGACACATAGAGCAGTGTCTAGAAATTGGTAGGGACATTTGCGTCTCTCATAATTGTATGTCCTTGTGTTTGTATGATTTCATGAATGTCCAAAATATAGCCATTTACTCCTTTTTCTAAAGTAAACTAATGACGTATAGGGAGGGAGTAGAGCATGAGTGAATAAGGGAGTGAATTGACAAATTATGTAGTTTTTCCGTGACTTTTTTGGGGGGTCTGTTTTTATTTATGAGTCACTGATATCTTGATGTAGCACAAATAAAGAAAGCTTTGATATTTACCAGTCTAAAGACTTTCCACCTGGAAGGACTTTCCTAGATAACATCTTTTTTCCTGCATAGGATTAGGTATGTTCTTCATTTTTGGACTGTCAGACAGACACTGCAGACTTCCTATGGAGGAGATGGATGCGCTCCACCTGGTGTGATCCTGTCACTAATGAGACCTTATCAGCAGCAGTGAGGCTTCTTCTGCTATCTTTTACACACAGACGTGAACCAGCATGTTTATCTCTGTTTTCCACCTTATCTGACTGACTACACATTAATCAAACACTCCTACTTTTAGCCATAAATGATAATACCAATTGACAACTGTGGCCTCTGTTTTCAGTACACGCGCATACCTAGAGTTTCCTTTCCATACCTTCCTGTCAATGCAACATTCCTTTCCCAGAGTTTTTTTGCCTTGCCAGGTATTCCAGCTTGCACGTCCAACATTCCCAGCTGTACGTCTGCCCACAGTGAAGCCATAACACCCCTGTCTCTGCAGCCATTTAGTGCTGGGAATGCTGCCTGTGTGTGGTGCAGGGGGGTGGGGGTGGGAGTTATGTGTGTGTGTGTGTGTTTGTGAGTGTGTATCGTATCCAAACTTTTGCGTGTGTGTTGATGACTTCATCCTCAACCCAGTCCCAGGCGTCAGGGCATATTTTTAACAATGTGTGTGCATGTGTGTGTGTCTAAGACTTGTGAATGAGAATTGCTGTTATAGAGCCCAGAGCTGTTTCGCATTACAAGGAAGCTGGGGTTAATTTCCTGTTGATGGACGCGGCTGACTTGCAGATAAAAACAGGTTTAACAGGGCGGGATTAAGCAGCCGCTGTAGCACTCAGCTGTTTAGGAGGTGAGACTAGTAGGTGAAGTGTAGCATTAAATCTGAGGTATTTGGGCCAATACATACATGTAAGGGGTGAACTGAGAGATGCTGAGAGGATTTTATCATATTGTAACATTATGGTTTAGGTTACAGTAGCCTGGAGTAAGGTTTACTTAAAGTAAAGCTAGATTTTGTCAGCTGAAGTGGCTAATGACCTCTCTTGGAACCTCTCTTGTAAATATGAATAGTCTTTATGCATATTGGTAGTAGCTGGTCACTAAATTCAATTTGGGATGCTCTGTTTGTCTGAATATAGCCTGCATGTGTCAGTTTGATCAGAGTGTAAAAGACTAAACCTAAATTTTGAGGTTTAAAATTAAAACAATGACTTAAAAAAGTTTTCTTTGTATAGCTGAGGGAAACTGCAGAACTGAGTGGTAATTTTCTCATATAAGTGAAAGTCATCACATTACAGACGTAATACCCAGTGCAGCTTTAAATTCATAGAAATGAATGACACATTAAGCTGATATCTGATATTTGTTGCTAAAATGAACAGTTCGTTGGAATTGAATTGGTTTTGTTGACCGATTTTCTGCCACTTTACTGTATTATACTGGTAAAAAGGCTAACCCTGTTGCACGTGTAATGTATTGTAGGCTGTGCTTTGAGGCTTTGAGAGCCTCATTCATTAAGAAAAACTCCCAAATCAGCAACCAAACAGAGACACACAAATGCGCTTGTAGTCTCTGCACATAGTTCATGGGAGACTTCCAGCCTTACCCGTGAGAGAAGACAGATTTAAGATACATACAGTAGTAGTTAGCACTCCCTCCACGTCACGCTCCACAGAACTCCTCAAGGGACCCTATAGGAAACCCATCCCTCCTTTTCCCCTCTTAATAAGGGGCCACATTTTATATGGCTGCGACAGAAGGTTTGTGTTAGCATCGTTAGCAATAGCCACAGTCCCAGCCACTACCGCCCTACCCCTCTTCTCAGGAACACCTGGGACTCATTCTGACCCTGCAGGCCACACCATCACTTTGGCGGTACCTGACCAGTGCGGTCCTGTGTGGATTACCCTTTTCCATTAATTCAGAGTAGCTGAGAGAGAATGAAGGGAGTAACCGCAGTGTTTCTCGTAAGTTTACATTTTAGAGGCTCCTTCAGTATGACAGACGCCTGATTGGACTGAGATGGATGCGTTTGGCCACTGATGTGCAGAGAGGAATGCCACAGCATGAGGAGGAAGTGGGATGTTAGCAGAAGTCTGAGTAAAAGTTCAAATACCAGGAGGTGAATGAATGTGTACTACATATGTGCTCTGGCACAGTAATAACAAGTGGACATGCACAAACAGACATACACACAGACACAGAGGGGCTTTGAGTGGCTGAGTAATCTCCTGTTTTCTTTACAGTATGTTGTAGAAACCACTAATCTTCTCCTGCCTCAGATAATTATTAATATATTTTTTTCAATTCAATTCAATTTTATTTATATAGCGCCAAATCACGACAACAGTCGCCTCAAGGCGCTTTACATTGTACAGTAGATCGTGTATGTCAGTAAAAGTATCTTATGTTCTTTCTTGGTCAACTATATACCTATGAATAATAGTATAAGTTAGTTTTTCATTTATGTAAAATAAATGAAATATTAATGCACCATAGAGTGCCAGTGAGTCAGAAAGTAAAGAGAGAAAACATAAGGCAGAAAATGCATTTCAAGGGAGTAAAGTAAAGTTGATGGAGCTGGGCTGAGTACCCATAGTGGTGTCACCAATGGTGTAATGTAAATGTAGCAAATGTATTCAACATTTAGTTATTAATACCCAAGAAAACAAAAATGAGTAAGTAACCAGCACAGTTTTTCCAACTAGCTTGCCCATAAACATGGAAAAGCAAAAACTTAGGACCAGTCCAAGTAACACTAACGTTAGCAGCAGTGCTGAAATACAGCGACTCAAACTGTATCAATTACACCCCTTTTAACTAGTACTTATTTGATTTACTCGAATCGACGAGGGTTCCATTAGGTGGTTGTACTTTTTAGCAGGTACCGTTTAAATATCTACTCCGCCGGGGTTTAAAGTAATCTGAGCCAATCCGAATGTGATGTTAACAGATTGCATGCCACCGATTGGCCAGATAGTGGGGTCATACTTCATTCGAGCTATTAGAGTGACTCCTTAACAAAAATCGAAAAAACACCATCTTTGAAACCCAGCAATAGGATATTAGAGGACAATGGCTCCACACAAACCAGCACCATAGTCCAGCAACGAGATGCAGATGGTTGCTGTCGGTTTATCCGCAGATATGTCCTACATTGTTGTATTGTTTGTGTCGCATACAAATGATGTCACAGGACTTTTGGTGCCATGGCTAACCGTACATTCTGGTGGTGCTCAATTGTAATGGAGAAAAATTGAAAAGAAGTAGAGTAGCGCTGAGTCAAGGTGAGCTGAGTAGGTACTAGTGGAAAAGGGCTAGCTGTGCAAGCATTAACAATGTGTTGATAACACAGTGCCTCCTAGCTAGCATCCACCGTTAGCAACAGAATTATAAGCTTAATGACTGAAAGATGCTAATTAAAATCCACATTAGGAATCATTAACTTTTGTCAACACAATTTTATGCCCACAAGCTTGTACCCTTTTTTTTTTTTCAAAGATAAGACTTAAAAGACTCAATTCAAGCTGTCTAAGTGATGCAAATGTGAGTCCCCTTACCGTCTTTGGGAAAAATTAATGGGAATCAGGATGAATGAAATAGCTCTTTCAGTATTGCAACTTTATTACGCCCTCGTTACAACTGATCTTTTACAAGGTTTTATGTTACAATACATCGTATCTTTTTTACATCAACTTTTTGCTAATATTTTTGGATTTGAAAATTTCTCTATAAGGGATAGCAACACTCCCCCTGTGCTAGTCTTTGTGTCAAATCTCTATGTTTATAGCTTTGATGGTTCACTAAAGATTCTTGTGGTAATGTGTAAGTGTGCATTTGCATCTTTACATGACAGAATATGTGTAAACCCCCTGTCTCCAACCCCTTGTAATGTTAACCCACAGTCTACACCACAGTTGGCCCAAAGTCTGCCAGCCCCCTCCTCATATTTATCCCAACATCACACTCCACCCTCCCCTCTCAAAAGTCCCCTACTTCTCTATCCGCTATCCTCCTCCACTTCCCCCTCACATTCCTGAATTTCACTGCCATAAACAACTATTAACTTAATGGTTACAAAAATCATTAAAGAAGGAACATCTGTGCACCCGGCACAGCCAATCAGGGGAGTCAATAAGCAACTGAGGTCAGGAACGAAGAACGCGGTTGGCTGTTTAAAACGCTTGCACCTTGTTGCGTCCCTCCCACTGCCATGCACGCTCTTTATAGTCTGTTTAGTGAGGGGAAGAAACAGCGGGACGCGGCCGGGTAAAAAAAGAGAAGGCGGGGTGGGGGTTTTTAGCAAAGACACACAAACACATGGAAATGGTTAGCATCTCAGCAGTGGCAGACTGCAGCTTGCTCTCTTTCGTTCTCTGTTCTTTTTCTTTTTCAATTTTTATGTCTCAAAATAGGAACCAGATTGCTGCTGTGGCTGCTTAATTTGGGCCCCTTCAGCATTTAAGGATGTAACTGCAAATTGAGGTGGAAAATTATAAGAAAATAAAAAAACTGATCGGTTTCAGTGTGGGCATAAATCACATAATTACAGAAGTGAAACAAGCTTGAGCTTTTTCAGTTAAGGGTATGCTTACACTGCTACCGCTCTATTAATTCCACTTTAAGCTATAAGAGAGTGACACAGTCTATATATTAACAGATACAAGTAAATATAATGGAAATATCTATATCTGTGGTAAGTAAAATGCTCCTTTACTCCCTTAGCTACCTTTGAGTTTGTTTTTTTTTTTCTCTTTTTGCCTGTCCCATTTGGTTCTTTAGCCGTCAGAATTGTTGTCGGCCTTGCTGTATTGGTCCATTTGATCGACCTTTGTTGTTATTATTTATTTTATTTTCAGTTGTTACAGACGGGAAAGACATGACTGAGGGATAGGAAAGGGAGAAAGAAAGATGAAGGAAAAGAAAAGCAGAAGGGAAGAGGGACAGTGAGAGAGGGCACTTAAAAAGAGAAAGAAGAGAAAAAAAATCTCCTGGATCACCTGTTGAGAGAAAAAGAAGAGAAGACAAGCAAAAAAAAACAGAGCAACATACTAAACACAACACCATCACGTTAATCTAGCTAAGTGTAAACTGCAGTAAATACTAAATATTGAATGTTGTTGTGTAGCAAGCAGGACCGACAGCACACAATGTGCTTGGAAATAGCAGCCAATAGAGGTGTAGTTTATATCTATGAACAGTGACCACCCTTGTGCACACCTGTGTGGATCAGCGCGCTTGTATTCAAAAGGTTTCCCCATGTAATGGTCTGCTAGAGGATGTAGAGAGCCATAGCCCTTTCCCCCAGGGCATGAAGCAGGCATGGAGGAGATCCAGGCCCCAGACATCCAGAGGCCCCAGAGTGCGAGAGCCCAAGGAGGACCACTGGGGGGGCATCCATGTAGTGGGGCAGAAGAAGAATTATGGAAGGAGCAGTTAATTAGAAGAACTGTAGATTTTGACCAGTTGAATTGAATAATCTGAAACTCTTGAAAACCAGTTTATTAGAGTAATTACCTCAGAAAGGTTGGTTTGTGAGTTTTGGAGAAAAAGCAACACATCATCCGCATAAAGACTGATTTTATGTTCTACGTTCTTACATTTTATGCCCTTAATTGTTGTAGCCTGTCTAAATGCTGCTGCTAGTGGTTCGATAAAAATTGCAAAAAGTGAGGGGAAGAGTGGGCATCCCTGTCTGGTGCCCCTCAGGAGACAGAAGCTGGAGGATGTCTGGTCATTTGTTCTGACACAAGCTGTTGGGGAATTATATAATATTCTTAGCCAGTTTATGAACATGCGGAGTGAAGTGGAAAAAAAGTGCGATAGAGAGAGTGAGAGAAAGAGAAAAAAAGCCACAGCTCGCGTCGTTCACGTCAAAGATCCGGCTCTAAGACCGGTCGCCGGTTTGATCCCTGGGTTCTCTGTCCTGGTCATTGTGTCTGGTGTTGGCCAGAGGGGCCGATGGCACGATATGGCAGCCTCGCTTCTGTCAGTCTGCCCCAGGGCAGCTGTAGCTACAACTGTAGCTGCCTCCACCAGTGTGTGAATGTGAGAGTGAATGAATAGTGGAATTGTAAAAAGTGCTTTTGGTTCCTTGAAAAGCACTATATAAATGCAATCCATTATGATTATTATTTCATTCGCAACCGACACATCACCACCGTGCAGAACGCCTGCGGCCACCGCTGCTTTCCCTCAGTCCAGATTGAGTGTGACTCATATCAGGCGCAGACCCTTGTCTCCGCTCTGTGAGTCTCAGCGGCTGAGAGGGAAACGCTGTAGCAGACCCCTTTGCCCCGAGATGAAAGCATTTTCCACTACACATAATGCGCATGAAAATAATACACACATTGTATAATCAGAGCACCAAAAGGCCAGAAATACATTCGCTGCATACAATGAAACTGCTGTGCCATTTGGTTTACTGCACAGGGCCCTGGAGCCAAGTTCAAGCGACATGGTGAGAGCTGTAGTCCTGCACAGAGCCACGTTTGAACGAAGCTCCAGCGAGGTGTTTCCTCACACGCTACCTGGGGCCAAGGTGGGGGTTGAAATGGTGTTCATTTTAGCAACTGTTTTTTTATGACGTGACAAAGTTATTGCTGCAGGTGAGGACAGCGCGGGGAGGGACGTAGGGCGGAAGAGCAGCGATGTGAGCGTTTGCATTCACGGGAGCGCCAATGAATGCAAGAGAACAGTTTTCTCGCCACTCGTGGCTGGTTTTCATGTTCCCACGGAGTTGGAGCCAAGGTTTCCTGATGTGTCCGTCGGGAGTCGAGTACAGAAGACCAAACTGAAGAGGGTCTGGAAAATGGCGGCTGCTTTGAGTAACATAAACAGATCATAAAAAGGCTCTTCAGTTTGACTTTGGGAGTCGAGTGCAGCTCAAGACTCTCAGTTTATAGACTGGAGTTGGAGTAGGCATCACTTCAGCAGTCTCTCCTCTGATTTGGGTCACATCCAAGACTCAGGGAGCGATGTCTCAGTGTGTTTAGACGTTACAGATCTCTAGTCACTTAATAAAACCTACATTCACTCACATTTGATATACCACGCGGGGACTGTGGCAGAAGTTAGTTCAATATGGGGAAATTCACCGGGTCACTGCAACAAGGAGGCCTTCCAGGACATATTACATCAGCTCAGTCTTACAAGTGGAGTCAGATATTTTGGCTGCTCTCTGAGAGTTGCCACTTTTTCGAGACTGTCTCCATCCGTCCCGGCAGAGGTGTTGGCAGTGGTACCTCAAGCTTGGAGACAGGTTTCCAGTCGACCTTGGTCTTGCCTCAGTCGAATATTACAACGGTCTGTCTTCTTGATAAATAAATTTCTCAGAAAAGCTGTTGTGAGTTCACACTATGAGCTCTGGAAGTGAGTACGGTGTGGTTTGGAGGCCTCGAATGTTGATGCTGGCACAGCGAGGTGTAAAAGTTATGCAGGCACACCGCAAAACTGTAAACTAGGACTTCCTTGTTCAGTAGTGTGCCACCGTTTTCTGACATTGTGTGTGAAATATGGCAATTTGGCAATGTGTTTGGACTTATGGGAATTTCAGGGGGTAGTAATAACAGCATGAACACTGAAAAAAGAATTTGAAGTGAGACTGTGAAGCTTTTGAAAGAAGGAAAGCAAAAGTAAAATTTATGAACGCACCCTTGTTCAGTTAATTCCTTTTTTCCCCTCTCTCCTTGCTCTCTAGCTTTCCCTCTCCCTGAGAGTGACTGAGTCAAACCCTTTCGTCTCCTCTCGCCTGTAAATCCAATCAGAAGTGTATGCTGTGACGTAATGCAAGAATGAATTAATGATTCATAAATGAAAGAAACTGAATTAAAGCGAAAGAAAGGAAAAATAGCAAAACCACTACATGTTGGAAAAAAGTTGGGGGAGACAGATGCAAGTTTAAAATGTCTTGCATGTTTGTTTTCACTTTAGTTTGGGGTAGCTGGATATTATCTTCCATATCATTTCATCAACCCCAGTCAGCATGAGTGATTATCACTGGAGACATGAAATAAACGTGCTACTTTAAATATGTGGATGAAATGCGAAAAAAATTATCCAAAATATATCAAATGGAGTCAAAAACTTTGACTTTGGATGCAGCACTTTGCCTACAAACGTGTGGATTTTGTCGCATGTTTTTTGGGAAACCGTAGTTGTCACGGGTCATGTTGTGCTGTTTGGATGATTTCTGCTTCCCCCAGTGTGTGGGACTCTGAAAGGCCACCTGTTAGGCTTGCAGCTTACTGTGACTGTAGTAGTTGTTTTTATCTTCATTTTTCTTGCTTCAGCATTTTTGCAAATGCAGGCTCTGGAGGCAAAAGCAAAAGAAATCACTCTGATAATATCATGAGGGTGATCTCACTTTGGATGTAACTGCAAATTGACTGGAGTTAACCTCTTTTCCCAAAATCTTCACCCTTTTTTTAATCAGAATCAGAATCAGAATCAGAATACTTTATTCATCCCGAGGGAAATTAGGGGTTACAGCAGGCAGCACGCTAATGGCGCATGCGCACTCACAAAGGAACCTTCTGACCAACTTTACACAAACATCACATTGGGCAGACATGTCAGAAGGTAGGCTGATAGGAAAAAAAACAACGAAAATACACTACATGAGGTAAGAGGAGGAGAAAAAAAACTCCACTCAGACTGAGCTCCTAGTGGGAGAACAGTTTGATAAAAGAAAAAGAAAAAGTGTCTCTCACAAGATTCCCAGCTTTATTATTGTGTATCAAATGGTAAATGGTACTGCCAGGATTTAGGTTTATGAGGGACTATTAATTAGATTTTTTTAATTGTTGTTTTTTAATTAGATTTTTTTTAATTGTTGTTTTTTAGTATTTATAAGTGGTGACTGAAGGCAGGTTGGATTTCCTGTAATGATTTTAATCTTGGGCATTTTATCAAATGTTTAGTTTTGGCTTACACTGTAAAATGCAGTACAACCCTACTATAGCAACTCCAGGAGATTGCACCGTTTTAGCTTTTGAAACAGAAATAACTACTATTAGATAGTTAATTCACAATGAATTATTGTGATGTAAGCCTTTTTTATATTCAGCTCAATTCCGTTTTATTTATGGCAATACGAGTTGCCTCAAAGTGCTTTATACTGCAAGATAAGGACCCAACAATACAGAGAAAAACCATCAGCAACAGCTATGAGCAAGCACTTGGTGAAAGTGGGAAGGAAAAACTCCACTTCAACAGGAAGAAACCTCCAGCAGAACCATGCTCAGGGAAGGTCAGCCATCTTCAATTATGTAAAGTACACATGTGAACATTTTAACTTCATTGTGGACTTGAGTATTTTTGATACAGGGCCAGATTTAGCCCCTCAATTTTTTATTTTTTGCGTCTACTGACTGATTTTATATGTGATTTCTGCTATTTTCCCTTTAAGAAATATTTACTTCTGTGCATTTACCTCATGTTTGACTGTTTGGAACTTAGATAACTGTTGCATACTGCTGCGGCAGGATGCGGCTCACATCTTATTTGGCGATTGTCAGCCCTGTAATTGTTTTTTAAGAGTTAAGTTTTACGCTGTTTTATCTATGCCCTGTGTAGTCTATATGAGCCTCTGCCACTGTTCCATAGAGGAAGCTCCTGTCTGGCAAACAGTCAGCGTAAGCTGGTTCATAAATATTAGTTTAAGGCCTCGGCCCGCCATGTTCTGCCATCTCCTCTCGGCAGCCAGGGTCAGAGGAGCCATAAAACATGATTAAGTGAAGGAGCTGTAGCTGTAAAGTTCATTCAAGCCGCTCATGGATGAAAAATGACAGTGAAATCAGTCGCAGCATGGGAACACGTCTGGGCTCTCGGTAATGATTAAACCCCTGGTTTGGATAACCAGTGGCAGACGGACACAGAGCTGTGATATCTAGGAGAGCAGAAACATCTGCAGTGTGTTCTTTTTTATCACATAATGAGATTTGCAAAGGAAGATTTAGGGTTTGTAGTACAGTCTGAGCTATACAGCAATTATCTAGACTGCACTAACATAACATTGCAGGACATGCCGGTCACAAATCATGTGGACACTGTCACATTTACCGTAATAAGCAAGATAATGCAGCAGGTTACTGATTGCATCCTTTGAAGAAGAAACACTGCAGCTGTGTTACTGGCCATAAACTAAGCAAGAATATACAATATATACCATTGTATTCACGTGTCTCATGGCACCAGCGACTCTTTCAGTAATTAAGAAGACTGCACCTTGTTTGAAATTGTCTCTGAAACAACATCAGAAGTGGTTTGCACAAACTGTTACGACTTTCAGCAGTTTTTTGTCAGTTTTGTGTAGACTGCACTACCCCAGCTGCAGGTGCCCTCCTGCTGGACTTCAAGCAGACTTCAAAACCTGGACTGTCCATTTATTCTGCAGTCACACTACAGGAAACATTGTTTGGCCACTGCAGCACAAACAAAATTACTGATATCCAGTGTTGGGCAAGTTACTTTGAAAAAGTAATTAATTATAGTTACTAGTTACTTCTTCAAAAAAATAACTGAGTTAGTAAGTGAGTTACAAGATTGTAAAAGTAATTAATTACTTGAAAAGTACTTAAATTTTTTTTTTTTTAACCCTCTGGGGTCCAGGGTGTAATTGGCCATTTTTGACTACTTTTGATGTTTCCTCCACATTTCACCTTTAAAAACTCTTTACTTTCCCTTGTTTGGTATCATCCTTTTCAGCACAACCTCACGTGTCTGAATTTATAGTTATGTTTTCATTTTGACATACTGTATTAACACAATTGATCTAAAATCAGACCAAAAACATAAAATCAGAGTAGAAAAAGTTATATCTTTTACTGTAACATCCACAAACATGTTTAATGAATCATATTTCATAACTTTAAATGCAAATATAAATGTGCATATGATTTTAAAATTGACCAAGTTTAGCAAACAACAAAGTTATTTGCAGCCATTTACCTTTTACCCGTTTTTAAATAACCACTTCAAACTATTTACATAACCATCAGGTGTTCTGCATTCAATAAGATGCCACACAAATTATCTGTGCCACTCCAAAAAAATAATTTCTGTCCACTATAAAGGAGAACATCACAGTCTGATACCTGAAAGCAGGAGGTGTTTCACTCCTGTTTCTACCTGGAGACAGCAGTCACCTCATTGTTCTGATACACAAAACAAAACTATCCACAACACTACACACTAACTACACAAGACAACACATTAACTACACACTCCAAACACGCTAAACATCACAAATCTCTCAAATCTCAAAACTCGCTCTCTTTTTCTGCTGTCTTTATCTCTGTCTCTGTCTCTCTCGCTCTCTCTCTCCGTCACTCCTAACTTCCTTCTCTTCCTAAACAACCAAATGTCATGTTGCCATATCATTTTTTGATTGGTTGAAATGGTGCATTTTTCTACCAACATGAACGGGCTTTTTTTATTTTTTTTTATTTTTTTGGTCATAAGCAGAGAGTGCTTGGTAGCGCTGTCCTTAGACACTAAACGTGGCAAAACTATTCAGGAAAAACACGCGTATATATTGTTTATCATGACTCTGGTTTTACGTGGCCTATCAACACAATTTAAAAACTGGTATATATCATCTTGTTGCTTTGTCATCTTAAAGTGGTCATGTGATTGGCTTACCACGACTACTTTATTCTTCCTCAGTCAAACAGCAGCACTCGTGCGATTGTTTTGCCCCCTTAGCTCCAGGTGTTGTGCCAAAAACTGATAGTCTACCAGACAGTGATTGCTGACCGCGGGAGCATGCGCAGCTGCTAAAAGCTGTACTTTTTACTTACGTAGACAGCTACTTCCGTGCAACTGATATAACATGCGGTAAGCTGAACGCAGCTTCAACCGTCTGTTTGTTGAAAAATAGTAACGCGACTGCAGCCCGCATCTTCTTGTTAGTAACGGTAACGGCGTTGTAACGATAGGAATAGTAATTAGTTAGATTACTCGTTACTGAAAAAAGCCATTCTAGCCATTTCCTTCATTCCTGAGTTTCAAAAATGGTATTTTTTAATTTTGTGAATGAGACTCCCTCATGATCCATGGCTACTGACCAGCCAATCAGTGACATGCAGTCTGACCACATCACATTTTAGTACCAGTTTGGATTGCTTGGAACCGTGGCCGAGCAGGTACTGAAAAAATACCTGGTACTATGACCTAATGGAAAACCCTGGAAACCGTGGCCAACCTATCCAATAAGCTGCTAGTGGAAAAGGGACTATAGAGTCCTCCCAGGCCCTCATAGAAATAGTGATGTTTTTTCACCAGAACAGCAGTTTAACTTGAAATTTACCATGTAACCTTGCACTTATATTATATATTGTATATATATATTACCAGTTGGCAACCAGTTAGCAACCAGTCCAACTCCAGTCTATGGTCTCAGACTAATTGTGCTCATCAACACAGAATGATTCGACTGATTCATTGCAATATGTTGAAAATTTGTCTGCATTCATAAATTAGGAGGCAATCATTTCCAGATAGTCACCAGTCTGTCTTGTAATGATTGCAATCAGCCCGACTTGGACCTCGATTGGTTGGAGACAGGTTGCAATGACTTCCAATGGTGGTCATGCACATGCTGAGGGTGTTGCAGGCTCAACATCTGGAGGCAACTGCTTGCTTGGTCACTGAAAACTTAAATGCAAACATGTCAGTCAGTATGACTGACTACAGACCAACTATCAGTAAAAAAACATGAGTAATGAGTGAATGGCCTTATAGACGGAGCTTTAGGTTTAGTGTTTGCATGCATTCTTCTCTTTACTATGTTTTGCCATGTAAAAAAAAGGAGCTGCATTGGCTGGGCAAGAAGGATATCGTCCAGTATAGCGTCACAGCACAGTAAGTTCAACAAAGAAAGCTTTTTGTTTCAATTTATCACACTGACATTTAAAAAGCACATCATTTGAATGTGCTTCCTCTCGGGCAACATCCGTAGCTCTCTTGATCAAACAGACAGGAAGGTAATGCCTTTTGTTAGCGCTGCTGAATGACACTGACGCTGCCAGGAGTAATTACGGGTAATTGGCAGGACAATGAGGTGATGACAGCTGTGGAGTCGTTGCAACATAAGGGCAGGGATGGGCCCAACCCTCAATATGGGCAGTACTCTTACCTCACTCCCCACCACTGTCATGACTGACTGGGCACAATTAAGGCACACAATAACCTTTTTGTGGAACCCCGTCCGGTGCATATCAACATCACATCTGAAGGAGGGAATTTTTTTCCACACCACACTTTTTCTGTGTGTTGCCCTAGAGAAGCATTTATTTTAATCAAAGAAAAGAAAGACAAATAAATGTATTCACGAAAGGGTTTATAGGTCTGCAGGAACCTCAATCAAAATAAACCTTTGAGAGGTGTAAGAAAATACTTGGAGGACAGAGGCCTGGCTTTAATGATGATAGCCAGAATGAGGAAGGCTCTTAAACACTGTATTAGTTATTCTTTTCATTTTCTGTGACAGCTTGTTTCTGTGGTAGCAAAGGTTTAAAAAAGAAAAAGCAGAAAGAAACCGACAGTTAATTCACTTGTCGTTCTTGGCACCGGTGGACCTTCCTTCCTCTCCACCCTCAAGTCAAATGAGGGATTTGGTGGTTAAGAAAAAAATGGAATTGGTTGTTGTTGGGAATTTCCTGTCAAATTTGCTGAGTGCTTCTTTTGCTCAGCAACACATTAACCTCTGTTTGCCTGTGGGAAGAACCGAGCCCAGAGCCCTTTCAAACTAAAGACGGACCCAGTGCCTGGGAAAGTAATCCTATTTATTCCGTTTTCTTTTCTTTTTTTCCAGCTGGAGGAGGTTCCCTGTTCACACTTGAGTCATGTTCTGAGTCATTTAGTGTTGAAGCTGGGGCAGATGGATGGGTCAACATAGCATTTAGATTAGAGATTACTGTTTGTTTCCCTTGTGTCAGCATTTCTGTACAGATATGCAAAAAGTTAGATTTGTATTATGTAGCTAACGAGAAAGTGGCTTTTCAGCCTTGTTTTGATTATAAATGAAGCCCCAGAAGTAAATCAACAGCAATCTCAACTTCACTTCAACTGAGCATTTTAACAATAGCAGCCATACTGAAAGCAGTCAGGAGGTGCACAAATAGATTACCTTGAGTGATGGATCATCCAAATTTAGAGGTTGAGATTATAATTTTGTAAGAAACTTCTTAAAGTTATACTTCTGTCATTCCAGTCAAAAAAAAAAATGAAAATTTTCTTTTCTTCTTTCTAGCAGAAGCATCAGAGTTAGTCTCCAATGCGAGAGAGCTTAAATTTTTCTAACTTGAAAATGAACCGATAAACATATCAACCAGAATATGTCACTGTTAAGTTAAACATTTAATCTTCATTGCAGTTTTTAAAGGGACTTATTTCTATTACACTTATTAAATCATAGTATTTAAATATGGGTCAGCAACTGTTTCCAAATTTATAATTCTAATTTCTTGGTCCAGTGTGGTAAACCTTCACCTGATATACTTTTTTCCAGAGTAAGCAAATCAATAAATTGTTGCTATAAAAGTAACAGGATGGACAGAGAGTGGCTAACTATGGCACACAAATTTTAACCGGTTTGTTGTGGTGAAGAAAGACACAGTGAGCATTGAGAGACAAAAAAAGAGCAATAGCGATACAGAGTCATGAGACATTAAACGGACTAATACTGAAACTAATACACACAGAAATGTCAGCCTATTGAGAACAAAAATGGTAATATCCCAGCACAAACCATTCTTGTTATCAATCTAATAAAAGTACGTATTTTAAATCTGGGCTGTTTATTGAGACTTTGTGTGTTACCCAATGGCATGGCAATGAACTTTGGTGGGACAAAGCCCCCATTGAACTTTTCCCTCATAGATAAAACTTAAAGTGAATCAGTGGCTTAATATGAAGATAGATAGGGGAGAAAGAAAATGCAGTTTTGCTTTTTATTTTTGCAGAGGTCAACAAAGTTTAGAAACAGTCTTTTGCAGGAGGGAAAACCACCACTGTAATGATAAATGATAAAATACCGTATTAAAAAATATATACAACAAAGAGGCGTACAGAGGCTGCTCTTGAGTGCAAAAGAAAGACGTATTAAAGGTTACTTTTACTCATTTAAAAATCACATAGGCTTGATTTGCAATAGAAAGATGGTGTTACTTTCAAAGTGTGCATATAATAAACGGTCCAACGCATTAATTTACCTCCTTCCTACAGTCGTAGTTTAAGCGCGTATAAAAGAATTTAACAGCTGCTAAAAGCGTTCACTTCTCTGTTGTTACGGCACCTTGTCATAGACGTCCAACAGCAACATTGCCAAGATAGACTGATCATCGATCATCGTGCGTGAGGTGATAAGATTCGATAACCTGCCATGGAACTTAGTTTTGGTCAAAATGTATACAACCTGTAAATGCCAACACCCTGAAACCTTCTGACACGGTGTGAGAATGTTACCTTTCGTACATTTAACACATCAATTTAAGTAAAACAGGCCTTTTTGAAAGGTGGGACTCATATGGACACATCAGTAGCTGTCTTAATTTGACTATCATCCCTCAGGGGAACACATCACTGCCTTGGAGGCAGATGGACAACATCATTGTGAGTGTGTGTGTTTATGCCAGACACTAAAGGGCAGACTGGTGGCAGAGTGTTATCTCTTCCATCAGTGCTCGTGTCTCGTCAGTGCAGGATGACGAACTGAAAGGTCGCAGCGTGTCGCGAGTGAAATGTCACCAGGCCGTTCCCGTCCCGTTCCCGTTATGTCTGTCATGTAGCGTCACTGTGAACAACAGGCTCCCGTTTTGCTGCTGAGGGACATTAAAACATCAAACATCCTGGTGACCTGATCATGGACAAAGCTCCTGTTTATGTAATGTGGTGGCATGCAAGGGAATTTGAAATCGCTGTGACTCAGCAAACAAGACTGAAGCAAATAAAAAGCACTGTAACTGAGCTCTTTTATTAGCACACTTTGTTTACTGAAGTTGGCGCCTGGATAGTACACAAAAAGCTCTTTTGTTTGACTTGACTTTTTTCTCCTGTGACCAGCGTACAATACACATTTTTGGGGTGAAGGAGAATGAAAACAGGGAATGAATAGGGGGCCTGTGGAGAGTTGTGTCAGAATGTGCTGATGATAAGCTTGGCATGGCTAATATTGAGCGCGCAGAGACAGAGCGTAGCTATCTGTGCTGTGCATTTTGGAGTCGTCTGTGGGAAAGAGACAGGCCTTAGTGTGGGAAATGGCCTTCTTTTGATACGGTGCTGAAGATCAGCAGTCCACCATTATCTTCGATGGAAAGTTCAGCTTGGTTTGGAGAGGCCAAATGCAGAATGAGGGTTTTTGTCCACTGGTCTGACCCTGTGTCATCCTCATGGACTCAGCTAGTAAGCAGAGCCTTTGAGGATTCTTGATAAATTGGGCAGATAAGTGGTTTGATACAAATCTCCAGCCACGAAATCTGGCTCTATTAGATTGAAAGTGGAATTGATAAATGTGAGCAATGTTGCCGCTCATGAAACCAATCCGCTTGCTGTCTGCCTCGCCCCTCTTGTCTGTCTCTAGTCCTTCTGGCTCCAGGCCTGAGTCACATGGTTGACTGATCAAGTCGGGGTGTTGAAGCGAGCTCAGTGGGTGAAATGCAGGAGCTCTAATGGGCTGCTGCTAGGGCTGAAATCAGTCTTAGTAGGCCAAGCCCTCTATGTGGCACGCAGAGGAACACAAACGCACTTTTCTACCCTCCTCCCGCTTCCCTCTGACCTCTGTCAGGCTTGGCCATGGAGTTCAGCATGCCCATAGGTTCACCTCTCTCCTTGTGCGCCAGCATGGGCGGAATGAAAAACAAAAGGGATGTCTTGATTCCATGACTGCAATCTAAGAACCGCATATATATTTTTAAAATTTATCTATCGCACTTGGGTAAAGAAGGCTACTGGTGCTAGCACTGCTAACTTTAGCATGCTAAAATAAGCCAACATGCGCAGTGTCATGCATGGTGCAAAGTGCAACACATTTCACCAGTGAAAAACTATTTTAGTATTGATGAATGTGACTGAACATTCATCAATACTAACACATGTTAATACGGTCAAAGCTGAACTTTCTTGCTTCTACATTATAAAGCTAACTGTTTCACTGTGCAGAGAGGCTGTTCCTCTGTCACTGTGAATAAGTGTAAGTTGTATTTAGTGTAGTTTCCTGCAGTTGACAGCAAACGTTGCATAGCATGCGGGAAGCTAACAGCAGCATGTTAGCAGTTTGCAGGTATTTCACACCTGCTACACCAACAGCTCGTGTTTGGGTGCTTGCAAATGTTTTTTACTTAAAGACAAACTGTGGTGAACGTGACCTCTGACATGACTGAAAAGATCTGACATCAGGGAAATGTCTCCCTCTTGCTCGCTATGCAGCTTCTTTATCCAAGAAGCTAAAAGGACCTTGGATCAGAGTAACACTGGTTGGTAAGCTTTTGTCAGTTTTGGTAACATTTGTTTTGTTGTTGTATTTATCCTGTGCTACGTTTAATGTGTTATTTCACTAATACTAATACAAATACAGTAAATGTATATTCTTGGATTTATCTATTTATTTTTGTTACATGGTTACAAAATCAGGAAGGCTGTTTAAGTCATAGCTGATAGTTCCTTACGTAGAAAGAATAATTTCTGATTTTTTCCATGGGCAGGAAAACCAATTATTTCTGAAACACTGGTGTTGGATTCATACTCAGTCTGCAGATACTGCATGAACTGTAACCTAATGTATATTATTTTTATCAGTATTGATCATATTTAGACTCTGTTCAGCTCTCCTTCAAAGTAGTCAGAGATCAGATACACTTACAGGAGCTGTCACATCTGACACATCTGACACCTCCAGCAACGGAAATCCTTCACTAGCAATCAGGTTACTTCAACAACACCTGCAGGAGTTTGGAAGAGAGGACGGGTGAAGGAAACAGGAAACAAGGAATAGAGAGAGAGGGGGAAAAGGGCGAATTCTCAGGCTGCCCTTTCCCCATCCTCCCCCACCTCACCACCCGAACCCAGGCTCATTAACTCAATTCATAATCGACCCTTTCTGTCCCTCTCCCTTCCTCTCACCCCTACTGGCCAGGGGAGGTAGAAGTGGAGGGGGAGAGGTAGCTGAGCTCATTAGGGCAAGGATCATCGCTCTTAAAATGCCCGCTGCTGCAAAGTAAAAACATCCTCACCAAAAGCACGCTTAATTTTCCACAGTTCCGTGTCAAAAGAATGGCCTGACAGTCGGTGGACTGTTTTCTCTGTCTTGCTGACGTCTTTCAATTTTCCTTTCGCTTCCTCCTTTTTTCCCCTCTTGGCCGTCCAGGCAGCTTGAAGCAGAACCGCTAAATGGGGATAATTGGAGTGGGGAAAGTGGCCGGCCCTTGTCTGACCAATCTTCTCACACAACAATCAGCAGATTGTTCCCAGTGACTCAACAACCTTCTAGTGTAGATTTGGACCGTAATTAGCAAGCAGCTACCGACATGCATGTCAGATATGGTTATACATAGCGAATCGATTGAATCTTCCCTCCCCTCGCTGTTTTTGCAACAACCCAGCCTTTTCATACTTCTGTTTTTTCTGTTCCAAGCTGCAGCGGGTGCACTCATGGAGCGTTAGATCGGTGTTGTGAGGAGGTTTGTTTGCTGTCTCTGGAGATGAGACGAATAGTCAGTTGGAGGGGCCCCGTTTTTTTTTTGTGCCTGACTGGACGCTGGTTAACCATCTAATGAGGGCAGAGTGAACGTATCCACAGAGCCAGAACAGCAGGAGCTCACGCTGTCTGTCCCCCCCTCCCTGCATACGGTCCTAACACACACACACACACACACACACACACACACACACACACACACACACACACACAAGGATGAACTTTTTCTGACACTTGCTTCATGTACACTCAAACATACACAGAGTTAGGGGCAGTTTGTCTTGCTTTTAAAGTCTAAATTATCTGTTTCTTTTGCTTGCTCATGTGAAAATAATCTTTGCCATGATTGCTGATTAGACACACACACACACACACACACACACACACACACACACACACACACACACACACACACATCCACATTGTCTGAAGGGTTCACAGAGTGCTCACAGTTGTTTGGTGCTGTTTGTTTACTGTGCAGGCAACATCCAATACTGTGGACCAGATAAAAATGCTATTTCTCTGCTAAGTGTTTTTGCAGGCTCAAAAGTCTTCATACAACAATTGCTGGTGTTTGTTTCATTCAACTGGTTTCCACGCTAATCCAAACAACATGATCATGAGCCGGATGAGCTAGCATGTCACTGACATTGGCAAACAACAGTACAGTTTAGATTGAGTTAGCTCTTTGATTATGTCCTGGATCAAGCTGTCTGACAAAAATACTAAATGCACTGCTATTTAAAATGAAATAAAGGAAATACACTGTGAATGTCTTTAGTCTGCAGAACTTTAGATTTCTGTGTTGCAAACATGTAACTTTAACCTTCATTAGTGACAAACTCTAGCATTGTTCAAACATGGGCCTTACCTAACCTTCTCAGAAAGAGGAAGAAACTTTTTCCTCATCCTTTTGTCACATAAGGCAACCTGCCTTGGAGAAACTAACCTCTACGTTACCACCTTCTTCTTTGGAAAAAGATAGTACACTGTCTAAGATGTCAATGCAAACAAACTGTAATGGAAAACAATTTAAAACCTGAAATCAGTAGGGCAACATATCAAGTTTTACGACGTAGGCAAATGTTTGCAGGAACTGGGTTAATATTGGCTGCACGTATTGATCCCAAACCTGTATACTGTATGTCATTCAGCATTAGCGGCACTTTTACTGATGGAGATGATCATTTATGCATCTCTATGCTATAACGGATGCTGGCTTTTGAACTGTGAAGTGATATCATGCTGCATTATTTCTGAGTTCTAAATTTTTAGAAATGTCAGTTCAGTACAGCATATTTTTAAACATCCCATCAACCTGTTTGAAATGAGTTTGGGCTCAAAGAAGGTGGTAGTAGCTGACGTTTTTGCAAAGTGGACATGTTCCACACTAGAATGTGTTCTGCACTAGAAACCAGATGACAGCTTCTAGACAATCAGAAAAGCAGATCTGCAACAAAGTAAAGATTAAAAGTAAGACAGCAACCTCCTGCAACTCTTAAGGAGAGTTCCCCTGATATTGTGCACTCTCACAGCCTCTCGTGAAGCGACTGCACAATCGTTTTTTTCGTACCATATTTTCCACTGTTTTCCTTAGAATGACTATAACATCAGATACCAAGCAAGCTGACCAGCAAATCTCAGACACATACCTGGGACTGATAACTATCATTACTCAGACTCAAGTGGTAAATGCTACTCCTTACTGAAATGAGATTACTATAACATGTTACAGAAAAATAGATTAGTGCTAAAATGCAACCTAATCCGCTTAATCACAGCTGACCAATAAGCAGCTTTTAGTAATCAGCATTTACTCATGAGTTCATAAAATGAACCAAACCTACACATACAGACTTTCTCCTGAGAATCAACACTTTTACATACTCCTGTTTCGTTTTCCCAAAATTCACTAACAACCTTTAATTTTGCCATCGACAGGCACCAGCACTTATTTCTCAGTGTGTGCTGTTATCATACTGCTGGTGCCACTATTTATGCTATTTTACTAACTTTTAGAAGAAACAAAGGTTCATTCTACCAGAGTAAAGACATAAATAGTGGTTGTTTGGGGCATTCCTAATGCACTAAGCATTCTGACCAAATGGATAAGTCAAAAAGGTCACATGGGGCCATAAACCTGGAGTCATCACTTCATGATATTTAGAAGACATCTTTTATCATCATATGTCACAGAGACAGAGAGCAGACATGGCTGACTGCTAGATAGCCATCAGTGGGTGTAAGCGATACCACTGAGCGCAGAGTACTGAGTCTCATGGCTAGGTCATCCTCATGGCCTGCACGTGATGACAAACAAGTTGTCTGATGGCCTTGAAGTGAGATGTGAAAAATACCTCAGACCTATTCCCGTCGAGAATTATTTGTACAAACTAAATGGGGAAACTATGGAAATAACTGGCCTCAAAGTAAGAGCGCACAACCGCAGTGTGTGTTTTGGATCTGTCGTCTGCGCTTACGTTTGAGTAAATGAAATTAGCAATGTGTGTCGCAGGTGATGTGAGGTCAGTGTTGCATTTGTGTATTTATATATGTGTGAATATGTGCGTGTTTGTTTTGAATTTCAAGAGGTAAGCGGGTGGAAGTCAAACTACCAAAGGGTAAGTCGGCGCAGGAAGTCTGATGTGAAAATCAAACATCCCATTAAGTTGTCAGAGGCAGCCAAGAGCAATAACACTGCAGATGGGCCTCCTCGTGCACTACAGGCAGATGGACGTAAGGATGGACACAGTCACAGCAATGTAGCTTAGCACACAAGTCACAAATCTGAAAAATCACACTGTCTAATCTAGACAAACTGGCTCTGATATTTCTGACAGTGTAGACTTAAATACAAAGTTTAACTCGTGCTCTTTTCAGCTTAACACGTGTTTTATGATGAAGAACCTTGTCGGCTGCCTGCAGACTGAACTTTATTAGACTGGACTCATGCAGGATTTATGGTCCTGCGTTGGTGCCTGTTTGCACAGGTCTTTGATTATGCATAGAGAGGGAGTGTGCGAATTCAGAAAGGCCAAGAAAGCAGAAGAAACATGAAAAAAAAACCCATCAAAGATTAAAAAAAAAACTGCAGCTTTCATTGTCTTTAACATCGCGTTTCACTTCACTACAAAGAAGTTCTTTCTTGTCATTGCTTTGGCATTTACTACATTTACTACAACTCTGACATGTAAATATTGTCTGCTAACTGCAAACTATTGTTGGGGTTGTGATTTAAAAAAGAGAGCTATATTAGCAAATTACTTTTTCTTGTCTCAAAAGTAGCTTCCTGTTAACACCACTGTTACACCATTATTTACCAGCTAGCCCAACTTCAGTAACCCTGCAAGCCTCGCTGCTGGTTAGTTTTCTGTCTTCATTTATGTCAGAAGTGATAGCAGGGCTGTACATCCCTCAGTCAGCAGGGTGCAAGATGCTAGCAGGCAGGGCATACATGGAACGCCATAACCAAGTGGCTGACATAGTATACAGGAACATCTGTGCTGGGTATGGCATGGAAGCCTGGAGGTCAAAATGGGAGACGCCTCCTAGAGTGGTTGAGAATGACCGAGCTAGGATCGTGTGGGACTTCCAGATACAGACAGACAAAATAGTGGTGGCTAACCAACCGGACATAGTAGTGTTGGACAAGCTGAGGAAGACGACCGTATTGAAAGACGTAGCGATACTGAATGACAGCAACATCAGGAAAAAGAACAGGAGAAGCGGAAGAAGTACCAAGGGCTCAGAGAAGAGCTCGAGAAGATGTGGAGGGTGAAGGTAACTGTGGTCCCAGTGGCAATCGGAGGACTTGGTGCAGTGACTCCAAAGCTAGGCGAGTGGCTCCAGCAGATCCCAGGAACACCATCCGAGATCTATGTTCAGAAGAGCGCAGTCCTAGGAACAGCTAAGATCCCAGGCCTCCGGTATATGGAATCTAGCAAGCCAACTCCTACTAACGTCTAACTCTGTTCAAGATCATAAATCCTGTTTTTCATGGATGCCTGGATGTCAAACGTTATATTTACACCTGGTATAGCAGCCACAATGATAAGAAGATGAAGATGAAATAAATTAGATAATAATTTAGATAGGAAATTTACACCTAGTTTTTTTTTTTTTACCTCATTCAGTCGAAGGACTTTATGCAGTAGTGGTGCGTCCGTTACCCAAATCACTACTTCTCCTAGAGTATTGTCCAGTAATAAGTAACCCCTGCACACAATCACCTAGCCTCCTGGAGTTTTCAGTGGATTTTAATTCTCATTAGTTTAGATCCTTTTCTCAACCTGTTGCATGTATAGTTAAAGATGCTATGCAGCTTGAAAAAACAAAATGAGAAACCCGTAATGAAATGTTGCCTAAAAACACTTCTAAAGTTCATAAACTCTATAGAGCGCCTTTAAGAAAATCTTTGGAAAACGAGTGATGTATCGTGATAAGGAAAACAATGATCTTCTTCCCTGCTGCTCTTCTTCAAGTGTATTAAAGAAGATATTTAGGAAGAAAGAAAGGATAAACTGGTGATCACAGGCAAATCCACATTAAATCTACCAAATTGGCTGATTAAAAATAAAAATCTCTTCCAACCTCCAACCCTCTTCATACCTGACACCTCTGGGGCTTCGGTCACTCCCTGCCAGAGAGGCTGATGAGAGTCAAGCCCAGTGGTGGGCAGGGTGAGCCAGAACACTTGCGGGGTCAATATCACATGTGACCGGGGTTTTGTATTTAATGAGAACTGCTGTCACTTTGCGTCAGGCCAGTCAGAGGAGAAAGAAAGAGAGAAGAAATAAATAGGCAGAGAAAAAGGATGTAGATGGATAGAGAGCTTCAGAAGAATACTTCAGACATGACATCAGCGATGTAGGGGACATCACACTATACGAAACTGTCCTCCAAAGTTAAAACAAACACCAATGTGACACCTATAATCCCACCTCTTTCTTTGTGTGCCTCTCCTTGAGGCTCTCCTCCACCAACATTCCCCTGATACTCTAAAACCTCCCGCCCCACCCAGCTCTCTCTTCCCAGAGGCCTGGACCCTCATTAGGTCAGGTGTACTCAATCCTGTTGTTCCTGCGTCCTGTAATTTCTACTGTTATGGGAACAAAGAGAGGCACAAAGCACATCGCAGCCCCGGGTCCTTGCACTCAACCTCATTCGCTTATTACTGTCTCCACAGAAACTCTCTCCTCATCACCTCCAGGCAACCCCTCCTACTGTGTGGACAGACAAATAGAATTTCTATAGCACTTTACATGTGACAGGTAAGTGCGTGTGTTGTTGTGTATGGGAAAATCTTCTGATACTGTGTGATTTTTCTATTTCCCCAGTGCATGTGGCCCACATGACCATCTGTATATGTGTATGAAAAGGAGCGTGTGGCATTAAGTGTGATATTCTGAGACCTTTTCCTGTCAGAACTCTTGACAACGGGTCATTAATGGCGGACGCAGAAATATGAGGGTGTGGATCAGGTTTCTTGACACTGGCAGTGCTCCAGACGGCAATATTGGAATGAAGAGGGATTTTGAGTGAAAAATATTCACTTAGTGGATCAGCAAACACAGCAAGTCCATTATTTTTGATTAATCTGGCCACTGGTATTTACAGTGTCAGAGACTTATGATGAGTGTGTATGTTTTACATATTAAGCTCAGAGCTGCCTCACTGTTTCTTCTTTGTAAAGTCTGGGAGAGCTGTTTTTCCTCTCAAGCATCACTGTGTCTGTGGTTTCTGAACAGGGAACCATGCTTTTTTGAAGCTGAGACTCTTGAAGGCTGTAATTTCTCTTTTTTTGTGCCCCCCTGTGATCTCTGTGAAGGGAGGCCTTTGCGGTTTCTTTTTTAACCAGTTTGGAGACTAAATATTGCATTTGGGGTTTTAAAAAATATATATACACTTTAAAAAGCTCACTGACTGATTGCCTGTAGGTGTTGTTGTTCTAGAAGCACACCTTTAACTGTGCACTTTCTGTAGCGTGACATGAATGGATGTTCAGAGACAGGCACGCAGAAGAAAGGGCTCCCTCTGCTGAGCTCTACGTCCATAGCTCCCTCAAGCCCCCCTCAACCACACTCACCTGAACTTACTGTCTGTACTAAGCTCTTTCTCCTGCATCGCCACTTCCATTCATCATCATCAGTTAGCTAATTGCTGCTTTCTTCTTCATGCAGAGTTCGCAAGCAACCAAATGGCTCAGTATGTATATTCCAAAAAGAGTAAAAAAAAAAGAAAAGTAAATGATCTATATAAATGATTTTAATGTCATGAGCATGAGTGACCAATTCCTTTCCAAATGCCTTCAAGTTGTGAAACTGTAGTTAAAAACACTGGAACACAAGACCCAGAGTTTCAGTATTTGAATTCCTCTCTAGTGTTCAAAACTTTGAAATTATTAAAATGTAAGAATCAGCACATATCTTTAACATAATGTACATATATATATTTAACAAAATGTATGGGTTTTCCATGAGCTCAAGCTTTCACTCCATTTAAACCTGGAACAACAAAGGAGGAATCCCCACATTTTTTAGCCCGGGAGATAACCCTGGGTCAGGCTTACCTGCAGCACATGGGATAAAGGTGGGATTAGGGCAGAGCTCAGGCTGTAGGGATGGTGTTTGGTTTTTTTTCTTTAAAATGTGTATTGTGATGGGAGCACAGTCCCTTCATGCTTGCTCTGGTCCTTCTAATGTACTTTAGGAACCATTCCCATTTTAATAGCATGTTCTGTTCTTATTCAAACAGTAGAATCACATGATTCTGTTTCCTGCTGTGTATTAACTGTGGCTAACTTTTGATATCAATATCCTTAAAGATCAGACAACTCTTATGCACTCAAACTAAAAAAGTCAAAATGTAAATGTGAAACTGTTTCAAGAGACACTCCAAAGATGTATTTGTATAACTGAATCAATCAAAATTGTTGCTAGCATCAACTAAATAAACCCGAACTATCATGCTACATTACTTTTCTCTTTTTCAAACTTTGTCTTTTTACAGGTAACAAGACAACCTGATTTTAGTGCAAGTTTGAGCACAGATAAATCAAAATTACATTTTCCATAACTAAATTTCACAGTTCTAAAAACGTTTGTGTGTTTTTGTGTGTGTGCATCTTATATAGTGCTTTTCTACTCTACCTGAGGACTCAAAGCACTTCATTCCCCATTCACTATCAAAGCACATTTTTATATGCTTAAATGCTTTCTATCTAACATTCACAGCAACTTTGCTGTTATCATCTTACCCAGTGATATTTGGCAGTTAGTAGATGACCTGTTCTACGCTGTAAGATACAGCCACATCACCATCAAGCAGAAAGTAAAACTCTAATATTAAAAATGTCATTTTTAAGTCATCATTAATTTTTCACTTAATGTAATGCTGATTTCATCGAGCCCAAGTTTACATGGAAACTGCATTGAAAAGAGGTGCAGTCTCACATGGAGAATGATTCTCTTGCTTTGATCAATCACTGCTAACCACCGAGCCCCTATAAAAGCACAGTAAACACAGTATATTGATTAGCACAAGTAACCATGTAATTAAATCTAGCTTCTTTATTATGCAAATGCAGCGCTCTTTAGTGTGTTTCCTTAAAACTAACTTGTTTAAAAATCACCACCTCCTAGTCCAAAATGACCAGCGCACATTCACTCAGCTAACTTTCACACCAGCACAGCATCATCGCAGTGCTCTGGATTAGACCTAAGAGTGAGAGAGAATGTGAGTACAGACTTAGTGAGGCAGACAGTAGAGCAACTGTGTGTTTGTGTGCAGCAGGGAGTGCAGGATGGGTATCAGCACATCGAGCTGTGAGGTTGGTCTGCCGGCTGTCTGCCATGACAGAGACGAGCGGCTTGTACGGACTCGCCCTGTAGTCCCCAAATGAGCTGAGCTACACTCGCTATTATCTCCCAGAGGAATGCCACCCAGCTCAGAAGAAGACACTGCAATTTGAGTAAAACAAAAAACAACAAAACATGTACACAACCCAGAGATATTTTAGAATAAGAGAAGTAAAAGTTACTTGTAGATTATCTATTCTATGCTGTTACATTAAAGGATTTGAGGTGAATCTGTTATATGGGTTGTTGTGAAAAATAATCTTAAAATGTTCCAAAAAGGAAAAGCTTTTAAACTTTGCTAATGAAGAAAAGTTGTCTTATTGGTAAGGAAAAATGCATTGGAACCACAACCTCTGACTGTACTACTCCACTGGACTGAAACTGACTTTTTAATTTGGCTCATAAAGTTGAAAATTTGATTTTTTTTTTCATAAATGGAAATATGTGCAGAAAATAGAGAAACACTGTTCATAGATTCACATCAAAAGATCTTTTTTTTGTGTCCCACATCATGACACAGCAGAACAGGAGAACACTGGGAGGTGGGGGCAGAGAGACGGTGAAAGCAGATGAAAAGAGTAAAAGAGATCCGTGTAATTTAGATGTGATGTATTTTTAATGATGCTGCAGTCATACAGGGGTTAGAGAGCAGGCTGATCTGAAGAGGAGCGAATTGGGGAGGAGCGGAGACGAGGCAGTCAGGCTGCTATTGATCAAAGGGCTGCTGGAGGTAAGCTGGCACCATGAGTGGGCCGGGGGAATCACACCGTTGTACAGTACAGAGGCTGAGACGGGAGAGCAAGAAGTATGAGCTTCACCTGAGGCTCAGCTGGCACAGCAGTCATTTATATAGTTTAGGAACAGCAGAGGTGCAATATTTAAAAATAAAAGACATGAGCTGTGTTGAAGTAATAACTGTGAACGACACAATTATAATGCATGCTTTAAAAAAGACATTGCAACATGCAAACAATTCTCACTTTCTCTCTCATTCTTAAATGAGAAGAAAAAAAGATTTTATGAAAGAAGTTTTATGATTTCTTAAAGGGAAAACAGTCACTGCAACATATGGTGCAAAACAGCTTAAAAAGAGTTTCATGCAAAGACACAAAAGGTGTAAAGCTTGCTTAAGTTGCAAGATTCACACATAAAGGCAAGTGTAGTAGTAGATATATGTAATACCAAAATCATCTTTTTAGGTGGTTTCCACTTTATGCAACATTAGGACATTAGCGAAAAGCTGTCAGAGCAACCTGATAGCCAAGTGTTTAGGTGCATCCAATGTGGGCACATGAACAGAAAGTCACATGTTGTGTTGTTACATGTGTAGCCCCCAGCTACACACGTCGTTCTCCTGATCTCATTTCTCTACTTCTTGTCTTGAATGTTGAAGAAAGACTTAAAGTGTCATACTCCTGTAGAAGCTGTTTCTCTGGTGTGATTACGACTTTTATCAGGGCTCCACTGATGACGTCTAACAGCGTGTCAGCACAGCGACAACGGCCTGTGTACTGAGGACAGTTGCACTAAAGCACCTTAGGGTGAATTCTTGGCTCCAGGGAGGGGTGTCACATCCTCCTTTAATCATTAAAGAAGCAGGAAGACCACCTCCCAACCTGACCCCCACCTATCATCCACTATTACCATTTTAAACCCCCCTGACCCGTCTCTGCCTGTAGCCCCCAGCTACACATGCTCCTGAGCTAATAATCCCAGCCATTCTCCCACCAGTGGAGACAGACCAGTGGCTCCACACAGTGCCTGATAATCAATGTCTGCCCCTCAGCACCCTGAGGCCCAGGCCTGCCTCTTTGGCTCCTATAAAGATGCCTGGTATACACACACACACACACACACACACACACACACACACACACACACACACACACACACACACACACACACACACACACACACACACACACACAAACATTTACACAAAAAATGTAGTTGCAGACATAAAGGATACATGCATGTGTACGCACACTTTAGTATGCATATAATAAGTACATTCAGATGTACACACTTGCACACTGGTCCCTTGATCCAAGTAGGAAGGGTGCATTAATGCGGCCCGCTCCCTGCATGTCTCCACCCCTCCTTTCACTGTACAGACACAGACATTGACTGCTGGATCACAACCCCTTTACCTGAGTCAATAAAGTCCCTGCATAAAATTGATTTGGCAGGGGCAAAGAGTGGAAGTGGGGATGGGGTGGTGGTGGTGGTGGTGAGCAACAGGACTCTGAAATCCATAGATGGATTTTTGACTCTCCGTAGCTGGCGTTGTCAATCATCTCCCCTTCCCTGCTCAGAAACGGGAGACAGAAAGTGACTTAACTGGGAGAGGGAGCAGACAGCGTTATCGCCAGCATGCTGATTACACAGAGCGTCTGGCTTCTGCACAGTAAAAATACAGATGAAGAAGAAAATATGATACAACGGAGAACAGAGTCAGCTTATTTCTTTCTTTTCTTTCTTTCTTTTTAAAATTTTGGCTGCCTGTAACACTTAGCTGTAGTTTCAGTGATATCAGATATGGGTTCCCCCATAAGCACCGCAACGGAAACTGGCCCTAATGAGAGCGCTGAGTGAAGGGAACAAGGTAAGGAAAAGTCAACCATCAGACCTAAGCGACCCCTTCGCCCCTCACACACACAGCCTTTTTCACAGCTCTGAAAACATTGTTGGGGCAATTTGGGGAAAACTGAAAGGTGGTTTGCACTTTCACCAAAACTAACAAGCCTTCTGAGTTACTGTTGATGAATGTTTCAAGAACTTTGCCCCGTTTATACGTTTTGTATTGCAGTAATATGAGTAATCCTCGAGCTGTGTTCAATAAATGATGCAGATTTTTCTGAGTGGCGTTTTTTTCCCCCTCACACAAACCAAATTAAGGAGAGAAACAAAATGGGTACAGTGTGAACACAAAGTAGTGCAGTTTTCCCATTTTTAGTGTAAACCAATAAAAAGTTTAATCATGTTGAAGAGCTTTAAAACTCTCCTGACTTGTCTGTAGCAGTTACTCCCACTCCGGGCCCAGCAGTCACAAATCCAGCTGGGTACTGTAGCGGTTAGCAAACCTTTCTCAACTTGCTATTTTCTGCTGTGGATCAATACAAAAAAATCATCCCTGCATTGCACAGTTGGTTGTTGGTGGATATAACGTTGCAAGAAAAGTCCAAAAGTATACAAGTATACAGCTCAGGTGGGGGAATCTGTCCATAGGACAACTATCAGTCGTGCACTGCACAAAGTTGACCTTTATGGAAGAGTGGCAAGAAGAAAGCCATTGTTAACAGAAAACCATAAGAAGTCCCGTTTGCAGTTTGCCACAAGCCATGTGGGGGACACAGCAAACATGTGGAAGAAGATGCTCTGGTCAGATGAGACCAAAATGGAACTTTTTGGCCAAAATGCAAAACGCTATGTGTGGCGGAAAACTAACACTGCACATCACTCTGAACACACCATCCCCACTGTCAGATATGGTGGTGGCAGCATCATGCTCTGGGGGTGCTTCTCTTCAGCAGGGACAGGGAAGCTGGTCAGAGTTGATGGGAAGATGGATGGAGCCAAATACAGAGCAATCTTGGAAGAAAACCTCTTGGAGTCTGCAAAAGACTTGAGACTGGGGCGGAGGTTCACCTTCCAGCAGGACAACGACCCTAAACATAAAGCCAGGGCAACAATGGAATGGTTTAAAACAAAACATATCCATGTGTTAGAATGGCCCAGTCAAAGTCCAGATCTAAATCCAATCGAGAATCTGTGGCAAGATCTGAAAACTGCTGTTCACAAATGCTGTCCATCTAATCTGACTGAGCTGGAGCTGTTTTGCAAAGAAGAATGGGCAAAGATTTCAGTCTGTAGATGTGCAAAGCTGGTAGAGATATACCCTAAAAGACTGGCAGCTGTAATTGCAGCAAAAGGTAGTTCTACAAAGTATTGACTCAGGGGGCTGAATAATTATGCACACCCCACTTTTCAGTTATTTATTTGTAAAAAATGTTTGGGTTCATGTATGATTTTTGTTCCACTTCTCACGTGTGCACCACTTTGTGTTGGTCTTTCACGTGGAATTCCAATAAAATTGATTCATGTTTGTGGCTGTAATGTGACAAAATGTGGAAAGGTTCAAGGGGGCCGAATACTTTTGCAAGCCACTGTAACTGTAACGTTGAGAAATAAAAAATATCCATATCATGTCAGTTATAAAATGAAATCAGTCTGTGCTACACATGCAGTACTAGTTAATAGGAAAGGTGTGTGTGCATGTACGTGTGTGTGTGTTTGTTAACAATAAGGAAAATACAAGTGCTCATACTACAAATACTGTCTCCTACACTCACAACAAGGTCCTGTTTTATTAGTGTCGACATAATAGCTCGGTGTATGTACAGTCCACATGCACAGGCGCTCTCTCGCCGCATGTTACAGTGACTTCATGACTGGCGACAGCTTATCTCTCTCCACGGATGGGATCAATAGACTGGCGCTCCAGCTTGTTGACGTGAAACTGCGGAGACCTGCTATCATATTCACAGTAGTCCACCTGCTTTGGGTAAACAAGGGCCATCTCTCTGGGTCTGGACCCTCCCCCTGCTTCCTCCTCCCCACGACAGGAGGCCTGCTACTTTATATTTATACCCTCATGCAACAGTATAATTTGTGCGCAGAAAAAATGGCATTCATACACAAGCTATCTAGCCATCTTGGAGACAGCCTATTGTGTAAACAGGTTAAACGACATGTTGTCTGGAGGGACCGCGGGCTTGTCCTCTTGTACTAACATATGGTTGTCAGCCTGATGACATCCCTTTGGTTCCCTGTAGAGAAAGGTGTTTGGATGATGTCAGTGCATGAAGGACACGACCCAAAGTGACCGTCATAGTTTTAGTTGGCATAAATTCCAGGAACACTTTGTTTGTTTAATCCCAGTACAGTATTGACACAACTCAGCACAACTGGGACACATTGCGACAGATTTTGTTCAGTACTGGGTAAAAGTCAAACAACCGAACCGCTTTGTTTTTTTATAAGATAAGATAAGATAAGATAACTCTTTATTATTATCTGAGACTTTGAAAAAACCAGCATGATCAGGCAGGGAGCAGATGGCAAAATCTTTTTTTTTCCAGTTTGTAAAACTGGAAAAAGAGGATTTATTGTCTTAAAGAATAATAATGCTTTCACAATGTTTGTCTTCCATTGATTAAATCTCCAGAAACTCTATCACTGAGCATATAGAGGTATTAAACCATTAAAATGTTGACTATAACTGTTAAAAGAATGAGTTTAAATACACTTAATTGTTTATCATTTTACACCTCCACCTCCCTAATATGTCAGCAAATCTCACATAATTTGCCATGCGATGACACTATGTGTGTTACTTTGCTAACATGTAAATGGACTGGTTCTTCGCTTTTCTACTCTGTCCGAGCACTTAAAGCGCTTTATACAGCTAATTCATTCACCCAATCACACAAGCACTTCTAAGCTTAAGTGCTAAGTATCTAACATTCATACACATTCACACTCCGATGGATGCATCGGAGAGCAGCATGGGGTTAGTATCTTACCCAATGATATTTGGCATGCAGACTGGAGCAGCCTGGGATCAAACCACCGACCTTCTGGTTAGTGGCTGATCCGCTCTGCCACCTGAGCTACAGCCACCCCAAGGCTTACAGCACCTGGTATTCCCAGGCAGTCTCCCCTTCAAGTACTAACCAAGCCCAGCCCTGGTTAGCTTCCGAGATCAGACGAGGTTGGGCTTGCTCAGGGTGGTATGGCCATAAGCCATGTGTTTAAATGAGACTGGATCGAGATGTTGGTGAGGACAATCAGTGATTAAAGCAGCAGCTTAGTGGTGGTGACTGTGGTGTAGTTTGTTTATAGCCTAATACTGATGATGCTGATGGATTTATTGATTTATTTATTAATACAGTACCAAATCACATCAACAGTTGCCTCAAGAAAACAGACAAAACCCAACAATCATATCAAGACTAATGGGTAGTTTAGTAGCTTTAATAAAGATAAAAGTTCAGGTGCTAGCATAGGTCATCAGGTTGAGTAGGTGATCCATACACCACGAGGCAACTCAAGTGGCCAGTGGCAACTGAACTCTTCCAGGGCTTTTCTTCTATCTTTCCAGATGATTCAACAATAAAGGCTCAAATGCCCCAAACTAAGTCTGAATAACATTTCAAAATCAAGAGGGTGTGTTGTATATACAATATGAGGAAGAGCTTGATTTCTCTGTTTAAACTACCTTGTAGGCTTTGCTCCATTTAAAAGCTCAAATATTATTATTTATAAATCAATTAGAGTACATTACCACATGCAAACTCATCATCACCACTGTACAAAATTCAGTTTTATGAAAAAGCATCATGCGATAAAAAAATCAGTATAAAGCAAACATTTTTTTTGCTTTTATTTTTGAAACTTGTCTAAAATCTCAACACCTCCCAGCGTGTCGACCTAAATCCAGCCCAATCCCAAACCCTTTGAGTAAAGTGAGAAGCCTTGCTGAAATCCTGAAAAAAAAAAAAAAGCATTATCATCATAATTACTGTAGCTGCAGTGAGGAGAGAGGCTCGTCTCGGGTCCTGCGTGCTCGCCTCTCACAATAGGTGGCCACTTTGCTCGTCTGAGAGGGATCCATATCACAGAGGCCATTGTGAGAGTCTGCACAAAAGCCGTAGCGAGTGATACTTTGTTACTCGAGTGCTCACAGATCACTTTCTTTTGTCCACCTCCACCAGCTGCCATTTTACACCTCTGGAAGAAATTTAAAAAAAAAAAGAAAATCTTTGACAGTTAACGAGTGAGTTTTACTGTAACCCCTTGACCTGGCTGAACTTACACTGAAGCAGACACGTCTGTTTACAGAGACGTACACATGCTAACACCCTGTGTAAACACACATAAAAGGAGAAGAGCTCCTCTGTCTATATGCAGAGCATTTAATGACGCTCGCAGATGTCAACCAGAGTTTAACAGTTTGGGTGAGTGCTTACTAATTTATATGAGCACTCTGTGATTATGTTAAGACTTCTTTGACTGTGGATTTGGATGAAGAAACGATTTGGACTGAGGACAAACTCTAAGGATGTTTTGGATTGTTTATCTACTGGATGGCTTTCTTGGCTCTTTTATATCAAAACAGTCTCTCAGTCCCTTTAAATCTCTCATTTTCTTGCAGAGGCAAAAGTAGAGGCTGATTTTAGGGAGATATAATAATACACTGTACAGTATGCACACCCATGTATACATATATATGATATACAGTAGCCTTTGTGCATTCCTCTCTACCAAAATGTTTAGTAACACACCGAGGCTGAAGACAAACCCTTTTTTGAAAGTTAAAGATAAACCAAGACAATGCAAACAAAGGTGTGAACAGTGAAACAGTCACTGGGGGAAACAGATACCAGAGAGCTTTTTGTGTTTTCCAATTTTCCCAATTTTTTTCTAATTCCCCTCCACCCCCATATTACAATAGATTAAATCACATTACATGCATTGGACTGGATCCCCTTTAGGGAGAATTATTTCCTACTAATCTGACTGTAACCCACACATGGGCAAAATACAGTTCCCACCTTATCTCTTAAGCCAGGGGTGTCCAACTCCAGGCTGCGATGCAGGTTTTAGATCTCACTCTGGGTCAACACACCTAAATCAAACGATTAGTTCATTACCAGGCCTCTGGAGAACTTCAAGACATGTTGAGCAGGTAATTTAACCAAATAAATCCTCCCTGTCCCCATTTTGCATCATACAAAGACACGATGGGTGAAACCAAAGATCTCAAATTTAGCCTCATTAGACCAAAGCACAGATTTCCACTGGTCTAATGTCCATTGCTTGTGTTTCTTGGCCCAAACAAATTGCTTCTGCTTGTTGCTTTTCCTTAGTTGTGGTTTCTTAGCAGCTATTTGACTCTAAAGGCCTGATTCTCGTAGTCTCCTCTGAACAGTTGATGTAGAGAAGTGTCTGCTACTAGAACTCTGTGTGGCATTTATCTGGGCTCTTATCTGAGATGTTGCCAACTTGTGATCTCTGAGGCTGGTGACTCAGATGGCCTTAACCTTAAGGGACAGAGGTGACTCTTGGTCCTTTCCTAGGGTGGTCCTCATATGAGCCAGTTTTGTCATAGCGCTTGATGGTTTTTGCAAATACACTTGGGGACACATTTAAAGTTTTAGCAATTTTCCAGAATGACTGACCTTCAGTTCTTAAAGTAATGATGGGCTGTCAGTTGTGTACCAACCTGACTTCTGCACAACACAACTAATGGTCCCAACCCCATTAAGAAGGCAAGAAACTCCGCAAATGAACTCTGACAAGCCACATCTGTGAAGTGAAAACCCTTTCAGGTGACTACATCATGAAGCTCATTGAGAGAAGATCGAGGGTTTGCAGCACTGTCAACAAAGCAAAGGGTGGCTACTTTGAGGAATAAAAAATATAAGACATATTTTGAGTTATTTATTCATTTTTTCTTTGCTACATCAGTGCGCCCCAGGGCAGCTGTGGCTACAATGTAGCTTGCCATCACCAGTGTGTAAATGTGTGTGTGAATGGGTGGATGACTGAATGTAGTGTAAAGCGCTATACAAATACAGGCCATTTACCATTTTACATAATTGCATATATCTTGCTTCATAATATATGATGTCTTCAGTATGTATCTACAATGTAGAAAGTAGTAGTAGTGCTCTTAATTGTCTTATATTTACACAGGAGCATGAAATGTCTGCTTAATAATGTTTAAACATGACTGTGTTTGGTACTTTTGAGCTTGGATAAAAAACAGCACTCAGCTGTCATTTAATGACTCTGTCATATAATCCTCCTGGTTTGGTTTGTCTGTGTTTACACTGATGCAGAGTTGCTCTCACTTAATGTCTCTTTAACCTATCAACTCCTAATTTAGTAACGTACTGTGAGGTCAGCAGCAGTTGTGGTCAGAAACTCGGTGCTTCTCTCGTATAAAAGCTACATTAATGTGCATGAAGGGATGTAATTCAGAGTTTAAAGTATTTCTCAAATATCTGAGGAGTCATTCGTCTCAAAATATTTCAGTGTACCTGTGCATGACTCTAGGTGTAACAGATACTGATAAAACTGATACTACACATTACTCCATTCAGTCTCCGCTGCTACTGCACAACTCCAACACCCTGTGCACCTTCTCTTTCTGCTGAGTGCAGTGCGTTCCTGCAGATTTCGGCCGCTCATCCTACTACCTACCACTTCCTCTCTGAGAAATCAGCAGAAAAAGAGCGAGACGGGGCAAAAAGAGTAGATCATATTGACAATTATTTCTCTGCGGCTGGCTCCAGGCAAATTAGATTGAATGGGCTGGAAAACAAGTTACATCAATCCAATTAGGTTATGATCAGTGGCTGCTACTGGGCTGCGGAGGCCACAGCACGGGGCTGCTGTGCACTGTACTACTGATAGAACGTCGCGGAGAGGAGACGGAGTCTAAGGCGAGAGACAGGCCTGGTGCTAATGTCTGCCCTAACTCAATAGAGAGGCTGCCTTGCTCTCTCTGATTGACCGCTCCATTAAAATTTTCACAGACATGACTACTGTGGATGTGTGTGCACGCACGCGTGTGTATGTGGGATGGTTATCCTTTAGAGATCAGACGTAGCAAATTCATTTTGCAGCCGGGCCTCGCATCAATCTATCTTAATCATTTGAACCCCACATTAAACAAGCAAACTGCAGTGACATTTGCTGCAGCTGTGGCTCTGAATAAGGGCTGCATGTGTGTCTCAGAATGCACACTATGCATGTTTGGGATTCTGCGCTCAGCTCCCCGTTGGACCGAGTAAAACCCAGGCGCCCTCTGCCCTACTGTCTCTCTCCACCAGATGGGATGGGAATAATGCAGTAATTACAGGAAGCAAGGCTCGACCGCTAAACATTTTTCTAACCAGAGGATCTGTGAGAGGGATTCTGCATTTGGAGAGAGGGAAGAAAAAGGAATGAGACCAAGCGAGGGAGCCAGGCAGGGAGTTTGCCTCTAATTTTCAGTATCTGGATTAAAGATCATCTACCCGTCTGACAGTTTGTATTGTAACAGACTGATGAGCTGTGGGCTTGTGTGTTCATAGATACAGTATAATTGCATGCATGTGGATGCCTTGGAAAAAATAAAGATGTCAGAGATGGAAATCTTGTATTAATCAAGGTCAGTCCTACAGCAGTGAAATCAAAGGTAGCCGTTACATGCAGAGAGTGACCACACGAGTGTAGGAATCAACAGGAGTGACCCCCGATCAAGAACAGCTACTAATTCTTAAATGACCACAATGGCAAATGATAACTAGAAAAAGTTATCATGTGAAAATGCCAGGTGAATGCGGAAATCATGTGCCGAAAACAGCTGAAGAAGCTGAACTGTCTGCTGAAAATAGGTGAAGAAGCTGAACTGTCTGCTGAAGATGGCTTTATTTGAAAGGGTACACTGAAGAGTGTCAAGAAAGCGGGGAAGACATGCGCCAACAGCCATGGGTAGGATTCAAACCTGTGCCACCTGCTCTCAGGGCGCCTGCTCATCTCAGTGAGGCAAACCGGTACTCATCCCAGAGAGAGATATATTGAGAGAAAAAACGGTAGTTAGAGTAGTTAAGTAGCAAAGAATAAAGAAACAGGAACTCAAACCGGTCGTTCAGTGATGACGCGACAAATCCTACTAAAGTAGCCTGCGTTTAATATGGCTTTTGTGTTGTTAACATGTTTAATGTTATGTATTTTCTTCTATTTGATCTCAAAAAGCTCCTAAAACAGTCAGTGATCACTGTTGACCTCCCTCGGCTTTTATTACCGCTAATCATTTATTTAAGCTCAGTTTTTAAAACCTTAGGATGTAGCTACAGCCCATCCCATGCAGCAGTATATGAATGACTAACCTCGTATTGTGGATGGATTATCTCAGTTGTTCTCCTGGCTGAAGTTTGGTCCTTTTACAGCATCCTGCCATGCGATTACATTTGTTCCTGACCACCGAGAACACTCACGTTAACTTTTATCGAGTGGGAAAAAAAGTTAGCTTGTTTATATTATGCTAACATAGCTGTGTCGCTAGCGGTCACGTAGCACATCATTAAATACCAGCTAGCCAAACTTCAGTAACCCTACAAACGCCACTGCTGTTTAGTTTTCTGTCTTCATTTATGCTGGAAGTGATAACAGAGCTGTACGTTTTAATTTGTTTCCAAAACCCCGCAGTCAGGACATGCTATATTGTATTTAGATAGAAGCTAGCGAGCTAACTCCCTGCTAACTTCTAACTCCGTTAAATGTCATAAATTCCGTTTTCATGGATGCCTGGATGTTAAACTCAATTGTTACACCTGGTAGAGCAGAACGCTGATCATTTTATTAAAGATGAAAGACTTTAGACAGTTTTTCAACTCTCAGTAATGCCATAGTGATCGTTTGATATATGGACCTGCAGCGGAGTTTAGGTCCAGACACGGCTAGTGACGTCAGACTGAACAATCGGATAGGCTGAATGCCTTTGGCATTCACCCAAAAAGTAATGCATATCTTGAGTCTGAAGTTGAAAGTGTGCCTTTGTGGCATGTGAATGCCTACGACTTCTGTTTTTCACCACCTGTATTTGTGGCTGGTCTAATTAGATGGAATAGCATCGTACATCTCAGGCCAGTATATTAAACATTGCGGTTTTCACACACTTGCACCAACTTCTATGTATTTTTAATGGAGGAATTCTAAGTTTATGAGAATGAAAATGTGTGGAAAGATGTAATTATATAGTAATCAACACATATTTATGAGTACAATCATTTGTTTTCCGTTTCATTTTCAGCATCCATTTCTTCTTATTACTTTTAGCTTGTAGAGCTAAGCGTAGCTTTAACATAGTAACTTGAAGTAATCTTTTTCTGTACGACAATCAGTCTCAGATCACTGTGAACAAATTTTTGCCCATTCTCATTTACAATGCTGCTTACGTTCACTGAGATGTGTGGGCTCTGATTTACTCACAGCTCTCCCAGCACCATTACTCCAGTACGGTTGAGGTCTGGAATTTAACCGGACAGTTGAAATCACATGATTCTTTTCGTTTTCTGCCATTCTGTACTAGATTTGCTGCTGTGTTTGGAAACATTCCCATTTGTCTAAAATATTTTGGTACAAAGAGTTCATAGTTGACTCAATGACAACAAGGTGCAGAGGTCATGTGGCTGCAAAAGAAGCCCAAATCATCACCCCTCCACCACCGTGCTTGACAGTTACTATGACATGCTTGTGCTGATATGCTGTGGCTTTGTTTTTGCTGAACATGCAACTGCAGACAGCTCCACTTTGGTCGCGTCTGTACAAATAACTTGGTCATTTTCTGACCATTCTGTACTGCCATGAACTTTTAGTGAGGCCTGTAGAGTCTGAGATGTAGCTCCTGGATTTCTTGCAGTTTCTATGAGCATCACACAGTTTGACCTTAGGGTGAATCTCCTGGGATGTCCAGTCCTGTGATTTTGGCTTTTCATTAAGAAAACTGTCAAAATGTCTGCTTTTATAGAGGTTCTCACATCTGCCACAAGGGTGTACTTAGTTTTTGACAGCACTTATATTTTCACATTTATTGATTCATCGTATTTTTATTTTTTTTTACCTTTGTACTGTTGTGCTCTGATGTAACATCAATGTTAAGTAGAAAATATGGCAGTAGAGCCTCTGTCCAGCTCTACACTTTCCTATCCCATCCCCATCACCTCTACCAGCATCCAGCATCACACACACACACACCCCAGGTCACACACTCAAAGCTTGCGCTCTTTGACCTGGACCTTGTGTCCAGCATGGCCCTTGGTGTCCCTGTCAGTGCAGCTCCACATGGGTCAGGAAACACTAGTCTACTCCCTCGCTGCTCCCCAATGACCTCTATAGTCCCCGAGGTGGCATTTCCCCTCAGATTAGAGCTAAAAATACCGCGACTGCACTCTGAGCTGCAGCCCCTGGTGATTGTGGCGGAGGGGAGGAAGGAAGCAGCTTTTCCTGCTCTCGTCTGTCCTGGTAAGTTATTTGTCGTCCCTCTCTCTGCCTGTTCCTTCTCTCATACTGTCTCTTCAATTATTTCCACCGCTGTTTTTTTTTTCTCTCTCTGTTGGAAAAGGTTTTTTCATACAAGCAAAAAACATGAACCCATTTCACCTCATCCAGGACAGGAACACCCATGACACTGGAAAACTCTTTGAAAGCAGCAGTCCAATAAGTGGCAGTAAACAAGTCCATAAAGGCAGGAGGAGGAGGGGTGGTGGGCTTTAACCTCTGGATCAGAATTGAGTTAATGTGCCATTAATGCCTGGACACACTCATATAAATATGACATTTGCAAGTTCGTTGCCCGGTCCGAAAGAAAAAGCGAAAGGAAAAAAAAGCTGGCGTGCATTAGCATCGGGCTAATGGGTTGCTTTGCTGGGTAAATACTGAGTTTGTGGTCCTGAATTAAAAGATTTCCCTTCTCAAACAGAGTGGCACAGCTCAGTCCCAGGACATGGCTCAACGGGAGAAAACAAAAACCTCCTCCAGTGAGCAAATATGATTAAGAAAGAAAATGAATCATAATTACATGTGCATACTTTTGGGAACTCAATTAGTAGGCAAACATGACAAAAACATCTACTTGTCTGAAAGAAAGGGTTGCTACTGTGATTAGATTATTTGTAACATTTTACATAAAATTTGCGCTCCTTAGATCAAAATCTCAGTTTGGTCTGATGATGCCTGAATAAAGCCCACTGCTAAAAGAAAGACTGAAAATTAATGAAAAGTATTTAAACGGCACTCACTGACATCCTCCATCACCGCCACAACATATCAGTGGACTTCTCATTAATGTTGAAACAGTGCATGCAAGAGCTGTTGAAGTGTGATAAATGCAGGGATTAGTGGCGTGATTTGCCTGACATGTTTACAACAGAGCAGGTGCATGTAATGATAACTCTGTGATTTATACTATTCAGTGTCCACACCCATGCAATCTTAAGTAGTAGCTTTGATCCCCCTTGTGTAACCTGGCAGGACGGCGAGCTCTTTGAACTTTGTGTCACGTGGAAATAAAGCCTGCAAGAAAATCGTTCAGCTATTAATACTGATTTATTGTGATTGATTTTATCAACCCTTCCCCACCCTACACCTACAAAAAATGAGCTGAACAGAACAGATAAATCTATCAATAATACATTTCTTGATTCATTTTTTTAAAATGTGGAATTATCCAAAATGAAAGCCTCAGAAACCCTCAGAAATTTCTAAGGAGGTGAGGCCTGACCGTACAAACCAAAGACGGTGAGTGTGATGGTTAAAGTTCTGAGAACATGTCAAGAAGAATCAGCTGCCATGGTGTTAATGAAATTAACAACAGCTGCACTAGAGGGGCAGCAATTAGACAACCCCCCAAACAGGAATGGTTTTACAGGTAAACACCACTCAGATTTTTTCCCTCCTCATCTTTTATGTTTTTGGTTTTTTTTTTACTAGTTTTGGTATCATGAGGGATACCTGGACCCTACAAAAGTTGCATAGGTAGAAGATGTGCCATCTTCCAGGATGGCACATCATTACATCCCAGAAGTTCTGCAGTGTCTCCCAGCACAGTCTCAAGAGCATGGAGGAGATTCCAGGAGACAGACAGTTAGAAGGTCCTTAACCAACCAGTAGATGCATTTGCATCATGGGATGAAAATGTTAGATGAATATGATGACTAATTTAGCATTTCTGGTGCCAGCTGACTTATGCTGTGCTCTGGTGTTCCCAGATATTTATTACACTCTAAAATTATTCTAGGTGTCTAAAATTCAACTTCAATCCAGAGTATGTGACATGGAAATATCCATACCCTAAGCTTCTGTGTAACAGTGCTGAGAACAGTCACATTCTCGATTCCTAGTGTTCGGAATATAAAGTTTCAAAATGATGTTTTTGGGTCACATTTGTGTATAAATCATAACAATTATGGTTTGGGTTGTGCTAAGCTGCTCTCCGACTCATTTTCACACGTGACATTTCTCTTTAAGACCTTGTTAATACCTATGACTCATGTTTCCACTTCTTCAAGAAACTGAAAGCTTACTTTGTCGGATGGTGAAAAAGTAACATACAGTAGGCTCTTGTGTGATTTGATTTGTGAGTGCAAAGTGGATTTGTCAGGCCACATAGCAAAGCCAAAAGAGAATGAATTCCAAACTTTAGCATGAACCCGGTTCTTATAACAGAGGCTAGAGTTGAATAAGACTGGATCTTGGACCCTCTGAACTTCAATTGTTACTTATTATTTTGCTAAATTTCTACACACTCTGTCACTTCCTTGCTTGCGCTCACTGTTTCCCCATCTCTTGTTCCTCCTTTTCCTTCAGTTTACTTTGTTCCGTCTCTGCATTCGCCACTGCTGTCTCAGCTGTGCCCCATATGATCTCTGTGATAAGTCCATTTTGTAATTTGCAGTGTTTTCAAAGCCATTATTACAGCTTGTTTATATACTGAAGCTGACTCTTGGCCTCACCATGATGGAAGACAATTAGTAGGAAGCCCAGTTTGTGGAGCCCTGTGTGGTACTATTAGGAAACAGAATAACAAATCATGGCAGAGGCAGACGGAGTGGATAATAGCTGGAGTCATGCACACACACACGCACGCACACACATGCACATACACAACTTTTTACTTCTTGTATCTCACTGAGGACATTCACTGACATAATTCATTCCTTTGCCCTTTATCCTGACTTTAACATAATAATAATCATAATAATAACATTTAGAATCCATGGATGTCGTAGAAGCATCCCAGACCAGAATAAATATGTTCTGCCCCGTGTAACTGTTTTTGTTTTTATACACAAAACTGAACATAAAACAATCTGCTGGACACGGACAGCAGCATGACTGAGAGGTGACAAGATATCTACTTTAATGTACTGAATATTTTAAGTGGATTTGCAGAGGCTCAAAAAATTCTTTATTATAACATCATTGTAAATTACATGATGGTGTCGAACCCTTTATTTTGAATATGGATGTTACATTTTGTAGATCGGACACAGGCGTGGTTGCTGAGTAGCCCAATGAATTCCTATCTTACGTTAGCTTAAACCTTTATGTAACGTTAGCCATTGTAAACAGTTGTGATAGAAATAATTTCACACTGGAAATGCCAGCAGAGCAACAGCCACAACTGTTCTAGTCACCATCTCCCACATGTAGTTCCTACTTGTTCGAAAAACTGATAGATGTACAGTCTTCCTGCTCCAGTTCTGGACCAAGCATTTGACTGCTTGAAGGGTTTCTTTTTGGTTGTTGATGCCTGGTCTAGTACCTGTGTGTTTAGTGTAAACCTTTGTAGAAGACTCGGTGAGACCAGCTGGTATAACTGGCCCCTGCTATCCATTTGTGGGCTGCCGGATGTTCCTCTGCCTTCCATAAGTCCATGTTGTCACCTCAAGGTCTTTTGCATCTGTTTGTATTTGACTGAAATTCTTTTGTTTCTGGTCTGATTTATTTTGAACTCTGTGAAAACTGATAGCAAGCCTTTTCTTTTTTTCATAACATGAAATATGTCATATTGATATAATCCCGAGCAACACTGTACTAAATGACTGACTAAGCACTGCATTTATGAAAAAGTTACCCTGGTTGCCAAGTATGGTTTGCATCCAGACCCCAGCCTGTGGTTGGGCTGAAGCAATATAAGTACTTTAATTAATGCTGTGTAGAGAAGGTGGTCTTTCTTTAGATTTAATTTAAATCAAGACTTGGTGTGGTGGTCTGCTTCAACACAGAAAAGGTTTACAGTGATACAGTGATTGCTAAAACAGAGCGGTAATGCTTAAATCATAAATTAAGAGCATTTCCTAATGATAGCAATACAAACTTCTGAGTGAAATTACATTTCACAACATATTTGAAGTTAGATTTTAAGAAAAAGGTTCAGGGACCAAAAGTGTTATGCAGCCACATTAATAACACAACCATGTTTAGCCTGTGGTAAATGGTTTTAGTTTACTACATCAGAATATTGTAGAAATAAGTAGTGATTTTACAATATTTTAAAAGCAACTTTTCCCATCTGGACAAATAGAGAGGAAACATGTTATACTGCTGAGCTGTCAGTGTTTACTCACTTAGATTTTCACATTGGCCTTCTTTGGATTAAATAAAGTCTACCAACATAGTTTTAACAATATAAGGGCTCCAGTCAAGCTGACTGAGTTTGGTTATTTAGTCTCACCTAATATAGTGTGTGTTTGACAGTCTCATGAAGCACCAAGGGGAATTACGGGGCTGATTTCAGTGTCTCTGTTCTAATCACTAAACATGCAAACTGACCAACTGTCTCGTTAGCCTGAGGTCTATTCCACTCACATATCTGTCCTGGCCACATCCCCAAAGAAGCAGCATCCGTCTCGGAACAACGGCTGTTTTTTCTCCTCCGGGACAGGCTGGTGCCAGGGAGAGCGCTGTGGGTAAACCTCTCACCCCCCACCGCCCCGGCAAACAAACCACAAACAAACCCGCCAGGGCCCCAGGCACCAACACAACCACCAGCCCCAGCCCCTCAGTCTGCCTGAGTCAGCTGGCTGTGTGTGTGTGTGTGTGTGTGTGTGTGTGTGTGTGTGTGTGTGTGTGTGTGTGTGTGTGTGTGTGTGTGTGTGAGAGAGAGAGAGAGAGAGATTGTTCAGGGTTAAAAGAAAAAAGAAAGAAAGAAAGAAAACCTGCCCATACAGAGGTCTTTATAAAAATATCAGGAGCTACACGACTGGACTTTTTTATTGAGAAAAAAAAAGATGCAATTTTGATGTCAAATCCGTAATATTAGAAAAACACATTACTAATATATTGATAGCTTAAATGCGTACTTGTTCAAACTTGTTTATTTGTATGAATTGAAGGTGAGCAGAAGGGCTACATACCTTGGATGCATGAACATTCATTTCTTCTGGTCTTTGCACACATGCTTATATTTTTTTTAGCATGTTAAAGCTTCCAAACAGCAGTGCACAGAAATAAATGAGGCAAAAAGGTACTTTTACCAGTTTGCAGTTATTTGGTCAAGTATGAAGTTTTTAAACTTTAATGGGACTTTAGAAAGTCTACAAGTTCAACAAAATGTTTATATATCTTTAAATCTCTGTGTGTGATAAAGTCATCTAATAGTTGTTGAGCTATTTCAGTCTGAACCAAAGTGGTATGCTGACCAGCAAACCAGCACACTAAGAATAATGTATTTTTCCTTTCCCCAACCCTCCAACTTACAGCTAAACTAGGAGCATCTTGCTCAACTCTGTGGTTGAATGAAAGCTGAATTACACAAGGTGTTGAGTTTACACTCTGCTCCACTGTAGGCCAATAAAACATCTCATTACAAGCTTACATGGCTCTCACAAAAGGACTGCATGGCTATGTTAGGCTTTTGTAATGGTCACCTTGAAAATGCATATTCAGCTATTAACGTGTAAGGGGAAAAGTGTGTTTAGTCTCACTGTTTCCTCAGCACTATTTCAGGGTGGGTCGAGTTATCCTCTTTATTGTATATTACAGAGAGCAAATAAAGTGTAATTAGGCATCACAGCTTCAAGGCCACCAACAGTGCTGCCCAGGCGCAGTAAATATGTAATTTCTTTTTCAGCTTTGCTTACCCTTTCTTAATTTATACCCAGAAATAATTCCAGAAAGTTTCCCAACATGTACTTTATATCCCGAATCAGCTGGCTTAAAGGAGGATGCTGCAGTAGAGAAGAAGCATTTGCTTTGTAGCACTGTGATATCTCACGCAACAGTTTCTTTTCTTCATTACGTGTGAACCGTGAATTGTATTTGTGCATGTCACAGCTGGCAAAGAGATGTTACAAACAGTGATTAGCTCTAACACGAGGGAAGCATAATTAATCAAAATTACTGCTGACGGTTGCTCAACACCGCTCTGCGCAAAATAAGTGGAGCATGAGTACGGCTGTGGTTGGAAGCGCCAGAGGAGAATCCGGGGATGGTACTTCCCGAGGATATCACAGCTTAGCTTTCCTAAAATTAAACAAAGGAATAAATATTTAAATGGGTTTTTCTGCTTGCACTTTGACTGCCCGTGTGACGCAGGTGGGCACGTAGCCAGATGCAGGCATCACACCCTCAACTCTGGTGCCTGTGTGTGTGTGTGTGTGGGGGGTGGGGGGGGGGGGGGGATTTTGGAAACTAATGTTCACTTGGCCCATCTAATGAAGCATTTAATACACAGCCCTGGGAATGCAGAACAAGCATGAATCATGCAGCAATTAAACCATGCGCCAACATCTACTGGAAAAAAAGAGAAAAAAATCCACGGTGCTGCTGCGAGCTCGAGACGGACCTCAGAAATGTTTTCAATGTCAAGGAAAAACCATGCGTGTAAAGGATGTGATGGTAAAAGAGCTGATGTGCATGTTGTTAGATTTGTATTGTTGATTGTCATTTATGCTTAGAAATATTTACTTCTATATGCTTAGAGTTTTGTAATTAGTTGTAGATTGGTAGAGGTTTTGATCACATGTTGTGGGTATTTCTGTTTACAGCGCGTTTATGAGAAGGTGGAGTGCAGAAATGGCTCGATAATAATTGCAGCAAGTTTGTTTCTGCCTGTTGGATGGGAGTTGACGCAGCAAGGAACAAACTGAGAGCCAGAACTAGAGAATCATATGAAAAAGATTTAAAAGAGAATTAATGTAATTACTGTTAGTAAGTATAAAGCCTAGTGTGTCATTCAGTGGTTGAACAAGTTATAAAAAGTGCAAAGACTATTTTACTTTCTCAGCCTATTCTTACACCCTAAGCAATCTGACTACCTGATAATGAGACGTTAGGTGTTGTTCACATGAATCTTGACTGACTAAATAAAATTTGAGATCCTAATACTTCTAAGTTATTTTATGCAGGATATAAAAACAACGACAGCAAGGAGAAGAAATGGAAATTTTAGAATTTACAACACTGATGATTTATGCTTATTATTTCTTTTTGTGAACGATCTCCAGCTTTAAATTGTGGAATAAAATTCGATGTGTTCCCTTCCATAAAGGATTGCTCAGTGCATCCACTGCTAAAGATGCAATTCAAGGCTTGCGCAGAGACAGCCATTCACACAGGAAGTACTCGCAAGCTTCATACAGTGAGGTCCGAGCCTTAATTTGAACTGTGGACCTTACTGTGAGGCACTAACAACCACACCACCATGCCACTTAACATGACATGGCCTAAATGATCACAATAACTTGCATGCTTGTGGATTAACCAAATCAGCCAGTGCTGTCTACTTGCTAGATTTCATAGCTTACAAGAATTATAAAGACAAACATAAAACAGTGGTGTTTTCATCATTTGAAATAATTCTAACCTGGTTACTCAATAGTTAATTTACAGCAGACAATATCAAACTGTTAATAGGTTAAACATTTTATAATATCTCAAAAGACTTAATTAAGAATTAAGAATATGTGATATGAAATAAATAGAGTATAGAAAAATAAAGTTTAAACTTTAACCTTTAAGGTAAGAGAAAATAACAATCAGCTTAAGTTATATGTAGTCAAAACATTTTAGCATTAAAGTCTGTAAAGTAGCAACTATGCAGAATCATAGAGTCATATAGATGATTGTTGGATCTTAATCATTGATTCACTACCTGCCACCAAAGGAAAAATAAGAGGTTATCTTACTTTAAAATTTTTTTTAATTAAAGTTACACTGAAGATGGGCCGACCAATGAGAAAATGGCTGGATTAAAGCATATTGATCCTCCAGCTGATCAGTCGAATCTGAACCTGCAGTTCTGTTAATAGTTTAGAATTTAGCAACAAACACAATTGCAACACGATTATTGCAATTCTTCTTCTAGGGCAGCGAATCACACTGAGTATGATGCAGAATAAAAAACATAACCATATGCTAAAAGGGTTCAAATGTAATCAGGCACCTAGGAATGACCTTTCAATCATCCGAGCATAGACGTATAGGATGCTGTCTCAGCCACTGGATTTGTCCAAACTTAATAATCCTGGACTTTAAACCTTTTTTTTCCTGCCATTTATTAAAAACAATGGCAGCTCATATATATTCTCAGTATTTGAGATGTGTCACTCTAATAATTACAAATGAGCAGTCAAAGCCTTTGCAGAACCAAAGCACCCACCCAAGTCTTTCATAACTCATTCCTTGAACTTTTCCATACAGTGGAGGAAAGTTCCCACTTCCATTCCAGCACAAATTATCCCCCATCACTTCCAGTCTGTGGATGCTTATTAGAGTATGATAATATTTGTGCAAGTACCTGGATTGAGTGAGTTTCCCTTTTCTTTTTTTTTTACTTCCTTGAAACATTTCAAGCTGTTGCTGTGTGGTATTGACCTGCCACACAGCTTGCTAATGTTTCCCGAAAGCTTCTTTTCACTTAATATTAAATAATTCTCATTGAATTTATAATAAAACAATACCTGAATCCACCAGTTGTGTGTATTCTGCTGAACCAGGGGGGGGGGATTTTGAACCTAAATCCAGCGGAGCTGTTTTCAAAAGGACAGCGACGTATCAATTTCCAGTTAGAAAACCCCAAAGCCCAGACCAAGTCTAACAATAATGAGGGGAGTTTTACAAGTGTAGCAACAGCAGGGTTCTTTGGAGAGAAAACATTATGATTGCATTAGATGAGATGGCACTCCAGAGTCAGCACTTTACTGTAGGGTTTTTTTTTTGTTGCTGTTGTTTCTTTGTGAACAGGCTCGTTCACGACCTCAGTCAACTGCAACTCGGCTGTGTGCTCTAAACATACAGCTCTGCTGTGTATTGTTCCAGAGCAATTGCACGACCGTCCTGTGTCCGACACAATGGAAGCGACACAAACAGAAACCCGATATCCCTTTGAGCCGTGCACCGTCCAGTCAGCCTGGTGGTGGTGGTGGTGGTGGTGGTGGGGGGGGGGGGGGGGGGGGGGGTTGGTTCAAGAGCAGAAGGAGCATTAACTAAGCATCATATTTCATACCACATGTGATTTCTGGTTTTTCCTCCCCTTAAAGAGGAACTCCAAGAGGAAAGGAATGCACAACTACCTTATCCAGCAGCTATTAGTTGCCATAGCTTAGTTTTATGATGACATAGAAGGAAACAAGTGCAGGTGAGACGCCACCCTGCTGGATTATTGATAATTGGGCGATATTTACAGTGCTCCTTTGCACTAATGGGTCAGTCGTATTTGCCTAGAGATAAGGCTTTATTGCTTTTATGGCAAGCAAGTAAAGCAATTACCAGTGATAGGACAAGCAGCCTGCTTTCCCTGTGTGTGTGTGTGTGTGTGTGTGTGTGTGTGTGTGTGTGTGTGTGTGTGTGTCAAAGTGGCTACAGACATCAGCTCACCTGCCAAATGCCATCTGTCTTGTCGCATGTTTAAGACTGCCATACTGCTTAAAGGCTGATAGAAGTCCGATTTTATGGATGTCTTGGCCGAGTTTATGATCAGGCTGACTCTGAACTCCAAAGTCCATTCTTGTGCTCAAAAGGAGAAGCTGACAAAACAGTCAAAGACTTTTTTTCCTCCATGAGTAAGCTTACATGCACCACTATCAGTATCCTGATTTCTATCCAGCATATCACAACCAGGATACTAGTCTGCATGTACACGAATGCCATGGTGGCTCGACCTTTTCGCCTTTACTCTTCATTTAACTGCTAAAGTCAGGGTTTCCACCGGAGTATTGCAACAAGACCCTCTGAAATGAGCACTGACATGTTCATATTGTTAAAATGAGTTTTTAGACAAGGAAACCTTATGTTAGGTCATGTTTTCCATTAGCTCACTGGTCTCATTAACCAAAGTTACCCAGATAGCAACAGATTGCAAAGGACAGCTGAACTATGAGCAATTTTGAAGCTGAAAAAGTAAAAACAAAACAAAACAAAAAAAACGGGCAAATGTTTTGACTTGGTACTTTTTTACGGCATTTCTCAGCTGTACAGCTAATGTCCTTAACTATTCATTGCTGTATATGAACCAGGCTAATCGTCGTGCAATGCAGTCTCACATGTGATTCTGTCAGTTCATGCAAGAAGTGGGAAGCAACCTCCTGCACCGGGAGCAGTACACTGTGTGCACAATGATTAGGCAAGTGAGTGTTTTGATCATATCATCATTTTCATGCATATTTTTCAGCTCCTTGCCCTGTAAAAATTGAACACTTACTGGATATTACGTGATGTGTACTTGTGCAATGGTGGAGGGTGTGGCCTATGGAGAACAACACCCTATTTCACGGTGTCAGTAATTATTAGGTTGCTTCTTTTTCTCTGGCAAAATGGGCCCAAAAAAAAAAGAACTCTGTGTAGGCAAATATGGACTTTTAGAGGAATGCAGCACTCTTGAAGTTGTAAAGATTGGGGTGTGATCATACAACAATGTAGCTTGCCATCACCAGTGTGTGAATGTGTGTGTGAATTGGTGGATGACTGGATGTGTAAAGCACTTTGGGGTCCTTAGGGACTAGTACAGCGCTATGCAAATACAGGCCATTTAACTATCAAATGTTTTGTTCAGTACTCAGCGATATGGCCAAGGTAAGGAAGACTGAAACCTGTCCATGACTGAACAAGATACATAAGCTGAAACACCAAGACTGGGCTAAGAAATATCTGAAGACAGACTTTTCAAAAGTTTTATGGACTCATGAGATGAGAATGACTCTAGATGGACTCGATGAATGAGCCTGTGGCTGGATTAGTAATGGGCACAGAGCTCAATTCAAATCAGATGCCAGCAACGTTGAGGAGAGGTAGTGGTATGGGCTGGTTATGTTAAAGATTGGAGTTGAACATAAACTCAAAATCAGCACCTTTCAAGAATCATTAAAGCTTTTACTTTCTGCAAAACTCTCCTGTCACTCCTTTCAACAAAATTGAACTTTGACCTCGGTAGGCTGTGATGATGTCCGCGTGGCCACTAGAAATGACGCATGAAGCAGGAAAAATGTTAGCTGTTAGATCATGGGAGGAAAATCTTTTCATGGAAAAAGGTTTCCATCTGAGTACATGCATCGGGTGTGTCTGTTAAAAGCTATGCAGCTTTTAGTAGTTAAAAAGTGTATGTAAACACAGCTTAGATTCATGGTCCTTCCAATGGCTCTACAGATTAAAACTTGAAAATGAGGAAAAGAGGAAAAGAAAATTTCCTGCATCATCACAGTGGAAGTACTGAAAACCACTTATTGCGTTCTGTCCTGTGCAGCGCCGGTGTGGTCAGTAAACAGTGCTATGTTAACTGAGTGCTTTGTTTCATCTACTTTTAATCACGTCCTTTCTTCTTCTCCTCAATCTCATGTAATGGTCTGCACGTCTGTTTTTTGGGGCTTTCTGTTTCTTTTCTTGTATTTTTTTAAACTTGCTGTTTTTCAGTCATTCCTCGTGGCTTTTAAGGACCAGATCATTCATGCATCGTCCCAATTTCCATTTTCCAGCCTCCATCTGTCGTAAGCTCAACCACCACCAGCTATTTCTCAAATTATGCATCAATAATAATCTACAAAAAGATTCTTAACTTTAGATTATTTTCTTACACATCAGAATTTGGCCCTATTTCTTAATCAGTTTCCTACAGATCACACAGCCCCAAGCATATATAATCCACACACGGGGATTACATAGTCGTGTAACTTTTAAAGAGGAACTTAAGGCTATATAGTTTGGCTGACTCTTTAATTTTTGTTAATGGAGTGAACCAGCTCCAGTTGCATTTATGAGCTCATCTGAACCATACAAAGAGTTATTAACCAGTAACCAGTTTGGTGCACTTTACACTGACATTAAGGCCGCTCCCGTGTGGAAAAAGTTCCAGACCCGGAGGCAGTTATAGGTTCGCCTTTGGGCTCAAACCACGCGCTCTGCTGCTTGGGGAGTCTGCCTGTGCTTCATTTGGTAGTGTATGTGTTTGCGAGGAACAGCAGGAGTGGCAACGTTGCACTTAGCTCAACTCAGCGTGAGCTGCGGAGCCACTCAGGTCCAAAAGTGCTATCCTGACCACACTAATGCGCCCTATATATTTTTAGGCCTTTTAGGAAAGCTCTGTTCTGATGTACAAAACATAACAAAAGCTTGGTCATCTAAATATTTAGATATGGACCCACACGATACCAAACATCAGTGATGCAAACATCACTGTCCTAACTCTGTGAGAGCCCGATAAACACCCACGGGAAGAGTTCCCTCCAAACTGACCTACCCCCTTTTTTTTAAAACATGAAGAAATCATGCCTTATAGTTTCATAACAGTCCAGAAAACAGTCACAGTTTAGAAAAGCTGAGCAAACCTCTCAGTTCTTAATCGAAATGTGGCACAAGTGGACTTTTCTACGAGCGGACGTGACCGCGGCAGAAGGGCTTTAAAACAAAGACGGTGTAAATGTGTGAGTCAGTTAACAGCTCCAGCTGAGCTATGCAAGGCCTCCACACAGCCCTGCATTGATGTGAAAGTGTTGCCCCCCTCCTCAGTGACCCTGGAGCAAAGGGGAAGTGGGCTAAGAGGGGCACGCTGAGGGCCCAGGGTGTGATGGTTATCTCTGGGGTAGAATTACAGCGAGCAGTTGGGGCCGTTGTTGGGTGGTGGGCTTGGGGACTTTGTCGCCTTGTCTGTTCGCAGTTGGAGCCACGTTTTCTCCAAGGGTCCATTGCTTCTGCTTGCCCTCCATCTCCTCCAATCCCACCTCACAGCTCAACATCCCGCCACACAGTCTGCTTCAGGGGAATGAGGAATGTACGCCAACTGCTGCCTCCGACCCAGACACCCATCCTGCTCGGCTCAAACACAGAAACATGATTTAAAGAGGATCGGGTAGTATTTTAAAGGTAAAAGGACTACAAATAAGTTCATCTTGTGTTCAAACTTTACAAGTCCCAAAATGCTAATGTGTGATAGCTGTTACTAGTTTAAGAACTGTGCTTAAAACAGGTACTGATGATGTAAAAAGTAAATATTTAAACACTAATCTTTTACCCAAGCAAGGGTTGCATGAGTAGATGTACTGTAAAATAGGTGGTTTATATTTGCAAATCCAAAAAGATTTCCTGTGTGACTGTATTTTCCCTCAGGTTTACATTTTAGCATCTTTCAGCATGTTTTCTGCGTTTTGATGGAGACAAACCGCTGTTAAAATCTGAGTGAGCACTGGACTTGGACGGACAAATGGTCTGCTGTAAAAGTGTTGCTGTTCTTTCACATTTGGGTTATCAGCCTGAATGAATTGGGAAAGGGGTTCAGCATGTAGTTATTTTTCAAAGGTTTTCAAGTAAATACGCATGGAGTCGAGAGAAGGTGCAAATCACACCCTACTGGTAATTACATTTAAAGTAAAACCAATATATGTGAACATCTAACAGTGTTTTATGAGTGAGTGTTAGATCAAATGGTTTGTTAGGATGCTTTTTTTTGCAGCACAGGCTCAGACAGAGCATGTCGGGGCCTGTCTGTTTGGGCAGAAGTCAACGGCATCGTCTTCATTCTGAGAGCAACATCTTATCTCCTCTCCTATCGTACCCACTCCTGAAAGGAAGCTGCTATTTGCTGGAAGGAGGACTGTTTGCGTGATGTGTCTAAGAGCCAGGAGTCTGACATTTCTGTAGGACTTTAGTTTTAAATGGAAGAAGTCATCCTCATCCATTGGTTCCATTGTCTTTTTGATTAATTTTATTTAATACAATAAAAATAAAATGAATTATTTATTTACTAAAGTTTTTCAATGTAAGTCTTAGTTGACCCCCCACACCTTACTCTTCCCAGTGTACAAAGTTAGTCTTCATGTTTTAGTTACCTCTCCTGACCTGCATAAACTTGTTGCTTTCAGTAAAGCTGGGTACACAGAGGAATAAGTATAACACCACACTAATAAGCTGGAAACACCAAGGAGTGTCTTTGATAGACGTCACACCCCAGATTCTAAAGCCACCATCTTCTGGGAATATTTTGTATAAGTGAAGCTTTCAAAAATGGACAAGATTCTGTTTTATGACTGATGAACAAAGGAATGGACTTTACACTTGTTAATCGAGAGCCAAAATACGATATCTTCAGCCTGTGAGTGTTTTGTGCTCCCAACAAGTTTAAACTGCTATATTGCTGTAATATTGTCTGATTGTTTGCTGCAGTGCCATCCTAAGGCCAGAATGTGTATAAATAGCAGCAACTTTGTATCCAGTCAATGTGAAAACAAAAGTAGCAACAGAAGCTTAAAGAATCTTTTGAACCGTCTGGCCCCGTCTTCTTTTTCTTTGAATTATATAACAGTATATATGACAGCAAAGTTATGTAAGTCTGATGAAAATGACAAGCATAATATGCACTTTCCCCACCTGCTTTTCAAGTCTCAGTTTATTTTCTATACATAAATCTGTCAGGGTACTTTAGATCTTTTAGAGAATGCTTTTATTTTTTTCCTCAGTAATAGTTTCCTGGAGCAAAGAAGAAAGAGGGTTTGCGAAATGATTTTTATCCCCAGGGGGGATGTAAAATATAAAACTTCAACCCCCACGTTGTGTCTTGAGCCAAACATTGCCGCTGTTTCCGAGTATAAAAGGTATCATTAACTAATTAACAAATTCATAGAATCAGATTTTACAGGTGCCTCAAAAAAAAAACCCCAAAAAAACAAAAGCATCTTAGAAATAATTCTGATTGTCAGCCTGATCGTCTATGTGAGAATTTTCTACAAAGCTCAGGTCCACAGCTTCTTATTTTAACTTGTTAAGTTTGCAGTAATGCAGTGATTGTGATTTTATTTTTACATCGCATTACCAACTTGTAAAGCTTTTTCGGGGTTTTTTTCATCTACACTCGCTTCTTAAAGACTGATGAGATGTAAAGTCCAGTGAAAATACATACTGCATTTATCCTTAGCTTAAAACCAGCCCTACTGCAACTACATGGAACAATTAAAGTTGGTTATCAGCTTCTTTTACTATACACTAATTGGACATGGGTCACTAACTTAAAAGCATAAATCTGTCTTCCTCCTGCAGTCAGCACACGCTGGCTGGTGCGGTGACCCATAAACCAAAACTCATGACCAGAAATCAGTGATCTAATGATCCTCGCTCTGCTTGACTGCTTAAGAAGCCAGAGATGGTGACATGAAGGCCATCATACTATTGACCCGCATTCCACTTTATATAACAGCCTTTACTCTGATAACATTTACAGCAGCTTGTTAACATCAGCACACAATCCACTCCAGCTCCTAAATGATCCGCTGCATTACAATTAAAAATCAACACTGACCACTCTCTGCTGGCTCTCGTAATGGGCTGGAGAAAATGGTGTTGAGTTCATGCCAGAGTTGTGTCGTATCAAGAAAGAAATATGGACAGAAAATAGTCGTCATATTCAGACTGTGACTCAGGAGGTTTACCCTGAGACAGCAAGTGTGATACCGCAGCCAGTATGTCTTGGCAGCTGCACAGGGAGCGAGCATAAATCTAATCTGTCTGGATGTGGTGCACGGAGCCAACGGTTAACCAGTCCGCTGTTTAGCGATAGCTCTCAGATAGAGCAGGCTTGCAGGAAGCTGATTAGATACACTAAGAGTAAATAAGAAGCAGGCCAGTGCTCTCTGGCACCGAGCTGCAATTAGACTCTCAATTATCATATTAAAAACACAAGGAAGGAATGTGACTCCCATTTCTATTTTCATCTGTCTCAAACCGGGCCTATCTGCTGGATGCTAACAGGCTGAGCAGACATTACTTGCTTCTCAAAGATAGATGAGCTGTAAAGTTACTTTTAAGGTAATCCAATAGACTGAAACTAATGGATTTATAGTGACAGCACGGTGGATGTGTAGTTTTGTTTATAATAGCTGAGGTTTATTACGGCATTGCAACAGTGAATTCAACTATCAGCTGCAAACTGAGCCTCAGTTTTTAGCACAAGCTTATTTGGAGCGATCAGAGTTTTGCGTTCAGGAGTTGCTGGAGGGCAGTAAGCTAAAGTAATTCCCAGCAATTTTGTTTGTTGAGGTTGAGACTTCATGTTTGCTTAATTTGGGGTTTAGAAATGTGATTTCAAGATTAGTTATTTGTACATGGAAAACAGTTATGGCTGCAAGCATTCCACGAGTTTGCCGGATTTTGAACTTCGGAGCGTTGATTAGTCAACACAAAGGGAAACTTCTGCCCAAAATGCAGAGTTTTAGCAGTTTCAGGGATTTTTTCAGCCTAACAAAAATGTGCTCAAGTCATATTTTCAGTGCTGACCTCTGGGAGCTGACCCTTCCCTCCAGAAAGTCTTACTGGGAATCCCACTATAACCCCTTTGGCTGACTTGTTAAGAGCTCTCACTTCCTACCATTCCCAGGGGACCTCTGGTCCTCATGGTTTGGCCTAGCCTACCACTTTTTTTGCTCATCTTTCTTCCTATCACTCTCCTCCCAAACCTCTCTGCCATCTTGGACCACAGGTGAGCAGTAACAGTAAGCTGTAGTGGGCAAAGCATGAGAAGATGCTTTTATAAAGGAGAGAGAGAGAAAAACCTGAACTTCTTGTGCTACCTCTGGTGTGTATTTGTCATACTCAGTGGTAGCAAGGCTACAGTTAATGGCTTCCGCAGATGTCCCTGAGTGAGGAGAATGAAGGAAAGCAAACAGGAAGTGGAGAGCATAACACACAGGGCAGAGGTAACATCCTCCCATTCCTCAAACGGTGTTTGCTAATTGGCTTGGTGGCTTCAAGGCTTTCAGCACATGGCGAGAGACTGCTGGCTTCCTGATAGCGCAGTCAGCAGACACTGCAGCGTCATCCCTGACAGGAAGATATGGCGGCCAGCTGCAGTGCCACTAAAGCACTTTCACAGTTACAACGCAAACACCAGTCATAGCTGTCTTCCAGCCAGGCAGTGTCAATTATTTTCATGTTTGTTTAAACTGGCTCCGACTCCCCCAGACAGTTTCCATGTCGGGCCGGGGAGCTATTCTCTTTTCCCTCTCGGTATTTTGTGAGCCATGCAGGGCTGCTAAATTAGATGCTTCGGGCTGGTTTTACTGCGGCCTATCATCTCCTCTTGGCATTGTTGCAGACGTCAGGCCCTGTAGCCCCTGTTTGGCCAGGATGAGGCGATGCTTTTGGAGGGTTCTCTTTCTCTCTCTTTAAACTTCATCATTCCTTTGGTTGAGAAGCCACAGCAGCTGTTTCAGTCCTGAGCCCGAAATGGACTTCCAGGATATGGTCTTCCCACCAAGTGATCTTTTTTCTTCGTGAGACACGTCTATGCAAACCCTTCCTTTGGTATTGCTCCGACTCATAATACCTCATCTGTCACGTCTCGGTCTTAAGTGTTCATTTTGAGATGGCAGTGAGTGATTATCTGGACAACAGAAAAGAAAGGAAGAAACCTCCGTAGAACTGGCAAAGGGCTGTGATTATAAGTTGTTACAAACAACAAGAATCACAAAACTGTGCCTATGCTGCATGGTTGAGGTCAGATCGCAGTGGATTGTGGGATGCCTGATGCGAGAGAGCTGAGCTGGCAGAGCAGACAGACATAAAGAGCAGAATGCAAGATAGAAATAAGAGACTGGAGCAAAGAGCTAAAGAGGGAACAAGATATAGGAGGCAGAGGTGGAGCAGATATCAAGAGAAAGTGGAGTGCTGAGCTGTGGACAGAGCACAAGAAGGATGACAAGGGAAGCAGGATGTTAGCTGCTACTGTCAGTCTGTGGAAGCTCAGCAACACCTCACGGCAGAGAGCCTTTATCTCCATACCTGATAAGACAGTAGCCACTTTCAGACATGTGCAAATCCATACGCATGAAACGCACACAGGAATCACCACATACATGTTCACCATACAGTATATACCCATTCAGATTCTCTTAACAATCCCGAGGGACGGCAGTAAAACGTTTAAGCTAAACCCAAATGTAAATCTTATAACAGAAGTCTTATAACAGACTCTATGGACAAAATGTGTGTAATTTATGATCTCTGGACGAGTCATGCAGGTTTACAGATTGGTTGTCAACCCTGTAGCAACCACCAATTGCAAAGGGAAAATATGAATTCTACTACTGGTTTGCAGATGTTTGCCTGAGGTTGCTGCTGCTGCCGGGTGAAATCAGCTGCAATGACGTTCCTGCAGCAAAAACCTCATCGTGAGTACTTTGGTCTCTAGGAGATCACCACAGTTGCCGTTGATTTTCATGCAAGACACTGACTTATGTGCAAATACTCGCTGACTGATCACAGAGCAGTAATGAAACTTGAAACCAGTATTTGTACGATTTCTAAAATATTTGTGTTATTTTATTTTTATGAGAGGTGGCATATTACATTTGTTAAACACTGTGTACGTTTTTTGTGTTCTGCAGTCAAGTGACAATAAAAGGTTTGTGTGAATGGCATCAAAGGGTGCTGGCAGATGTCTAATAGATTAGGTATTGTTTATGATATTTCCTTTATCCTTACAAAAGTCTACATAAGATGACGTCACAGCTTTTGATTTATTCAGTCTTGTTTGTTGCTCTTCATTAAAGTTCTGTTTTACACGTGCAACTACATTTTCACAAAAAACTATGACAAAACATGCCTCATGACCAATTTCCTATAAAGAACTAAATGAAAAAATAAATAAATAAAGATAGAAGTATTTCACATGTTTTTCTCAGCAAATAAAAGCTAAACAGTAGCAGTGAAGACAGAAAAGCTAGAACCTGTTTTAATCCAAAGTTCAGTAACCTCAGAATCTGTGGAATTACACTGCAGCTCCTGCACATTTTCTTTACTGCCCAAATATAGCTCTGGTTTAGAAGACGCTAACTGCTGTTACGACAGTTAGTTTATTTACTAAGTTTTATTAGCTGAACTAAATGAGAACCAGATCAAAAGTGATGAAAAACTATAAATATTAACAATAGCTCTGTTCATTAAACAAATATTTGCTGTAGTAATATTTTCAAACCGTTAGGTGTTTCTTTTCACGCTACACCAAAATATCGCAAAGTCCTTTGGTGACCAGTTCGGTCAGAGTCATATTTTTCATTAGTTGCTACTCTTCTTCTTGGGGCGATCGTGGCTCAAGAGTTGGGCGTTCGTCTTGTAATCGGAAGGTTGCTGGTTCGAGCCCCGGCTCTGACAGTCTCGGTCGTTGTGTCCTTGGGCAAGACACTTCACCCGTTGCCTACTGGTGGTGGTCAGAGGGCCCGGTGGCGCCAGTGTCCTGCAGCCTCGCCTCTGTCAGTGCGCCCCAGGGCGGCTGTGGCTACACTGTAGCTGCCATCACCAGTGTGTGAATGGGTGGATGATTGTGTATAGTGTAAAAGCGCTTTGGGGTCCTTAGGACTGATGCTAATGCTCTGTGTGCATTAAAAAATACAGACAAACGCACAAACCTGTCAGTCTAATATACTGTATAAGCGAATACAAAAGAAATCACCTGTGCATGAACAACCTATCACCTGCTCCTCCAGTGTGCAAGTCAACTTTTTCTTGGGCTAGATACTTGGGCATATTAGGTCTTTTTAAAAGTGTGTCTATGAATATGTGTATGCGAGTGTTTGAATATGTGAATGTAACTTCTAGTGTATCACATTGAGTGCTCAGTACGAATACATAAGTATAGTAGCCAACTTCTTTCCACTTTAATACATGAAAACTGTGGAAATTATTGCTTGGTAATAGGGCTAACAAATCAAAGTTGATCAGTGACATTTAAAAACCTGATACAGCTTCTGTAAGATTGTCTTCCCTATTGTGACAATGAGAGGAGAAAGCTGCGCACTGCTGGCACAGTCTCTGCGCACAGAAAATCTGCGTTGCGCACAAAAAAAAATCTAACATGAATTGAAATTAAAATTAATATTTTAACAATTCTGTTTTGCAGTGTTAGTCAGTAAGTGACTGGCTGCTCCCGTATGGGATTAGAACGATGCCACCTTATCCCATAGCCCAGCCAACAATGCGATTCACATTCGTATATACGCAGCTAATCAACATCGTTGACAGGCTATGACAGCGTCCTTATGTGCCGACACCGGTGTTTTAGCTGGCAAAGTGGCGTGGCTGATGTGGAGTGAAGCCACGTTAATGACAACGTTTACAACCATTGGAGATGTGAGCAGCACAGACGGAACAATTGACGGAAATAGTGTGGACTTTATACCAGTTTTTAAATTGTGTTGATAGGCCACGTAAAACCAGAGTAATGATAAAAATATATGCAATGTTTGGTTTGCGGGCAGCACGGTGGCACAGTGGTTAGCACTGTTGCCACACAGCAAGAAGGTCCTGAGTTCAATTTCACCATCAGGCCGGGGTCTTTCTGTGTGGAGTTTGCACGTTCTCCCCGTGTTTGTGTGGGTTCCCTCCGGGTACTCCGGCTTCCTCCCACTGTCCAAAAGACATGCAGCTTGTGGGGAAAGGTTAATTGGAGAATCCAAATTACCACTAGGTGTGAATGTGCGAGTGAATATGAGTGTGAATGGTTGTCTGTCCCTGTGTGTTGGCCCTGCGACAGACTGGCGACCTGTCCAGGGTGTACCCTGCCTCTCGCCCTGTGACAGCTGGGATAGGCTCCAGTGCCCCCTGCGACCCTGATAAGCGGAAGCGAATGGATGGATGGATGCTTGGTTTTCTTCCTGAATACTATTGTTGTTTATATTCACTGTGGGAAGAAACTGTAAAAACTGTGTTTTATAAGGAAAACGCTCAAAAGCACTCTCCGCCTGTGAGCAAAACCAAAAAAACCCCCCACCCTTTCCTGTTGGTCGAAAAATGAAACCTGGTAGAACAATCAAAAAATTATATGGCAACATGGCATTTAGTTGTTTAGGAAGGGGGGAAGTTTTAGGAGTGACGGCAGTTTTGAGATGTGAGAGATTTGCGACGTTTAGCGCAAATCTTGTGTAGTTAGTGTGTAGTGTAGTCAATAGTTTTGTTGTGTGTGTCAGAACAATGAGGCGACTGCTGAATGTTACAGGAGTGATACATCTCCTGTTGTCAGGCCTGCAGGTATCAGACTTGCGATGTTCTCCTTTATCTCATAGTGGACAGAAATTATTTTTTGGAGTGGCACAAATAATTAGTGTGGCATCAAATTTGATGCAGAACAGTTGATTGTTCTGTAAATAGTTTGAAATGTTTATTTAAAAAAACACCTTGGCTGCATTTTTTGGTAAACAGCTGCAAAAAACTTTGTTTGCATAACTCAGTTACTTTTTTGAAGAAGTAACTATATAATTAATTGCCCAACATTTGTCATTATGTACTATATTTTGCAGACAGAGAGTTACAGGACTCTCTTCCAGACCACAGACTCATACTCATAATCAGAGATGGGCAGTAACGCATTACAAGTAACGCGTTACTGTAATCCGATTGCAAAAAAATGTAATTAGATTACTGATACTTTCTCACAAGCTTGCTGCATTACTGCGTTACTAAAACCGTGATTTTTTTGCGAGAATGTCTCATGACAATGACGTAAGCGAGTGCAACGTTCGTGGCAACAGCTGTGTGCAAATCAACGATAATATAATATAACAAGTGCGGCAGAGAGTATGAGCGTGCAGCGTTTAAAGCGTGTAAGTACTGACCTTACTTTAAGTTTGATTCCGCAAAAAGTGACAAAAACATTAGCATCCACTGTTCACTGCGTGGGAAGAAAACTTCTTTTTACAGCGAAAAAACCCCCCTAAACTTCCAAGCAAGCACCGAGTACGCTGCCACGGGAATGTGAAACTCCCAGATCCTTCCACTGACCTACAACACACCTGCACCAGGGTAAACCTCCGCCTGCCCCACTCCAGCTATACAGGTGAAAATAGAGCAACAGGACCGCTGAGTCTTTGATTTAATTTATTTTCTGCTGTGTTTTACGTGCATTTATTTGAAAGAGTGAGTGTAAACACAAAAACCTATTTTATTTTATGTGCTGGAATATGCAGAAAATAGGTTTAAATGTTAAACAAATTTCTTCCAGTCAGAGAATGTTGCATATAATTTAATGTTTGCTTCATGTGTAAAGTTAAAAGATTAAAACTAATAAAAAAAGTTTCAAAAACAGACTTTTTCATTTGATTACATTTTATATGATGGATTATGCAGAAAAAATAGAATTGGGCTGAAAGATCGATCGCTTTATTACCTATTCAGGTTGTAAATCTTTTTTTTTTTTAAAAACTAAGTAACTAAATAACCAATTACTTTTGAAAATAAGTAATGATTAAAGTAACGGGATTACATTTTTGGGGAAGTAATCAGTAATTAGTTATTGATTACTTTTTTCAAGTAACTTGACCAACACTGCTCATAATACAAGTGAGAGCTTTATAACAAAAAAAAAAAGTTTTGTTTTCAAAGTTGGAGTTCATAAGTTCCTCGGAGATGAAATGCCAGATTGGTAGCGAGGCTACAAATACACACAGCCGCTCTATCACGTGACGCATACTGCTGCGACGTGCTACGGTTATGAGTCGAGTTACGCCATGTCGCAAGTTTTGTGAGGTGCTTTTTTGATATTTAATGGATCGGATGACATTTTTTATTTCTCTCCGATATCCGATCCAGTAATTTACGTCAGTATCGGACCGTAATATCGGATCGGTCCATCTGTAATTTAAACATCAGATTTCAATATAGTTTCAAAAAATATATCTCTTGTAAACTCTTGTAAATTAGCTAGTATTGCATTTGTTAAAATTTTCGTGCAAGTCAGGGGTGGTCGAGGAGGACTAAAAGTTCTCAAAGTTGGCTGCTTTGAGTGGGATTGACCCATAGTTGAATCCCCCCCCCCCCAACAATCATCATACTGACGACATCATCACAGGACCTACACACTGGTGTTAAACCAGGTCCATATTCTGCTTCACAGACGCCTGCTTTGTCACCCTCCAGCACGTACTGTGAAACGAAGGCACCACTTTAACCATTGCATCATGTGTCAACTGTCAGGATTCATAAGCCTGAGGTCATTTACCTCATGTCTAGAGAGTAAGCGTTTATAGCAAGCAGTTCAGATTTTTGAAATTCATTCATTTATATGTCAGCACTGGCACCCTCATCCCTACCAGGGGGAATTAAATGGCTGTCTAAGCCCCCCTTTGAGGCTATAAGTCTCTGTGCCGAAGCACAAACTTGGCTGTGGTACCCAGGTGGGGTCCAGGAATGGAGACCCAGGCAGGACAGCTGGCAATGCCATGTTCATTCCTTCACTCCCTTCTGCCATCTTCGTCTCCCTCTGGGTGCAGGAAATCCCCCGGACTGTCCCGGATGGGACTGAACCGTGGCTTTAATGAACGCACTGGCTTGACAGAACGGCCCTTTTCCTGTTTACTGACGGCCCGACAGCGGGCGAACACACCTCTCTTTCAGCCCTCCCTTCCTCCCTATGTCTATCCCTCCTTGCCTTGAGGCTGTTCTGGCCTCTCCCAGGGACATCCTGGTTTGTCCCTGCGCAGGACTGTAGTCAGCAAAATGCTCAGACAAAGATCTCAGTGTTCGGGGATAAAGAAGAACATGTGCAGTTAGTTTTTCTGCTAAAAATGAAGATGCGTTTGATTGAGCGACTTAACTGCTTCTGTTGGAGACTAGGAAAAAAGGAGACGTCAAGAGAAAAAGAAAATGTGATGCATAATGCATACTTTCATGGATTTATATTTAGCCAATCTAACCAGCTCCTCCCCCTCCTCTATTCTAACCCCAAGGAACCCAAATCACCCAGAATAAAAATAATTGGTGGTCTCGTCTCCAGTTCTGACTGGAATGAAGTCTGGATGGAAGAGGCTCAGATTTTGGCAGTCTTCTCCCCTCAAGTTTTAGCCTGAGGAAGAGGAGATTTTGCCTCTGAGTGGGTAAACATGCCGCAGTTTTAACCTCTGTCACCCAAAATCCCTGCTGCGATAGATCCCTGACGTGGATCTATCGCAGCACAACATGCAGTTGCATTAAAAGCCACAGGGCAGGTCTGTGAGCACAGGGAAATCTTTGACCTAAAATGGCGTCCAGTGTTTGATACATTTGACTTTATGTAACCAGACAAATACACGTGATCGTCAAGCATTTAGGAATAACTTACCCATGTCAGGATGCCCGCTCAATTCAGGGCTTATTGTTAGCCTTATCCAGAATGTCTGTTCAATGCTGATGTCTGTAGCAAGCTTTTTCCTCTTCCACTATCAGTGCAGGCCCCTACTACAAGGTGTGAGGGTTCATTTTAAACAGAAAGCCGTGCATGTAGAGGAGTTCTGGATACATTACACAAATTTCATGGTTGAGAATACTTCTGAGATTTAGAGCTGAAACCTTAAATGTATGCTTGTCGGCCTCAGATACAAATAAAATCTTGTTTAAGATTTTGAAACACCACCCCTCAAATCATTAAAATTATGGGTGTGTACCTGGAACTCTTTTCTTTTTCCACTGAGTTTTGTTTCTTAGACATTAGTGAGGCTGCCCTAGCTTTGATACTACAGTCACACTAGTGCAACAGTGCAAGGCCAAAACTGTTGGAACCATCAGCAATTAAACTGATCTTGTTGTCTTTGAAATGGTCGCTTCCAAGAGGTAGGTCTGCAACCACTTGCAGATGTCTTCAGAGCAATTGTGGAGCATCCATAAAGACATAAAACGTTGAATGGGTTCAATCTGTCATAATATAGTGATTAACTGTTATTAATTGCACAAAAAGTGATTGATACAGGACATCATTTTTATATAGGAATATAACCACAATAAGTTGGCAACCAGTTTTAGTCAAGAACCCAGCTGCAAAGAAACAGATTTCAGATGAGTTGCAGTTATTGCTGCAGATTGACTCAGATGAAATGGGATGTGTTGAAAATGTGTCTATGTTTGGAAGTTAACAGTCATGCAAACCTTCAATAGTCTGTCAGACTATTGGCTGACTGCAATTGTTTGGACGTTGTTTGACAAGGTTGCTTCCAGAAGCCAAATGTGGAAAAATTCAGTGCAATTGCTGGACGTCCACTAATTTTTTTTATCATCATAAAGAGGCAGGTTTTATGAGACCAGCAGTAGAGAAGCTCAGTTACTTTTTATATAATTAAAGGTACATGGGTATTTTATAAGGATGATCTGATATCGTCGTGTTGGTGTTGTTCCCAGATCATCATACTAAATGTTGTTCCAGGATCAACATTGCAAGAGACCAATCAGAATGTTGTGACGTCATACTTTTGCGACTAAAACCAAAAACTGTACTTAAGCTGTGAGAAACCACCTCTGTCCGCCGATCAGCGGACCCTGACCCTAACCCTAACTGTAACCCTTTGATAAACGGTAAGCAGAATTGATATTGTCCTTGCAACATTGGAATTTCATAAATGCACGAATAGCTTGGCGCACAAAAGAATAACGTCACAACAATGTGATTGGTCACTTGCGATGTTGAACCCCTCTCCCCCTCTCACCCCTGTGGGCGGTCTATTCTTCAAGCTCGGGTCCTATACCAGAGGCCTGGGAGCTTGAGGGTCCTGCACAATATTGCTCATCTGAACAGAGATCTCAGATGTTGTTCTTGGGATCTGCTGGAGGCACTCACCTAGCTTTGGAGTCACCCTACACATATTCTATGAGCCCTTAGTACTTCTCTAGCTTCTCACATTCCTTCTTCCTGACGTTGCTGTCATTCAGTATCGCTACATCGGTCACTACAGCCCTCTCTCTCTCTCTCTCTCTCTCTCTCTCTCTTTCTCTGTCCATACCATATATATAGACCCCTAAGACCACTTATTAGAAAATTCATTGATATAATAAATGCATAAACAGTGTGTGTGTGTGTGTGTGTGTGTGTGTGTGTGTGTGTGTGTGTCCCTTCACAAATGAAACCAAATCCTTAATATCCCTGGGTGTGTCAGTTGTTTAACCAAAGAATATGTCGGCTAAGGAAAAAGTACAAAGCATTTGGTAATAACTGGCTGGATTTATGAAGTGCAATGAGAGAAGTAAAGTCACTATTTCAGAAACATTTCTAAGGAACAATAATAAAAAATAGAGTAAGTCAGCTGCACAAAAGATGGAAAAAGACACTCTTATTTTATGTTTTTGCAAAGTGGAAACACTTAAATTATCTAACTTTTTCAATATTGAGTCTCCTGTTGATTTATGAGCAATTTAGAAAAGACTATATTTATCATTGTTCATTCCGCCAACTCCTTACTTTCCATTCATGGCTCAAAAAAAAAAAGAAAAGAAAAGAAGTAAACATAATTGCCGGTTAGGCAACAGGCAACACGGAAACTGGGCCAGGGTGTGGAAGGCTGATGTGGAGGTGTCAAGCAAATCTGACAAACGTCACCAGCACACCGTGAGAGTGTGCTGAACAGGGGGTGGTGGAAGGTGTACTGGATGGAAAAGGAGGGCCCCTGCAGGACTTACAGCATCGTGATCAGCATACGGAGTGTGATGACACTCTAGAGCATAGGAAGGATATATATATATATATACTGTATATATCAGGAAGAAGGAACGCGAGAAGCTCGAGAAATACCAAGGGCTCAGAGAAGAGCTCGAGAAGATATGGAGGGTGAAGGTGACGGTGGTCCCAGTGGTAATCGGATCACTAGGTGCAGTGACTCCCAAGCTGAACAAGTGGCTCCAGCAGATCCCGGGAACAACAGCGGAGATCTCTGTCCAGAAGAGCGGAGTCCTAAGAACAGCTAAGATACTGCGCAGGACCCTCAAGCTCCCAGGCCTCTGGTAGAGGTCCCGAGCTTGAAGGATTGACCGCCCACAGGGGAGAGTGGGGATTTTTTTTATATGTGGGTATGTGTGTGTGTGTGTGTGTGTGTGAGTGATTGCACATGCATTTTTGAATATGAGTGTGCTTGTGTGTCAGCTTCACCATGAGCTAGGCACCAGAGGAAAACAATGGGCTTTCCCTGAAGGAGGCAAAACAACAGAGGATTTATATTTCCCTTCTTACTTCCCCCGCCCCGTCCCATCACCGCCTACAACATATTACTTACATATTGTACTGGAATGCTCTCTCATCGTGGAAAAGCTCTGGCAAAACCCTCACATCCCTCTCATGCAGAAAGCAGCGAGACTTGGACGCCTCCCACTGCACTAACGCCGCCACACACATAGCAAAAGGGGAGCCGACCCCTCGCTGCGCTCCTCTCTTTTCCCTCTGTGGATGTTAAAGAACTGATGACTATACAGCAGTAGGCCTTCTCATTGTATTAACTACCTATGACTGCTGTTGTTTTCATAATTTGGCTGACATTTATTCTGTGTAAAAGCAGCTTTATGAGCTTATGCAAGGCCGAGCATAAAAGTTACAGCGGGGGGAAAAAAGGCATAAATCAGTTTGCTATATATGTGTTGGAAATCACAGGGTTTCACTAAATATTACAGCCGGTATTAAATTTGAAGCTAACAACACTGTGAGCATGTAAATGTCTGCAAAAGCACCTACATTAATTCATGTCAGAAGCTTGGATGGGAATGGTACTAAATTCTGTTACCATGAGTTTGAGAACCTCTGAGGGCTCATTCAAAAGAGTCACGTTATTAGAAAAGTGCCTCTAAAAGTGTAGCTGTGTCCACACAGGAAACGCTTTCCAGCAACTTGGCGACCAGTCACCTTAGAAACTCAGTGACATTCATCAACTTCAAGAGAGTATGGGCGAAAAAACTGCGAACAATGCGAAGTGGGCAGGTCAGGAGATGGCAAGCATTTAAAGTAACTATCAATAAGAGCACAGGATACCAGTGATTGACAAATGACAGGGTATTAAATACATTAGAAGGTTACCTAGGCAATGGGAGCCTGGAATCTTCACAAACAACCATCTTCAAAGCAACATGTAACAACTGACTCGCTCCCTGTGTGGATGGAAAAAACGAATAAGCCTAATAAGCCAACGGCCCTTTTAAAATTTTTCTCATACAGCATAAATGTTACATTTTATAGAGAAAATGCAAAGTGGTCTATAGTAGATAGTATATATCCCCAAATCTTTCACATATTATTTGGTTTCTGTTTCTGTTGTTGATGTTGGCCTTTGTGGCTCGGGTAAATAATACTTTCTATACGCCTCTCTCAGTTCTTAGCATGGGTGCCTGTACACTTGGAATATTGACTTAAAACATGATTAGAAATGTAATATCACATTTTCCCACGTTTGAAAGGTTAGTTTGTATTTCATATGAAAAGTAGCAGCCCTGAACTTGCCCAGGTGACAGTGCCAAATTTGAAACCCAAGCCTTTCACAGCATTTCAAATTTCCCTTTCAGTACTGCCTGATCTGTCTAGTTTTCTTCTTCATGTACGTGCATTCTAACAGGTGCCATCTCTACTTGGCACAACTGACTAAAAGTTATGTTTTCTGGTGCTTTGACCAAGCAAAATGAGATCCAAAATCCCTCAAAGAAACCTTTTGAGGGTCAAATTGAAAAACGGGAAAAAAAAAGACACACTGACTCAAAAACACCTTCACTTCGAAGACAAGGTTTTACCAGTAGATCTTATAAAATGACTCCCCTAAGGACCAAATGAGCTCATCACTGGGCAGAGCCACACTGTGTTAGGGTGACTATGTGAATAAAAGGTGAAAAGTCCAGTCAGATAGCATGCATTAAGTAGCTGTTTGCCTGGTGAGGAAAAGCCCCTGGCAGTCAGGCTGTCTGGGGTTGAAGTTTCATTATCATCTGCTATCAAGTGTCTTCCATTGAGCATGATGAATTACAGGATTACAGGGGAAACAGTGCATTGTTGTCTAGAGGCGTCAGTGCCTCTGATCCATGTCTCTCCACCCGCCCACCTCTGTGCCCCTTTGCCCGCCCTGGTCATAAACCCAGGGAGTACCCGCCTCTCATTCTTCTCTTTGTCTATAGGTCTCTCTACTTCTCTCATCTTCTCCACCAATGACGGAACCGCCTTTGATGGATCATGAGCTGTGGCCTCACATTGGCATAAACTGTACTGACCTCGGTATCAGTGGTCATCAGTGGACTTTTATTAAACGCATAAATCATCAGATTTTGTCAATCAGCATGAGAGACCCTTTTTAAGGCTGGGATGTCTTTTTCACTCCCATGATATTTATGCACGGTTAACAGGATACGGAAACCCAAGAAAATGATTCTGTTTTTGATGTTTTGGTCACTGCTAGGAAGAATAAATCTGTAAATAACACTAACATGTTATCATATTACAGCTATTTACACATCCAGAATACATTTCACATCTCTAGGAGTAATTTAAACTCTATTTTGGTTTCCTCCGACTCTTTGGAGATATATCTGTTTCTTCAGATGTTGAATGTGTTATTACTAACTCTACAGGTAGGGACCAGAGTAATATTTTCTTGCAGTACAGTTGTTTTTTTCAGAGATTTTTTTGTTGTAAATAGCTACCAGATGTTACAAAACCTGAAGCATCAAAGAGGTTAAGCCATAGCTCAATGTAGCGTCAAACACTGCAGTTCTTCAAGTGACCACTCGAGGCTGCAGAGTTTTGGTGTAAAACTTGCGATCAACCAAAATTATTGCGACCATGCTTTGAAGATGGGGACCAGGGCGGCAAATCCTTATTGTCAGTAGTCAAAATGACTTTGATGCATCAAGACGGTGATAAAAGCAACTGTCTGCAAACCTTCACCAATCTGCCTGAGTGTGATTGCAGTCAGTCAGAGTGCAACGTCCCACTCGGTGACCTTGTGAATGAATGTGGTCACCCAGAGTTTGATTATGTGGCACACTCAGCCTCTGATTGACCAGTTAGTCCCCACCGTCACTGAATAGAAAAAAAATTGAATGCTATCACCGGGCAACCACCAATCTTTGGTAGTTACAAGGAGGTATCAGTCCTTATTTTATTTTAGTGTGACTGAGCCGCGACACTGTATTCTGGCTTTAAGTTACATATAATTAAGGGTGTGGCTGTTTTTCTCTTGTTGGGTGTAGTGAAAGACACTTAAAGGAGTTTAACTTGTTGTTTGCTTGCCAGCTTAGCATCCCCTTTAATAGGAGTATAAATTATTGAAAAACAACTTCCTAACAAAGCTAGCTTGCACTAGGTGATAATTATCTGGCTATAATAATCCAAATATGGTCACATCTGATTTATTATGAAAAGAATGGAGTTTTAGAGGATTTCTCTGAGTTTCAGCTGATTTTCTCATTTAAAGTTGTTAGTGTATTTTGTGTATTCACTCACACACTCTCTGCCTGGCAACAAGGCTTTGTGTATACACCTGAGCATAAAGCACGGACTTGTCAAAAAGGAGGTGGGTAAATGGAGGTGCTCTGTTTCATGAACTGTGACTGAACTTGTTCAAAATGGGTAGAAATGTTAGACAAATACGGTGTCTGAAAACCTCCAAAACGCTGTTCTTCCGCCTCTGCCTCAAGACCCCTCTACCGCCACCCTCCACCCCGAGCCTCCTCCCACCACTTCTGCGCCCACAGCCCTTCATCCTCTGCCAGTCCACGGCTTGACATTTTCCAAGGCTGCCAGGTCAGGGGCCTGCATGTAAGAGAAAGAAAGAGACAGAGTCATAGTAACCGAGAGAGAGGGGGCCTCTTAAACTAGATTTACAGTTTGTTGAGGGCTTCTTTTTCCCTCTAGCTGAGCTTTTCCACATCGCTCAGTTCACAGAGGTCAACAGTCAACCTCTCACCTTCTCCTATTTGTATTTTTTGATGATTGGCTGAAACTAAATGCCCTGTAGTTTTAGTCAGTAAATGGAAATACATATATACTAATTTATTTTATTGTATTTACATATATTTCTTTTATTATTTTTTCATCTAAATTCTAATTTATGACAATCAATTTGTTTTTTTTTAAACAAACAGAGTAAAAGCTCACGTGGTTGGTTAATAATGTTGCTGTGTATTTGTGGACAACCAGCAACACTCTTTACTTTCATCTACAGAGGAACCAGATGTATAAGTGCAGTAAATTTACCCTGTTATTATGCTGAGTTAGTCTACTGTAGCTGTAGAAAGGCCGTGTTTCCCCACACCTCCTCACCCTACAGCGGCATGAATAACCTTCTATTTCCCTTGCCTCCTCTCCCACACACCGAGTCGGCTGACAAAGGCGCCTATTTCATGTGCCATGTTTGATTTGATAAGTGGCAAATCTGAGTGACGGGACGTCTTTGTGAGACAGAGGGGGGGAAAATTCCCAGCGCTATTGGCAGAGGACAATTATGACCGAGGGACTTCTGTAAAGTCTGTAGTGAGAAGTGTGTGTGTCTGGGAGGGGAGGGGGAAAATTGAGATAATAACCCAGTCTATTGTCTCGCATTCAGTTATGAGACAAAGGTGTGTCTTTGCCAGGGATGGGAATGAGTGCGGTGCAGCCTGAGGCTTCTCACGGAGCTAGATGGCATGTAATTTACTTACCTGTGGCTGTTTGAACTTTAACTTCTTGGAGGTTCACACAGAACGGTCCCCAGTGTTTACACGAAACCTTAAATCCTTTTGGACTTTTGTGTTGTTCGCTACACTCATTCCCTAAATGGTGATCATCCAATCATAGCTTAGCAATCGTCACCAGATACAGTCTTTCAAACTTTGATCTTCAGTACAGGCCCGATCCGTGCGTATGGCCCTCAGGTCCGCTTCCAGGATGAACTGACGGGGCATATCAGTGTGTTGCGTTTGGTGTGAGACTGTGCTGGATTTAACAGTGCAGTGGGCTCTTAAACGGCGTTAGAGTTTATGATAGATTTTAACTGAAACTACTTCCCTGTCATTTCAATTCTGTGGGTTGCTACAAGGAAAAAAGGAGAATTGGTATTATAAATTCTATTTAAAACCACAGGAAGAGAGCAACGCTAAACCATAGGGAAGTTTTTAGTCTTTGCTGCTCTATTCAGTCCTTCAGCATGGTTTTTGTTTTACAAATGCAAATGTGTAAGGAACACATTAAACTCTGTTTGTTATGTTAGCATGCCCAGATAATACTTGTTGTGGTAACACAACACTAAGGCAATTCGTGGTTTTGAATTAAAATTTACTATCAGCCATAATAAACGCAAAATTTGGAATTTTGCACATTTTCTGGCTCATGTGTAGCAAATGCACCAGAGGAGGCTAGTCAACAAGTAGCTTCATAAATTACTGAGAAGCTCCATCAGGTCTTCTGAAGCAGCGTCTTTCTCTGGTAACCTTCCAGCAAAAAATGTTTTCCCACAGTAAATGCAAATGACTCATGTCAGGCTCACTTAGACTCCATATGGTTCCACGTTGATCTATTTCCAAACATGAGACCGGCAGTTCATGGACTGTAACTCTCTCTTTTTATTGGACCCGTGTTTTATAATCACGAAAGGTCACCCATTCTTCCACACACCCGAGGTAGAGCTCTCTGCAGGACATCTTCTGCAAGAAAAACAAGGAAAAATCAATTTTCACATCATATTGCTTGACCCAAAACGGTCTCAAGTGAGTCACCTGATCCACAAAGCCTTCACGTTTCCTTTTCTAAACCTACATGTGGTGGCAGGAAGAGACAGAGCAAGAGAGAGAGAGAGAGAGAGAGAGAGAGAGAAAAGCCCATTAAGAGCTGCTGTCAAGTAAATTCTTTGTGTCTGAATAAGCCATTTAGAATAGGAAATGTTTTGTCATTTGAAAACCTAATTTCCCATGACAGAAAAAGCCACCACAAACGAGCCTTTCTGGTGTATCAGATGACATGTATTTATGGGCAAATATTGCTCAAAAACACAAATCCTGGGGTGCACCAATTTGGTTGTTGTAGTTTCTGGGAACATTATGAGTCCAAGTCAACAAATATCATATTACTGTTATGCCTCTTTTGTGTCCCTGCCATTTATAGACTCATATATGTATGTATATGGAGGACATAGTCTTTATCAGTGTTAATTTGAATTTTGACCGGGTTTTCATTTAGTTTTAGTTGACTACATAAGATTAGAGCAGGCTAAATCTAAAGTTTATTCAGCTGACTGAAGTATAAGTGTGTTTGTTGTGTTTTTACTGGTGTCCACATGTCTGTTCTTCTTGTCATTGACATAATGTCACTGCTTCATGTGCTTCAGAGGTTTCATCAGAACCAGGGAGCATGGGAGCGAGTTGTATTGTTTCCTGCCAAAGTTAGCTTTCCTGTTTGTGGGGCAGATCAGATGTGTGCATGTAACCAAATCATTTACTTCCAATTGAAAAATGAAAACTATGATGAATATTATCTCTGCACACAATTAAAAAGCATCATAAACCCCTGAATTTTGAATAACCCACTATTAAATGGAATTAGCAAATGGTTGATTATATTTTTTCTATACAAATGGTAGAGTTGTGCTTATGATACGGGAAACCCAGTTAAAGTTAGAAAGTTTTCATATTAAAACATTTATAATAGTTTTAATAGGAAGATAATTTAAATAATTGAACATTAATATAATTGTATTAATCATTAAATTACCTTCTTTCGATCAAATTAAACGTATTTGTAACAGTAAAAAGTTGTAAAAACTCACCTTTGTACTTTTAATGGTTGGTGCTCGCTCCTTTCAGTGGTATATCACTTTATATTTGAACAAGTGAGATCACATAGCAAGCGTTCCTGGGCAACATAGCAATGTGATGTGACATCAGCTTATATTTATTATGGATGAGAGTCTTTTTGGACTGGGCAATTTTTGTTTACATTAGCACAAATGACCACTAAGAAAACCTGACGGTGGAGTTGAGTGGTTAGAGCTTAATGTATTCATGAATTATTAATCCAACCTTAAAAACTCATCCATTTGGATACTAGTAAGGCTAAATGTTAGGGGTGCTTTGGTTGACAGGTGTGCCGACACAGAGAGCTGTATCCAGAGAGCTGTGTGCTCGGCCTCTTTGCTAAACGGAGTTAGTGAACTGCACTTTCCCACTGGTTTTGTGCTCTCTCTATTATTTAAAGGCAGTATATGCACATTAAATGTACAGTACATTTGTCTTTTTTTGTCAGTAGAACATCTCCTGTGAAGACAGACCGTAGTTTATTCCATCTGTGTGAAATATTTTAAAAAATAAAAGAGCAGCTGTTGCCGGGTAAAATGATCCCAACCGTTGTTTAAAGTAACCTGTCAGACTTTTTATTGTTTTATAGATTTCCACAGAGTCAAACGTTGTAACAAATACAGTAGCTCACAGAAACATGTTAAGTCTGTGTGCCAGAGATCCTGTCTGTGAGATTCTTTTATTTTATCTAGAGGTGAGAAGAAACCCCGAGCTGACAATACAATGCAACACGTTGGACCTACAATTACACTCTTTAATGACAGCAGGAGTGGCTTTTCATTCGTTGTTTTGTTTTCTGTTGACTTGATAGTGAGTTATACTTTCACTTTGAGCTGAGCTTTAGATTATGATAACTGGAGGGCGGCAAGGCCCGTGTGCTAAACTTCTGTCGGCTGACCCGCGGTCCGCTGCAACCAGACATGGTGGAGTATGCCGCACATGCACACCAGTGTTGATGTGATGCTGACCAAACAACCATCGGCTGGAAAAAAAACAGTCCTTGGTCCCTTCTGGCTCCAACTACTCCAGGCTCTATTTACTAACTGAAGTGGTAATGAGGAGGAATCACACAAAACCAGAGGTGGTGATGACAGAGGAGAGGAATGGAAGAGATTTGTTAATCCAGCTGATTACTTTTGAGAAATGGGAGTTAAAATTGTGCCTTCTTTTGCTGGAGTGTCATTCAGGATGTTTTTTCTTGTTAGGGGAAATGTGGGATTAAAGGTTTGTTTGTTTGTTTGCGCAGGTGGGAGGGTGTGGCATGTGAGGAGGACGTGAGGAAGCAGAGGTCCAGAGGAGGGTTTCGGGGGAAGGAGGTGAGGACTGTGGTGGTGGTTAGTAGCTCTGTTTGGGTTGAATGCTTGAGAAGTGCGTCATCAGCGTTTTACTGGACCCACTCCACTAGTGCGTTAAGAACAAAGGCAACAACCAAACTCACTGATGAATCACAAATGTCCCGGCAGAGCTCCAAGGAAGCTTCCTGGCCACGGACATACACACACACACACTACAGACTACCACTGCAGAGAGTAGAGAGGATAGAGACAAGAGGATTTGTGGGAGGCTCGAGTGCTCGTCTACATGCCCCATGAGCGTGTGTGGGATGGACAGGGAGGAAGCATGGACGGATATAAGAACTCCAGAGAGCTACAGTGTTTTTATGCCAGTTGCGATCAATGCACTGACTCATTCATCTTCATGGGCCCAGGCCTCAGCGCTCACCGCAGGAACCATGGAAAACAAAGAGAGGCTTTTTTACAGTGGAAATTTCAGCTTCATGTGGATAACACTTCGATTTTCAGCCATTGTTTAGAGAGAAAAGTAGATGCTTTCAGCATTGCAGTCAGACATTTTGAAACTATACATAGTTTATATAAACATAGACAATCCCCACATGGTTACACTTTCAACACTTTGCAGGTTTTTGACCACAGGAAACATCAAATTTCACCAACCAGTGTTGTAACTACTTTAGAGATGGAAAAGAATGTAGTATTTGTGAGATAATGGAAGAAAAAAGTCACATGTGAAAACCAACCTTAAAATTTGATTGGATTATGGAGTTAGCATGTCACTTTTTCTAAAGATGTACTACCTGAGCCACTGCTTTTAAATGTAATCTGCAGTGATCACACTGTTACATGGAACATGAAACTGATAACCACAAATACAAACTGCACTCTGTCAGAACTAACTGGAACAGACCCAATAATGGTGAGTTCCTGTTAGAGGTGGGCTGACCAATCCAAATACTGATACTATCAAAACCAAAGTAACGAAATGATACTAGAGCAATAGGACCGATATTTTGAGGATGGTGGACCAGGACAAAAAATATAGTTAAAATGTGTTCAGAAATTGCAAATTGATTCAGCTCAGTTCAACTCGATGAGACTCAGGAGCAGCACATTTTAAAAAGTGGCCTGCAGATGAAGAAAACAGACGGACTTCATGTCTATAGCAACTTGTGCAAGAAAATACTCAAATTATGAAATTTAGGTATGAAAAAGTTGGAGTGATAAGATCATTGATCATTAGATCATTGGCAACATTAAAGTGTAAGTGCAAAATGCAGTAGCCAAACATCAGTCATGTAAATGCAATGAAGTAATATTTTATGTGGCCTTTTTCAAACCTTGTTTTCTATTCAGCTTCACACAGAGGAGAGCAGAAAAAAACATGGAAAAGTCTGAATCAGCGGTGCCAGCAGGACTTACTGTCACAGCATGCACATACCCTCCCGGGGAGTGAAAAGGGAGAGACTGATTCATACTGCCCACTTAAAAGTTACACAAACCTTACTGACACATCACCGATTAGGCCGACACGACCAAATGTTAGCTAACCATCTTAGCAATATCGTATCATCTATATTATACATAGCTCAGAGAAATTCACACATTGATATCAAAAACAAGAACAAAGACAGCACCCACACATGAAACATCAGGAACAAGACACAGAAAAATATTAAACTGATTACTGTTCCTACCAGTTGAAAGTTCTTTCTGCATCTGTCTATTTTACAAGTCTACCACTTCATTATCATGAGAGATGTCCTCCAATTCCACTCCTCTGTGAGCCATCGCATCCGTGACATGTACTCCAGCACCGCAAACAGATTAAGGAGCACTATTCCAACACACAAAATAGGTGAAATGTGTCTGTCTGATTTTTGTCCATGTCCGTCACACATTTTTGCTGTCAGAACGCATCTGTGGGGCTTAAAATGCATTCATAATTGTCTTAAACCCAATTTAGCTTGTCTGAACCTACAGAAACCTTAAGTGCTCTTGTTTCTTTCTTTTGCTGATGCATGGTGATATTTCTTCATGCATTATTGTCTCCAAATGCCCATGAGGGGAAGGCATAAAATTGTTGGCAGGAATATGGGTTACATCACCAGCGTGCTTATATGTATATATGTATGCTCTTAAGATCAAGCAATCTCTTGGGATTTACTGGGTTTCCACAAGTCAACATTAGCTACTTTGAGTTGCGCTGCATTTTTTATGCATTAGTCACAGTCTGAATTGAAGCCCCCCCCCCCCCCCCCCCACACACACACACACACAAACAACATATTCCAATATGCAAAAGGTAAGAATAGATGTTTTTAGAACAATTCATGATTCTGTGTGTGCCTGTTTGTTACATGCAGTGTTAAAGATGAAGGTAGCTACCATTATGTCACCCAATTGTTGAGCAGTGTTTCCTTTCCATCACCATCTTGATGTTGGTAAAGTGGATGACAAACAAGTAGAGAAGCTGACTGTAAAACCATACACAGGATAATCCTCTTTTCCAAACCTAGAAAGAATAGTTACAAGCTACAAAATGGACTTCAGCATGAAAGCGTATCAAAGTGTTTATAGAACAGGTCTGATTCATTGTAGACTTCTATAGGACTCTATAGAAGTCTTTATAGGTCGGTGTTATTATGTAAATACTTACTTACGCTTTTGTGTATTTCACACGGAGAGATGTCAAACTGCCTTTCATTGTTCTTGTAACAGTGACAATAAAGAGCTATTCTATTCTATTCTCTAAGTCTCTAGGGACCACAGGTATGCCATTGAAAAGATTGCAAGTTTAAGATATTTCCACATTAGCATTGCCTTTCAGAGCCAGAATTAAGTCCATATTTTATTCTGTCTGTGGTCTGTTATCTGCCATCTGTACACTACATATACAAGTCGGATTTAGACTGATATTAGTTTTGGACTCTTTAATGTCACAGATGTTGTCACAGCAGTATTTGTGTTTTTGAGTTAAAGAGACCATATTTGAAAGAGTCCTAAATTTTCATCTGAACACGTGAAGTGTAGATACAACAACACAGTATCCTTCCGTTTGAACAACAGTGAAGTATTAAACTGCTGTTAACCCCCACACATTAATTGTAGCTATTTAATATCAGTACACAGATATTTAACTATTAGCGATTATTCGATAGCCACTTGATTTTTTTTATTTTTTATTTTTTATTTTTAGAATAGAATATTCTGTATTGTCATTGTCACAAGTACAATGAAATTGAAAGATGTCTCCGGTCAGTGCAACATCACGAAAGATAAATACTTAAAAACTATAATAGATATAAAAGATAGAAATACATATAAAATACAGTGTTCTCATACAGTAAATACACCCAAGCAATCCAGGCCTAAGGCCCCATACAGACACTCAACATACGACCTAGTTGATATATCACTCAAACAATCAATCACTCAGTCAATTTGTTAGCGCATCCAACAAAACATGTCTGAAAGCATTCCAACATCAAGGGCACAAATGACAACAGGGGCAATGAAAGTCATCTACTTTTAGTAGCATTGAGACATGATATTGCAATTGGGTAGAAACTGTGTTTGAGTCTGTTAGTCCTTGTGTATGTTGTTCTATACCGTTTACCTGAAGGCAGCAGTTCGAACATGGAGTGTCCAGGGTGTGAGGTGTCCTTTATGATGTTATGGGCTCTTTTGAGGCAGCGGGAACTGTGTAGGTCTTTCAGTTTGAGGAGAGGGCAGCCGATTGTCCTTTGGGCAGTGTTGATTACTCCCTGGAGTGCTTTCCTCTGAGCCACTGTGCAGCTAGCGTACCATATGCCTATGCAGTACGTTAGTATGCTTTCGATGGAGGCTCTGTAGAAAGACACCAGCAGTCTCTGTGTGATGTTGTTCTTCCTAAGCACTCTCAGAAAGTACAGTCTCTGTTGTGTCTTTTTCAGTAGCTCAGAGGTATTCACACTCCAGGATAGGTTTCCCTCTATGCTGACTCCCAAGAAGCGGAAGTCTGCCACCCTCTCCACATAGTCGTCGCTGATGATTAGTGGTTGGATTTCTGTCTTGTGTCTTCTGTAGTCAATTATGAGTTCTTTGGTCTTTTTCGTGTTTAGGAGAAGGTTGTTATCCTTGCACCATGAAGACAGCCGCTCCACCTCATCTCTGTAGGCAGACTCATCTCCCCAGATATGAGCCCCACCACAGTAGTGTCATCTGCGAACTTTACAATGGTGTTGCTCTGGTGGGCGGGGGTGCAGTCGTGTGTATAAAGCGAGTAGAGCAGTGGACTAAGCACGCAGCCCTGTGGCGACCCAGTGCTTAGATTTAGGGCTGGAGATGTGTAACATCCCACTCTCACTCTGTCTGCGGTCGGTGAGGAAGCTATTGATCCACTTACAGGTGCTGTGAGGAAGCCCTAGGTCTTTTAGCTTGGCATCCAGTTTGTATGGAAGAATGGTATTAAATGCCGAGCTATAATCCACAAAGAGCATACGCACATAGCTTCCTTGCCTCTCCAGATGTGTTAATGCTACATTGAGTGCTGTTGCTATGGCGTCCTCTGTCGATCGGTTTGCTCTGTAGGCAAACTGGTGTGGGTCAAGGCTGCTGGGTAGGGCTGCTGTGATGTGGTAACGCACAAGTTTCTCAAAGCACTTCATCACCACCGGGGTTAGTGCCACTGGTCTATAGTCATTTAGGCTAGAGATATGAGGTTTCTTGGGCAAGGGTATTATGGTGGAGGTCTTGAGGCAGGGTGGGACGTTTGACTGTTCAAGGGATTGGTTAAAAATCCTGGTGAAAATATAGGCAAGCTGGTCTGCGCAGTCTCTCAGCACACGTCCTGGTACACCATCTGGGCCGGCTGCCTTCCTCGGGTTAACAGCCCGCAGGGTGCGCCTCACTTCATGCTCCTCCAGAGTGATGATGGTACTGCTGCTGTGGGCTGTATGGTGTAGCTGTTCCTCTGAGGCATAGGGTGCAGTGACCTCAAAGCGTGTGAAGAAGATGTTCAGCTCCTCCGCCAATGCTGGGTCACCTTCAGCCATACCTGATTTGGACTTGTAGTTTGTCAGCTGCTGGACACCCTGCCACACCAGCCGGCTGTTCTTACTCTCCAGGTGGTTCTCGATCTTCTTCCTATAGTCCGCCTTGGCCTTCTTAATGCCTTTTTTCAGGTTGGCTCTAGCCCTGCTGTAGCTCTCCCTGCTTCCGGACCTGAAGGCGCTGTTCCTCTCTTTTAACAGCTGCTGGACTTCCCGGGTCATCCATGGCTTTTGGTTGGTGTAAACCCGGATCTGCTTGTCTACTGTGACAGTGTCTATACAGTGTTTGATGTAACAGAGGACACTGTTTGTGAACATTTCCAGATCTTGATGTTGGAAGATATTCCAGTTGGTTCTGTCAAAGCAGTCCTGTAGCTGTTGAGAAGCGCCCTCTGGCCATGTTGTTACAATTTTAGTGATGGTCGACGCAGTTTTCCTGATTGGGGCATATGCAGGAATTAGGAGCAGGGATAAATGGTCAGATTGGCCCAGATGTGGTAAGGGTCTTGCCCTGTAGCCCTTCTTGATGTTGGAATAGACTTTATCTAAGGTGTTAGCCCCTCTCGTGGCACACTTCACATGCTGGTGGAAATTAGGGATAGCTGTTTTTAAATCCACCTGATTAAAATCACCCGCTATAATGTGCACTGCGTCAGGGTATTTATTGAGTTTATTGTTGATGTTCGTGTGCAAAAGCGCTAGTGCCACGTTAGTATTTGCATCTGGCGGTATGTAAACAGTTGTTATTGCCACAACAGTGAACTCCCGTGGAAGATAGATGGGCCTGCATTTGACAGTCAGATATTCTATGTCCGGAGAACAGTGACGGTCTATGATCACTGTGTTAGTACACCAGCTGTTATTCACGTATATGTAGATTCCCCCTCCTTTTCTCTTACCGGAATTGTTTGTTCTATCCTGGCGCTGTGCGGTGTAGCCTGCTAGCTCAATAGCAGAGTCCGGGATGGACTGATGCAGCCAGGACTCAGTGATCAGAAGAATACATGAGTTTTGATGTGATTGTCCGTTGTTATTTGTAACCTTAGTTCGTCCATCTTGTTCGCCAAGGATCTGACATTCAAGAGATATAAACTCGGGAGCGGTGGTCTAAAAGGCTTCCTCCTTAGCCTGGTTAGCACGCCAGCCCGGCAGCCTCGCTTCCTCCTTCTCTCTCGTCGCCGTCTGCGTCTCCCTCCCGCCGGAATAGTAATCCAAGGAGCGCCCGGTCTCCTCGCTACTTCCTCTGGTATTTTGTGTGTGTGGATAAATTCCATGGTCACGCTCACACGGTAACTCATTCCGATCTTAAGAAGATCATGTCTGCTGAAGATGTTATTCGCTTGACTGATCGCGCACAAAACAAAACACAAAACGTACAAAGATAACCAAACACCACACCGACCAGTGGTACATCGAGCTGCTGCAACTGTGTGCGCCGCCGCCATTTTTCTGCTGTCAGTTAAGTTACTATTAAAGGAGTGTTTAGCAGTGATTGTTAATAATGAAATGAAAATGATACTCTGAGAGCTAGGCAGAAAACATTAGCAGTCCCACGTCTTTAATGTTATAGCAAACAGTGTTGACTGAACAGCATAACATTTGTCTAAGAAGTGAGATTCTTAAAGTTCCAGATTGAACCAGAGAAATGCATTACACTTACAATTATGTCATCGAAAAGCTGTTTCAGTTATTTTAAACCCAGAGTAAAAGAAAAGGAAAGAAAAAAAGGGTGGAGGGATCTACAGGTTTTGAGGAGGGGGGATATGGAAATTACTTTTATTTATATTGCACAAAAGGACAAGATGTTTGCAAGAGAGGAACAACTACATAATACTGCCAGCACAACTCTGACTTTCGGCAAACATCTGCACAGACAGCATGCTACCATAAAGTGTTGTTAAAGCTGTGTATATGCTGACCCCAGCCCAGCAGCCAGAGCCAGCACCTCAACAGGTAACAAAGGCAGTGATGAGCAGCCAGGCTTCCAGCATTTCAGTGACTTGAATTAGAAGTGGAGTTCTTGGTGTCTGTGTCAGGACACCAATCAGTGCAGCTAAGCCCCTAACTTTATCAGCATACAAATTGAAGAGCTTAAAAAAAATCATCCTTACACTTGTTATGACGAGTAAAAGAAACCACAGTGAGCAAAAATATTATTTTCACCAGATTGTAAAGCATTTTTGTTATGCTGTTTAGCTTCATATTTGGGATTAACTCTGTCTTAGAGCCAGCACTGAGTGGCCATTAGGGGAAACTGCAATAATTGGCACTTAGTTATGCTATAAACCAAAGTGTTGAACCCATTAATCTTTTACCTTGATGGTGGTGTTATATTAAAAGAAAATTAAGGTGTCAGCACAGGGTTGTAATATTAGCACAATTTACATTTGGTATACTGTAATTTAGTGAGATTGTCTGTTCCTGGGTCAGGTTCAAAATCAGAAACCCACAAAGCCTAGTTTGCGTGCTAGTGGAGCTGAAGCCAACACCTACAACTTCCACGTGTGATACAGTCTTAATTCAATATAAAACAAAGACTCACAAAACTCTGAGTATACTATGCTTAGGTAAGTGTTTATGCATGTGTGTGTGTTTTACCACCATTATGATGGGCTATTGTGGCTCATATGTTAGATATTATCCACTGCCTTTACCCTTATAAACACAGCATCCACAGCAAAGGTGAGCCCAGGAATGACAAGACAGGCAATTTACTCATTTTACAAAGTGGTTGGTGCTGCTGTGATCTTGTAGCTACTGTGTTCAATTAATGCTGTGCTCTGCTGCTGAAGCCAACGAGGGCTGAACTAATGGGCCTAAGGTATGCCCTGGCTCTACATCCCCATTCCCAACACACAGTTACACCCCCACACAGTTACACACACACACACACAAAGGCACGCAGACATACACCACATGGGCCCTCGCCACCGCGACCCGGCAGTTTGGCACCAGTATCCACTGGGGTGGAGAGAGGTGGGTAGGGAAGAAAAATGGGAGCAAGGGGGGGCGGCTCAACTTAAGTGGAGTTGTTCTAACATAGTACCCACTCGCTATCTCTCTTTCTGTTTCTGTCTGCCTTCAGCTCGTTCTCCCAGTTCTCCCCTTTTGTCCCTGTGGAATTGGAGGGAATTGAAACTGCCTCCTCTGCTCAGTTGCTTTGTGCTACTTATAGAATCAGTCCTATAGTGATGAGGAAGTTTGTGGTGGTAAACACTGGCCATTACCCGTCTCGCTCCAGTCTCAGAGACGTCAGTATGGCTTGGAAAGCTTCTCTGAAATGTGTGGAATTATAGCCCTTTGTGTCAGTCACTCGACCCGGCCGAAGACTCGCAGATTTGTGTCTGCTTCACTATTTTTTATTGGCATTGGTTAGTTTTTGTGTATTTGTGAAGAAGGGACTGAGTTCATTTCATATGGATTATTTCTATGTGTGTCTTCACTGTTGCACGCATTTCATCCCATGTGTGTTTGCTGTATGCGGTGAAGTGATGTCTCACTCATGTGTGTGTGTGTGTGTGTATTTAACTCTGTGAATGTGTAAAGACACTGTATTAAAGGGCTTCTGTTTTATGTTTGACTTTCCATTGCCTATTTCCTGATCTCGTAAATGAGGTTCATTCACAAAAAAGGGCATCGTAAAAAGCACATCCTATTTTCCCTCACAAACACTTGAAGGGGCAAATTTGCCCTGAAAATGCCGGACATCTCCTGGTATACCGATAGATGTTCATCCAACCAGAAATGCCGAGCTGGCTGACATCTGCGCGTCCTTTAATTGGATGTTCTGCCAGGTGGGTGGGAGAACAGGAGCTCGGAGATTAAGCAGAGCGATTGTACCACTGAAAGACACGGCCCACCATCTGTGTGCAACTTGCTGCAGTGCTTTCTACACTGTATGCTTGCTGCCTGCATTTGAGCCAAAGCAAACACAGTGCTCTGATAGCGTCTTTGAGACTGCTCGGCATAAAGAGTCCAGAGCTTGTGGCTAACAAGACCGTTCCTTGAACCAAAACCTTCCTGTGTTATTAAATGTGTCCCAGTGCACACTCGCCTCTGTTTCTCTTTGTTTCTCTCTGATGGAAAGAAATGGAAAGAAAGACAGCATGCATAATTTTTCAAGGTGGAACAAACAAGACACGGTGGACACATAGTTTTAAAAAAAATCAATTTAACATCTTGGGACAGACTCATTTTAACCCAAGCTTTGTCCACAATTGCTCAGTTAATTAACACTAAACAGAGAGTACAGCGGCGAGATAACATTTTTTTTGCAGGTATTTCAAGGCAGATTCATGGCTGTGAATCTGACACCACAGAATCCACAATAGGAAAGAGCTGGAGGAAAAGGCAAGTATGACATCACTCCCAAAGCTCACCACGTAGAGATATTTGGTGAAGACCCTTTAGACACTATAATGACTTAGGTGCCCTTTTTCTGTCAGACTCTTGAATTGGATAGACCTTCTTTACTGATGCCGCTGTTCTTGAACTCTATTGCTAGGTGTGCATTAGAGGTTTGCCGTCTAATGCTGTAAAATGGTGCATTTTAAACATATGATTCAATGATCCTTTTCTAAACCCAGCCAAGGTGTTTTGTTCCTAAACCGAATCAAACAGGGAAAACTGGTCAAATCAAAGTCCAGAAATACCAACCCCAACACAGACTCCTGTGATCTGTGTGGGAGTCGTGGAATTTATGCCATACCCACTCCACCTTTCCTCTCTTTAAAGAGTTTTTGAAATAAAGAAAATTGGAAATTGGCCTACAATTGGCAAAAACACCTGAATCAAGTATTGGAGTTTTAATTAACAGTTTAATTAAAATCACTTGAGAAGACAGAGCTGCGTAACGTACTAAATAAAGATAAATGGATCGTTTTTCATATTGAAGCAGCAATTAATGATAACACTTTTTGAACAGTCTTAGAGGGAGTGTGTCTAATACATACACTGATGGTTTGAACAAAATAATTGCTGACATTAGTTCATTAGACATTAGAGCAAATGGAGAAAAGCTGTGCAGATAAATGTTTGCATTTATTAAAGCTGCCGTTGGGGATTTTTCTTTTTCTCCAGTACTTAAAATTTTATTTGTAAGGAAATTCATGAAGTCAACTACTGAGAGCTAATGGATTGGAGCTCTTACTTTTTTAAATCTGGCACAGCATCAAGTGTTGTCACGGTGGGAGTGGAGTTTATGTAGCTGCTTTGTGTAATGCATTGTGTTGCCATATGACACAGGAGAAGTAATTTTGGAATCATTTTCATCACACATATGCAGCACATTCAGACAAGCTTGAATGTTTGACGCTAGCATAGTCCAAAGTTTCTTGCTAGTACATCACTGTGGCAGGTTAATGGCACCAGCCATTCTGAAACAATAAGGTGTGTAAACCTGCCAGCTGTGTGTGTGCTATTTTGGGACCAATGCAGTGATGCAAAGACTGGCACCCGAGGCATGTTTGAGCCTGATGAGCTGATAACTCCTAAATATTTTTTCTAATCTTTGTGTATCTTCTCCTTTTTTGCCTTTCAGTTTTTGTATTGGAGGCTTGACAGCTGAACCACTCTTAATTTTTACTTTCACTAGTTTTTCTTTTGCTTTTCATTTGAGAACTGAGACCAACAAACCCAGATTTCTTTTTCTCTTTGGTGAAGCAATTTTTGGTCTTTTTTCTTGATTCGATTCATTTGATTCAATTTTGTTTATACAGCGCCAAATCACAAAAATAGTCACCTCAAGGTCAGGGAGACCCTACAATAGTACATACAGAGAAAAACCCAACAATCATATGACCCCCCTTTGAGCAAGCACTTTGGCGACAGTGGGAAGGAAAAACTCCCTTTAAACAGGAAGACACCTCCGGCAGAACCAGACTCAGGGAGGGGCGGGGCCATCTGCTGCGACTGGTTGGGGAGAGAGAAGGAAGACAGGACAAAAGACATGCTGTGGAAGAGAGCCTTCCACAGCATTTATAAAATGTCTTAATTGCATGAAAACTTGCTATAATTCTGTAAAGATGTGCAGCTTCAGCTATATAAAAATAAAGTGCACAGTATACACTTTTCGCTCTGGTCTGTACACACACTTTCAGTCATGAATCCAGACAGATGTTCTGCCCCTTCTTCATTGTTACAGCACAGTATTCATTTTACAATGTCAGTAGCTTTTTTCTTATGAATGTGTTATACCACCATTATAGTAGTGGAGAGACGGTAGAATGAAAGAGGGGCGGAAGGCTGATAGTGGACTTTATCATGAAGACAAAGTGCCTTTTGATGAACCATGTACCTAATTCCTAAATAAATCCTCCAGCTAACACAATATTTCATTTTATTGCTTTGTGGGTCCAGGATGTGTAGGTGATGCTGTGCACTATTAAAAGCTTGTGCAGTCAGGCTGTGGATCACTCTCCTGCTGATAGGCTGCGTATTCCTGAGCCAGGATCAACTGGGTCTTGTGTTGGGTAATGTAAAACATTAGCAATATCCTGAGTCAACAGCCCCCATGCTCCGTTTGTTTGGATATCACATTTCCCTGGCAACTGGATATATTGTCAAGGGTACACTGGACCTCGGTGGAAGGCAAAAAAGGTGCACTTCTTTGCAAATTGGTCAACGAAAAGAGGCCACCAGTGGAGCTTGAAAGTTAATTAAACAGAGTTAAACAGAGTTAAACAGAGTTATAGGGAGAAGCTCAGGCTGTTATTGTTTGCACAGTGGAGGAAGGTGGTGCCAAGTCAGAGAAAGTAACGGACATCAACCCACGCTGATTACTCCAAGCTTGTACAGTAATGCTGAAAATCCCCCTTTTATCTTAACAGGTTTCAAAGAACAACATTTGGCTGTCGCATGCTTGAGGCTTAAACAAGACTCCAGCGGCTGTGCCCACTGACTCATTTGAAGCATTCTACCAAACAGCAAACAGGAGCCAAGAACTTCACGAGGCAGGAATGTAGAGCTTAATGCTGTCACTGAGTTTCCAGTGAGCAGAGAGGGTGGTGATGGTTGGGGATATTTTCATTAGCGATGGAGGTTAAAGGAAGTGAGGGACCTGGAGAAAATGGTTCTTGGTTTACAAGGTTCACTTGTTTATGCAACCATTTCTCTTGTATAGTCATCCAACTGCTGCTTTAGCCTGTGATGTGTGAAGCCTTTTGGAAACTGTATCCCAACCTCATTACCGGTAATCAGAAGCACTTATTTAAGTTGCGCTGGCCAATCCAAGAAAAGCAACATGAACAATTTACTTTTGGATTAAATATGCTCTAATTCTAAAGTTGAAATCAGAGCCAGTTGTGTTCATTTTTCTCCACTAATGGAAGGCAAACATTTAAGTCACACCAACCAGTCACAACATTAAAACCGCTGACAGGCAAAGAGAATGAGACTGATCATCTCTTTAAATTGGTACCTGTAATGGGATAGTATATATTAAGCATCGAGTCAACAGGCAGTTCTTAAAGTTGCCAATAGGATACATTCTGGGGAAAAGTCAAGTTGGTGTAGGCCACGTGATGGTCCAGGCAACGTTCTCTTCAAAAGCCCGTCTGACATTCATGTGGATGTGACTTTAACACATTCACCCACCTAAACATTGTTACCACTTTCAGAAAAAAAAAAATGCCTCACAGAAAACATTGTTCAGGACTGGTTTGAGGCCCTGACCCATAACTAGGGGACTTACAGAATCTCCTGCTAATGTCTTTGTGGCTCATCCTGAAAGACCCCTTCAGAGGACTCCAGGCCTCAACAGGTCAGAGCCGTTTGGTGTCACAACAGGTAACTTGGGTAATAGCTGGTTTTAGTGTTGTGGATGTACAATGTTCATTTTTTCTGGGCACCTCATATTATGTAACTGTCCAAGTTACGAATGATCATCCTTTGATATTAGATATCTGTGCTCATGTACTGCAGTGGTTTGAATCATATCTATCTAATGGAGAGATGTGATTCATCTAAATGGGGAGTCTTGTTCCCACACAAAGGTTAATTATGGAGGTCCACATGGTTCTGTGCTTGCAACAAATATATTTACAGTATAAACGCTTCTCTTACACAGTATTATTAGAAGGTATGGCATACATTTTAACTGCTGTACAGATGATATCTGACTTTATCAGTCCCTGAAGACAAATGACACACAGATGACCAGCTATTTTCACTCTTTATGTGTTTATACACCACTCTCCATTTAATCATTAATTACAGTGAAAGTTAAATGTTGCCAAATCACAACAACTTTAAAATTAAACTGAACTGCATTCAATTGAATTGAATTAACCCTAATGGCACATGTGTCCAGCACATGCTTTTTAATTCATTGGCTATGTAAACAACCAAGAATGCAGGTTGCATCAAGACTGGATGTTGAGTTAAATCAATCAGTCAATCTTAAGAAGGAAGGCTTCAGAAAACACAAACGACTGTTGGCAGAAATACATTTTGTCGAACTGTTTTTCTTAATACAAGAGAAGGTTTACAGCCAGAGTGGATTCTGTAAGCAAAGGTCTTTGACTTGCCAAGTGTCCAGTGATGGGAACCATATTGATGCCTCACATGAAAAAAGCCATTCTTCATTTTGGACAAAAACAAAGAAATTTTTTTTTTTGTGGGGGGGCCAAGTTGATTTTGATGTGTGTCAGAATCAGAATCAGAATCAGAATCAGAATCAGAATCAGAATGGGGTTTATTGCCAAATGTTGAGCAGGTTTACAACATTAGGAAATTGCTGCGGTGCTTCAGTGCAAACATGGTGTCATAAATAACACTTAAATAGACATGGAAAAAATAAAAGTAGGGATAAGAATTAAAAGTGCTACGTGGAAAGATATGTGCATGAGATATACATGAGATATATACATGAGAGTAAGAATTAAGAGTGCTACGTTGAAAGATATATACATGAGTGCAGAAGGTAATTTTAGCACAGCATAGGGTTCAGGATATTTAGACCTCAAGAGTGTTCATTTCATGCCATATGCTAACGAATATTTGATTATGGGCAACGCAGCACTACTGGCATCCTGAGAAAGCATCGCCAACTTGGCCACAGTTTTGCTGTAAAAATAAGCAAGTGATTCCTGTGCATAAAACAGGAATGATTTCTGTTCTTTGGTGCTTTGCATTTAGGTTTTATACATAAATACAACTTCCTAGTTTGAGTCTTACAAACTCAGTTTCTTGTGGTTTGTTGTTAGAGGACAACTTCATGATAGTACACTGGAAATAAATTGTGTTGTTGGAGTAAATGAATAATTTCATCAATATCTGAGTAAATATCTCCTTTTCAATTGTTATAGTTTGCAACAGTATATCAATTTTTAAAGCACATTGAACCGCTGTTGTGATTTGGTGCTATAGAAATGAAAATGAATTGAATTGAATTGAAGTGAAAAGCTATCATTTGTGAGTTGGTTATAAAGTCACCAGACAAATTTTTGGAAAATGCTGCCACTCATTTACTCGCTACACTGGCTGTTTACAGTTGGTCTAATAAACTCAGATTGCAAACAAAAAGAAGAAAGTTTCAATAAGAGCACTCAAGAGCGAAACTCCCCCCAAAGGGCTCTACCAAAAATCTGATGTTTTATGTTTTTATTACAACATGCTGATGTCTGATCTTTAGCATTACATAATAAATGGAGTATTTCATTGTCTTTAACCATATGATTGGAGCAGAATTGGCTGAAATTTGTTCATCTTCTCTGTCCTGTAAAAACACGAGATTTTAAGATTAATTTGTGTGATTCTGCGAAACTTTATGTTGTCACTGTGATGTCATGAGGTGTTGTACTCCACACCCTTTCTATGATATATTACCTCATATAGTTTCTTGAAAATTATCAGCGTTAACATTGAAGGCCAAATGCAAGCCAACGTGCTGTGAAGATTCATGGTGATCCATAAAAAGTTATGGGTATTATAAAGTATACCATAATTAAATCAGCTTGAGCTGTTATTGGTTTCTACCATCACAGAAAATTTGAACGTAATATCTTAAAAACTGTGGACACTAGACTGCTAACAAACAGACAAACAAACAAATGAAACTGACTACATACTTTTTACATACAAACCATTTGGGCGGGAAACGAAAAGAAAACAGTTCTTGCTTATAGAATTTACCCGTTTACATGTAGATATTTGATTAAAGAAATTAGCTGTTATGTAAGTGCATTTTCTTATCAGTTTCATAGCACTGCCTAATCTTGCATACTAATAAAATTGGATCAAATGTTCTAACTATGCATTTCTTTTTATATATACTTTATGGTGGACGTTCATACCAAATAGGATCAAATTTACAAGCAGTCCTCGTTAGCCAAAAGCTTGGGCTTCAGACTGCTCTCAATGCCCTGTTTCCAACTATTTCTCCTATTCTTGGCTCTGTATGATGTCCGTGAGAGTGGAGCTATCTAATATGGTCATGTAAGGCACACAGCCAGTAATCTCGCTATGTGAAAGCTCACACTGTAAAATGTTATGAAATAAAGATTGCATGCAGGTTCATGTTTTTCTTCACGCTCATTTTTTCAGAGACCAAAGATAATCTGTTTGATCTTCTTGGCCGTCCAACTGACTTGGCAGTTAGTAATGGTGCTGGATGTAATCGTGACAAGTCTGATATCTCGATATCTTCCAGACCACCAAATATTCCCTTGACACATGCATCAGCAAAGGCTGTGGTAAACTTAACAAGTAAACTGAAAAATATCGAAGATATTTTTTTGAGTGTCATCAGTTTGTTAATTCAGTTGTTTTCCCCATCTACATCCATAAATGTCATCTTTCTTAACATTTATTAAAGGAAACAGTAAAATTTGCTTGCTCACTAGATCCAGCAAGGGCAAACCAGTGGAGGTTTATTCAGAGTAGAATAAAATCTGTTTTTTTTCTCTTGGGTGCACTAACGCCATCTCAGCTCCTGCAGAATGAAACAACTATAAATGCACTCTCAACTGCTGTGAACACACTGCGTGACTGTGTTCACTCTACGCTGACACAGCATCCGAGTGATGGAAAAGACTAGTGAACGGGCGCCATAAACAACGAGCAGCGGTGGCCTCAATCAGAAGCCATTCATTTTCAACTGCTGCACTACATTTATTTCATTTCCTGTCTCACTTTGTCTTTGCAGAGGAAATAATGGGTTGGGTAATAAGAAGGGACTCGGATAATGGGAAGTTCTGGCCCATGCCTCTGTAAGGAGACTGTGGGACTGGAGGGGAGAAAGAAAGGTTTGCCAAATGTTGGAAAAAAAACAGAAGACATTGGGAAGTGTTGATTGCTAGCATTAGCTTGTTATTGTTACATGAATGGCAAAAATGAAACATTTGCTGAAAATTGCTGTGCTGTGTATGATTGGAGAACAGAACGATGATGTAAAAAGTGATAAATAAACCTTTTTGGTGTTAGCAATGAAGAGTGAGAGGAGGACTGGAGGAAAAAAAACATCCTTATCTGAACCCATCGTGTAAGTTTGACCTTTAGTAAGAATGATTATTATGTGTTTGAGGACATGAGGAACTCCCTCTATAGATGCAGAACACACACACACACACACACACAGACACACACATACCGCTGTGGAACTGTCTCCAGGCAGGGCTATTTATCTTCATGAATAAAATGACTATGGCCAGCAATGCACACAATTATTTTTATGAATGGACAATTGGACAGCTGTGAAATAGATTTTTCATGTAATTAAATAAATGGCCATGTGCGATGAGAGCTATTAGAGCTGCTTTTCTCTGAGCTCACAGCAAAAACACACTGTTCCTTTCTCAAGCAAACAAAGCTGGCAAAGCTCGATTTTCCCACTTTAATAAACCCGCCCCCTTCTTAGTTGGGACCAGTGGCCTAGCAGTGTTATATCCAGTTTCACTGTTTATTATGCTGTAACAGATTTTGTTTTGATTGTTTTCATTAATTTATTTATTTCATGAAAACAAGCATACACAAGAATTTATCAAAGGTCATCATAAAAACTAAGGTTAAAAATTAAAGTAGTATATATGAGGTGACCTTGAGCTGCTTGACTGTGTTTATAAATAGTGTGTATAGAAATGAGAAACTGTGGTGTTAAATTGTCTCCATGTGGCTCTGATTAACACCAGTAAAGAGGGGAGAAGCAAAGACCCTGTGGAAAGTGTCCCACAGCAGGTCCCCACCCAGCCACCGCAGGCATCAGAGTTCAGGGAACACCCAAGATGGCACCTTACATGGGGTGGAGGCTGGAAATTTTTAAGCAGCGTCATTGTTTTTTAGTCAGTTGCATAAGTCCATGTGGGGAGATCCTAATCAGAGGAAATCAAGTCTGTCAGGTCACAATTCAAGACCAACAAGTTCAACATCGAAAAGCTCCCAAAATCTAATCAAGTCCAAAGTGTAGCTCTGGGTCTAAAGGCCAGTAATGTACCAGGATTACAACTCATGAATCAAGTGTGTGTGTTTTTCCTTTAGTCTGCCTTACTTTCTGTCATACATCCTCTGAAGTCCTGAGCCTTTACAGACGTTAACTGACAGTTATATGTGAGAAACTGAATCTCAATGACATTAGTTGATCTTTAACTTGGCAGCTCCTTCAAAGCCATGTGCTGTTAGTTTATGTGAGTGTGCAAATAGCACAGGTAATTCCCTGATGAATTGCTGGCCGGTGGGGTTCATTTGTGTGTAGCCTCTCGTGCCCTCTGTCCAGGCAGCTCACTTGCCAAAACAACATTGACTATTTTCAGTGGTATGAACTTGTCTGAAGCTGCTGTGTGGTATGTGTCATGAACGACAACTGGAAAAATATCTTGACCCGATTTTTCATGCGCAAAAACAGCTTTATACTTCAACGACTGAAAAAAATGTCAAGATTGCTGCAACTTTTTCTTGAATAACATTTCTAACATTTGGGGTTCTGAAGGTTTTTGTGTAAACAAAAGCAGAATCATAAGTCACTTGTATCAAAGTCAAGGTGCAGATCAGACACAGGACTCCAGTTCAGGATTTAGGATGTGTCAGAAGTCAGTGCTGTAACTTCTGTGCTTCTTACAGAGACTCACAAACAATTTATGTCCAACAAGGTCTCCCACTATGTTCACATTACCTAATCAGCAAGCTTATATAGCCTGCCAAGCAGCCAGCACAACTGAAATACCGGGACAGTCTAATCCTGTAAGAATTCAAAGTACTTAAACGGATTCTTTTGTGTTTGTGGGGACAATCAGGGTTGTGCTGTCGCATGAAAGCACCTCTGGAGATAGATGCATATCTGTACATTGTCCGTTTTTTCCCACGATATGCTGGTTTGTTTGGTGTTTTTTTCCTTCTTTGTTTTTTTTTTTCTTTTAACATTCTTTTGTGTTCTACAGTCAGATTAGAGACATTTGTTCCACTTTTTATTTTCATCTTTGTTCACAGACATCAGTCTGTCATCTCATCTCATTGCTAACATTGTTTCTGTCTCTCACCGTGTGTTTGTGTTGGTCTTTAGAGGCCTTTGATTCTAGGGGTGGGGGGGATGCAAAAAAGAGAAAAGGATGGGAGGACGAGAGTCTGTAGGGAAAGAGGAAGGGATCATAGAGGGAGGAAGACCAACAAAAGAATGTGTAAAAGCCAAATGTTTTGACAAATACTGTGCTGGTGTGTGTCGTGCCAGATACAATCAGGCGACCTGAGCGTCTGCCAAGTTGCTGTATCGCAGAGATAGTAAATCAGTGCCGTATGAGACTCACAAGATTAGAAGAGCAAAGGGAGAAAACATCCCATAAATTCCAGTCCAGGGTGACGCTGTGAGTGAGCACAGAAAGCACATGGATGCTTGTGCTGCAACCAACTTTCAATTTAGCATCAATCTGACAGCTTATTACGCCGAGCCCTCTTTTCCCTTTACTTGTAGTCTCCAAATCGGAAACCGGGAGGTTCAGCTTAACAGTTTGCATCAGTCAAGTAAGACCTCCAGTGAAAGAGAAGAAGGACAAAGTAAAAAACAAAAACGAAAAACAGAGGGAAAGTTTAAAAAAAAAAAAAAAGTCAGACACTGTGTGTGAAGGTGGCTTGAGGAGGTGGTTTCCAGGGAAATGAGGCCATATCTGATTCTCTCTGCTCACAAACATGCTGCCAGGTTGAGGCCTGTTCTTAGGCAAGACCCACAGAAGCCACATCTCTCTGCCTCTCTCTCCGTTGTTATTTGAGGGTTTTCTTGGCAGTGCTCAGGCACAGGATGCAGGCCATTTGCTGCAGGAAAGTATAACCGCATTGTCTGAGCTCGGACGGCCTAATTGCCCCACAACAAACAAAGTGTAAACTGAGGCTGATTATAATTTGAGCCCAGGGCCTCAGTCTGCTGATTGTGGAGGGGGGCCTCCAGCATCTATTTCATTAAGTCCCCGGGGACCAGCGCACTAAAGAGTAGGAGCTCTTATGGATATATATTTACCCACATTTCTTGTGGCGTGTGGTCAAGTGAGGTTAGGTCCAAAATGAAGGCCTCTTTTCATTCCTCGCAGCCCAGCAGTAAATACGTATGTAACACAGCACGGGCTTGCACACTGTAATAAGCCAGCCGCAGCAAGCTATGGGCCGCTGTGTGTCTGAATGCCGAGGTGACACAGTGGAAGGAAAGAGTCCGTCGCCCAGTATTGCGCCCCCCCCCCGAGCTGTGGCGCTCCGGCTTCAGCTGACTTGTTATTAATGAACAACATCCCTGACATCAAAGAATTGCTTCGCACATCTTTACTTCTGCTTTTAATGGTGTCCTAAAGTGTTTGTACAGCACCCCCCAAAGAAAGCAAACACTCCCCCCCATCGTGACTTCTGTTTTGAGTTGATCGAGATCCAAATAGGGGCCTCACACTGTCGGGCAGACTGAAAATAAACAGGATGTCCCTCACATGTGTACTTCTAAGATCTATTTGTTTTTCTATGAATATCTAAACTTTATCAGTCCATGTTTTACCAGTCACATGGGTTTTTCCAAACTAAGTGTTCGTTTTTAATTTATTTTTTTAACTTTATTTTTGTGTCATGAAAAAAAAGCAGTTACATGTACATATCTACATATCCAGAAATGCATTTTCTCTATGTCTGTGTGTCTCTCTGCGCAGGGGACTTTCACATGAAGATGTTTGTTTGGGATTTTTTTGTTCTTTTTTGGAAGGCCCCCTTTAGTGTCTACAACTCTATTCGGTATTTAATTGTAATATTTAATTGGTCAAATCATTTAAAAGTAAAGATGGCAAACATCTGATCACCTCACCCCATTTAATGTTAGACTTTAATGTTTTTGTTTGCTTGGTTTGTAGTAACGTGCATACGGATTACAGTGGTTGATCACCAGAAAGTCTCAGAAATCAGGATTACGTTTTCCCGTTTTATTCAACCAGATCCCAAAAAGTTGATTCAGTTCCTTTATGAAACTGACCTCCCAGCCCATTGTTCCTTCAGTGGTGCTTGTTTCAGTCATCAAGCAAACATACTGTTTATAAGGTTGGGAAACCTGCAGTCAGCTGAGACTGAAGTAGTCACTTGGATGAGTGATGAAAGGTTTCTCCCACTGGAAACGCTACATCCAGATGAACAGACTACCTGGATGATGGAGCATCAAGATATTAAACCAGCTCATCTCCCGACGAATTAATAATGAAATACACTATAAAAAGAAAAAGTGGAGAAAACTAAAAAATGTCATGGTAACTTGATTCAGTACCTTATTGAATTTTGACTTTGCTGAGATTTAGTTTTGTCAACTTGAATTTTCTTTTTCATCTAATTACAAGATTCTTGTGAGGACAACAGTAAAATCTTTGGTTTGGATTCATGTTGGAAGAAATGCTGAACGAACAAGCCAGCGTACAGCCCCTGCCTTTTTTGTATAAGGCAGAAATACACGAAAACTAGCATTTTATTGCTAAACTCTCAGATAAACTGTGAGCAAAAAATTCAAGTTGCCAGAGCTCTTGTCTAAACATGTAAACTTTCCAAATCAACCTCAGCAGTCACAGGCTGAGAAAACTCAGAAAACACTTTATTCGTGCTGCCGTGTCATCTCACTTTTTTTAATAGTGTAGTTGTAGCCTTTCTGAAAGACAACACAGAGCATCAAATTACTAGGTCACCCTAGCAACCATCTAGGAGAGATAAGCAAAACAAATCACACAAACTCGCCCAGTGTTGTCACGGTTTAGGAACCTTTTGCAAATGAGAATCTCACTTTGTTTGAGGAAGAGCAATGAGTTGAATCCATGAAATCACTTTGAAGTGTCTTCAGTACTGCAGGCTGTCAAAACGTGTGCTGTGACAACCTGACATTCATGCACAGCAGAGAATCAACACCGTCTTCTAGACAAGAACACAATCATACTGTGAGCAGAGGGAAATCTTCAGCATGTAGTTTTCATTTGATTTCTCCCTCTAGTCATTTTAGCTTCTCTTTATTTCCAGCTTACATTTTAGTTTTAATTATTTCAAGTATATTTTAGCTTTAGTGTTAGATTTAGTTTAATTTATATGTTTTGAGGGACGTATTTGTGAAGGAAGGATCTTAGAACAGATCTGTCTTAGAATCTTAGAACAAAACAACCTTCAGTGCATCAAACAACAGCATGTTTTCTTTTCCCTGACTGTCAGCACTATCACTCTTCTTTGCTCGGTGACATCTTGTGTATACATACAAGATATGATAATGCACTGCGGTGAGGTAGTGGCGGAGTGTGCACCCCTGACCTGTGGAGGACACGTACCATCCTGCGAGGTCCTCTCACATTAGGGAGGGAAGATGTTTGCCCATCGTGTCACACAAACTGTCACATTTGGATGAAACCCAGACAGAGAATTTTAAGTGGGATGATGGGGAGAGTAAGTGGAGCAGAGGAGAAGCCAAGGCTCAGAATACCCTTCACTCACCCTCATTCCCTCCCAAAGCCCCACCCTCCCTCCTATTCTCTCGGGGGGTTATTATTGTTAATCATCTTATTACTGAAGCCAGAGCGAATCCCAGGTTCTGGGCCAGATGAAAGGTCAGCCGCCGAGCTCCGCAGACACTGAGCCGTCAACAGATCAAAGCTGATGCTCTCTGATGATCCTACACCATGTTGCTTTGATACTGTAGCGCACAAAGAAGCGCAGGCTTTGGCTGGATGACAAAGTTTGATCGTATTTTTCAACCGATACCTTTACCCTCTCCTTTCAAAGTCACGCAGAAGGCTGCCTTGATAATGCGTGCCTTTATGAGTGGATGTTTTGTGGTGCGTGGACAGGTCAATGTGCCTCACTCACCTTGTTGTCATGAGAGAGAGTACACAGCTCTGAAAGAGCTGAACTGTAAAGCTCTCTGTGTTCGCGGCGTTTGAAGTCAGTGCTATAATTACCCAGGGATTACTGCAAACTTCAGTTGTTTTTGAAAGGCGTGGGACGTGCACAATATTAAGCAGAAACCAGTAGCTAGTCTTTGTTTTTTTTGTGGGATTGTTCAAATAACAAAAGGCTCTTTTGCGCTCGGAGGTTTATTCAAAAGCAACGCATTTATGATCTGCACCAGCATCAAAGGAGGTGATCAGGGTGTTTGGTAGATATACAAAGCTTTCCGTTTTACACAGGCTCACATCCAGAGGCCTGTCTGACTAAAGCTCTTCAGTTACAGTCACAGATCGCGTCACCAGGGTCCAACCTGATGGTCCAGAGGTTTGAATCACCATCATTTTTACAGCCTTCTTACAGATGTTACCAAGACATCACCCTTGGCCAGTCATTCAGCACCAAAATAAGTGTGAGACATAAAAAAACAGAACATTCGGTGGGTTTTCAACATAAATGAATTAATGGATAACTTCCCTTTTTATTCAACAGGAAAGATTTTCTTTGAATTAAAAGAAAATTTCAGATTTTTAATCACAACTCTTATTTACTACAATAACATGTCTGAGTAATGAAACAGTTAAGCCCAGTTAAGGCCCAGTTAAGGTCAATTTCATCTTCATGTTGTCCGTTCACTAAAATGAGCTTGACACCTCTGCTCTGTAGGACCTTCTTTCTCATTCTGGTCTTTTGAACAAAACAGGAAACTCGAACATATTCAGATTACCTGTCTTGAAATATTACGTAACAGATATGCAGGCCTGTTTAATTCCAGCTCCTGTAGGTGTGAGGAAAATGTCATGGTTGCCTCACAGCTGATTTGGACTTCTGCAGTCAATCTTTCTAGGGCCTACGACGTGACCTGCGTGAGTGCCTGGCATGTTTTATGTGTTAATTAATTTGTGGTGTATCCCAGTGTTTTACAAATGGTACCAGCTGTGATTAAATGAAATAAAATGCTCGTTTTTTGTCTCTCCTGGGTCCCTACTCGTTCTTTTTTCATATCATATATTCATCTCTCAAGTTTTTCCACTTTTTTGTACATTCTGATAGTTTCAGCAGTCTCCCTCCAGGAATTAGCTGACATTCGTGAGCCCTTATATTAGTACTAGTAGTACTGATAGTAGTACTGGACAGGCCAGTCAGAGTAGTTACAGGCAGCATCAACCTGACAAGTAGCTACATAGGGAGGTGCACATAGGGTCGTGACATACGTATGGCATAGATGAAGCACAATCTTTAAAACCTTCTGGTGCTACCTAAAACAAACAAATAAAAAACTTGTCATATTGCCAAGATACTGAGAAAATGTCAGGGGAAGGAAAATTCCTCTACTTGAAGCAGTTCTGGGAATGCACGCTCTCAAAATGTGCCCAACACATTTCATATGTTGGGTTCAAATAAAATATAAAATATACAAATATATATATTTGTATATTTATTCAGTGTGTGAATGTGTGTGTGAATGGGTGGATGACTGAATGTAGTGTAAAGCGCTTTGGGGTCCATAGGGACTAAGTAAAGCGCTTTACAAATACAGGCCATTTGCCATATAAAAATCATTTTTTAAAAGTTGTGCTCACTATAAACATTAGCGCTGCGAGATAACACATTAAGGAAGATCAAGTTCTCCAAGCCACATACTTGAGTGTCTAGACTCCTGGCACACGTGATATCAGCTATGATATCGTTGCCTGGACTCTGGCTTTTCATACAGTGGCTGTTTAGCCACTCACCGACCCCAGCAGGAACCCACCTCCCCCTCCTGTGGTGCAGTTCTGTGAGGTGTGAATGAGTCTCTGTTGTGACCCCAGTGACCTTTTCCTGTCTCAGAACCTGCAGTCAGCATGGGGTCAGAGGGCATCTCTTCCCTGATAAAGCCCCTGAGTGCTCGGTGTTTCACACTGCCAGAGACTGGACACAGAAGATTAGCCTGCCTTTGATCGATTAGACCCCGCACCCCCTCCTCCCGTCAAGGCAGGAAGCGTTTTTTTGCAGACCTGATGCTGATTGGGTGAAATATGCCGCAACTTGTTTTTCATTTTGTGTTTACATTCCCAGAATCTCCAAAGATAAAGGAGCATTTATAAGTCTTGGTGCGCGTGTGACTGATGGTTAGGACAGGAATGTGTAAAAATGAAGTAATTACAAGGTGGATACATGAGCACAGAGCAAGAAGGGATTTTGATGGAAGCTGTGAGGCTGTCCAGAAAAGATGTGATATGAACTGCAGCAGTTTGCCGGAGCGATGTCTGGCCTGTCAAATCAAACCTTAAAGCTCCTGGCACTTTATTTCAGAACTGATACAGAGACTGAAAAAAAGGCATTCCTTTCTACCAGGAAAAAGTGATACACTCGTGACTGCCACCATCAGGATAATGAGGTGAACCACAGGTTTGACTGAGACAGATCTTCCGTGCGCCTGTAGGAAACCTTCAGTCTGATTGTAATTATCTTTTCACCAGTAAGAAAAGTTTGCATCTTTATGATTTTAGGGTGAGCAGGTTTATTTGGCCAGCCTATGCACTCGAATGATGACAGACATGTTGCAAGTGCTTTTAGTTGAAGGCAGCAGAGCATGAATTAAACATGTTTTGCTGAACAGATTTCTATCAGAACTGGCTGAGTTTTGTCATCACATTCTTTTGTTATTTCATTAGAAATCAAAACTAAACTCCATATGCATGTGAAAATGTTCTTCCCCAAACCATGACTTCAGCATTTGGTTGCCTCACCTTTCTAAGGTCAAGGACGGCTGAGTCTTTCATGTCCAGAATCACCAGAGTGAACCAGCCTCCCTTGACCTGTGTCCACTTCCCGAGCTGGAAGAAACAAAGCTAGAGCGTGATGACAGTGACATCAGTGATGCTGACTGCAGGGGCCTGTTTATGTGTTTCTGTTTCTGAGCAAACAAACAGTGCGAGAGCCGAGTTTGTTGCCAAAGTGCTTGCTCATAGGGGGTCATATGATTGTTGGGTTTTTTTCTCTGTATCTATGAAGCGCCTTGAGGCGACTTATGTTGTGATTTGGCGCTATATAAATAAAATTGAATTGAATTGAATTGAATTGAGGAGCATTTGACTCTGCAAAGTCAGTAACCTGAGAACACAAAGTCATTAAATACAGGAAAGAAGATCACAAGAAATATATAATATACTGTGCACGTAGGGTAGATTCTATGCAAAATAGTCCACTTATTTTATTTAAGTGTAATAATCATTAAGAATAGAAATTTTAAACTAGATGAGATGACTGTTTGCGCACTAACTGATATGTTTAGACTAAAAATAGACTGCAGTGCAGACCAGTGGATGCAGTTCTCTGTTGGTGGAGTCTAAATCAGAGCTACAAAAAAAGGAAACACTAGAGTGACACTTGTCAGAAACACAACTCCAAATGAAAGGTAATCTTCTCTTGTGTCTTTTGGATAAGGGGAGTGTCATCTTCAAAGAATATAATAGCAGTAATGTCAGTTGACAAGTCACCTAGACAAAACAACAGCCACTCAACAATAGCTGAAGCTTTACAGCTAAAAAACAAAAGAAGTCCTATTATTAACTTTCAGCCGGGGCTGAGCTGACTCATCGGGCTGGTTTCAGTATGGTTTGATCAGATTTAACCAAAAGGTATTTAAAAGGGTAGTTGAACAAAGAAGCCATCCACTGTTGCCCCATTACATTTTTCTACTGTTTGGTTGTGAGTGGCTGAAAACAGACTAAGAAACATTGCTGCTTTGTATAAAAATGTCAGCATGTGAGCTTGAGTGGTCGGTGAGGAGATGCAGAAATCGTTCATACGTTCGATAACTTAAAATAACCATTATCATCTCACTCCATGGCAGAGTGAGGTTTGCCTCCATTTCTAGTGTTTAATTTAATTTCAGGATGTCTGTTGTATTTTGCAAAGTCATTAAAACTATCCCCAGTGGAAAACAAAAAAAAAGAAAGAAAAAGAAAGAAAGAAAGGGCAGCCAGGCTTACTCAGCCAAACCAAAAAGTTGGCTTTACATACTTTTCTTTCAGAGAAGTCCCTCTAGACCCCTAACTGCTCTGTGAGAAGAGGAAAAGCCCCCGTCTGTCCACATTTTGGTTGGGAAGAAAAGCAGGAAGCCCAAACATACGTACACACATCACTTTTTTTCTGAGCTTCTCACATCTTTACCACCACAGCTGTCACATCTGTCAGCCAGAAAAGTAAATACTGGCATTTTTTGAGTTTCCTATTAGTTTTTTTTCTCTTTTCTAGCACCAGTATGAACATCTTGAATGGGGCACCATGCTGTGCGTTCAGCATTGGATCATCCTTGAGGGGTGGCAAGATGAACAGGGTCTCCTATCAGCTTAGTTTAACTCTGAAGCTTTTTCTCCTCTCACAGGGGACCCCTGCAGTCCTCCACTGCAGCTTTGCCCCCTGTCCCAGACAAGAGAGGCTTTTAGCAGGCAGACTGAGCGTTTATAGATGCATCTCCATGTCTGACGCGGAGCCACGGCTTCATCAAAGAGTTCCCATGTTGTCTTCAGCGGTGGACAGTTGCTTTAATGAGCTGACCCTTGTGGCCCCAGGATATGGAGACTCTCTGTCCTTCTGCCCCTTTCCACACGAGGCATGCATTAGCCATTTACTGTACCATTTTATTAAACACATCTAGCTTGGTTCATAGAGTGTTGAGAAGACACAGCACTCAACCACTCAGCACTTCTCGCAGCTCGCTGTCTCGTTCGGTTTGCTGTTTTTTTTTTATGTGTGGCTCTTTTGTTCCAGTACCACTCTTTCTTTTCATCTTTCTTCATCCTTCTTACCATACAGCAGCTGCAGACATGACGGTATACCCCGCCGTATCACCATGACGCCTGACCTCCTGCCTCTCGGCCTCTAAGAGGCGTTACTATAGCAGCAGAAGCACTTAGACTCATATCTTGCTTCCTGATTGTCAAGGACAACGCCATCCAGAGTGTCCCGGCCTACATCACCTTTATGGGACCATTATGGGAACATTAGACCACTAGCTTGGAGAACTATGTTGTCTTCCTGGCAGGGAAAATCATGTCAGTATTATTTCCTTCAGTTGTCCTTTACCACATGGTGCACACGGCAGGAAATAGCCGACTTCAGAAGTATTCACGCTGCTGGAATAACTCAGCATGGGTTAGGGTTATCTGAAAATTACTGTATGTACTGGAATATTAGCTCAGTTGGTACATTTAGACAACACAAATCCTTCAAACACATGGACAGGAGCTTAAAAATTGGCAACTGAGGAGATGAACCACGGTTCATGCATGAAAAAGGGCTTATGGTTAAATTTGTGTCTGTCTGTCTTACACAGTCCATTATCCTGACAAATCTCTGTAGTAGCCCTGGATCTCATCACCCCACCCCAAGCCTGTATGCTGACATGTTTATATCAAGTGGTAGTATGATTTATCTCCTCTACTGCAGAGCCACAAGAGTGACAGAGGTCACTGTGAAGACTTTGCAGAAACGGGAGCTGCACAGTCTGGATAAGGTGGGTTTGTGTATAGAAGTGGATAGGGAATGGAGTTCACACAGGGGATTTAAGCTGGAAGTTTCTTGTGAGTTGGACAGAGCCTCACTGGAGACTTTGTGGAAACCGTGTGTGGTGCAGATGAAAAATGTAACAGGATAAAGGAAAACTCAGGTGGCCGTGTGGCAATTTATATACAAAGACAGCCACAAACGCACATTCATGCACATACATGCGTTTACACACGCAAGGGAGTCAGTGTGGGTTGCTCTGGTTGAGGTGCCCCAGCTGCCGAGGCCCCCCGATGGGGTGAGGAGGTCAGGAACATTACCCACCATTTGTAAAGCAGAGAGTAGGCATGTCCAACAAGTCCCACCTGCCGCTATATTTGTGAAATTACTCATTGCAGGGTTTGGCTTCCATCAGGCTTGACAGTGGGAACCACAGCCGCCTATTAACTTGGACCCATATCTACAGCGTTGCCGGCCGTTTAGAAATCCAAGAAGTCCAACCCTTCCCCCAGTCGACTTTGCACCCATCCAAGCACACTGTAGTATCAACAGAATGCCTCACTCACTAACAGGGGTGACTGACTTTTCAGTGTTGATCTGCAGGATTTCCAAGACACGTGAGAATGCTGAAAGAAATGCACTGCTCTGTGTTTAAGGTTTGCTTGTTTTAGCAAAGCTGTATCTGTGCATTTAAGCTAGCAATATTTTTTGAATCCATTTGAGGGAAAACATAAGTAACAACTCTGAATAGCATATGATCATGAGCTGCTTTTGCTCTTTGATGTAACAATATCAGAAATAGTGAAAAACCCTGAAAAGCGTGCACAATATGTCAATTTTAACCTTAGTTTACTGTTCTTAGCTGACAGCAATGGCACCCCATGTAGTCTACTGCCTGAGATGGGCAGTAATGAAGTAATCTGATTACTTTTTAAAGTAAGGGATTACTATTGCAAAAAAGTAATTAGATTACTGTTACTTTCCTGTAAGCATGCTGCATAACTAAACTGTGATTTTGTTTGGGAGAGTGTCTCATGACAATGACATACAAGCGTGCGACGACCGTGGCAGCAACAGATGTGTGCAGATCAACAATGGATAATATGGAGTGTGGGAGAGGGTAGGCTACAACTTCTTTCTACAGGTACAAATTAAACTTCAAATCTCAGCAAACACCTAGCACGCTGCCACGGGAATGTGAAATTCACAGAGAAACCCCAGGATCCCCCCACTGACATGACGGCTGCAGCCCCGGGCAAACCTCCACCACTCCTCATAAACAGGTGAAAATAGATGTAAGAGCGACAGGACTTAGTGCTGCTGAATCTTTAATCTTATTAATCTTCTGCTGTGTTTTATTTGCATCTCTTTGAAAAAGTGAGTTAAAAGATTAAAACTAGTAAAACATATCAGAGCATTAATGCTCTTCATGCATTAATTAATGCACTGAATCTCTGCCATGTGATTGGCAGCCATCACATGGCAGTTAAAAAGATGGTACAAAAAAGTGGCTGATGGGTGTATTATACAGGAAATTGTAAAGTAGACTAAGAGTAGTTAAATTAAAGGTATTAGATTTCAAAGTTAAAATGACAAGTTTAATTTGTTATCAGTCTTGTGTGTCTGTGGCACATGGGCACAGAGGTTTGCACTGATGACTTAAAGAAGAAAGGTTCTCACTTGCTCTCCCTGCAGCACATTCTCTGGTTTTCTCCCACAGTCCAAAGACACACATATTATGTTAACAGGGGATTCCTTGATAGCTGGAGATGCTGACATGAGATGGATAAAGTGGTGAGTAAGATCTGAAAAACACTATCAAATGCCAGTCTGCTTACAAATGCATGAAACAGTAATAAATTAATGGGTCGCATCAATGCCAACTTTTAAAATAGAAATTTTAAAAAGTTGAACTTTTGCACATGTCATTAATGTGTAATGATCTCCAGAGGGTACAATCCACAAGGGCATGTACAAGTACACACCTTAGAGGGCATGGCGCCACTGACAAGGCGTTGTATGGTAATTAATTTTCTGAGCAGGCGGATTGAGCAGAGCAGATTTTTAGTGCACTAAATAAAACTACTTCTGGATGGTGATAATGATGCTGATGTGACTCAGACATGAGCCAACGACATCAAGATATGAAAAAAACAAAGATATGGGAGACTGACGGCACAACAAAAGAACAGACAAAAAATCACAAAGGTCATTCTGTGGAATACTCGCTCATCCCTAAAATAGCTGTCATAATTTTTTGGAAAACTAAAGATATAACAACAATAATAAAATCATTTAAAAAATCTAAACTGTCACACTTCTTAATTTTTCATTCTGCTAGCTTAAGTGATAAGCATGAGGAAAAATCAACGTCTGACCATGTAACAGCACCTGAGCAGCTTGACATTTAGTGGACTAGTATAACTGCAATTGCATCATGAATTTCAGTTTGGTGAAAACTATGAAATTCCCACAGCTTTTTCATAAATAGGAAGATGGCCTCTCACGATAAAGCACAAGGTAAAATGCAAACAAGACCGTTTCAGAGCTGCTGGAGGTGTGTTTTTTGATAAATACTTCCTGCACCCGTCTGTCTGCAGAATGCACCGATGAAACTGTTATCAGCCTCATCTCATCTCCCTCTTGGTGAGATAGCAAATGAAAGCACAACCCTGGGAATATTCTCTTTTTTGTGGGTGTGGGGGTATCTTAAAATATAAATTCAGTGTTTTTTTAAATACTACAGCTGAAGATAGCCTCAGTAGGTAATAGGATCACTGGTAAAGTCGCAGTAAAGCAGGAGTAGCTAGTGCGAGGTGGGCCCTTCAATGCTCTGATCCTCTTTAGCTCTGGTTAATTTAACTGAATCACTAAATGCTTCTCACACACGTTCAAACACACACACACACTTCTGCAGCAGCGCCTCTTCTCACACCATATATTTAGATATGTAATCCTGTGGGAAGCTCACAGTGAGTGGCTCGGCTCAAAGACCCCTGGCTACGTGTACAATAAGGGAGACTTATTGAAACAAGGCTGGCACTGAGAGCCCAGCAGTGGGGGGGATTTATTTGGAGAACAGCAGGGCCCTGGCTAAACTTTGATCAGTACTCGTGCTCTGCCTCCCCCATTTTTTTTCTCTCCAAACCACAGAGCAACCAATGAACACTGTCACCCACAGGGGGTGACCCTGGTATCCCAGCAACAGGGCCAAGCCTGACTCCAGCTCCCATTGCGTGCTGGCGAGAGAGGCTCTCACTCTCTTTATGCTATTTCACTTAATATTAAAAAAGGAGGAAAAAAACAGTAATAGAGAGTGTTGCATTTGACAGGGTGTTTGGTTTAGCCTACCAGCTTAAGATTATTTCTTTAACTATCGAACATACTGCCTAATTCCATTAAAATCCCTTGAAAGCCAGGAAAACAACATTTCCACATTCTAGCAGAAGAAATTAACTGCTTTGTCGCTCAGTTCTGTCTGGTTGTGTATCTTTGGGAATTGTAGGACCCCCATCATACTGACAGTCATCACAACCAATGTTCTTATAGAGACTGACGTCTCTGGGTGATCAGTTTATAGAAAGACAGCCTTCAAAATTTCTGCAAAATCTTGCAGCTATCTTAGATTTGAGTAGAGCCGGTGATGCAGTGATGGCTGTCAGGTAAGGCTATAATCTTTGGTTTTTTAATTGAACCTGGCCCTACTTTTGCAGCACTATCAGCATTACTGTACATGCAGAGGTGCTGGTAAATACTTGTTATTGTGATAACTCCTTTATCTTTGCGAGGGGCCGGAACTATTGTGCTGATGATGCATTAATCTCTTTCTCAGACTGCTCTTCCTGGATTCTGTTTCTTGAGCGTTTTTTCTTTTCTTTTTTTTTCTTTTTTTGGTGTTTTCAGACTGCATTCTAACTGATATCAGACATCATTCTTTTTATACCGTCAGTGTCTTAGCCTCTTGCCTACATTAGTTAGAAGCTTTGCACCAATTTAACAAAAACTGAAGGAGGTCAGAAGAATGAACTTAAAATGACTGGATCAGGTAGCCTGCAAACATCAATCATAATAGCCCACTGAGAGACACCCACCGCTTTAGCTCAGCAGAGGCTCCTCTTAACCTCACTGAATTAGACCATTGTGCTAACTTGACCTTGCAGCTTTTTACTTTGGTAATGACACCCCATCATTTGGCTGTGGGGCAGCCTAAAGGTGAGCTTAGCCAAAATAATACTTATGAGACTGCAGTTAGGAGAGACACTTTTCACGATGGAATTTCATTCCAAAGAGAGAGTGGAGCAGAGGTGGAGGTCAGCAGGTCAGAGCATTCGGCAAGCTGCTATAGACCTGGCAATGAAGATGAAAGTTAGCTCAAATAATCCTGTAAAGTGTTCAGACGAGGCAGAAATTCCCCCGAGGCCGGTTTCCCGTCTGACCTAAACCCCTCTACCCTCTTTGTCCCTCCCAACCCAGATAGCTACAAACACTTGAGTTCACATACATTAGGCAAATTAGTAATTAGAAGAGTACTGAATGTAACCAGTCAATGTTTGTAGAGATTGGAGCTGATGAGTGGTATGGAGGGGTATGTGTCACAGCCAGAAGGCATACTTTGACATTTTAAGGCTGGATGGCCTGTCACTGATGAGAGTGCTGAGTGACTAGTTTTGGCATGTGATGTTTCATACGCCCCCTCTATCTTCCCTTCCCACCATCCTCTTCTACATAGTTAGATAAACATTCACAGACATATAAAGGGGCAACTTAAGAGACTAATGGCGCTAAAAGCCCCAGTGAAAAGGAACACCGAGCTAATAAATGTCATGTTTTAACGAGTTGAACAAACAAAGACCCAAGGGCAGTTTGGTTGTGTTTACTCACTAGTACTTAAAGGACATGAGGATCCATGGCGCAACATGAAGTCCCTTAAGAAACTCCTCATAAAATTTCATCAAAGGTTCAGTCTGAGGATAAGTGTGTGTTTTTTCTCCAGTGTTAGTTTTCCCAAGTCATTAACATGAGTGTTGTTTACCTGATTGAACCCTACAACTTCCCATACATACATCACTGTTTTCTTGAGACTTTTGCATGACTCATCATTTCAGATTTTTAGTGTTATACTGTTGGCTACAAAGGTCAAATAAAACCCAGCGGTGTTCCATCGGGATAAGCAAGGCAAGCAGTGCTTGCCTGGTCTAATTTAAAAACAGAAATAAATAAAAACATATCAAAGTAAAGCGATCTGTCGCCATTCTTATTAGGAAGCGTTCTCATAAAGCTCCTCCTCTGTTTGCATCAATCTATTACATTACTCCCATCTTGTGGCCATATTCAGCTATTGTTGCTGAAAACTCCACTTGTTACACATTCACAGGAAACTGTAGCTGTTCCCATTTTAAAGGTCTGTCCATTTCCCATTAACAATGACTTGAGTTGGGTTCTAAACCACTTTGTCCAACATGTGAGATGTGGGGAAGATGGGGTGTGAAAAAGTTCTTAATCACTCCTTTGGTACGTTAGTAAGGAAATAACTGACTATGATGGAGAGAAGATGGAAGCTCTGACCATGTCCGGTCTAAGAAATCATGTCAATTGACCAGGTGTGGGCTCAGAAGCAGATTAGCATCTCTGAGAAATCATTTGGTTGTAAGGCATTAACCAACTGTTTTGCCAACACCCCACATTCATTTTTAATTTTATTTTTTAGTATTAACTATAAATATCATAGATATTGACAGCTAACCATGTCACATACTGCTCAAGGCTTTTAATTCAGATGACTTTTTTGTTATCGCTATATTTTAATATCTGTTTTCTTTTCAAGATGTAGACATGTGTTTTTGAACTCAAGAACAACTTATTTGATTCAGAGATGTGGTCCTCTTAGGACAGCCACTACAAACATAATAAACATAACAAATTCATGAAATATGATACTGAACATTAAACAAAATATAAAGAATTTAACATGAGCTCAACCTTATAAAGCTGTTGCAATAATATTAATCAATTTAATGTTGATAGGGAACATTTTTCTGGAGAAAAATTATTTTTGTCTTTGATACTTCAAGTATAATTTTCTAATAAAACAGTTTTGTGTGTACTGAGGCATTTTCATTGTCTTTTATTGCTTCTTTTCTGAAAGGATTGGTTTGAAACATTCCTCCACTACCTGCATCGTCAGCTTATAGTAAATATTTTTTGGTGATACAGTAGATATTTATTTAACTGTACAAGTAAAAAAAATTTACAATTCTTTAGCCAAGTAGGAGTGCAGAAAGATGAAGTCCATGTAGAGGGACTTCACATGTCCTCCATAATATTTTCTTCATCCTGAACAGAGCTTGTGCCATGTTGATCTGGGGCAAATGTCTTCCCCAAAAGGAGGTTCAAACCTATATCACCTTTGACCCCAGCAGCACGTCTGTAGCCCAAACAACTCGCCTCTGTTGCACCTTTTCTGGTTTTAATTACAGGCTGAGAAAAGTTCATGTTTGATGTGGATGGGTGGTTAAGAAGTACAGAAGAAGAGAAGGAGGCAGGGGAAGGAAGGGCTTGCTGTCGGAACTGGGTGACCAGTCTATTTGATGTCTACCAGACATTCAGGCTCTGTCACTCAGGCCAATTCAGGCTCCTTTCAGAGGCAGTCAACTTCAAAGAGGGGAACCAGTCTGTCTCTTGCAGTGGTCTTGTCCAAGCTCAGACCACCAGGTAGAAAATGCAGAGTGAGGAAAGAAGAAAAGATGGGGTCCCAGATTGGATGGCATGAAACAAGGATAGCACTATACTTACCATGCCATGAATAGAAACTATAACTCAGAGGACCACTTGAAGCAGGGATGGTGTTGGGATCGTGAAACCTTGCAAGTCAAAACCTTAATAAGATCACATGACAGCATGTAGCAAAGTTAGACCCTGACGGGACCTGATCCATCCTCTTGTGGACCATAATACTACATGCAGTGTTTCCTATATTAAGCATCAGTGTGTTCACACACTGTAAATATTATACCAGAACCTTAGTGGCTATATAAAATTGACTTTCCATTTTGAATCTCTGACGTACGCTGACATGGACGCTCTCAGTATTCCAGTCTCCTGCGCTTCCTTCCCTTTTACACTGAAGACAGACTTTGTGTGTCCTGCTGAAGAGGCTTTTTCAGAGGCAAACAGAAAGAGGGAAAAATAAAAGTACATCCTGTAAGAGTTCACCCCAGTGTGTAAAACTGTTCTAATTTAGTTTTTTTTTATCTTAGAATTGTTTCAAGAAAGTTAAAGTGTTGCATTGACTTGGTAAATAATTGGTCAGATGTCCAACTTTTGAGTTTGCATTATTTTAAATAGTGGTCACTACATTCCATTCAAGCCTTCTGAGCTCTGAGATGGGTGTCTACACTGAGGTGAAAGGAAAGGATTTACAGTGGTTTGAAAAAGCAGTTGCCACCTTGCTTATTTGTTAATGTGCATCCACTTAACATCTTCCAGTGGCTTTCTAGTATAATAATGTGTCATGTCCCAATGCAATTTGTTCGGCAGATTTTATTCCCTCCCCAAACACGAGGTCCAAATCCAGAACTCCTCTGAGCTGTTGTACATGAGAGATCAGCAACATGATTTCAAACTGACGACATGATGAGCGGAATCCTGTCAAAACGGAGCAGAATCTCAAATTCATGCTCCTAAAATCCATCACTTCAAGATTCAAAGATTCAAAGTGTTTATTGTCATGTATCACAAGAGAAAAGGCATTTCTTTGTGCAATGAAATTCTTTCTTTGCTCTCCACCCACAGATGCCGATTATTATATACAATAGAAATAGAACATATAAATACAAATAGTACAAAATAAATAGCTGAAGACAGAAAAGGAGACAAAATATGGAGATTTCAAACAGATGTTTGCAAAAGAGCTATAGTTTAATATGCTGGCTTAATATGTAAGATGATCAGACATGCAAAAAAAATTATTATTACTGTTCAAAATGGGTCAGCTGTTGAAGAGTCTGATGGCAGTGGGGAAGAAGGAGTTAGTGAGTCTGGATGTTCTGGATTTCACACTTCTAAACCTTCGTCTCGAGGGCAGACGTGTGAACAGTCCGTGTTGGGGGTGTGTGGGGTCTTTGAGGATGGAGGCAGCTCTCCTCTGGACTCTGCGATGGTAGATGCTCTGCAGAGAGGGCAGCGGAGTTCTGATGATCTTCTCCGCGGTTGTTATCACTTTCTGCAGGCGTTTGCGGTCCATACAAGTAGTGCTGCTGTACCATGCAGTGATGCAGCTGGTCAGGGTGCTCTCCACAATGCAGCTGCAGAACCTGCTGAGGATCTTGGCCGACATACCAAATTTCCTCAGCCTCCTCAGGAAATACAGCAGCTGCTGAGCCTTCTTGACCAGCTGTGTGGTGTTCAGTGTCCAGGTGAGGTCCTCAGAGATGTAGACGCCCAGGTACCTAAAGCTGCTCACCCTCTCCACTTCAAGGTCCCGGATAGACAGCGGTGGGTGAGGCCTCCTCTTCTTTCTTGTGTCCACTATCATCTCCTTTGTCTTCTCAGTGTTGAGGGTGAGGTTGTTGTGCTCACTCCATGACACCAGACCGGTCACCTCTCTCCTATAAGCTGCTCCAGTGATGCGACTGATTGCTGCAGTGTCGTCCGCAAACTTCAAAATGATGTTGTCTTTGTTGGAGGCGACACAGTGGTGGGTGTACAAGGTGTAGAGGATGGGGCTGAGGACGCAACCTTGTGGGACGCCAGTGTTTGTAATAATGCTGGCTGAAGTCCTGTTGCCGATCCTGACAGACTGGGGCCATGAACCAAGAGAAAGGAAAGGAGGCTAAAACTGTGTTATCATGTCATAGTGTAATATAATGCTGTTGCCATCTCTCTGTTACACAAATGGTTTGCCTTGGTGTCTGTGCCCTGACACACCAGCTGCAGCATTATTGGCTGCCTAAAGCCAACGAACCTGTTTCAGAGAGCTTCAGAGCCTGCATCAGGAGGCTGGAGTGGGTGAAGATGACAGCAAAGAGAATGTGGTTTACAACATTTTAGTTTGCTTTTCTTTTTTTTCTTATTTGTTCCTATTTTTACTTCCTGGTTTAGACATCAAAAGCTATTTTGCTAGCTTCAGGAAAATATGATGGTTTGTGTTCAAATACAGACGTTTTTAACTGTCGCGGTGCATGTCGACAAATGAGGAGTTGGGAGTGACAGACTCGTCTCACAAATGTCACAACCTGGCGCATCACACTCTGTTGCCGAAGGACAATTTGTGCGTCAGTAAGCCCTTCCAGCAGCTCTCACAAGATGATGTTGACGCCTCAGGAGAAAGAACACACAGGCTGTACAGGAACAGGTATGTACCTGGAATTAAAGTATGGAAACAATCTTTTTGCTTATTAAAAAAAACAAAACACCAACAATCTCTCTGCTTCACTCTAATTTTTTCAGAGATAACCAACAGGGCGTCCTTTGAGCACTGAACCAAAGCGTCTGAAATCACAACAAGATAGCGATGTCTTCTCTTCCGAGACGGAAACTCAGCACCCGCCAACCGGGCACAGCTACACCCCTGTTTTTTAGAACAAACTACCTACACAATGGGAACCTTCTTTGGATGAAAGGACAGGCGGGGTTGGGAGGGGAAGGGTGTGTTTAAGGATTGGGGGTGAAGGCAGGACAAGGGGATGACAGTGCTGCACCGAGTGTGTGTCAGTTTTGGGAGTTAAGCAGAATTCGGAGGCAAGTTGGAGTGATGGGAGGGGTTGACGGGGAGGTACCGCTGGGAGACAGAGCAGAGGCCTGTGCGTCCGACACTTTGAATGCAGATTATGTTACACTGTACACGGCTCCCCCTGAGTTCAGAGGGAGCGGGTCATTTATTTTGTGGATATTATGAATGTCGGGTTTGTGTTTGAGTCAAACCGAACGAGGAAGTTTTCGCTTGTTTCTCCACACAGGGGCTGAGGGGTGGGCTTTTATTTTTCTCATATGGAAACCATAGGATTAATCACTCTGTAATGTAAAGCCTCCTGCAGTAGAAGTGTTTACACTAGCAGAGAGCGTTTAAAGCAAAGTTTCGGTGTGAAAAACACTAATGATAGGAACTTAAAAGCAGGATAAAGTGCTACATGTGCACAGTTACAGTGCAATGTACACAATCTGGGAATTACAGAGGGGTTAAAAGCTTTTTCTCAGCTGACCTGTTGATCACAGGTCAGCAATAATAACCCAAGGCAGACTTTGCTTGATGAGGGAGGAAGATAAAGCCTCACATGGCAAAAGTAAGGCCTGGGCCAACACAACACTAACATTATTGGCCCTTTTCTTCCTCTCTCCCTTTCCTTTGGCTAAACAATGTCTGCATTCATTTTTCCTTCTTTTCTTTTTAAGCAATAACGATATGAGCGAGCGCTGAGACACATTCCAAGCAGAGACGGCATTTTTCCACTAGAAGCATCGCCGAAAGAAAATCAAAAGCTTGGATTTATCGGGGGAGATACGGTCACATTCCACGACGTCTGTGTGTGTTGTTTTAACGCGCAGGCAGTGGAGGAGACCGAGAGAGACTGCTTGTTGGTTTTGCATCGATGGTGCATATTAAATATTTTCAGAGCGACTACTTAGATTTAGAGGTCGAACGAAGGGGTTTGATCACTTTTAGTGGAGTGGCTATTTTAATAAACTGAGCAAACAGGAGTTGGACAAACCGGCCTTTGTGTGGAAACGGCGCGGTTGTGAAAAATGTTTAATAATAACTCCTGCGACAGGCTGAGCACAGAAATGTGTGAGAGCATTTTGGGTGTGTGTGCATACTTGTGTGGGAAAGTTATGCCCCCAAAACGCTCACTCTGTTTTGTTTTTGCTTTTGTTTTTTTGCTCTAATCCTTAACTTTTCCTACACTGCGAAGATTTTTTGCCCTCTTTAGTATTATAATCCTATTTTCCACCTCAGTGTGATTTCCTCCCGCAACAGTATTCTTAATTAAACTGGCTCTGAGTCGGGGGGGGATTAGCACATATCACTTTTAATGCCAGCAAAAGAAATGACTGCCATTAACGACATCACAGCACCATCTCAGCAAGTCCCATCATGCTTCAAATGTACACTCAGTGGTTCTCCTATTCTTTTTCCAGCTTCTCGGACCTGGAAGACTCTTTTTGCTATTTAATCACAGGCAGGTATTTGCAAGGGTCACTGCTCGCCATATATGATGGATCTCTTGCTACTAATAACACAGTGCCCATTCAACAACCCCTGGTGGGTTTAGGCCTGAGGGAATGGTGTGCGTGTGTGTAAAGATGGACAGCAAAGCTTTAATATAAAATACTTTTAGTCTGCTTCTATTAAACATTAAAAATTGTAGGAAGATTTCACATCCAAATGTTCAGGCATTTTCTTTTGTTTGTCACCCTGACCTCACGTTAGGGGGCCCTCTCCCATTTCATTTTGACACCTTTGACAGCTCGAGAAAAGTCTTATTAAAAGACTGGGAAGGGCAGGGAGAGAGCTGGGGGGAGACCCCCTGCTTGTTAGCCTGGGAAGGTACTTTTTCCCCTATGAAACAACCCCAGCTGACTCTGTCACTCAGGAGCAAGCGTTTCACAGGGAGGTGTATGTGTGCGATAAGTGGATAAAGAGGGAGATAGAGTGTCAGCTGTACGAGCCCATATTGAAAGTGGGAACTCCCTATGGAGGGACTGCACAGACACGCTCAGCAGGATGATCACTGACGCCCAAAGTCTCAAAGCAGACTGAAGGTGGTGGAGCTGGGGAGGCAGTGGAGGGACAAGTACGTGGGTCAAAGGTCATCAGGACCTCTGAGTTTAAGGGGAACAGAGGGGCCCTGTAAAATATCTCTGCACACTGGGGGTCGACAGACTTTTAAAGAAGTCTTTAAACAATATAATAATATTTATGCTAATAAAAACATTTACATGTTTTAATAGATTAATTACATTTTAATGAGCCTGTTTTTTCTGTTACATTGTCCTACTAAATGTTTCTTAGAAAGAAATACAAAATGTAATTACATCTGCAACAAGAGCAAAAATCGAAACAAAGAAAAATAAAACATTAATTAAAAATGACCAAAACAACCTATTTGCTCACTTTCTCTTGTTTTGTTTTTTCACAGTGGCAGTTATCAGCAGAAATCTTCAGTACAGAACAAAAATAAGAACCCTTTTCTCAACGTATCCAAGGATCTTGAAAATAACGTAACTAATTAAAAATGTTTAAATGTTTAGCACATATATATTCATAAGACTGTTGAACTACTTTCCAGACAATTTGATTAATGCTTTATTTTGTCTCTATATAATGTAATGTTTTACAATGAATTTCAACAAATTTATGCTGATTCATTAAAATCACATCTTTTCAGTAGGGATGGACAGATCACATCACTGTTAACTGATAAATCACAAAAACAGAAGGTGGTCAGTGGCCAATAGTTTTGTCACATCAACTTACTAGATATTCACAAAACATATCATGAGTCATAAGAAACTGCTAAATTTTTGTTCTCTCACATATCTGAACACAACAGCCACCATTTTTCCCCATATAAGCCAAAAAGGAAGTCATTGTTTTGTGATTAATGCCTCAGTTCCTGTTTTTTGCTGATAAATTGGCAAAAAAAACTCTCTGTATGCTGACTTAAAAGAGCTCAATTTCCCCCTCCTCTGGCACTCGAGAAAAATCTTCTCTAAAGACTCATTTGTAATGTTGAGCCAAACACGCTCTCTGGACCTTCTAAATATAGCATCCCCTTTGGTTCCTTACTGAATGTCTAACTCTAAACTTACAGTGCTGTGTAATACAACTCCACTCTTTTCAGTTGACATTGTCAGATGAGCTCGACATTATCTGCACAGTGTGGAGCGGCTGAGAGCCGAGGGTGGATCAGCACGCAGTCACGCATGTGTTACCAGTTTTAAACACTGTCAGACACAGACACATATGCTGCACTTCTCACCCAAAACCAAACGGCACTCTTGGTGTTTCATCCCGTGTAAATCGTTTCAACTGTTTTATGTGCAAACAGGTCGACCAATTATGAAAGCATGAATCTATCAGCTGTCAGTGCACAGCAACTGAAGGGAATTATCGCTATGCTTTATCTGTCGTCAAGAGACAAACAGGCCCAAGAGTCGAGGAGCTGGGGATCCAATGTTCTCACAAACTAGCCCTTTATTGTTTTTAAAACCTTCTTAAACATCACATTAGCTGCTGACTCCAGTTATGGCCTCAAATATTGAACTATGGCTGGAAAAAATAACTCTGTAACTTCTGTCGGTGCTGTGCTTTTGGAAACCGAATTTCCCAGAGGAACCCACCCGAGGGATTAATAAAGTTTTATCTTATCCTATCTTATCTTATCTTATCTTATCTTATCTTATCTTATCTTATCTTATCTTATCTTATCTTATCTTATCTTAAATCACCAGTAATACTCTTTATTGACCTGTGGACGGTGGTGCGCCACGAAATCTGGATGCCCATTATTTTTTATTCAGTTTTATTTATATAGTACCAAATCACAACAACAGTTCCTCAATTTGCTTTCGTGCATATTAACAAATGTATTAATAATTGATGCATTACAGCCCTCTACTTTTGTGCTTTGGTTTACTTTTTTAATTTAAGAAATAGATTTTCCTGTATTTTTAATTCAATTTCATACCCATGTTAGTTTGTCAGTTTGTCACAGTGAAAGAGACAACGTTCCTCCAAGATCATGGTGCTACATATAACAGACAATCAGCACAGGACTACATGAAGTGCAATGTGCAAACATTGCAACAAAAACAAAACAAAGAGACACGAGACAGTGCAGACACAACAGTGCAATAGAAATGTGCAAAAGATTCTGCATTGTGCAAAAAGCAACTTGGTGTTTAATGGTGTGCATAGGATTCACTTCTGTGGATGGTGCATCCATCCACAGAAGTGAATCCTTCTGTTGCATACATGAGAGGAGGAGCTGGTATGGAGGTGGAGGGTTTTCAAAACAGCTTGCAATAACTGGCAGACTAAAGCAGTTTGAATAGTGTGCCCTGTATTAGATAGCTAATAATAGTAGTAGTAGTGTATCAGTTGAGCCATCGGGCAACGTCGGCTGGCATTGAGATCAGCTGATCTGCTAAGGCGTGGAAGGAAAATCGGTGAGATTTTAGGTCCACAGTGTGAGCCCTGTTGCACACATACAGCAAAGTAGAAAAGTTTAACAAAATAAAATGACAAAGTGAAAAAAGGTTTGCTTGAAATCCATGCAAATGAACTAAAAATAAAAAACAAAAAATATAACAAGTACTCAAGTATTCACAATCTTTGCATGACACTCAAAAATGGGCTCAGGTGGATCCTGTTTCTACTGATCATCTGTCAGATGAGTCCACCTGTGGGGAAGTTAGCTGATTTGGACATAATTTGGAAAGGCACACACCTGTCTACATAAGATCCCGCAGTTGTCAGTGCATGACAGAGCACAGACCAAGAAGTCCAAGGAATTGTCTGTAAACTTCCGAGGCAAGATTGATTGATCTGTGGAAGGGTACAGAAACATTTCTACAACATTGAAAGTCCCTGTGAGCACAGTGGCCTCTATCACCTGTAAATGGAAGAACCACCAGGACACTTTCTATAGCTGTCAGACCAGAGAGGCTCTGTGACCATGAAAAAATGCTCTGGTCTGTTGAAACAAAGATAGAAGGCTTTGGCCTGAAGGCCGAGCATCGTTCATGGAGGAAACTAAAGTAGCCAAAATCATCCTAACAGTGAAACAAACAGTAGGGATGTTTTTAGCAGCAGGAACTGTGAGACTAGTCCAAGCTGAAGAAAAGATGAATGCAGCAATGCACAGAGACATCTTTGATGATAAACAGTTCCAGAGCGCTCAAAGCCAAGATAACACAGGAGTGGCTTGGACTTGAACCTGATTGAACAACTCTAGAGAGATCTGTAAATGGCTCTGCACCAACACTCTCCACCCAATTTAATGGAGCTTGAAGGGTTCTAAGAAAAGTGGGAGAATCTGCCCTAAAATAGTTGTGCCAACCTCGTAGCATCATACTCAAAAAGACTTGAGGCTGTAATTTCTGCCAAAGGTGTTTCCAGAAGGTATTGAGTGAAGGGTCTGAATAGTCATGTATGTGCATATAGACACACCTCCCATGGCTTTTACTGTAATAGCAGTAGACCTTCTATGTCTCTTGACGTTATAAAATGCTTACGTGGGTGCATGCGTGTGTGTTTTACAGTAACAAGCCCACCACCATGCTAACTGACTTGACCTGTAGTTCCACACTATACTTATCCAAACCGTTGTGGGGTCAGTTCTTGTGCAACAGCCTAACCTCAAAGCTTTAAATAACCTTGCCTTCACCTTGCTGAATCAGCAGCATCTGTGATGTCTCACAAACAAAGAGGCTTTATCTCCAAATAGCAACCCACTCTTTGGGTTTTAGACATGTTTCCCAAAAGTCCTGACTCGTTTCCTCCTCCGTGTTAATAAAGTCCATTACCGGGCCAAACGTCCTCCTCAAATCGCAGACACACGCCCAAATCGCACACAGTCTTGAGCTTTTAGTGCCCCTTTGGTTGAAAGAAAACAGGAAGCATGGAGACTCTGGGATGGGAAGGGATGGCTCCCCTGTCTCTGGATGTTTTAGTTGGATTCCTGTTTGGCCCTAAAATAAGCTTCACTCACTTTTCTCAAGACCTGATTTCATATTTTCATCAGATTTTAGAAATCCAAAAATACAACACAATGGTTCAGGCTTTGGGATATGAGAGAGGCAGTTGAGTTCGTTCCTGCCATGTTTTTAGTATCCCTCCATCCCCTCCTTCCTCCCCCTTCAAGGGGTACCTTGACTTGTTGCTGTGTATTCCCAAGAATCTGCCTCATGAATCCTCATGGCTTTTTTTTTGTCCCCTGCCATTCTTGCTACTTCCTCTGTGAGTTGTATAAGCTGGCCTCTATGAACAAAACCTCCGCTGTGCTTTTTTAATTCACAGCAGTTGAATTATGCTACGGTTTCCACCTGTAGCCATGTTTTCCTCTCGTTCCCAGCTGATTTTTATCATCACAATGAGGACCACTGTGTCTGTCTCTGATCGGAACTCCACTCCTAGGCCAGCTGTCAACATTGTATATGTAAAGTGTAGTGAATACTGTGTTGACTCTATTGCCCAGGATGTGTTTAACAGGCACACCAATGACAAAAACAAACCCCCTGAGAGAGTTTGAATTGGACAGAGTTGCACGTGCCAGCTACGTTCAGATCACGGAAAGTACAACAGAATGTAAAAAATGTATTGGCAACATTTAATACATTCAGTCAGAAATATGTTTTTAATGTGAAACCACTGGCCCTTTGGCATTTTTTCTTACTTAGGCTTTAAGCATGTACTGACAAGTGGGATTTACATCAAAATCTGAAAAGTAAAAATCAGATGGGGTGTCACGGTATGGCATGGCACACCGTGGAAGGAGTGGGGAAGGAGGACCCAGGCGCGGTGCTCTATGTATAGGCAGTGTTTATTTACAAAGTGAAAAACAACGTAGCAATAAATCCCCGTGTTCTCCCAGACTCCCGTGTCGTGTCTCCCCGTGAATAGTCCGTGTTTCTGTGCTCTCCGCTCCCGTGTCAGCACCCCCCGGTGCTCGCTGCTCCCGTGTCTTCCACGCTCCTCCTGCGGGAAACAAAAGACGCAGCCGTCAGGACACATACAACTTGCGGGAATACACACACTAACTCGGTAACAGGACGACTAACGTGGGGTCTCATGCAATGATCCCGCGTCGGTGGGAGCTCCAAGACTCTCTTAAGTAGCTCCCCCGACGAGGCCTGATCAGCTTCGGGTGTGGCCAGTCCCCTTGCAGGACCACACCCTCCAGGCCTGACGCCGCCTATAAACAGGTGCTCAGCCACACACACACACACACACACACACATATACACAAGCACAGAGAAGGGAAGCAACACCAAAATACAAATAATAATAATAACAATATAATTCATAACTGCTCAGGGATCCTGGGTCGCTCAGACCCAGGACCCTGACATGGGGCAAGGATAACTAAGGGAAAATAGAATTCAGCTCAGATGAATGAATATGATTTTTTATTTTAGTGAAAATAAATATGAGTCTTCTAACGTTATTGTGAAAATGTTTTGTTTTTGTTTTTTTTTACTAAAATTCAGTCTATTTTTTCATGTTAATGATAAAATTAAAAACATAAATTGCCGTCTGTAGCTTTTTTTTAGCTGCATTTTCCAGATAATGTTTGATAACCACTAACTAAAAGACAGCCTGATTTGAGAACTTGCACAACAAGCAGCAAGTTTATCTACAATCAGTGATATCAAAATAAAACATAACACAGGCTAAAATATCGTGTAACACCAGCTCTTGTATAATTGTTACGGGAGGTCTGTTAAGAGAGCCTCCATGCAAAAAAGAATAGGAATTCTAGTGAGGACCAGCAACAAACCACCACGCACACACTGCAATGGGTTACACAAAATTTATTCGTTCTTCCTCTAGGCAAACTACCGGCTGAAGACAACCCCGGCCAGGGATCCAAAGCCCAAAGACCACCGCGGTCCGAGTTCTTCGCCTAGTTACAAACAGGGGAGAGAGGGTCACTGCACGAACACGCAACCAACCGTATCAATCCTGCAGCTCCATAAAACAGGTTTGCCACCCACCTTTTCAGGCTTTAACTTTGTTCGAGGCTGGGTCTCCACATTACCTCCCGGCAGTTAAGCTTCCCCGAGCTGGTCCAGTTCTTCTTATCGGGGCGCAGGAGGTCTCCAGTCTAGTGCTCGTTTTCCTCTTTTCCAATACGTCCTTTTTTCCCAGCACGTCCTCTCTTTTCCGACACGTCCTCTCTTCTCCAGCACGTCCTCTCTTTTCCAGCATGTCCTCTCACAGCTCCATAGGAATACGTCCTCCTTTCCACATCCTCCGTTTCGTTAAAAGCAAAAACCAGGCCAGGCTAAAAAAATCCTTTCTATTAAAAATGCGCACACTTTGTCCTGGATCTCCGGGGCTCTCCTGCTTCACCGAGGTCCTACTAAAAACAACAACCACACTTCCTGCTTCCTCTCCCCTTTATAAAGAGGAACTCCAATCAGCCGCTCCCTGTATTCAACTCCGCCTCACTGGCAGCTAGGCTAGAGTAAAATCTCCCCTCCCACACAGGTGCAACAACCGTAAATAAACACAAAAACATGCAATTAATCCAAAACAAACTCAAAAACAAAACCAACAAAACTTAAGGGGGGGGGGGGGGGTTTCTCTCCGTCCTTTCCCACCATGCTATACTCCGTAACACCCACCCCAACTTTTTCCTAGCCCGTCCTCGGGCACTCTAAGTATATCGAGGTGGGGGCTTCCCGAGATTTTCACGGGCCGATCTCCTTAAACCCTCCTGAGTTGCAGGGGCGGACTTGTTGGAGGACGGATAGTGACCTGGCCCTGGCATCTGCTGTGCCATACTCCATAGAAGTAACCACTGGTCTGAGGCTGTCGCTATATCATGCGCAGCTGCCGTTCCTGGTTCTAAGGCGCCACCTCCTGTTTTATCATTGACGGAAGGCAAGAAAGTACATATGCGCAGGCGATTACGATGGACCACTCTAACAGGCCCATCTTTACCTTCTGGCCGAACTCTGTAGACTGGGTTCATAGGGTTTGGCTGGCCAACTACAATTTGGATCTCTTCCTCCCAGTGTGCTGCCAGTTTACCCTGTCCGTCCCTTCTTGTCGTATGGACTAAAACCCTTTCCCCCGGGAGCAATGGTGCTGCCCTAGCCCCAACATCATACCTGTCCTTCATCCGGCCTGCAGCCTTCTGGCTGCTCTTTTCCACCATCTGGTATGCCAGCCTCAAGCGCTCATGATGTCTCCTCACCCACTCCTGCGTCGTGGTTGACTCCATGGGTCTCTTCGTCCCCATAAACAGCTCGCCTGGCAGACGAGCATTCCATCCAAACATCAGGTAATGGGGGGTGTAACCTGTAGACGCATGGACAGAGTTATTATAAGCCTGGAGCAGTTCGGGCAAACATTGTACCCACCGAGTCCGCCTCTCTTCCTCTAGGGTGGACAGCATATTTATTAATGTCTGATTGAAACGCTCACAGGCCCCATTTCCCTGAGGATGATAGGCAGTAGTTCGACTTTTCTGACAATTATAATACTGACAGAGCTCCTTTATGAGGGCGGACTCGAAATTAGCCCCTTGATCCGAGTGCAGTTGTTCTGGGCATCCAATTGGCTGAATAATATGTCTCAACAACATCTTCGCTGTAGTTGCAGCGGTCTGGTCCCTGGTAGGTATTGCCCAAGCATACTTTGTAAACAAATCAGTGGCGACCAAAATGTACTGGTATGAGTCTGCCGGTCTACCTAATGTCAGGAAATCAACTGCCACGGTTTGGAGAGGTGCGTGTGTAAGAACAGGGCTAAGTGGGGCCCGACCGTCACCACGACCTTTATGACGTACACACCGTTCACAGGATGTTGTCCAGTCCCGCACTCTCTTCTCCATTTGAAGCCAATAAAAACTACGGCGCAGCATCGAAAGTGTCTTTGCCACCCCCAAATGACCATTCCTTTCATGGAAAGCCTTCCATGTTGGTTGCTGTTCCTCCAAAGGAACAAGGATTTGGTAGTACGCCTCACAGGTATTGGAATCCACCCCCCTGCGGACCAGAACACCCTCCGACAACTCCAGCCGTGACCATTGTTTCATGTAGTTTAAGACTGCAGTAGGCTCCTGGCGTCTTTCCTCCCCAGATGGCATCTTTCCTCGGGCCATGTAGTATCTCACTCTATGCAACGTGGGGTCCTGCTCTTGTAAGCCTTGCCAGCATCCTGGATCCCAATCGATGTTCACAGCCTGAACCCATGCTTTTTCGTCCACACTCTGTGGAGGCACCAAATCCTGGGGTTGCACCTGCAATGGCATTCTAGACAGAACATCAGCATTCACATTTTCCTGGCCAGGCCGATACTTAATATCAAATTGATAATTTGCGAGCTGGGCTACCCACCGTTGTTCCACTGCGCCCACTTTTGCAGTCGATAAATGGACCAATGGATTATTATCAGTATAAACTGTGAACAGAGACCCCCATAGATAATCTTTAAATTTCTCAGTCACCGCCCACTTCAAAGCGAGCAGCTCCAGTTTAAAGGAGCTATAGTTTGCATCATCCCTTTCGGCAGGTGCTAAGCTTCTGCTAGCATAGGCTATCACACATTCCTTCCCATCTTGTACTTGAGACAGTACTGCACCAAGGCCCACTTTACTGGCATCCGTATAAAGCCGGAAGGGTAATCTGAAATCAGCAAAAGCTAAAATAGGAGCCTCGAGCAATTTCTGCTTCAGAAGATCAAAGGACTGCTGACAATCCTCATCCCAATTTATGGGGATATTCTGTTTTTTATTCTTCGGTACTCCCACTAGCAGCGAGTTAAGAGGCCTAGCAACACCCGCAAACCCTGCAATGAACCGCCGATAATAACCGGCAAAGCCCAAGAAGGAACGCACCTGATGAATAGTCTGCGGGGCCGGCCACTTCTGTACAGCGGCAATCTTATCAGGGTCCGGAGCCACACCCTCACTGTTCACCAGGTGACCCAGGAACTTCACCTGTTGCTGGAAAAGAACACATTTATCAGGTCGCAACTTCAGCCCATAGCTCTTCAATCTTGCAAACACTGCCTGCAGATGTTCTAGGTGGCTGTCAAAATCCGGTGAATATACTATCACATCATCCAGATAGACAAAAGCGGACTCTGTGATTTGACTTCCCAAACAACTCTGCATCAACCTTTGAAATGTTGCTGGAGCATTACACAATCCAAAAGGCATTCTTTCAAACTCATACAAGCCAAAAGGAGTACAAAATGCAGTTTTTTCCCTGTCAGCTTCAGAAACTTTCACTTGCCAATACCCACTTGCTAGATCAAGGGTGGAGTAGTATTTTGATTTAGTCAGCATCGTCAAGGTCTCTTCAATTCTAGGTAATGGATGGGCGTCTTTATGTGTCACTGCATTCAACTTGCGGTAATCCACACAAAATCTCAATTCCCCATTCTTTTTCCTTACCAGGACAATGGGTGCTGCCCAGGGACTTGTACTCTCTCGCACCACCCCTGATCGAATCATATTATTCAGCAATTCTCGCACTTCCTGATACATTTTAGGGGGGATTGGCCTATACCGCTCTCTAATAGGAGGTGCCATACCTGTCGGAATAGAGTGCGTAATTACATCTGTGTGGCCATAATCCTCTTCGTCGGCAGCAAACACATCGCCCCACTTCCTCAAGAGACCATTTAACTTTTCCTGCTCCTCCATAGATAGATTCGACCGCCCTTGTGTCATAACTTCAATGTGAGGAGCTTTACCAGATGGTTCCGAGCTCACCTGGGATACGCCCACTTCAACAATGCCTGGCCTGGTTTGCTCAAACGTGACTTCAAAAGGTTCCTGAATGTCGACATTTTCCGTGGAGAATGTAGCCAGGGCCTCATAACGTCGTAACGTAATAGGAAAAGGATTGAGATTCCTTACTTTGATAGGGACCCGGCCTCTATAGACAGTTCCTAGCGATCGAGCAACGGCAACTGTACTAGGCCCTTCCAATGGCTCCACCAAGATACATTGTCCTTTCCTCAGTGTCTGTGGGGCCCTAGCCCAAATCACCTGCTCACTGTGTTCAGGGATCTTCACCGGGTGGCGGTAAGCGGGTCGCAGGGTCCCTACTTGTGGTACGGGGACAGCTGCCTGAATTCTTTGACAGTCCTGAAAAGCAGATGCCCACGCTTGTTGAGCGTCTACAGTCGAGCCAACAGGCCAGGTCTGGGTCTGCGTCTGAGGTTTCAAAAAAAACACATCCCAACATGGAACGATGATGTTCATACCTAATATAGGTAATGCATTAGAATTATTGGGGTCGTCCTTTGAAATCACAATTCCCATATCTTTTAGGGTAATGTCTCCCACCTGTACTTCAGCTAACACATAGCCCACGTAAGGAATAGCCAATCCATTCGCGGCCTTCAGCTTTAGCCAATTAAGATCACTCTCTTTCCCCGGCTCCTGTTCACCAAACAATCTCCTAAAACAGGCTTGTGGCATTAATGTTACATTAGACCCAGTATCCAGCAAAAATGTCACTTCTTTACCATCAATGAATACTTCTACTTGACGGCATGCCCCTAAAAATTGAGGGTGGTTTAACTGAATTGGACCACTATCATCCTTTCCAATCACCTGGCCCATAGCGACTGGATTTACTCGTTTAAAGCCATCTGAGATGAAGTGCCCCGACACTCTCTTGCCATGTGTCCACTAACTCCACACCTACTACAAATAGGCTGCCCATGCTCATCCCACTTGTGCCGTGGTCGCTCCACTAACCGTGGGGTTTGCCTTGTCACCGGGGGTGGCTCGGACACTTCAACACCTCCCCTATATTGAGGGGAACTAAGGTTCCACCTTTCTCGCTCACCTCTAGGAGCTGAAAACGTCCGTGGCATTGGTGCTGGTCGGACAAATTCCCTCAGCTCCTCCTGAAGAGTATTTTTGAGATCCATAATTTGCTCCTTCATTTCTGCAAGGATCTCCACTTTAAACTTATCTCTCCAATTCAGAGTATCCTGCCACTTTAAATCCCCTCTTACTACAGCACAAGCGGAGTCCTCATGTACGCCATACAGCGCATCCGCTTCCAATTGCAGAGCCTCTTTACGCACCTGTTCAAATGAGAGGTCAGGATCGTGCCTTAATAAACGCCGCAGATCACGCTGTATCTCACCCTCCCTAAGACCCAAGACAAACTGATCACGCAGGTGCAGGTCAGCCCGCCGAAACCCTTGTGGCTCTTTTGTCTGCAGGCGATGGCCCAACTCCCTTAAGCGTAACGTGAACTTTCTAATAGGCTCTTCTGTCCTTTGTCTACATTCATAAAACATGGCACGCAGGGTACCCACGGCTGTTTTGTCCCCATACAGTTCTTTAAGCTGAAGAAAGATTTTATCTGGCGTATCCCGCTCCGCTTGTTCCAGAATAAGAATTTCACGTCGTGATTCTCCTCCTAATGCACTCAATACAAAATCACATTGCTGTTCTATCGACCACTTTTGAGCACGGAGCATTGCGCTAATTTGACTCTCCCAATCTTCATAATTCGTATTAAGCCCACAAAATTTTGGTACCCAGGGCGCACCGATAAAAAATGGTGACGCCATATTCCTGGTTTCAGATAACTCATCCGCCATATTAATCAGTCTAAGGCAGGTAGGTTTGTATACTGGTCACAAATCCTGTCGACAAACGCCAAATGTTACGGGAGGTCTGTTAAGAGAGCCTCCATGCAAAAAGAATAGGAATTCTAGTGAGGACCAGCAACAAACCACCACGCACACACTGCAATGGGTTACACAAAATTTATTCGTTCTTCCTCTAGGCAAACTACCGGCTGAAGACAACCCCGGCCAGGGATCCAAAGCCCAAAGACCACCGCGGTCCGAGTTCTTCGCCTAGTTACAAACAGGGGAGAGAGGGTCACTGCACGAACACGCAACCAACCGTATCAATCCTGCAGCTCCATAAAACAGGTTTGCCACCCACCTTTTCAGGCTTTAACTTTGTTCGAGGCTGGGTCTCCACATTACCTCCCGGCAGTTAAGCTTCCCCGAGCTGGTCCAGTTCTTCTTATCGGGGCGCAGGAGGTCTCCAGTCTAGTGCTCGTTTTCCTCTTTTCCAATACGTCCTTTTTTCCCAGCACGTCCTCTCTTTTCCGACACGTCCTCTCTTCTCCAGCACGTCCTCTCTTTTCCAGCACGTCCTCTCACAGCTCCATAGGAATACGTCCTCCTTTCCACATCCTCCGTTTCGTTAAAAGCAAAAACCAGGCCAGGCTAAAAAAAATCCTTTCTATTAAAAATGCGCACACTTTGTCCTGGATCTCCGGGGCTCTCCTGCTTCACCGAGGTCCTACTAAAAACAACAACCACACTTCCTGCTTCCTCTCCCCTTTATAAAGAGGAACTCCAATCAGCCGCTCCCTGTATTCAACTCCGCCTCACTGGCAGCTAGGCTAGAGTAAAATCTCCCCTCCCACACAGGTGCAACAACCGTAAATAAACACAAAAACATGCAATTAATCCAAAACAAACTCAAAAACAAAACCAACAAAACTTAAGGGGGGGGGGGGGGTTTCTCTCCGTCCTTTCCCACCATGCTATACTCCGTAACATAATGAACATCATTTGGATCACTGCTCCCGTCAAAACTGAAAGCCCAACCACCCCATCCAGTGCTCACCCTGCTTTTGGATGAATGTAGCTTCATATTTGCACAAATTCTTCTTCTTTCAAAATATAATTTTGCTTTAAACAAGCCTGGTAGGTTTTAAAACAAATCACCACCACTGATGGTGAGCACAGCTGACGTAATTCGCCAAACACATTCATGTTCTCCTCAATATGACTTGGGCTTTGTGATAACTTTTAAGTTTCAGCACCAGTTTTTAATACTTTGGGTTATGACAAAATATTTGCTAAGCTAATGAGCCCCAGCTTACTTTTTCTTTTTTGCTAATTAGCATTGATGTGCTAGCATCTGAAATTACAAATCCATCCATCCGTTCACCCTGGATAGATTCCCAGTTCATCACAGGCCAAACAGTACAAATTAACCACGCTAAAGATTGCATCTGCAAGTATTCAAATTTAATTTGTGAAGTCCTCAAAAAACAAAAATAAAGAGCTGAGAAGTACACTAAATTAATTATGCTGAAATATTTTTGGATCTGGTGGACAGAGTGAATGACGTTTCTGGTTTTTCTTGGGAAAGAAGACAGTATAAATCCATCTCACTGAGACACGAGGGGGACGAACAGCCTCGCACAGACTCCAGTTGTTTGCGTGTATAAACGAGACAAACAGGCCTATGTTTTTTTTAATTGTACATCTCCAAAGAGCATGAATGGAAGACAGCCTCCTCTGTTAGCGTGGCGTGACCCTCCTCACGCCTTAAGAAAAGGCAGAGCATTCTTAAGAGAGGTTATGACCCCAGCATAGAAAAGACACAGTGGTGAATGTGCCACACTGTTAGCTAAAGCCCAGCTAAGAGTGAGCAAAGGAGGAGGGATAGGCTAGTCAGAGGAAGAAAAAAAGAAGGGATTGAAGACCAAGGAATATCTGTGGTTTCACTGAGCTACATGCCAAACCTTACTCCGGATACCAACCAGCCCAGGATGCCATGTTCCTTCACTCACTCTTACCCTTTTCCCCCGTTTTTTTAAAGGACAAACAGACCTATGGAAAAAAGGAATGTGTTAATTAAAAGTGTCCAGATGCAGGTGTGTGAGAGGTCAGCCAGGATACCTCCACTTTGGATTTGAGGCCAGCATGCTAATGAACTTGGGCCTTCATGTTGTGTGGTTAGGGCTACACTCACTGAGAAAAAACACAGGATGGAAATACCCCATGTTAAAAACATGGGGAAGAAGCCGAGAGAAAATTTAGAACAATAATGATATCTCCCATAACTCTCACTGAGCCAAGCTTAGAGCGTTTTATTTCTGATACTTGCCTGGCCCCAAATTGAAAATGACAGCATTGATCCGCAGTCATAAACTTGAAAGCAAGGATTCAGATTTGAGTTGAATTTCTTATATAGTGTAATTGCTTCATGTGTTTATCATTTCCTCTTGGAAAATTATTATTCAGCGGGACTAAAAGAGCCTGGGAAAATAGCCCCCCGCCCCCCATAGTTATTGTCATTGCTGTTGAAGCAGAGTAGGAAGTGCATGAAGCCATTTTCTGTTATGATTGTCGAAAAGCTTCAGCAGCCTCAGCGCTGCGCAGCTCTTCTGTGACTGAGGCTCAGACATGTAATTAGGAAAGATCTGAGGAGTTGTGGTTTGGCCTGGCTTTAGCCACAGGACAGGGATGGCACTGAAAGAGATGAGAGGGTGTGTAGACAGAGACAAATGGAAAACTAGCAAATTTTAGTTAGGAGGTTTTGATTGTATCCTGCTGAGTTGCCAGCTTTTTCTAGCATATCTTCACAAGCTAGAAAAATCTTTATAACCAATATGCCTCCATCCGGCACGGAGCATTTAAATATTAGTTTAGTTTCGAAGGGGAGTCACTCATAGTCTCTGTATAATATACAGATGATATAATACCATGAGCATCACCCCAACCGGTCGCAGCAGATGGCCCCGCCCCTCCCTGAACCTGCTTCTGCAGGAGGTTTCTTCCTGTTAAAAGGGAGTTTTTCCTTCCCACTGTCGCCAAAGTGCTTCCTCATAGGGGGTCATATGATTGTTGGGTTTTTCTCTGTATCTATTATTGTACGATCTACTGTACAATATAAAGCGCCTTGAGGTGACTGCTGTTGTGACTTGGCGCTATATAAATAAAATTGAATTGAATTGAACTGGTTCAGCTGGTCTAAGTTTAAGATATTGGTATATTTAGAATATTTTTTGACGATAGACTGAAACATTTTCTCACTGTCTTCAACACCACCAAACTCATTTCCTAACACGAGGTTGCAGTGCATGGGAACGGCCACTCTAAGGCTGTCTCTGCTTTTCCTAGCTTTTAACCAGCCCTTAAAGGAGTGTCAATAAAAATAGCTCCATTCAATGAGAATTACCCGACGTTATCAACATTATGTGAGTGAGCACATATGATCCTATTTATACTGCAAGAATGTTTAGTAAGTCAGTACAGGAGTAAGTATGCCCTCGTCCAACAGGTTGGGAAGAAGAAATGAAGATGGAGAGAGGGTGGTGGAAAGTACTGCTTCATTCTTGTGAATTGGAGAATGAGTAAAGATTACAGTGACACTTGGCACAAACAAGACAAGTGCACAGGTGTGGCTAGCTTGCTCTTTGTATCTGTGTGAACACAGAAAGTGAAAGTGACCGCAGGGTGTTTATCTCCAACTTCTAGCATGAGGAGAAAGATCCCACCAGAACTTGGTAGAGAGCCAGAGGCCAGTCAAACAGTTATCTGCATTCCCTGGGAGCAATGGATGGCAGAGAGAAGGATTATCCACATGCAACCTATGCAGACATACTTGTGTGCAGTTCTTTAAAGAGCCGACACTACGTAGCCAGATGGGGACGATGCTGTGTGTACGTTAAATGCTGACTGGTTGAAAAGTGGGCCTGAACAGCAAAGTTCACAAAGAATTGGTAGATGCCTAAAGAAATATTTTAGATCAATAAAACCACATGAAAAGCACAGACAGTGGCTGAGGTGCACATTTTTTATAGTTTTATCACTTCTCTGTTTCACTTCAGCTCTTTGCATGCTGTAACCATAGACAGTGTAAAAAACTGAGATAGCTACCATGATGTCATCCATTGATTTCTCAGGGCCTGTCTTGAAGCCTTGAGATCAGCGTCTTCACTGTTGCTTGGTTTCAAAAAACTAAACATGATGAGGAGAAGTGGGTCTGACTGTCAGAACAAGTCATCATCCAATGAGAATGACATAGATAATCGTCTTTTTTGAAACACAATATGACCAAGATTTGCACAGAAGACTGGCATTTTTCTTCAGTGTGATGAAAAATAGGGATACGCTCCAGCCCCCGAGACCCTGAACTGGATAAGTGGAAGAAAATGGATGGATGACAGAAAATGAGTAAGCCCAGAAACTCATCATGTGTACAGAGTTCAAGAGAGAAAGCCATATTCCCACAGACTAATTATGTTTAATTAGAATATGCTAGAGACCTGTATGCTGTTATTATATTTAAGGTTTTCTATCAAATACCATCTGCTGAGTTAAAAAAAATGAAATATGCAAATGTTTTATAGCTATATAATCTTCTTTATATCATGTTAGCTATACATAGAGTTTTGTGTGAACTTGTATATTTCTATTGTAGCTGATCAGGTATAATGCAAAGTTTTCCTGTTATTGAATTCTTTGAGCAACTTGTCTTTCATATTGCACCACCCAGTGGCAGCAGGGCTCTCTTGACTCAGGTACACTTGTTAATAGGGTGTTGAGTTCTGTTAAGTGCAAAGAAAGTGGATGAAGCCAAAGCCAGCTCGGTTAGCACCATGGTTCAGAGCTCACCGTGCCGTTCATTCCACCTCTTTGGGAAAGAATTAGGACATTTTTTTTTCCGCACGTTGTTCAGTAAATCACACATTTTTGGTGTACTTAAAGTAAGCCCCCCGGCCCCAGCAAGCAGTATTAATTTATAACAGCAGGGTGGTGGAAAAGCGTTAGCCGTGTTTATACATTTCAGCTAAAGGAATAACATAAATCCTTAAGTAAACCTAATCTGTCTGTGATTGTAAACAGTCTGTCGCAGTAATGGCCCCAGGAACAAATGAGGACCTCATGGCGGGGCCTCAAGTAAAAGCCCTCCACATACCAAACCCGTTATCCATCCCTCCCTCCCTGTCTTGCATTTTACCACTTTCCATTTAAAACGTGCATCATACTCAGCATATATGTCTATTTTAAGAGGGAGGAGATGTTAGAAACTTCCTGCCGCTGCTTTAAACTCTTGGGGCACTGATTATGAAAATGGCAGGGCAATGCAGGGCCAACCCCTACTCTGTCTATCTCCATAGGAGGCTGGGGGGGGGGGGCTCCTCTGACACCAAAGCAGGCCAAGCCAGGATCTGTGCACGAGATAAGACAGGCAACAGGAAGGAGACAACCCAGAACCCCGTGCTCCCTGACGTGACAGAGCCACTATTCATTTTTCAGGAAGAAAGAAAGAAAAACAACATCAACAATATCAGATGCAGCATAGAAGAGGAGAAGGGGGATAAAACGAGGAGAAGCAGGCATCTAATGGGCAACTTAGGAAAAAAAAAACATGTCTCTGTTTGTGTTGGCTTGCTAGAAATCGTTATTAACAAATAATTTAAAAATCACCATTTTTTTTTCCAAGTCAGCGAATAATCACACAATATGTCTCCACAAATTAAAGTTGCTGTGGCGTTAATGGCTCCGGGCTTCAGCCAGTTCCACAGGATAAAGAAATGCACTGGCGCCACAGCAGTCCAAACACTTGTTGTTGTCACTACACACATAAATCACTTCTTTCTCTTCATCGCTTCACAGGAGCTGTGAACAATAGCAGGTAAACAGAGATGACGTTGGAAGAAGAGCCTGTTAGCTCAGTGCTGTCCTCTCCCACACACATTCCTAACAGCCTGTGTGTGGAGTAAAGGTGCAGATTAACAGCCACGGTGCCCTATGTCAGCAAAGCAAACATGCCAGGCAGAACAGGGGAGACAATTAGGATCACACACACACACACACACACACACACACACACACACACACACACACACACATGCAAATGAAAGAAACTGCTACACTTGTGTGTCAGAGAGCAAGCAGAAAGCCCAAAAGCAAGAAAAGACCCATGAATGTCATATACAGTGGCTTGCAAAAGTATTCGGCCCCCTTGAACTTTCCCACATTGTGTCACATTACAGCCACAAACATGAATCAATTTTATTGGAATTTCACGTGAAAGACCAAAACAAAGTGGTGCACACGTGAGAAGTGGAACGAAAATCATACATGAGTCCAAACATAAACTGCTGTTCACAAACGCTGTCCATCTAATCTGACTGAGCTGGAGCAGTTTTGCAAAGAAGAATGGGCAAAGATTTTAGTCTCTAGATGTGCAAAGCTGGTAGAGACAGACCCTAAAAGACTGGCAGCTGTAATTGCAGCAAAAGGTGGTTCTACAAAGTATTGACTCAGGGGGCTGAATAATTATGCACACCCCACTTTGCAGTTATTTATTTGTAAAAAATGTTTGGAATCATGTATGATTTTCGTTCCACTTCTCACGTGTGCACCACTTTGTTTTGGTCTTTCACGCAGAATTCCAATAAAATTGATTCATGTTTGTGGCTGTAACGTGACAAAATGTGGAAAAGTTCAAGGGTGCCGAATACTTTTGCAAGCCGCTGTAGCTGACTCACTGCTGGGTTGTGGAGATTTTAATGAAATGTTCATTCAACCATGTTTGCACACAAATGAGTTCACTTCAGCGATTTTGGTAAACGACACTGTGCAGACTGCATTATGTCATAGGTGACAACTTAAATCAGGGCTGTCGAACTCATTTGACATGCGGTGCCACAAACAGACTGCTTTGATCTTACGTTGGCCAGTCCAGTGAAAGTACATAATAAATGTGTAAAATTACAGAAAATGTTTCTGTTGGTTCGTTGTCGGAATGATAAAATATGTTTTCATTAATTCAAAGAAAATGTTTGTGTATCAAGTGTAAATTTATAAAGCAGATTTTGAATAAACAGGAACTTTCTGTCATTTAATTGTTCATCTATTACTTGATTGCGTTGGTGCAGTATGAATGGCAAATTATCAATACAGCTGTAAAACCTATCCTAACCTAATCCGTACACTCCTGCACATTTTCTAGAGCTGTCCAGTGGGCCAGATTGGAGTCTTTGTCTGGCCGATTCTGGTCCATGGGCCTTCTGTTTGACACCCCTGACCTAAATAAATACTGTTGCACCGTTCACTCCTTTGAGCTCAGCTAACAGAGCGTCACTGCTGCTAAATTGCTTTGATGTGAGTTTCTAATTTTGCAGCTTCACATATTTAAGTCATCAACAAGCTTTTATTATGCAGCAGAAGAAATGAGGTCTACATTCCATCACATTGCAAAACCTCTTAACTTAGAATTAAATATTTTAAGATTTTTATTTCCAGAAAGAACAGACTTTAGTTGTCCCAAAACACACCAAAAAGAATGACCCACAAGCAGTGAGCCTTGAAGTCATGCTTTGCCTGTATGTGCTGTCAGGCTGGTGGTCTCTGGAGTGGAGGATCAGCTCCTTGTCCTGCCTTCACAGTGGGAAGACAGAATGGCAACAGTGTGGACAGAGACATGTGGATTGAGGAGCGGGAAGAGGAGGAGGACCAAGCTGGACTGGACTGGCAGCAGCAGCAGTTTGCCTAGGGAACAATTTGGACCGCATAAGTGTTTGGTTCACTGTTTCACTTTAAAGACGAAAAAAGAAAGAAAGAAAAAAGAAACACTTGGTGTCTGATCGAATGAAAAGGCCCCATCTTGCTGTGAGGTTAAGGGTTGTTGTGGGTCTGAGTGCACGTTTATCTCAGACGGGGACATCGTAGAGGCAACTGCTTGTGGTGAAGTACTGATACATGTCAGTGATACATCATTTGGCTCACGGGCGCGTCACTGCAACTCCCCCTGGTTTCTGCTCCGCGGCTGCTGAGTGAGCCCTCATCTGGGACTCTCCTCAGCTCTTTCTGGGACAGTGGCGCGGCTGCCCCTCTGTTGGTCTTCCTTGGTCTCTTGTGTTCTGGGGGCCTCTGGATGTCTGGAGTTTTGATCTCCTCCATACCTGCTTCATGCCCTGGAGGACAGGGCTGTGGCCCCCCCACACCCTCTAGCAGATCATTACATGAAGGAACCTTTTAAAAAACAAAAAACAAGCGCGTCCATGCTCACAGGTGTACACACGGGTGATCACACCCACAAACTACACCCTTTTTGGCTCCTACCTCAAAGCACACTGTGTTCTGTTGATCTTATGTGCTGCACAATAATGTTTAATATTTAGTATTTACTGTCATATTCCCATATATCATTGTGATGCTGTTTATTCTATTACTCTTGTTCTCTTCTGCTTGTTTTCTTTTTTCTTTCTCAGCAGGTGACCCAGGTGATTGATATATGCTTTTTTTTTTCTTTTTTTCTTCTTTTTTTTCTTTTTCTGCTCACTCTGTTGGTTTTTGGTTTTTGCCCTTCTCCCCCGTCCCTCTTCTCAGCTGTTTCTCTTTCCCTCTTTCTTTCTCCCCTTCTTTCCCCCAGTCAAGTCTGTCCCATATTCAGTAAGTGAAAATAAAATAAACAATAAAAGGTGAATCAAATGGACCATTATGGCAAGGCTGGGATGGTCAATTTGGTAAAGTAAATCCGTTGGGCATCTTTCTTTGCCTTTAGACAACAATTCTGATGGCAAAAGAGCCAAACGGGACAGGCAAAAAAAAAAAAAAAAAAAAAAAGATACATCATTTGGCCATATTCACTTTATCAGAGATGTACCTTATACAAAAATAGCACAACATACAACAAATACAATTTTAAAAGCCTAATATATGCTTTATTTACATTGAAACATGCTTTTAAATAAAACTTACTAAAAACTAAGAAAACCAATTATTTTATAGCCAATTAAAATTTATAACATGCTAAAAATACAGGAGTTACCTATCTGTTACGGTTACATGTTTGAGTTTTTTTATCCAATAAAACATACTGCTCTTCTGCTGGCCAGCTAATCCTAGACATATCTATATCTATTATTAATGATTTTTAAGAGAGCTTTTTGAATCTGCTTCCACACTCTTGCACATCCACAGATACTTTTTGAGGGGCTCGTTAGATATTAGCCTGATGACATACACTTCAATAGCAAAAACACCAGATACTGTCGCTCCGTAGGGACGTTCAAACTCTTGGCATTGAATTTTCCAGTAACATACGAGTCTACTTTTATGGCTATGACGGTGTGATAAAAGTAGAACTGCACTCGCGTTTTTTCACAAGACTAATCTGTTTTTTTAAAAACATTATTAAACAGTGAAAATATGTACAATGGTAGTGTGACGATGCTGAAGAATATCTCTCTCATTCTTTCTGTTTCACTCTCTTGATTTTCGGCAGATGGCCCCGCCCCTCCCTGAGCCTGGTTCTGCTGGGGTTTCATCCTGTTAAAAGGGAGTTTTTCCTTCCCACTGTCGCCAAAGTGCTTGCTCATAGGGGGTCATATGATTGTTGGGTATTTCTCTGTATGTATTATTGTAGGGTGTACCTTACAATATAAAGCACCTTGAGGCGACTGTTATTGTGATTTGACGCTGTATAAATAAAAGTGAATTGAATTGATTTATTGTTTACAGTTCTGAGGACGGTGGAAAGTGAATTGGACTCTCTCATTTGGCTTTAATGTAAATGTCATTGTTGTGTTTAAAGACTGTTTAAAGACTCCAGAATTAACTAATGCTGTCAACTGAATGAGTAGAAATAACTGCTACGTCCAAAATATCTATGCCGTTGAAGCGATATTAACTGATTTTAAACAAGTGCTGCGCTTTACTTTTATGTAATACAAATTTATACCACAAGATGGCGCAGTTAGTGAGCAGAACCTATATTTGATTAGAATAGTGGCCTGACAAAAGGATAGGTCTAATGGTTAAATGTGTGTAGAGCTAAAAAGAAATCAAAGGTTAAAGAGCAATGCTCATTAGCCATCTTAACGCACTTAGTTGCAAAGCACTGCACCCGTGGTGACATTTTTAGTCAATTTCTACAGAGAATAAATATAAAAAGTACCTTTAACAATCCAACTCTGTTTTGTACATTTTTTCTTACCTATTTTATAGAAATAATAATTAAAAAAAATGTTAATTACATGAAAATTCAAACTACAACATGTAAATTTCATGCACTTTATTAGACTCTATTGCTTGCTTTTAGGTACGGTTTCAAGAAGGATTAAATGTTTGCTGTTTCATTTTCACTGAAATATACTGATTCAAAATGTGGATATTTGTTTCCCAAATATAAACACATCACTTAATCCAGTTGCAGTGTCAACGTGTGTTCCTGCCATATTTCTGGGGCATCCATTTCCAGTCCTGTTGGGAAGAACTAAGGGGATTTTGTGTAAGTTTTGAAGGCACAATCAGAGATTACTCAGAGGCAACATATATGTACTGCAAACTTAAACTGGGATTTTTTCCCTTCTTTTCTTAGCATTAGGGGCCGCAGTGAGCACTGATATTACATGTTTTAAAAATGCCCCAGGCGCTATGTGTAATGTATACTGTGTGTTTAGACTCCATCTTCATGTTTCTCTGATCCCCAGCCTGCGTTTTATGATAAATCTCTCCACAAGGAACAGAATAAACATTCTTATTGTTAATTCAGATTTAGTGCTTATATTTACATTTGTTGGATGGTGTTTGAAAGCAGATGTGTGGAAAGTCTTATGCAATAAAGATTAACGTTAAATTGATACTAAAATAACTACTGCACGACCTGTTAAATCCAACCTATATTCCCCATTCCTTCAAGCAGATCCTTCTTTTCACTTGTATTTACACAGACATGAATTGCACTCCAGTTTATATAGTGAGGAACAGATAATGAGTTGGCTTGTTTGCTCTGTAACGACAGAAAACTACGAGGGAGTCAGAGAATTGTGAGGTTTGAATTTCAGAGAGGGACCCAAAGGAAGTCATAAAGTTAATTCTCTAAGACAAGACAGTGGATGATTAAAGCTAAACAAACAATATTGTTCAGTGCAGGGAAGTTTGACAGGATGTTTGGCCAAGTAACAGCACAGAATCACGTCCGCTGGAAGGCATGGTGAAGTTTCTGCTCGCATTACTGCCATGAGGTTGCATTCAGGAATTAATGGTTTTCAAAGTCATTATGGAAAACTTAGCAAACAGAAGCTTGTTTAGACGTGCATTACTATCACTGGCATTCACTTGGAGCCTAGGAGCCGATGTAAGTCATTTATCTTATGACTTACATAAGATAAATGACTTACATGACTTACCTCTTTATTTATATTTATATAAATAGAACAATGCATAATTTTAGATTACTTTTAGTTATTTGTCTATCTATTTTATACAGCTCATCCAAGCCTCTTCTCATCTGCCTGTAGTAGGTTATGACTCTTTAAAATGGGTACAGATTTGTTTAAATTCAGATCTATACTCTATGGACCAAACTGATATTAGCCATGTAAGCTCCGTCAATAAAACGTCCTTTTTTTCCCACCCTCCAAGTCACTAGTGTTAAACTTTTTTAAGGGGCCAAGACATTAAATGATCCTCTAAACACCTGCGATAAGCACTAATGTCAGGCTTTAAGTCTCTGGGCTTCTACAGTAGCATTATGTTAGAGTGTCCATTGTTAGTCACGGGTAGCTTACTGGCTTGTGCAGTATTAAACAACACAAACACAGAACAGGAACACCTTAATCACAGAGCAGCTAGGGCCAGTAATGTGATACAGAGGGATCCAAACTAGTGACCTAATGAGAGACATCTGTGATTTCTCTACTGTAGTCTAGCTGAAAATGTCACTCTCACACTTCAGCAGATTGGTTCTTTATAGTGAATGGAGGAAAATATATCTGACAATTGAACTCTAGGCTAAATGTACCCAACATGGACTTTCTGAAAAGGTGTCTAGGTAAGGCTTGATAAAATATCATGAACAACTGGGAGTGATTTCTTTGAAGAGTCTTTGGTACAAAATCAAAATTGAGAAAGAACATGTATTGAGGACCACCTGGCATAACTGCGACGCATTCTGTGCTAGTTTCTGTGTAATCGGGCCAACTAACATGTGTGAGGTCTGAGATGCACAAAGGATTCATTTTTCTAATGAGTGCTGACATTAAACTAATGTAAACTACTGGCTTGCCAATGTGACAATCACACCGGTGTCACCAGATGGGCTCTGTGAGAAAATACTGTACTTGAGATAGTACCAGTACAATTTTCCACATGGTGGCATGCAGAGTGGAAAGTCACCTAAAATCACAAAAGAAGGCTTTAAAGAGCTTTTGTGTTTTTGCTTTATTTGTGTCTGTGAATCTCACCCAGAGAAATACTCTGGAAACAGAGTTTGTTTTCCTGTATCTGAATGTTTTGGCTGTTTTTTCCTGCATTTCTCAAAGTGAAAGGGCATTGGAGTTCTGTTTGTAGGGTTGCTGTTCCCCCGGGTGTAAAGCCGTAGAGGCCATACCAGGATTGCTTCATCTGAAAACAAGCAGCCGTTCTTTGGTAAGCCCATGAAATCTACGTTGTTTTGGTTCACTGTGTCTGTTTGCCTTCTCTTAGTCCTAATATTCCAACTCATCACACAGAGAGGGAACCTGGCATGTGTATTCTCTTGGGCTATAAGACTATTCTGGAATTTGATTTCATTTTCATGAAATGCAGATGTATAACTCACTTTGTAAATCTTTCTGAGTGTGCGATGAAAGCAGGTACGTGTGCACATTTTTAGCATGTTCAAGTGATATTTACAAGTTAATCAAACAGTCTTCAAGAAATGGCACAGGCGTTGATACCTGCCTACAGCCTCATGAATCATACAGCCTGTGTTTGGGTTTCTGTTAGGACAGTGTACGGAGAGGTTTTCACCCACTGCAAACATGGTCCCATGTGCATCACTGAACATGGATGACAAATGCAATCGTGGAATACTAGTTGGTTGATAAGTCTACTGGAATAAGGATTGGAGTGACAGTAGAGTTCACGAGGAATGGGATAAGTGTGAAAACAATCAAAGATAAAAAATACAGCATGAAAAGTACAGACAGTGGACCTTTTCCATTGTTTTTAACACTCAGTTTCACTTCAGCTCATTCTATGTTATGACTTCACACTTCTGACGGACCAACAACAGCATCAACAAGAGTAGTCCACAGACCGGTTGTAGCACATGTTTTTGATACTACCCCCATCTGGCAACAAACACTCTCTGCAGGTAGGCAATTATCAATCAGAGTTATTATAGTCAGAGTCAAAAGAGCAAACCAATTCATGCGAAAGCAAATAAAGTCAGAGAGGTTTGCTGTCCTCTGAAGGACACAACAACATGCAAAATTTGTTGCCAGTGTAAGTTCAAGTGATCATTTCAGTGAAGTAAAAGTCTCTTTGTGGAAAAACATCACATAAGCAGCTGCGGAAATTTCAGTTGCTCTAAATGATGCCGTTCCATCAGGGCCATGCAGTAAATGTGCCCGCTGGCTTGTTCGTGGTAGCACAGACAGAGCTTTGTCGGCTTGACAGAGGAGCCCTGGCTCTGCTAAGAGTCCATATTTGTATGTGATGATGGAGCAACACAGACTTGAAAGAATAAAAACTGCTTCTTTTGTTATTTGATTTCCATCAGATGCTTGAATAATTCAGTTTTGGAAGGATTTGTTTGCTGTGACTGTTCGCATGAAAGAAGAAGAAAATATCATTTCTGAATTATTGTCCTAAATAACTTGTGCAAGTTCAGGTTGGTGGCACATCCACACACAGCAGCTCTAGACTCTAAAGATCGATGCTTTGTTTGCACCCAAAGTTCGGTTGGCTGCACGCACCAGTGCTGACAAGCTTAGTTGACCCTAACACAGTCACTCAAATATGTGTGCTGCAGGTTATCCACACTGTGCAGAGACATAAATGTGTACAGTTAAGACTGGGTTTGCACACTGTACTGCCTTTCCATCACATGAGTTTTCACTTGCTGCTTCTGCACTCGACACAAAGACCTCATTGTGACCAGCGGGATTCCACTGCTATAGTCCTAGGTGAGATTATACAAACACACTTATATGTGTGCTCTACATCAGCTCTAAAACGATCTTACACCAACATATAAATACTTGCATTATAGATTTTTGTAATGTCTAAATGCACAGAGCCACACAAAGAGGGTGCATGCTGTTCATTAGAAATACTGCAGGTTGGATTCACATTGCCTCTGCAAGAATCAAAGCCAATATTGCCATCTTGTGGAAAAAGCCCCATACAACACATTAAAATAGTTTAGAGATACCAAGTACATATGCTGTCATTTTTAAACAATAAATGTTTAAAATCTAGTTTGGCTTTACAGTTGAAAATAAAGTAATTTAGATTGTTCTTCTAAAAAAAGAGTTTAATTTCATACCCACAGTTGGTTCATCAAAACATTTCGCGGTAGCCTGTGTTAAATAAAAACACTGCCACATGTTTTATCTGGTCATTGTGCTTATTAGAAACTGTATATATTGAAAGCTGGCTTTTAAACAAGCATGAAATGATTGCATTAAAAAAAAACATCTCTTTAGTCCCAAACTGAAGGCGACAATCCGACACATTCAGACGTAGTAGTAGATGGAATTATTGAAATTATTATTTTATTGATAAGTACTCTATGTCTAATTTGGTTGTATTACAACTTTCTATGTTATATTGGTTGCGCAGCCGTTAAGTATCAAATCTGTACCAACACTCTCCACATTATATCAAACAGTTGCATGTTTAGAAATGGAGCTGTTAGACAGAAAAACATCTACTGGTTTTCCAATATATTAGTAATTGTCTTTAATCATACTTTAGACCAACCTGTTTTACTTCTCCTTTCATTTGTGCTTTGGCTTGGGGAAATTGTTTCTTGATAAATTATAAATTCACTTTCACAATATTGTGAATTATAGCAACATCATCTTCTGTACAGTAAGTTCAGATTGTTATGATGATGATACCCAGCTCTACCTGTCTACCAAACTTACAACCATTAGTAAGGAAATTACAGGAAATCAATTTTCAATTGTCGCGCAATCTTCTCAAATTACACCGTCTGAGCCGAGTTGCCGAAAGCGGCAGGTCGAGGGGATGTAGCTCAGTGGTAGAGCGCATGCTTTGCATGTATGAGGCCCCGGGTTCAATCCCCGGCATCTCCATTTTCTTTGCCTGCAGTCCAGCGCACTGCTGCTCGAACTCCGAGCTTTCCTAAATGACACAAAAGATGGGTAGGGGAGAATATACGTCATGACACTAATCCCCTTAACAGCGTGACGCTGGTTGTCCTCCGTGTTGAAAGAGCAATGTCTCATTGGAGAAACCAAACAGCCACTTCATAAACGCAAGGCACGACATAGAAGAGCCACCTCAACAGGACAAGACTCAGCTGTACATCTGTATCTGAAGACCAAAGGTCGCTCTTTTGTGAATGCCAGTGTCTACGATTTGGACAGAGAAGACACATGGTTTGAAAAAGGAGGGAAAGAAGCCACCTATGTCCACTGTGAACGACCATCTTTGAACAGAGGCGGTGGCTTTCCACACCAAGTGTCTGCCACCAATAATCCAGTTTTGAGATCCCTTCCCAGGCGCCTGAACGCCCATTCAAATCTTTGGTCATTTGACCTCAGTCATATGACAGAGCTAGGCAAGGTCTTCACCCGAAACCACTGTTGATAATGACCCACACCCGTCCACGGTTTCTCGGATGAGTGTTGAAACGTCTTCAAGAAACTTAAAGATGTCCCGACGCTTTTGTTTCCAGGCTCATTAAACAATGTGCTTAAGTCGGAATACAAAATGCGCATCTTAAACTCACCACTATGTGTTCTAACCCTGTTGAAACCCTGTTTTATGAAGGCAATTTAAACGAGAACAGCATGTGAAAAATACCATTTCATTACAAAGGTTTGAATTCTTAAGCAAAAGGAACATTTAGCGCCACATTTATGATCAGATTCATTTCTGCAGCATCGCAAAGACTTCTTTTGACGTTAAAAAGCTGCTAGACTTCCTGAAAAGACTCAGAGTAAGTTCTGTGTCTGAAAGGCGTGGGGTGTTTAGGATTGTTGTAATTGCAATAAATAAATTCATTACTTGTTCCAGCATGTTACCTCCCTAAATCAACTGAACTATAGAGAACGGTAAACACACTTTGATCAGTTAATATAGATCATCAACTTTAAATCTATGTTCTTCATACAACAGCGATTCACTTCGGAGCTCAGAGGTGTTTCGGTCAGTTAGTGTTTGATTTTCAGGACATTCTGTGCGATGGTGGTATAGTGGTTAGCATAGCTGCCTTCCAAGCAGTTGACCCGGGTTCGATTCCCGGCCATCGCAGCGCTGGATCTTTTGTGTCTATCTTTGGCGCAATGTTTTTTGTTTTGTTTTGTTTTGTTTTGTTTTGTTTTGTTTTGTTTTGTTTTGTTTTGTTTTGTTTTGTTTTGTTTTGTTTTGTTTTGTTTTGTTTTGTTTTGTTTTGTTTTGTTTTGTTTTGTTTTGTTTTGTTTTGTTTTGTTTTGTTTTGTTTTGTTTTGTGGGGGTGCCTTACTCTAATCTCATCACTGAATCAGTGTTACTGCAGTTAACTAAAACCAAAGTGATAACTAAAAGTAAATGTGAAAAACCGTTACCGTTTTTGAATGTTTTTATGCAGACTTTGAACGTCTACAAGCCTGTGAGTCTGTGTCTTGCCTCTGACATTATGCCCTCCATTCAAGAATAATTAATAAAGACAAAAATTGAAACTAAACTAAAACTAAACATCTACAAAAAATAGAAATTTTAGAAAATAGAAAACAGACTAAAAACTAAACTGAATTCAAATCAAAAAGTTAAAAGGAAATAAATATAAAAGCTAAGAAGAAAATACAAAACACCCTCTGAATTGTTTTGAAACAATTTAGCTGCTGTCTGTGTTAATCTGTTGGAAAATGTGTGGTTAACCTTCAGTATGAAAATTTATTTATTGATAAATGTCCTGACTTCCAAATAGAGTGAAAGTAGGAGCAAAAATTTTAATGCCAAAAAGTATGCATGATATGATGAGCATCAAGGTGAGGACATCCTGAGCACACTTAACCTCGTATTCCTGACAGCATAGTGCAGTCATAAAACCATGTGTCCAGCAGATGGTCCTCTTACTCTGTTCTGTCTCTGTCTGACTGTCTCGGGTTGCATAGGAAATTTTGTACATATCAATCACTTTGGTTTCAGATTGCCTAATATTTAGTAAGAACATCAGTTTGACAAAATCAAAGAGGATGCTGAACATAAAACCCTGCTAACCCTGCATGCAGTTAAAAAACAAACCGTATTGCAGTAAATAACACACAAGTACCATCTATTTTTCTTTTAATGTAGCCATGCTTTCATATTGTTTATACCAAATTCTGCAATTCTCCAATCGTGTGTTGTGCAAATTTGGTGAAGCCCGTGTGAAATGTAGCTACAGTTTCCTGTTCTTAGGTAACAGGCGTGACATCCAGTGGGGTCTTCTTCTGTCGACATTGTTTGAGGTTCTCAGAGATGCTCTTCTACGCTAACTGTACGGGCAGATCATTTGCATTTCTGTTGCCTTTCACTCAAAGCAGTCTGGCTGTTTGCCTGTGACCTCTGTCATTAACAAGGCAATGCTACATTCAAAGCCACTTAAATCGCCTTTACTGCTGCCATCTGATTAGCTGACTAGATATTTGCATTTAAGCAGCTGAACAGGTTAATATATATTTGAGGTTTTTCTTTAAATAAAAAAATATAATCATCCACTAAAAGCTTTTTGTGTTGACTGTCACATGTATCTATCCATCCATTCGCTTCCGCTTATCCTTTCCAGGGTCGCTGGAGCCTATCCCAGCTGTCATAGGGCGAGAGGCGGGGTACACTCTGGATAGGTCGCCAGTCACACACAAAGACACAGACAACCATTCGTACTCACATTCACTCACAGATTCACACCTATGGGCAATTTAGATTAACCCATCCCCACTAACTGCATGTCTTTGGACTGTGGGAGGAAGCCAGAGTACCCGGGGAGAACATGCAAACTCCACACAGAAAGACCCCGGCCTGATGGTGGAATAGAATTCAGGACCTTCTTGCGGTGCGGCAACAGTGCTAACCACCGTGCCACCGTATTTATTTTAACCGTATATATTTTAGTTATAAAAGCCTAAAGCACATTTAAACAGCAGAATTTGAGCATTTTAGAGTGCTTTAGAGACAGGCACATTTACATACCAGGTCTCCAAAGATTTCATTTTTAAATCCATAAAAAGCTGAAAGCTGTGTTTTGTGTTGAACTAATAATTATGGAAAGTAAAAGTCACAGTGATTTAAAACATGTTCAGAATTAGCAAATTGATGATGATTCATCTCATAAGTCCTGACACACTGCTCTCCCTTACATAAGCTGCCTTTTATAGGTTAAAGGTGTTGGTATCACTAGCCCCGTATTTACTTGGTATCACATTGAAATTAGCAGTATGGCACAGCACCACTGGCTTGCTTCTTGACGGATATTTCATTACATTAACACAATGCAAACAACCAGAAGCAAAATGTTTCATGCAAAGACTTTTATTTATGAACAGTCTGCAGTACTGTACAACAGCACAAACTTGTCTGTATTTCTGATCATTCTTAATGATCATAGCAAATATAGACAAATACTGTGCCTTCAAAAACAGTTCCCTTTTCACAATAATCTAAAAATACCTTGTTCTTTTTAAATATGTAGCTTAACTTTTGAAAATAAAATATACATTATATGAAATATAACAGTTGTTTATTGGATAGACTATATTGTACCAAATGCAATTATATGCAAATACACTTTCTCTCTGTGACTTCTTACGCATTACATGCACAAAAAAAGAGGAGGGGAAAAAAAGATGCAGCGCATACAAAAGAAGCTGTACATACCTCTGTATGAAAATAGAAAATATCAAAGCAAGATGTGCACCAATAGTCTAGATTATGTTACAAAGAACTCGCCGTACAAAAAGACCTACAGGAATGACCAGATAACACATTACCTGGAACACAGAGGTACGGGTACTGGGTTGTTTTAACACAACAAAGACAAAACCTTGTTTTTAATGCCCTGCCGATGAATTCAGGGTCAGAGCCACATCCGAGAAAGTCTAAAACCAGATCCCAAATACAACTGGATCAAAGAGTGACAGGGTCATACAAGCAAACCAGGAGTTACAGTTTTAGCTTGGAATTTTGCCATTAAACCCAGTGAGTGTTGATGTCCAATGCATAGCACAAAGTTTGGTTTGGTTTGTGTTTAAATTTCTTGTATTGCTACCCCATAAGTGACGTGAGTCTGAACCAAATTGCCAGTTATGCCCACAACTTACAAAGCATTGATATGTCAGTGTTAAATTATTGAACATGTACAGATACTGTGATTAGTATTCCAACATCAATGTTCTGTACAGCATCGATATTAAGCGTTTCTGGCTTAAAATCATTATTATTGCCAAAACACCTTCATACGTCTCCAATCTCATTTAAAATAAAATGGATTTGCTCATGTCCAGTTTAAATAAGCACACAGAAAAAGTTCTCCACAAAGACAGCGTGTACCAGGCACACTGCTACATAGCTACATCTATCATTTCCTGCAAAAAAAAGCACTTCTGAAGTCACACATAAGGTAGGGTGTGAGCAAAAACAGCAAAGACTCCACAAATTCCAGGAAAAAATATATGTGTTGAGATTTCTTTAGGAACAACATGAGGATTAACGAAAGACAGTCCCGGTACATGTCTCGACTGCTGATGCTGAGACTCGAGCGGGGAGGGTGTGAAAAGCGAATCCCTCCCAGTATAATCTCTGAGCATTTGCAGAGATTATCAGGTGCTCATAGGTAACATAAAGCCAATAATCTCAGCTGTGCAAATCTAACGCTTGTACCAAAAGGTAGAGCCTTTAAAGCAAATGAGATCAGTGCCTTGAAATAGAGACTTGCTTCTGAAATCATTTCACAAACACCCCAGCGTGTGACAACTGTATTGCTCTGAGTGAAGCTATTCAAGGACCACAGTGTTTCTCTATGCAATCCTCTCTCGGTACATTCTCTATCACACAAATATAAGAATAAAGAGCAAGGGCTTTCCTTACTGGTAATACACCCAAACACTACAATCCCCCCAAAAATCTACTCTTTCATAACATACATAAGAAAATATACATTTCTTCAGCAATTAAATGTCTTAAATTGTTGTTATTTTTTTTAATATTCTTAATAAAATCTTATAACTCTTTCTTATTTACATTTGGTTAGGTTAATACTGATTGTAATGCAATACTGTCGCCTTCACGTGTGTCTGTATGTTTTTTTCTGTTACATTTCTTTTGTTTGTTTGTTGAGCAGAAGCACTTTTACATTCATATTTCAACACCAGAGCTTGCTGAGAAAGCCCCAAGTGCAGACGGGAATAATGACATGCATTCCTCCAAAAGCAAAATAAGACAACTTCAAAAGGAGGAAGTCCTCTTGCTCGAGCAAATAAACTAGCTGAGAGGTGGAGAGAGTGGAAGGATGACAATGACGAGACTGAAAAAGGCCTGGAGAGTTGGCACCCAGCAGTGCCTTTATTTGGCTGTAAAAAAAAAGAAAGAAAGAAAGAAACTCTTGCAGCACCGGGACAGTCAGTTCTGTGAGAAGTCATGTGTGACATTACTGGAGGGGTCACAGCTGACTGAGCCAAGAGGTGAGATGAAAGCCTTTGTTGCTGGAAAAAGCTGTTAACTTGACAAAGACTGATTTCCACAGTGGTGAAGGCAGTGGTCAGAGGTTACACCCTCTCCACTTGACTGGGGTCGTAAGAGTCTGATGAGAAAAGAGAAGGAAGAAAAGATGAGACAACGCCACCGAAAACAAGACATATCGGTATTATTTGCTCTCACCTCAGTGGACCTTAAAGGAATAGTTTGACATTTTGGGACTGTTATAGTGCGACTGTAACAAACACATTTATTCACGATTTCCTAAAGAGGAGTACGGTAATTGGAACTACGCAAGACACTTGTGAAATTTTGTAGGTGTCACTGACAAAATAATAACAGCCATGCTTGATGATTGTTGTGGGCCAAGAACTTGCTGCAGATTTATGCTTCAGGAGGAAATCTACGCCGTGACTTACGGCGTAACCGATCTCTGTAGAAACGTAATTGCGTGTTGGGTCGGTGCATCCTGCAACTACTGTAATTGGCCTGTTCATTGATTCCTCCTGTTTATTTCTGTCTACTTTTTAAATGTATCGGCCAGAGACCAACAACAATTACATCGTCTCAATATGAGGAAGAATAATCATAGCATCAATATAAGAACTTGTAATGTTAGGAAATTCTTGAGGGGAGATTTGTTTGCAATGAAAAAACAAAACACTGACCACAACAAAGAGCGGGACCCACGGGAGGAAAATGACCTAGCATTTTATTTGTTTCTACAGGCTGGCACTGCATATAAAACACTGGGACACGAACACATGACAATTAACACATATTAAACCCAAACAAGCATAGATGACAGCAACAATGTCATTTATGGCTATGTCAGGCTACATCGCAGGGTCTACAAAGCCTCCCTAATGACTTATGTTAGTAGGCTAGTTCTTTCCAAGGCAGGTTAGCTATAGCAAAGCTCGATGTTTCTATGTATGTAAAACATGCTGTAAGCGTTATAGTGAGATATGAGATACACAAAGTATAAAGCTATAGCTATAAAACATCTTACAGGAAACAACTAGCCTGGCTTTGTTCAAATATAAAAAACAGTCTTAACATAACGGTGCAAACTTATGTCTTTCTGTGAACTCACATGCACTCCTGGCTACACTCTCGATGTGCTTAACTGCATCTTAACAGATATTTAATGGTTATAAAGCTTCTCTTCTAAATCTTTCCCCCAGCCATTAACAGTAACATAATCAGCAGTGTATGTACTTGTAAATGGTTAATAATCACATGTGTATAGTACACTGAGGGTGCTTTATTCAGGAGGGAAAATAGGCATAGGAAAAGGTTGAATCTAGCCACTGACTTGAACCCACCTGAAATGGAGAGCATTTCCTCATCCTCCATATCTGAGGGGCCACAGGTCCCAACGCTGTAGTTAAGTGGCAGCGTTATTTCTCTCTTGGGAACACTGCGAGGTTTAGGAAGCAGAGGAGGCTTCTGGAGCCTAGTGCGCTGCTTTGGTTTGGGTAACTTTCGCCCGCCGGTATCTTGAGTTGTCTCCGCTCTGCTGACCCCTGCTGCATTCAGTTCGTCTTCCACCTTATCTTTAGAGTTTTCATTGTCTTCCTCCACAATTTTCAAAACCACTTCTTCTTCTGGCTCTTCCTTTTTAACATCAGTTTCTACTTCTTTACTTCCTTCATGGTCTGCTGTTACCACAGTCTCAACATTAATCCCTTCAACCTCGTCTTCCTGTCTCGGCTCTTCCTTACACACCCCTTCATTCACTTCATTTGATCTGCAGTCTTCTTCAGAAACTTCCAACTTATCATGCTCACTTGGGTTTTTCTCCTCTTTTCCTTCTCTTGCCATTTCGTTCTCCTCCTTTTCTAATTGTTGCTCGACTACGTCTTCTTTTGTCTTCTCCTGAACTTCACATTCCTCTCTGTCTTCATTTATCTCTTGCGAGTACTCTTCTTCACCAGACCTGATGTCTTTGAGACTAAGGCGTCTTATTCGAGACACAGAGTCCAGTTCTTTCAGACGGGCCATTCTGTCTGCTGTTGACCTGTCCATACAAGTAGCAGATGAAACCGCGGTAGAGTTCAGCTTATCTTGCAGGGATTCGATTAGTTTGCATGCTCCACCTCGCCCCTTTTTCTCCCAACTGCAAATGCTCAAGGACAGCTTCTCATCGGGGCTGATGGGCAGAGACAGGGGAAGCTTACTTGGTGGGAATTCGGGCAGGTCTAATACTAACTGAGTCTCTATATCGTCATTGTCTCTGCCATCACTGTGATCATTGCTGTGCTGTTGCCTGTTATCTTCTTCTTGTACTTGTTTATCCATACCTGATGGTGTCTCTTTGAACTCTTCTTGATCTGTACCTCGGACAACCAAGGACTCCTCTTTCACTTGCTCACACTCTCGTTTCACTTGCTGTGTGTCATCAGTTGGGCTTTGTCGTTCCTCAGCTGCAGTAGCTTCTGCATCATCCTGGCTGTCATCAGACTGCCTGTCAGCCACGCCTAAAGCTTCCACTGGAACGGCTATACCCAGGATCCGCGCCGCCCTCTGTTCGATGGACTCATTTTCCGGGATTCCTTTTGCGCATTTGACCTCGTACAGGTTGCTGAGATCCTCTGCACGTAAAGCATTGGCTTTCTCTTGAATCAATAAGTTCTCTAGGTGCTTATCTGCTATTGTTGACTCATTCTTGTAGGTCAGTGGCTCCGACATGGCATATCTCACATCGCCATCATCATCCTCAAACACAAAAGAAACCTCCCTGGTCAACCTTGTGATATGTGGTGAACTGTCTTTCTGGGGTGATTTGCTGCTTTCACTCCTGGTCCTGCAGATGGTTAAATTCACGTCTCCCCTTAATGGTGGAACATTGTTTGATTCAGCCTTTCTTTTTGCATTCCCCTCGGTTTCAAGTTCATTATTTGAGTTGTGCTCAGGGCTACACCTATATTTAAGAATTGCTGTCCTCGTGTCCCAGGAGGGCTCCATCGACTGAGTAAAATCTTTCTGATCCAGCGGTGAGGGGACTGAGAGTGAGCGCTGCACTGGCTCCCCGGGACCACCGGGAGTTTCAGTGTACACAGTTAACCCCACATCTTTCAATAAAGACTCTTGAGGGACTGGGATATCCTGTCTATAGTGGCGGTTAGACTCATTGTGAGGGGGTAGCGAGGACAAGTTGTCTCTGCAGTTTGAGTTTGTGTGAACTGAATGATCATTAGTAGCTGGTATGTTGTTGGCCTGTGATCTGGAAAAAAACCTCCTCATACTCATGGACTCTAGGTCAGCAGTAGATGCCAATGACTTTGATCTGACTTTTGTACTGTTGGGCTTTATATTGTGCAATGGTGGAAGACTGATTGCTTCCCTGCCTGGTTCTGGACCAGCAATAAAGTGTGCTCCTGCATTAAACCGAGCTAAACTCTTATTCATCCCATCAAGATCATCAATGCACTGAGCCACAATGGGCCTCTTGCTGATTGTGTCTTCCATTTCCTTATTGATGCTCTCCAGTTCACCAATAACATCACAGGGTCGTCGGTTCACTGGCTTTAGGAGAAACTGACCAAAGACGACTTGCTCTGCAGTCTCTGGGGTGCTGTTTTTTCTCGGAGATGATGGCTGCTCGTCTCCCTGATTTTGAACCTTGGGTGGAGAGGACAGGTCTTGCTGCGCGGGCTGAAGGGATAGCGGTTCTGTTGGGCTCAGGCTGAGGCGGGAAAAAGCGCTGTTGCTGGAGAGATGAAGGTTCTTCTGGCCTGCCATCGGATAGCCATAAGAGGAGCTGTTGTCTGTCACCACGCCAATATCCGTGGTTGTATTTGAGGCAGACTGAACAGGTCCCTGCCCACCCGGAGGGCTCTGGGGTTCTGGACTTTTTACCACTGTCAAAGGTGAGCCGGTCTGAGTTTCCTGATTACGGTACTGGTTTCCAGGCCAAGACCCAGCATAGCACAACTCTTTATCTTCATTGGCTTGAAGTGTCCAGGCATCTATTATCTCCTTCCTTAAAGGAGCTCTCTTGTAATTCCTCATTGAGGATGTGCTGCTGGTGTGAAAGCGAGAATAATGGGATTTAATAGGCATCTCGTTCACAGACTTGCTCCTAATATTGGGGCTCTCTTTGAGGCCTACAGCGAATGTCTCAGTGTTGGTGACGGTCAAGCTCGGTATTGTCTCATTGTTGTTCTGATCAGCTCCAAAGTCTTTGTTAATGTTAGTCGGTGTATGAACAGGGACAGACACAAGGCAGAAGATGGTCTCACTCACTCTTCTCTTGGTATTCCTATTGTTTTCTGGCCCTGAATCTGGGGCAATTTTCTTCACTTGGGTGATGGTTTCAGCAAAGACCTGGTCTGAGCTGGAGCCCTGACGAGAAGAAGATCTTGTTAACGGGGTTTGGAAGGCTGAAGAGGGCGAAGGAGGAGGGCGATGGTTTTTAGGATATCTGTTGTTGCAGTTTTGGTCAGGTGCTGGGAAGTTATCGACGGTCTGTTTGTGCAAATTGCTGTGCCACCTCTTATTGTCATTGTCAAAGTCGCTAGAAGATGTCTGGTTACCGTCATCGGCCAATTTGGCAGCGATGAAAGGCCCCAATGGCGGGGGCAAAAAGGCACTGTCGTCGGGTGCAGGTTCCGACACGGTGACGCTGGGAAGCTCGTTACGAATGTGGCGAATCTTATCAGCATCCGTCAAGGAGTTGCCACCCAGGGCTGAGGAAATATGGCGGATACGGGGATCATCAAAGGGGATATACTGGACCCCTCCACCAGGGTGCTCTTGGGTAGTATACACAGGGTAAAGTTGCTTCTGGCTCCTCTCTCTCTGGGGATCAGCCCACGGACCTACTGGATGTCTGGTGAACCAGTGAGACCCATCTGGAGCAACTTGAATGTGCTGGTACATCTCTCCTCTGTACCTACGAGTTAAAACAACAAAGTTAACCAATACGGAGATGAACATAAAAAAAAACAACCTACTGGCTTCAATATTAATTTGTGAATAATTACTAAACTATTACTACATAGCTTTGCTCCAGCTTTTGTATAGCAGGTCAGAATTATGCATCACAAGGTAAATTTATTTAATATTTACCAAGTACCACCAAAAGGACAGAAATTGAGCCTTTTGACAGAAATAAAAAAGATGGAATTATCTTCTGGGTGTGAAAAGTGATACAAGTGTATGAAACAGAAACAACCCTTAGTGCCCTTGATTTATGACCTCAGTAAAGACTTAATGAGTTTTTGGTTGCTTGTTTCAAGTCTTATTAAACATATTATAACACTCATTTTGTAAATTATGGTCCCCATTGGAGTCACAGACAAGTTTAAATTGGAATATGCTCATTGGCTAACGACTTGTAATTGACAAGTTGTTAGCTAATGATTGCTCAGTTTCTCAGTAAGATACAACTCTCATGTGACAAGTCTAATTTTATGACCCCAAGTTTGTGACAGTAAAAATTATCAGTTGAAGGCTTCATATTTGGGCTTCCCTAACCAACAAATGACGTTAGAGTGGCTACCTGCTTTTAGTCTATGCATAAAATGCATGTCCTACTTAAGAAAAATATGTATAGGAAGTGGTATCAGATATTTCCTTCTGACATTTTTTTTCTTACAAAAATTATCGACACATTTCGTCATGCTTGTCTTCTGCTGTAGGGTACTTTACAGCGGGGAACATTACAGTAGGGAACATTAAAGCTTCTTATCATGTCCATACCTGTAGTCAACAGCAATTTCACCATATCCCCGCCGCCCTCCTCCCATTATAGGAGCTCTTTTATATGATGGGGGAGGGATGTATCCTGGAGGTCCAGAGTCCTGTGCAAAATAGTCCAGTTGGAGGTCACCTGGTCTTGATATGGGAATTGGCGTTCTGTCCCTGGACTGGGGAATGGTTGAGTCTCTGCCAGACAACACCTCACAGCTTCCCCTGATCTGCTGGTGCATCTCATAAGAGGGAGGTCTGGGGGGTCGGGTGAAGCGGGGCTTTGGTGTCATTGAGAGCTGGTTAGCGCTAGCTGGCCTGCCATTCTCTGGCCAGCGCGGTGCTCTGTAAAGATCATGGTGTAAGAATGGGTGGCCATTGACCCGTCTGTACAGGTCCTGACCAGATGAAGGTATTTCCACAAACTGCAGACTTTCAGGCTGTAGCATCCTGGGCAGGGACTGGGATTTGGCTTTGGTCCTCGGGTGGACTACCATCCCCTCTGGTGTCCTGGCATGGAGCCGTTGTTGCTCCTGTGTCCAGCGCTCGCCCTCACTTTGTGACAGCTGGCTGCCAAAGTTCACAGCTGGACGCCACTCATCTGTCCCCAGGCTCTGGCATTTCCTCTCAGTCGCCATCCTCCACTGATGGAGAGCAGCCTCCCTGTCTCTGGATCGGGCCTGAGCCTGGGCTTGGGCCTGGACTTGGGCCTGAGCGTGGGCCTGAGCTTGGGCTTGGGCCGCCCATCGCTGCCTCTCCTGAGCTGCCCTCTGACGCTCCTCGGCAGAGAGCTCTTGGCCTCTTGCTTGTTGAGGCCTGTCTGGTCTGCTGTAGCTCCCTGGTCCCCCTCCATGGGGATCTCGGAAGTCAGCATAATCCAGCAGCACAGTGAAGTCCTGGCCTCTCCTCCGCCAGTAGGACACATCTTTGGACTGAGACTGAGGTCCTCTGGTGCTATCACAAAACCTGTGACGAAACACACAAAGGCATCCATATGCTTCAAGTGAAATGCTTGTCGAAGAAGAAACAACCCATAGCACAATAAAGATGAAACTGGATGAAGAACTGGGACAGAAATAACAGATGAAGAATAGAAATAGAAGTTCTATGAAATTCATAAAATTCCCTTATCTGTCAGTGAAATTGTTTAGATAAGAAAACAGGAGATACTTCTGAACACCAGAGACTACTTCCTGTTTAAACTGCCAACGCTGGAGAACCTGCAGTGAAGCCAAAGCTAATGATGTTAAAACTTTTTTATTCATTAAAAATATTTAAAATGCTATAGTTAGTAGTCTTAATGAGAGGTGTTTTAAAGGTAGAGGGTGTTATGTAGGGAAAAACCTCACACTGGCTTTAGCTAAGATCATATATATTATTTATAGAAAAACTAGTCCAATATTTAGGTACTAGGTAACCAAGATTTTAACTCTTTTTCTTCCCTCCTTTAAAGAAAGTGTCTCCCCAATATCTGGCTGTAGATGAAGTAGTTTAGTTATAGGGTAAGGCTCTCTTCATGATCCTTATCGTTATAGTTGATTTAGAGGTAGGCCAATGCAATACTGCATGACATACGCACTGAATAAATCTCAGTAAAGCTGGGCACTAAAAAGTAAAATATAAGTGATATAAGTAGCAAATTTTTATTCACAATTTGAAGAGATTCAATTTAAAAAAAAGGAGCACATTTCCCACTAGATGGAGACAAATGACTATGAGTAATAATGGAGTGTTTGGTAATTGTGATTTTCTATGGGGCATAATGAAGATGTTACACAATGACAAGCTGTGGCTGTTAGTCCCGGACGTCCTCCGAAGCAGATCAAAATGTCGAGGATGTTTCACTGACAGTCTTTCTACAGCACTGCTCATTAGTCCTTAATCTAAGACAATGGGCACGGTCTAAATGCAACGACGGCTTCTGCTGTATCTCTGTGAAGATGTTTGATGACAGACCCAACAGACAACAAGCCGCATTTGGTCCCTACATGCAGCGGGATTGTTTCAGCCTATTTGTGGAGTGACAGACTGACTGACAATGTAAACAAGACGCAAGCGCATGTGTAGTCCCCCTCGAGGCCGAGGCCGCCGAGCGTCCTTGACATTTCCATCCGTGATCATCACTGGTCACAGACGTTGGCTTGAAAGAGAAGGAGGGGAGGGGAGACTAGCCGTGGCAGTCTGCTAAATTTGAGGGCATCTTGTGTAAGATGAGTTAACATCATTAGGCTAATTTGGTCTAAGTAGCACTGCTGAGTGGAAGTGCCAATAAAGGCCCGTTCCTTATCTAAACCAAAGCTGCCAGGCAAAACAGATTTGCATGAGGAGGAAGAAAAGAGGGATGAGCAAACAACGGACTGAAATCGCAGAACATATGTCTTTGCGATTCCCTCATTCCCAGCAGAATGCTCTGATAGCACTGGCAGAGCAGCGACATGAAAATGCAGATTACTCATCTCAAAGAATAACACCAAAAATGAAAAACAAAGAAAAATGCCACAAACACAACTGCTGACATTATTCAAGGTCATTTGACTATTTCGAGATGCTCCGTCACTGACTGCTGGCTAAAAAGGATTATGGGGACTCATCCAAGCAAAATGTAAGGAAAAAGGGGGTTGGGGAAGAGATCTGACAAGCCTGTCTAATTGTGTGGACAAGGGAACAGCTGTATTGACTTTGTCTCAGTTACAGCACACTAACCCCCAGAACTGGTGTAAATAGGCAAACTAAACAATCCTGTTTTCAGGGGAAAAAACGGGCTGGCTGCAGCCTGGCGATATCTCCGGAAATATCATAGGTTTAACAGACCTTACCCGAGAGGGTTTCACTTGCATAACTACTCCAGACTAAGCTAAATATAGCCTATGATCCATATACATATTAAAAAAAACTATATGAATACTTTATAATTGATGAGATATGCATTATGTAAGCAGGTTTAATGCCTTTAAAACAAGAGGAAGCCAGTAAAGAAGGGGGTATTCTGACAAGCCTGGCAACCTAAGTGTGTGCGTAAGACTGGGCATGCTCAAATGGGGCACATAGGTTTGGCCAAAAGCTGTTTTGATTACAACTCCAAGGCCCCATGTGGCAGATTAGACTCCAGCACACATTATCCCTCCTCCCCTCACCCAAGACTTGATTGGAAAGAGGAGGCAAGAGGGAAATAGAGATGAAATGAGATGAAGTTACACACAGGGGAAAAACCGGCAGCGGTGTTAGTTCCATTGAATATGTACTGCAAAATCCCTGTGCAAAACTCTTTGATGACTTACGTCATTTTAGAAATCTCATCCAAGGAAACCACAACATCAAATGATAAACAGTCAGGACAAAAAGAATCAGTTCAGGGCATGCAGAAAGTCATCTAGACAGCAGCACATCACGGGTCTGTAGCTTACCCACTGTCTGAGGTCAGCGACTCTCCCAAGGAGTGAGTGTCAGTTTGGCACCGGTTCTCGCCATCCCGTCTCGGCAGGCTCCTATCCCTGGACTCGTTGTTGTTGGGACAGCCCCCAGCATCGTATGCTTGGGGCTGCCTGGTTCCGCCACCATTCCCATAGGCCACTACGGGCCCTCTTTCATAGCCATTTACTGTCCTGGGGCCAGACCTGTTCTCTAGTATTTCATGGTGCTTGCTGTAGGATGGTGGTGAGGTTGAACGGGGTTGGTGGGATGAGGGAGCAGGGGCTGGGGTAGGGGTAGGGGTGGAGGACGTGGCATGCTTGGGCAGCTTATATCCATGAGAGATGAGGAGGTCCTCCACGCTGTACATGGTCGCATTTGTTAATGCTGGTGTGGTTTCGTTTTTCCTCTCTCTGCTTTTTTTTCTGAGAGAGAGGAAGGTAGGTCGGTTGTCAAGGCGTTTCTGCTTCTTCCCTACGTGCAGCGGCGGGATCACCGGCACAGCTGCGCAGCTGAGGCCATCACTGGGAAAAAAGAGAGAGAGAGGGGGACGGCATGAAGACACCAGAAGGAAGACAGAAAAAAAGAAGGTGACGATAAAACCATTATCCCCGCCACCCGTGTCCAGTTTTTGTTAGGGTTCCCGAGCTTTGTGAACATTTGAAGGCACAAAATGAAGAAAAAGAAAATGACCCCAAATTCTGAGTCGCCACGACGAAACCCAGCCCAGCCGCCTTCCCAACAGCCATTCCCTCCCACCTATCTTCTCCGGTCCCTCCTAGCAACAACCCTCTTTTCATTTCACTCAGACATCATCAGCACCGAACCGTCAATGCTCCAGAACTGATGGTGAACCGGGGCTACACGAACACCCTTAAAAACAAGCCGCAGTCGCATGTTCCTCAGCGGGAAGAGGAGTTTCAGGGGGCTGCTGGCGCTGCAGTGAAAATGCAAAATATCACTGTTTACAGTAGGCTCTCTGCAGACTTCCATACAGTCACTGTAAGGTAGCTGTTAGCAGCCCCTTCCGCTGCTTCATGTTTTGCATCAATGAAGCAACTAGGGGATTGTATTCCTCTCTCTCTCTCTGCCCGCCTCCGCATCTTTTCTCTCCCCTGTCATCTCAAAAGTATTTTCTGGTTCTAGAAGAAGAGGACATGCTTTTAGACATGTGCCCTAAATAAATTTCCTAGTTGGGAGTAGTCGTTTGTGTACTCCTAAGCTCTGTACAAAAATCATTAGAATTTCATATGATGTCAGATTTTCAGTCTATGATTATCCTGGCAAAGGAAATTCAAATCCATCAAGCACAAAAGTGTGCTGTTTTTAGAGAAAAGCTACAACTTAATCTATCTTATTAGTTCAATTGTTATAGAAAAAAATTAAGCAGGGAAATTAAAAAAACACAGGGAATTGTTATGACATGACACCAACTTATGTGCACTACTTAATGTGACTTACTCACTGCTACATGTTCATCAAGGTTCATTGGGATTCAGTGCTCTGTTGCTGGTATATATAAATTACTTAAATTAATCTGTCTTCATGCTGTAAATGTTAAATAAACTCCAGTATATCTCTCTGTTACTGTCCTCTCTCCTACCCTGTGCAGAGCTACGCACCACGCAGTAAGCCTTATAGACGGTGCAGTATGTCGATAGCCCACATTACCCCACGTTTACTCGGTATGAGCATCACAACTGTAAGGCCAAACTGAAAAACCCCTGGCTGTATGGGTAAATTACAAATGGGACAGCCTCAAAACAGTGTGTATCAAAAAGTCTAATCAATCTTCAAAGAGCTTTGAAACACGTACCATTAGAAAAAGCAGATTCGTGAGTTTCACGTGTTTGCAGGTAGGTAGCATACCAACCTGCAATGACTCCAGACATGTTTGCATGGAAAACTTTATATTCAGCTTTGTATTTTAAAATTTACCGCCAGCTTCTCTGCCGAGTGAGCGAGTGATTCTTTCTGATACACCCTGAATAAAAAGTCTCCATATACTTGTAACCGGGTAACCAGGTAATACGCAAACAGAAAAAATACTGGTATCAGCTGTAGGTCAAATTTTTATTTTAAATATCAACATCAGCCCAAAATTTCACAACAGAAGCATCCCTCCTAAGTATAACAAATAAGCAGACGCTAATGATGCACAACATTTTTGCTAAAAACCAGTAAGGAAGCAACCCAGTAAGGAACTGCAGTGCTACATCCACTTTAGGCTAGCTAGACGAGCTCCCCCATAGAAGTACCATTCTCTGCAACCTTCTAAACAGGCAGCAGTGCGGGGACCCCCAGGGGAAGGTTGGATTTAACGTTTTAAGAATTGCTTTCTGCCCAGCAATCACTGTATCAGTATGATGGGCTGATGAAGAACTGAAATGATGATACCCAGTGTGCATCTGCTCGTGATGTAATGCCCTTGATGAAGTCATGTTTGCTGCCTTGTCAACAGGACAGATGCTGCTGCGGCCCACTCATTCAATACTTTCTGCTGGAACAGACTGCCAACAACCTGGCTGTCCTTAATAAGAAATGGCATACAGGAACAGCGCCGTGTGACTCGTTGCCAGAATCAAACGCCGTTCAGACGGTTTTAAGAGCCAATCACTTTATGATTGTTAAACGGCAGAGCCAAATTGCTTGTTTTCGCTTCTGAAATAGACAGCAATGCAGCCTTGCCGAAATGTATTCAGCTGCAAACACATTAGCATTTGTTTTGCTCCATAGAATTTGTTCAGCCATGATCGTCACAAAGAGATTAAAAAAAAATCCTTCTATAAAAGGAGTCCTGACTCAGAGGACAGCGTCACCACCCCTTCTCCCTCCTTCTTGTACCTGAACTGTAGGAGAGCCTACTAGGTGATTAACAGGATCCAAGACCGTGAAATGCTGCTTTCTTTGTATGTCTGGCCCCCTAATACGATTATATTTTTCATTTAAAACCTTAAACCTGTTAGTTTTGGAGGATTGACTCTTGGCTCTTACCCAGTTATTACTTTTATTGACTTTAACTCTTTCCATTTGTGTTTTAGGGTAATCTTCTCAAGAAGGAGCTGGGTTTGGAGTTTTAGCTACTTGTGAGCAAGGTCAGTGAAAACGGGCTGGCAGTTTGCTTCATTTGCTTTCAAGCGAGCAATGTGGACCTAGAACTTTAATTCAACTTAAGCTTGGTACAGCTGTTGCAGAAAAATCGCATAAATGCCAGTAAAATGCACGCTAAGATGTTAATATTTATGACAGCTTGTCACTCATGTGATGGGCCTTTTCTTCTGTGCTTTAAATTAAGAATAACCACCATGCCTCCCCGCAGCCTTGCAAAGGCCCGTATCAGAATCCGCAATCTGATTGGTATCAGTACCCTTTCCTTCCTGCAGCTCAAGCCTATCCCTCCAACCAGGCAAAGGCTTAATTAATTAAAGCCTTAGGCCAAGGGCTAATATGATCATTCATTTTTTGCTATGATATCTGCATATCAACCAAGCTTAACTCAACATCCATATGCTCACTAATCTATCTTAATCCTCAATCTGAGGCTCTCGGTGTCAGCGCTAAATGAAGATTATCTGCATCCTCAGTAAAAGTGAGGATTTCCTACTGTAAAGTGAGCTGCATTCATTCAGTCCCTCTAACCGTCCCACCCCACCCCACCGTGTCACCAGCCCTGCTCCTTCCTTCCCTCCCATGATGGGCTCTGTTTAAATGCCACTAATTCTGTTACGCAATGGAATTACTGATTTTATGTCAAATAAAACCTTGGATTTGAGAACTGGTATGCAACAATGGGCAGCTTTCAACCCCCCAAAACACAACAACATTGTGTTTCACCACAATGCCTTCTTATGTGAAAAAGACATTGGTGTTGCAGCCTCTCGGATTTGGCAACTAGAAAAAAGGGCTGATCGGCTGTATTTTTAATGGCATGGCTCACTCACAGAGAGAAAATTAATGATATAGTTTATGGATAACATGTGCTGCTAAAGTAAGCTAAAAACAAGTGGAAACATATAGGGACTGGCATTCTCATACCACCCCTCATACTATAAACTACTACTGTAGCATCTTTTGTGAATGATAGAAGAGGTCAATTAACATACAGTTGGTGTCAGAAGTTCACATGCACTGAACATTTATTTGAAACGTTATTTTTCCAGGGTGGAATTATTGTGTAGTATACATCTTTAATGACTTTTATAAATAAGAATTGTGTGTGTGAACAAATTTGAATTTATTTTTGATTATCTCTCATTCGCAGGGTCAAAATTATAAATACAGGCTCAAACATACACAAACGCTGACTCACACAAAAAGCAGTGGTGCTGAAGGTTCTACAATGTCAAGTCCAAGGCTTGTTCACGTCTCATTGGTGATTATGATCAACTACAACTGGTAGTTTCTCTTTTTGCCAGCACTAAATGGATTGACCAGTGAGGCTGGATTGGATTGACTCAGTCAACAATGGGAAAGTCCATCGAAGGTTTGTTGGAGCCATTATTAAACAACTACTGATTCAGAGACCATCGGTTCAAACAATTGTACATAAGTACCAGTTATTTGGATGTCTCACCACTTTTCCAGGCGCTATACTGTCAACATCAGATGAGAGGAATGGTTGGGATGTTCAGAAACAATGCAGAAAAGCACTACAGCTCAAGCTTGCCTTTAAGTAGAAAACAGCAGCCACAGTAAAATAAGTTTTACATGAGAGCGTGCTGACTAAGAAAGAAACCGCTGCTCGAAAACCAAACCTTTCATGCTCAACTCAATTTTGCAGCTGCCACAAATGGTCAAGCCAAATGCCTTATAGAGAAAACTTTTATGGTCAAACGAGACGAAGATTGAGCTATTTGGCCACAAAGACGAGAGGTATGTTTGGAAGTATATCGGTGAGGCTTTCAAAAGTGAGATCAATGAACCAACTGTCAAGCTTGGTGGGGGAAGAATCATGCTCTGGGGCTGTTTTGCTGCCAGTTGTAGTGGTACATTGCACAGATTGGATGGAATAATGAAGAAAGACTAATTCCAAATACTTCACTTCAAATCAACAACTAGACAATTGAAACGTATTCACAACTAAGTCTTCCAATAAGACAATGATCCCCAAAACACACGAAAACTGGTTTTGGAAAGGATAAAGGAGGCTAACATTAAGCTTCTGGAAGAGCCTTCCCAAAGTCCGACTTCAACCTTATTAAAAATTTGTGGACTTCACTTAGGTTCATGCCAAGAAAGCAAAGTAATTTAAATGAACTATACCAATTCTGCCCAGAAAAGGGGCAAATATCCAGGCAAAATAATCCCAGAAGCATGCTGATGGTCGCCAAAAGTGCCTGGTCAAGGTGCAAATTCTAACTTGTTCATCTATTTCTTGATTTTTAAAGTCATTAAAGATGCACGATAAACAATCATTCCACCCAGTTCAAAGAAATCATTAAAAGACCAAATTATACTCATCACTGTAAAGAATTTCTATGATGAGAGGGTGTAAACTTCTGACCACAACTGTACACTGTTATTGAAAACAGGTAGGAGCATTATTCTTTTAGTTGAGTGTGTGGTGGCTACATTGGGGCGGACTGCAGGGGCATGACGGCTTGCAGGTTGACAGTTTGGTGTCAGCTCCTTATTCATGGCCTAGCTAAGATGGGGCGGGGAGGGAAGAAGAGAGGGCACACAATGCAGGACGGAGACCTAAATCAGGCCTTGAGGTGCACAGAACTGCAGCGTTAGAGGGTGTGACTAAGCACCCCGGGATGCACAGATTACAAACCTAGCACGGTAAAAATTAGCAGAATAATTCAATCTAAAAAAAATAAACTTTACAGACAGTTTGCAGTTGAAGTCTGAAGTAGAAAAACAGAAGACTTTTCACATTGTGCTCAAAACCCACTGAGTAACAGTGATTAAAGTTAACACAGATGTGTTAAAATAGCACATTCCTGTTTAAAATGAAGCACTACAGACAAAAACAAATCTGGATTTAACAGGCTCCAGCATAAAGGCACCACAACAAAAGAAATCTCAAACACCAGGGCCTGGAACCAAAAAAGACGATAAGCCCGCTTCCTAAAATATTCCACAAGAGCCGCACCTCTCCAGCACATTGTTCCCAGTCTCCTTGGAACTATAACAACTGACCCGTGTGGGTGTGTTTTTGGCAAGTGTTTGGGCTGCATCTGTTAGGAGTGTGCATGCACAGGGGCTTCTCAGAGATGACGGCCGAACACATTCGGCAAACAGCAACGCCGTGCAGATTGTTTATCTATGTGACATCACCATGTCCAGCGGAGGGGCCGTCTCTCTTCCTGAGGAAGTGCGTTGAGTGTGAGTGTGTGTGTGAGGGGGGGTGGACGGACGGAGCAGAGCCAGCAGTGTCGCAAGTGTTTCCAATCAGGCGCTCGGCAGGCTCCTGTTTGTCCCAGGGAAAGAAGTTTGGAGGCGTTTTATTTTTTGGGCTGAGGCCGGAGGAATAAACAGCCCAAACGAGCCTGAGGCCATATTTTACCCACAGTGACCCGCAATGTTCCCCACATCAGGTAGGAGTGTAACTCAGCAACATGAAGTGTGGGCATATTATCCGGGGAGCTACGTGCCCTCTGGGCACTTGCTATCCTTTGGGAAAATCCCACTGGGCTCAGCAGCCACTAGAGTTTAGGGCAATTATTATCTTCTGCAAAAAAAAAAGAAAAATTACAGCTAAAAATGAACAAGTAAAGAAATGCTTGAAAGCAAGAAGATTATTACAAAACAAGAGCTCTTCACGACATTGCAACCCATGTGCTCTTTCCACAATGTACACCCTCCTAACAGAGAGGGTAGCAACAGGCTGGGTGCTAGAGGTGGGCGGAGCCATCCAATTATCGATAGTATCAATATCAGCGCTGGTATGGGTATCGGATTAACACGAGCATGATACTTTGTTTCTATTCGCTAACTTCAGTACTCGCCCACTTAAATTCTTCTAAATTAATTATTTTTATGGAAAACAAAAATAGAACTCAAACTATGAAAAATGTCTGAATCCCAGTGTGTTGTCATGTCTATTTTGTTTATAGCTTATAGCAGATTTAAAGAACAGAGGTTGGTCCAGTGTGCTTTAGAGACAGGCACATTTACATTCCGGGTCTCCAAAAGAACACTATTTCGGAAAATACATTTATTGGTCATTAAAACGTGTTTAGAATTTCCAAACTGATGATGATTCATGTCATAGGTCATGACACACTGTTCTCCCCTACTTAAGATGCCTTTAGAAGTTAAAAGTATCAGTATCGGCATCATGCAATACCGGCCCTGTATTTAGTTGGTATTGGATTGCAGTCTCGCACAGCACTACTGGGTGTGTTTACCCCAAGTCAATTATCTCACAAAGGAAAGGTTTTGCCAAAAAAAGCACAAAAAAAACCCCCAACCACTAGCATTATTTTGTTTAGCATATCCCATGGCAACAGTTGTTTTTGCTTTTGTGAATGGCAGCTCGCAGACAATAGCATGTGGACCGCTAAGATATTCCTGCTGCATTGCCGCGCTCCAAAACTTATTACAGTCAAACTCCGCTGGCAGAAAAATCAAAGGCAGGATGGGATGGAGAAGGGGAGTAGGAGGTTGGGAGAAAGGAGGGAGGACCAGGGGGAGGGTGGTGTTTTTGCTCCACCATATTCCAACGCATCGGTGGTATGGTTCTGATTCATTTCAGACGGTCAAGAAGTAGTCCAGCCAAACATTTGTTCAACCCAAAGACAACGTTCAACAACACTGGCTCAGGCACAAGAACAGCACAGCTGATGGCTCATTAATGTACGAGGCAAGTCGAAAGGCGCTGGTGATGTGACGGTTATTATGTCAGCGGACTCATTTTCCATTGTGCAGTGAGGCTTAGCGCAGTTCAGCTCAAATGCAGTGATTTGACATCACGAGATTCTCCTCGTCTGAACGCATCCAACAGTGGTATGCAAAGGGAGATCCATGCCAGAGTCAGGAAATGCTCATAATTTCATATGTGAGGAAAGAAGAGGAAAAAATAAGGATTTTATGCACGTTAATCCAGAAGGCTACACAGCAGGCTTCACCTGCACTGAGCTATTCCCAACTCATACTCATTCTAAGCCTTGCCAAACTGGCTTCATGGTAATTAGTGTCTGTCAATGTCCGGAGCTTGCTAGAGATGACAGTGGTTTGGTTTATCAGCCAGCAACACAGTGATCAAAGGGTTAGCATGCTCTGGCTTTCTGCTAATCAGATGTGGACTGTGCATGGCTCCTGCTCAGCATCACAGAGGGAGAGGTAGCGAGCAGTCCTGCATAAACAGAATCATCAGGAAAGTTTAAGCACATTGCGTGCGTGTCACATTTTAAGACAGCTGATAGAATTGTGTTGACAGGTGACTGTGATGCACATCACAGGTGGGATGAAAAAGGCTCTCCCACACAAACGGAAACAGGAGTGCTGTCACTGGTAAATGTGGAAAACTGCTATGTAAACACATGAAAATGAACAGTCAGGGTTATCTCAAGGGCTTCATTGGCATAAAACTGACACAGAGAAATCAGAAAGCAGACACAATCTCAGGCCATCTGCCAAACATATGGGCATTCACCGGCTAGCAGCCAGAACTTAGCAATACTTCTCTCTCTCTCTCTCTCTCTCTCTCTATATATATATATATATATATATATATATATATATATATATATATATATATATATATATATATATATATATATATAGAGAGAGAGAGAGAGAGAGAGAGAGAGAGAGAGTGCGCTTTCCAGATCATTTCATGCCTCTGATTCTCGCTCTGAGAGGCGTGCTGGCAGATGTCAGTATAGCTTTCACATGTTTCATGCAGGCTTCATCCACCAGCCTCCTTCCCCTCCCGCCTGCGTCACCTCTGCTCTGACATCACATGTGACATCAGGCGAGACCTCAGAGGGGATCCCTGTAGCCGGGCAAACATTAGATGGCTTTCAAAGGCTTCAGCTGCAGCCACCCAATAGCAGAAAAAAAAAGAAACAATAATTTTCTTGGCCTATAAAAGACGCTGGAGACCGACTGAGAGAGAGAGGGCAGAACTTGCTACTGTTAACGACACCACAAACAATCACACACACACTTACAGACGCACACATACATACAGACAAGATTACTGAAAGAGAAGTTTGGATCAGTCCTGAGAGTTGAACTGCTACGACTCACTTCATAGCTGTGGAGGGCCCCTTCCAGTTTTGCTGACCAAACCTTTCCTCTCACTGCTGGAGGGAATTAATGAGCTGCTTCCCTTCTTAATGCACTCCCTATCCCCCCCCCCCCCTCCACTCCACACACACATACACACACCCTCCTCAGGGCATCTATCACAGCCTCGCGTTCCCACACCATCTCAAATCTCAAGGATGTGCAAAAGACCTACCACATAACACTCATGCACCCACGCACGCAGCCTTTTCTTCTTTTTTTTTTTGCAGTGTTTTGGCTTCTTATCTACAAATCCTGACACACTCTGAGGTCCAGGAAATGTCTTTTGCTGACATTTACTAACAGCTTTCGATGGAAACTCACTGACCTAAGAAAGACCTTGGCAAAAAAGAACAGATCACCCCTGCATAATGTTAATTAGCAGTTTGACAGCTGAAGTCAGGTCAGCTTAAATATGAGCGATCGGTGCGATAAATGCACCGTAATAACTAAACTGTAACAAAATCCTGAACTTGGACTGGTCAGGTAAAACAGTCTTGGCAATCTGGCCCCTAGAGGTCTCTAAGTGACAGGAGGAATTTATGTGAAAGCCATTCTAAAATTAAAGCGGCAGAGCCATCGCAAACACTGTGACATAATTTAAGATGTATGGTTAAGAGGCAAAACACAGGCCAGTGTTTTATACTTATCTAGCCTTGTGGGCTATTTAATGGATTTACTCAATGAAAAACATTTAAGATCAACATCAAACAGTGGACCCCAAATCGTGTTATTTCCCAGTCAAAGTGACAGCAGGGTGGCTGTTTTGACAGCGCATTTCTGCGGAGGTTATAAGGCAGTGCGTGCAGGAAGCCTGCACGGTGGGAAGGAGAAGAGAGGTCAAGCAGCAGCGGCAGCCACCATCATGCAAACACGCTGCAGGTGTGACAAAGTGACAACAAGCAAACATCAAAGCCGCCTAAACTTGACAGACCATTTGTCAGAGGCTCATTGCGCCTGGCTTCCGTCGCAATTTGGCGCTCATCGTACGTACGACGGGCACCGAGAGCTACACGCGTTACCGGACCCGAGTGCTGTCACCGTGCTGTTCTCAGAAAATGATTGACGGGCTCGGCAGGATGCTGCTAGCCCCTCTGGTTCTGGTGCAGATTACTGTGTGCCGTAGCATTACTAGCCTAGCCCAGAAACGCGCAGTTTTACAGAGAAGAAAATTCAGCTTGTTTGGGGTTTAGTCATGTGAGCAACACACGAGTAGACGTTATAACATGACTTGAGACCTTACATGGATGAGTGGAACTCCTTGGCTGATTTCGGCGATCCACTATGCTGTCATCTTTTAATGGTAGCTCCGTTTTGTAAGTCGGGCTAATCACTAGGAAGGGGATACCAGCAGGGCGAAATTAGAGAAAAAGCAATTCTACAAGTTACAATTGCATATAGGTGACAGTTGTTTGGAGTAACGCGGGATGCCTCCCGAGCACCAGCCATGGCCTGCAGCGTTTTCGCTCAAGTCTTTAATTAGTGCTCCGGGCGATGGAAATGTCCGCGCGCGTGCTAGGACATTAAAAACTGCGTAATTTGGACGGAGTTTGGCCTCTGTTCCCCCAGCACGCGCGCAGAACGGCACATAGCGCGGCTAACGCTAGCCGGACTAGCTCCGTGAGCAGTCTTTAACCTTCAGCTGATAGGAGCGCGTCCGCAAACTGTGGCAGCCGCCACCGCAGACGCTCCAAGTTAAAAAAATAAATAAATAAATAAGGAGCTCCATCCTCCCACTCCTTCACCTTCTAATGCCATATCCTCGAGGTGGCCCGGCCGTTTGTCCCGAACCTCCTATTCCACCAGAGGAGGCAGACAGAGCGCCGAGGCAGCTGGATCAAGTTGAGGGAGCGCTGGAAATGTTGAGGGCAGAGCAGATGCGACTCTCAGCCGCTGTCTACTGCCTCACAGCAGCAGCAGCAGCAGCAGCAGCTCGCCTCCACAGCTGCCGCATGTGTTGTCAAAAAAATAGAAATCACAAAAAAATAAAAAGAAATAAAGAAAAAGCCACAACCAACAACGACCCCTGAGTCCAAAAGAATGCCTGGATGAAAGGCGCCCTGTGTCGCTCCACTTTTACCTGTGAAATGCGTCGTTGCGTTGCCGCCTAGTCCCCGGCGCTCACCCGTGCCGCTGCTCTGGACGGACTGAGCTGGGATCTGCTGAGGGAACAGCCCCTCTTCTCCACCAGCGCCGAGGAAACATCCCTCTTCTCTAGCAGGGAGGCAGCTGGAGACTGCTGAGCAGTAAGGTCACTTCACACTTAGGGTTTCAGGAGAAAAATAAAAGTGAATTCTCTTTTAAAGCTAAACCTATCCATGCACATTAAACGTCACTGTGTCAGCTTCTGAAGGCGACTTGCAAACAGAAATATATGTGAGTTGACGAGCAACTCCATAAACTACAGGGGCGTTTCCAGGACTTATTTGATGAGGGGGAGGGGGGCATAGGGGGAACCAAGAAGAAGCGGGGAGGTTACAGGAAGCAGCTTTTATGGCATTATTTTTGTGCCACTATTCTGAGCGCACGTAAAAATAAAAATAAAATGAGCGCATGTAAAAAAAAATTGCAGGTGCAAGTGTTGCATTTTGAGGAGAAATTTATTTTGAGCGAAGAAAAGCTAAATTTGAGTGAACAAAATTCATTGCTGCCTGCAAAAAATGTATTTCAGTGTTTGCTATTATCCATACACACACACACAATAGCAGCCCCTCTCGCTCAGTTTTTGCATTTGCGCTTGCTCGCAATGTGTTGCTCACGCTCTCAACATTTCTGCCCGTGCGCTCAACTCTTTCTGTACACCGTTATATTTGTGCCACAAAATCAGCCAATCACAGACTTGGATGCAAAAAAATCGGATTGGCTGTTTTGGTCTCCAGTCAGCTCGAAATGATGAAATGCAATATCCCAGAATCCATTTTGTCCGAAACTCAAACGAGGCAGTGGCGGAGGAACACAGAGTGGCAGAGTTTGAAATATTACTCTTTCTGGGTCACAAAATAAACTTTTAAGATATTTTCATGCGAGAATGGTGCTGTGTAAACTTCTAATATCTGCTCGATTTATAAATACATCACATATTTGCATAAGTGCTCTAACGTTTTCGGAGCGCGCACGGACAGAAATGTTGAGAGCGCAAGCAACACATTGCGAGCGAGCGCAAATACAAAAACTGAGCGACAGGGGCTGCTATTGTGTGTGTGTATGGATAATAGCAAACACTGAAATGCATTTTTTGCAGGCAGCAATGAATTTTGTTCACTCAAATTTAGCTTTTCTTCGCTCAAAATAAATTTCGCCTCAAAATGCAACACTTGCACCTGCAATTTCTTTTTATGTGCGCTCAATTTTTTTTAACGTGCTCTCAGAATAGTGGCACAAAGATAGCGCCATAGCTTTTGATCGGAAATAAATAGTGTAGAAACTTGGCTCTCTGTTACCCTCATACAAATGGTATTACATAAAAAGCAGCTGTGCATGAAAGCCTGGCAATTAAGTACTGAATAATTAAAACCATATAGTCATACTACTAATACTTTTGATTTTTTTTAAGTTTAATTCAATTTTATATAGCACCAAATGACAACAACATTCACATCAAGGCTCTTTATATTGTAAACTAAAGACCCTACAATACTTAAGAGAAAACTCCAACGATGACCCCTTGTGAGTGAGCACTTGGTGACAGTGGGAAGGAAAAACTCCCTTTTAACAGGAAGAAACCTACAGCAGAACCAGGCTCAGGAAGGGGCAGCAATCATTTGGGGGCGAGGGGAGAGAGCCAGAGATTATTAATAACTAATGGTTAAACACAGAGAGTGAAAAATGGTCAGTGAAGAAAGAAATCAAATTAATAATATGCAAGTTTTAATATCAAAGTATACCTATAGTAGCAAAGGTAAATGTGTTCATAATGCATCACATACAATATAATAATATTTGGATCATAAAAATGATTAATTAATATAATCCAACATTAATACATGAAATAGTCACAGCATTTAATTTATCAATTTGTGTTACTTGACTCAAATATTTACATTTTTCTCGTTCTCAGACACAAATTTCCATCCCTTTGCCCAGAACATGATTTTTCATCACAAACATCTCACTCGTGCTTATTAAAATCAAAGTGCTATCACGGGACAGATTTTTACACTGTTATTACTGTTATCCGTTGTCATTAAAACTACTCAGGTTTATACTATAATAACTACTGGTCGATTTACTCTGTTTACTTGGTTGGTTGGATGATGCTTTCCTTCAATCAAAATATGCTTACCATTGTCAGACTTTAGCTTTAGAGTCACGCTGACAGACATGAAGAAACAAGAGCATGGATGTCCATAGACAGGAAAAAATCCACTGAGTTTTGTTTTTATTTCACGTTTTGCCATAAGAGTGGGCCGATGTATTACTTTAATGTTGCAGCAAAAGATTTATTCTAATTATTTGTAATTATAATAAGACAGTATAATAGATTTCTATTTTGAATTCTGCAAAATAGTGATGCTAACAAAAGTGAAGCTTTATAAATAAATATTGTAGTATGATGTTTGCATCCAAAATATTTTGGACTACAAGGAGAAAGTAGCATAACATGAAGTACTGAAATACAGTAAAATTACACTTCATTTCAAGTACTGAGTAAATATACTGTGCAGGCAACAGATTTCAGTGGGGGACGGTCACCACTGAACAAATCACTGCTGTAGGTTCTGTAACATTTAGCGTACACAGGCTAGATGCCCAAACTTGCCTTGCTTCTATTAACATATGCAGAAATGTAATAAGTTGATTAATTACTGTGAAAACAGTAAACTATTATAATAACTGATTATTGTTTATGTAATTTTCAAGCCAGAAGCCCAACAGCTCTTTGGTCCTAGGCTGCTGTTTTTGAGAAGCGGCCATTCTTTTCCATTTTTTTAACTGTTTCAACAATGACTGAAAAATGATCATTAGCAGCAGCCCTTAGTTCTTGTGCCAAAGTAAACATATATCTACATAATTTGCTTCAGCAGGCCCATTTTCAACAAATTACTGTAGCTTACATATACCATAGTTAGTATAAAAAGTTATTTACAGCAGTTAATCAAACTTTTTTGTTCCCCCATCAAGTTTGCCAGCACCTCCTTTACACCCACCCGGCTCCAAGCCTTCAGAGCTGCAACTCCTTTTCCAGGCCTTAAAAAGAACAGAGGACCCTAAAGCCTCCATAATATTGACACAGATGTTGCGTATAACTGAATTCCCCTGAAAGTAAGGGAGGCTGGTAGACTCAGTGTCTTATCATTGACTTATTTTTAATTATTGCCTCGACTGTCCATTTACTTGATCACAGCTGTTAATATGTTCCCAACAAAAGCAGTCATGTTTACATAAAGTCAGCTTAACGTTGAATTACCTCCTTGATGATTATCTCTTCCCCTCCATTGTTCATAGTTGTTGACTCTACACGCCCTGGCTATAAGTGTATGAAGAAAAAAAACATGCCCAATTTTTTAACAGAGTCAAAAAGATCGAGATATTTAAGTTCCCTTCTGCACATTTGTTCTAGTGAATGAAGCAGTTAAGACAGCGGACATGATGACTCTGGCCTGCCTGACATGTTAAGAAAGTGAGTTGAACCTGAAAAAAACAAAAGGAACTAAATTTGTATGAGACGTTCTAGCTGCTGTTCTAGTTTGGATAAGATACAATGTTTCATTTGGCCTGTGTTGCTTTGGCATCTGCACATGCTCAGTGAAGGTCAACACCAGTGGTTCTTCCATGTGTTCAGGGAGTGCACGCCACACGTGAGCCGCACTGCACCCAACACACTGGCCTGCGTCTGTTTTCCATTGTGCTGTGCATATGCAGCTCATATGCAGCGCACTGAAATGTGGTGCAGAGACACTGATGTCATTGCTCCGTTTGCCAGTTGTGGTTTTGAGGTTGAGCGTTTCTGAGCTCGGTGAGCAGCACTGCCCACTGTGGGCTGCTGCATTTGCCGCTCCCTGATTCCCCAGAACTCTGGTGTAACATCTTGACTCTCTAGGTGTGGGGAGGGGTTTTATATGAATACCTCCCTGTTCCTCTAATCATCCAGCAGCATCAACCAGGGAGAAAACGCTAACATGAATTCACGAATCTTAAGATTGATACTGTGTAGAGGACAATAAGCACATCTCTTACAGATTAGATTGCTTGTATCTGTGGCTGAAACATTGTGTATGACTGAAAACTAAACTCAAATATCATGGACCACTTGTTAAACTTAAAGGTCTTGAACACCCTTCTCTATCTCCTCCTCTGAGATTGTCCTTCCTGAGAAATTGCTGCAGGTTTCTTGTGTAAACTCTTATTATGAGCACTAGTTATAATTAGAAAGTTTTATGATAAGTGTGTAAAACCCGTGCTGCTGTTATCTCCTTTAGATGGGGCAGAACTTGGAATTCAGAAAACCCAGAGTTTTCTTCTTCTCAGATGGTAGAAACAGAGGAACTCTCCTTTAATTATTTTACTACTTGAAAAAAATCCTTATTCACAAGGGATCACCATACATTTGATTTGGCAGATTTTTACACCATTACACAGGATGCATTTCCCAACATGACCTATGGATCTTTTAGTTATTACAAAAATGTTTAAATGGAGCCCCTAGATTTTTCACTACATGATTATTGTAGCCAAACAAATAAATGATAATGATAAATAATAACATGATTAAAAAATGGTAAAAGCACCAAACTACAGTGGCTCAATCGGAACAAACTGTAGATACAACACCTCGGGGTCAAGACATACAGCAAAATAATGCAAGTTTAGGAAAAGTTTTGTTTATATACTTTGGTATATTAACTGATTCAGTTATTTACAGCAACAGTCACCTCAAGGCGTTTTATAATGACCCCCTATGAGCAAGCACTTAGTCATGGTGGGAAAGAAAAACTCCCTTTTAACAGGAAGAAAACTCCAGCAGACCCAGGCTCAGGGAGGGACAGCCATCAACCGTGAACAGTTAGGCGAGGAGACAGGACAAAAGACATGCTGTGGAAGAGAACAAGACATAACTGATAATTAAATGGTCATCCAAACCAGAGTGGTATATATGTCATTGCTGACAAGATTTATCACTTGCATATGTCTTCATTAAATATTGACGACATCTAATAGACCGTTAGTGTAGTTAAGCATATAGACTGGAAAAATGGGGAAAAAACAAGCCTAGCTTAGTCTACAGATCCAAAGCCAATTACTGCACTTGGCCAGGAACTAGTTTAGCACACAACTCTCCATTAAACCACAACTTTTTATTCATTTTATTGTATAAATCAAACATGTTGATAAGAAAAATTGAGATGCTCTTGTTATTCTTGGCAAGATAACAAGAGCATCCCAAAAACATCTGTGTTACCGGTATCCCTCTGCCCCCAGTGTTTGTGCTAAGCTAACCTTCTTCTGGCCTAGCTAGGACTAGGTATCGTCCTTCCCAAAATAAGACTGAGAGCTAGGCTAGCTGTTTCGCCTGTTGTGATTCTTTGAACTAAATCCAAGTTTCCGGTCTGGCTTGAACTTGGTGAACTTCCTCCCATCTTCCCATAGTAACAAAGCTCGTGAGGCTCCTAGAACTTGGTTTCATTTCATCCAATCTTACCTTTTGTTCTGAATCATTTGGTCTCTGTTAAAAAGGTTCTAAAAGTTCATGCAAATATTTCAATATTCAGTAAAAGTAATATGGGAAGTTGAAAAATCTACTTCAGGTTTTGGGCCCAGAAATGAGGAATAAAATTTACAACCTGGAAATAGGCTTGAGACAGCTTTAATAAAGAATAAATAAATTCTACTATGTGAACTCTAACTTGTATTTGCTAAACTTGTCAACTTACAGGAAAAGAGAAAGAAAAATATGAGCTGGATCTAAAAAACGTTTGTGTCTTGACTTGTAAATATACCTCTGACTGATTGTCATTATGTCCAATCAGTGGGTAAAGGGTTTTGTATAGGTTACCCCCGAGGTAAAGCTCACATCAAAGGTGCCTGGGGAAAGAGGTTCGCTACAGTAGCTTTAAATAGATCAGCAGGTAATAGGCTTTGGAAGGCTGTAATTGCAGCAATCCCAATGTAGCGAGTGCAACCACCTTTTAAAGCTTGGCATGGGCCAGACAGATTACCATCAGGGGGCTGTGGTGCCACCTGGCAAACACCGCTCTCTGTGATCAGTCTAATTTATGGCCACTGGTCATGCTGAAGCTGGCTCTTAGTCTCTTGTCTCAGCATTTGTTCTGAGTTCTGACAAATAGCTGATGATGATTTAGGCTTTCCTCCTGACAACAAAAAAGAAAAGTGGGGCATGTGAAACCTCTTCCAGACAGGTTTTATTTAACATCGCCCTGATGGCTCGCTCTCAAAGAGAATGCCAAAGAATGATTTTCTGCTGCTTCGAGTCCATCTAGCTGATTTCTTTTTTCTTTTTTAAAAAGCTTGATGTATTTTTTTTTTCATACACAAAGAATGTGCTAAACTTGGCTCGGCTATAATAACTGCACATTTGTGGGCCTCCTGGACCAAAATTGTCCATTTCCCATCAGAATCCATCTGCAGACCTGTAATTAGGATTATTTTAAGAACGCCAGAGTATCCAGTGGTCATTGCATCGACTGAATCTATCTGGCAGAACCACAGGAGCTGCCCTGAACCCAAACAATTGCACCACAGTGTAACATAAACACAAAACTGAGTGTGTGTTACATTCCTCTCTCCATCATCATCGCTTCCAATGAAACTGTGAATCAACAGCAGGGGAATACTTTCAACATTTGGAGTATTGTTGTGCAGTGATTATGAACATGTGTTCCATGTTTACTTCTCACTAACACTGTTGTCTTTTTGTCTGCAGCAGTATGTCTCAGAAACTCATTTAAAAACAAAACGTCTTAGTCACCCATCACATGATCAGATGTGATTACAATTTGAATAGACAGTGACAACGAGCGAGCTCGGTACATCACATCCCAGCACTGGTTATCTAATCTACTCAGTTCGTTCCTCCGGAAGGCTTTATTTTTCAAGGCCGCAAGCCCAAAGTGGGCGCTCGGCGACTAGCTGAAGTGGCAGAGAAATTTGAGAAAAAGCACCGATAATCCAAGCAAAAACAAAAACATGCACAGAATCCTCTCAAATATGATCTCAAGGCTTTTACCCGCGTAATACAGCCGTGATCAAACTGCCCCTCCACCAACAAAGTAAATCCCAAAACAGCTGGGATTTGACAGAATAAAGTGCCCTCTGTAACTAAAGACAGATGTGGAAAGGGCCTGACTGTAAGAGGTCTGAACCCCCTTCGGCGGTATCACACCACCCAGAGGCTTCTGCTCAGGAGATCTGAGGAACCGGCTGGGCATTTTTTTGCGTGTTTTTGGTCCGGCTGTGGATTTTGATTATTGTTGTAAGGTAAAAGATCTGTGGGGAAGAGGGCACGCGGGCCACTCTCAACACATGAGGATCATGTAAAGCTGCCTCACCTCTGAACCAGTGGAGTGAACAGCTGCTATGTGTTGATGTAGAGATTTCCTTTGATCCACCTTGATCCGGATTCACGCAAACAGCCGTTTTTATATCATATAGGAGAGTTTCTTTTGGAAAGTGCATGATGTTCAGCTACCAGGTTTTATCTACATGTGTAAATGGAGCATTCTCCCACCAGGACCACATTAACCCATAGACATGCCATGGATTCAAAAATAAGCCCTGGGCCCCTGCTTAATTTGCACAAGCTAAATGTGATATATGGACAATATTAACGCATTTGAACAAAAAAGGAGGCCTGTACAGCTGCTTCCTGCTAACTCTGAAAAAAAGCAGAGCATCGCATTTTATACATATAGGAAATTACCATAGGCTGCTAAAAAAAAATAATGGCAGAATCAACTGGAACAAATTGTTGTAGGGCTAATCTTTAGCATATGGCGCAATATTGAAAATAAATAAATATGACACTTCTGAAGAACCTTAAGCATACCTTTGACATTTTTATATATTTGTGTCACTTCTTAGCCAGACCGACAAAAGGTCATATCTTAGATGCAAAACGGTTCAAAGACAATCTCCGAATTCCCAACCTCATCTCACAATACTCCAAAGAGCTTTGTGCGATGCCAGGAATGGATGCATGACCTTCTTAGTCTTCTAATCATCAAATGTCCTGGCAAATGCTGAGAGGGACTGAGGTCAGGCAAAGTCCATGACAGCAATACTTAAGATGCCAGCATATCCTCTGCATTGGTCGTTTCATCACATGGTCAATTTTATTTATGCTCACCATTCAGGCACTATATTTCTGAACAATAGGCGTCACTGCTCAGACAATACTGCTACATCAGCACTGATATAGGAAGAGAAGAAGCCAAAATCAGAAGCAAATATATCACCGAGTGCTTTTCCTACACAGTCTGATGTGTTCAGACTGTTGCTTCCTCTGTATATGTTGATCTCAGCTTCCCTACTGATGTTTTGTTTAAGTGGCAATAACTGACACGATCGACCTAGTTGTGGTGGTGCCGGCACAACCTGCCAGGTTACAACAACTGAGAGGTGCACAACCAGTCGAAGCGGTACGAAATAGTAGCGCCCACCAGAGAATGTGACGTCAAATTCGTTTCCCAAGCGGTGAGCATAGAGGCACCCTTACTCCTCTTTGGTCTTCGAGTAGTTCTCTGAATGTTTGAGATGTGAAGCGCTCATTTTCCTGTACTGTAATCACAGTCTGCATCAGTGCAGCCTTTACAGTGTTTCACTGGATATTTTAGAAACGCAGCCAAGGACTGCAAAATCGTGAGCCATCTGACTGCAGACCTCCTTCAAGCCTTTCCTTTTTAATTGCTGAGATTTCATTTAATCTGGTTTAAGATACTTGTTTAACAGTGGTGGAACAGTTGTTGGGAGGTAATGAAACATCCTTTTTCAACCTGAATTCATTGGTAAATAAAACGAACCCCCTCCTCATCCAGCTGTTGCCTGTTTGAGATCTCCTTGAGGATTCTGCACAGTAACTGGATCCTACTCAGGGAAAAATTAGCAATCAAGACTTTCTGGGATACACAGTGATCAGCACTTTAGTGTCTTTCCTCCAAGGCACAACATGACTGACACATCAGATCGGAGAACCGATAAAGCACAGGCACTTGTCTGCTGATCCCTATGGCACATCTCGTTATTTAAATGCAAAAGTATGTTTATCTAAATTAGATAATATTTAGATGCTTTGTGAAGGCAGGACACGAGGTACCCATGGGCAAAATATTTGACCTCTGTCTGGTATATGAGTAATGCAGAGAAGTGCTTTCATGCAGCCATAGTGGCTAATTTGATATGTCCACACCGCGTGGGTCAGAAGTGACATTTAGTGCACTTCACAGAGACAGACTGATGCCTGCCATCTTCTGTGCCGCTACAGATGGAAAATCGGGCGGGTGGTAGCGGAGTCATGGTGATCTACTTCACGTTAATTGTCTGCAGCCTGGATATGGAATCCCACTAAACAAAAACAGCCCTTAAATCATTACATTTGGTTCATTTCACAACACAGAATTTGAAGTCACATAGATCATTCTTTTGGGAAAGGCATGCCAGACTTGGTAGACAACTCAATGAATCACTCTGCATGTGTGTTTTGCCATCCCAGAGTCTTGTTTGTGCTCCTCCCTGTTCCTCCAAGTATCGCCGGGATGTTAAGTGGCAAAACACACAGTCCCAGTAACACACGCACATGGTCGGAGTAATATAGGCTGTCTCGTGGGATCTGACTGGAGTGCAGCAGACGCACAGACAGGCCCAGCCAGCCAGACATGGAAAAGTGAGAGAAGGATGATGGTGGAGCGCCAGAGGGAAAATACAGGCTTATCGTGTAGACAGCCCAGTGTTTCCAATCTGCAGGAAGTTTTATAAGTTGGCAGTAATGTGTAATTGCACCGCAGCTAGCCTAATTACGTGTCTTGACAATGCAGAGAAAGTGCATTATTTGAGGGTGAAGTGGTGGATATTAGGGAGGAGACAGGCTGAGAGGTGTACGGTTCTTAAATAGTTCCCTCACGCAAAATGTACAGTTCACTCTTGTTTTTTTTTTAGATTTTTGTAAAGGAATGATTTTTAAGAGCCGAGATAAGTTTTTTGGGGTAGAAAATGTGCGCAATAACACCTTTTCAACCGTTTCTTGTCTAATTCATATCGCAGAATTTGTTGGTAGTTTCAGTGCATTTTATTCAGCTTATTTTTCCAGCATTTTTGAACCATCATAGCTTCCCAAATAAAAGACCCACCAACAAGAAAATTTCAGGTCTGAAAAACAATTTTAACTGAACTCAGATCAGTTTTACACCCACTCCAAATGGCACAATATAAAGCCAATCTAAAATACTTTTAGATGGGGGTTTTTTCTATAACCGACATCGACAACTTGGGAAATGTCATTGTTTAGCAAAGAGCAAAACTGAAACAGTTTAATGTCTGTGACATTGAGGAACAGATACAAGCACTGCTACCCTGTATGTTTTAACTGCTTTTACTGGAGAAAACTTCAAAAAGTGCATTTTGGGTTAACTTTCAAAACAGTGATCAAAACCATTTTTAGAATATGCAAGACCTCCATGTCAACGAGCACGCTCAAGGAGGTTGTACAATGATACTTGTACAAGTCGGCAATCAAGAGACATCTTCATGAATGGAAAAAAACTGAGGGTCTGCAACATTGGTGCAAACCACTGGTTACACTCAAGGCTGTGATTAACAGCAAAGGAACTAACAGTTTCAAAGGTCTGGAACCAGGTAAGTGCCTCATCTGAATATCTGAATACCTTTGGCATATCAGAAAAGTTCACAAGTTCAAAAGCATCTTCCATGAGGTACTGAAATGTCTGTGAATTCTGTAAACATAGAGCGTGCTCGTTAGCGTCTTTCAGTAAAGCTCAGAAACAGGCTTGGGACTCCCACCGACTGAGCCACCTGACTTTCTGTTTGATGAACAGACTTGAAATTGAAAAGATATGAAATTCTTTTCAAGTGTCATGGGACTGAAGGGATCAAAGGTTTGTAACAATCAGAAAAATTAACTCTTTTATTTTATGGCAGTTTCTTTTGTAGTTAATGAGTACAATGATGAAGAAGGATTATTCATTATTAATCTCTGGCTCTCTTCCACAGCATTTCTTTGTCCTGTCTTCCTTCCCTCAAACCCAGCTAGTCGCAGCAGATGGCTGCCCCTCCCTGAGCCTGGTTCCTGTTAAAAGGAAGTTTTTCCTCCCCACTGTCGGCAAAGTGCTTGCTCATCTGATTGTTTTTCTCTGATTATTGTAGAGTCTTTACTACAACATAAAACACCTTGAGATGACTGTTGCTTCTATGAGGGGGGTTGGTGTCGTATCATGGAAATGTGGTTTGATCTTGCTGTTTTGTGGGCTTGAGGAAATAGACAGGTTAAAGACTGAACTGTGCTATATGCTGAGCAAGTATACAGATTAGTAGATGTATACATCTGCATGCTGGAAGAATGATGCATTTCCTAGCCTGGCCAGTACCAGGCACCCATTTCTACCCACCAACTTATACAGTGGGGCAAAAAAGTATTTAGTCAGCCACCGATTGTGCAAGTTCCCCCACTTAAAATGAAGACAGAGGTCAGTAATTTGCACCAGAGGTACACTTCAACTGTGAGAGACAGAATGTGAAAAAAAAATCCATGAATTCACATGGTAGGATTTGTAAAGAATTTATTCGTAAATTAGGGTGGAAAATAAGTATTTGGTCACCTCAAACATGGAAAATCTCTGGCTCTCACAGACCTGTAACGTCTTCTGTAAGAAGCTTTTCTGTCCCCCACTCGTTACCTGTATGAATGGCACCTGTTTGAACTCATCATCTGTATAAAAGACACCTGTCCACAGCCTCAAACAGTCAGACTCCAAACTCCGCCATGGCCAAGACCAAAGAGCTTGCGAAGGACACCAGGAAAAGTATTGTAGACCTGCACCAGACTGGGAAGAGTGAATCTACAATAGGCAAGCAGCTTGGTGTGAAAAAATCAACTGTGGGAGCAATCATCAGAAAATGGAAGACATACAAGACCACTGATAATCTCCCTCGATCTGGGGCTCCACGCAAGATCTCATCCCGTGGGGTCAAAATGATCATGAGAACGGTGAGCAAAGATCCCAGAACCACACGGGGGGACCTGGTGAATGACCTGCAGAGAGCTGGGACCAAAGTAACAAAGGTCACCATCAGTAACACACTACAACGGCAGGGAATCAAATCCCGCAGTGCCAGACGTGTTCCGCTGCTGAAGCCAGTGCATGTCCAGGCCCGTCTGAAGTTTGCCAGAGAGCACATGGATGATACAGCAGAGGATTGGGAGAATGTCATGTGGTCAGATGAAACCAAAGTAGAACTTTTTGGTATAAACTCAACTCGTCGTGTTTGGAGGAAGACGAATACTGAGTTGCATCCCAAGAACACCATACCTACTGTGAAGCATGGGGGTGGAAACATCATCCTATGGGGCTGTTTTTCTGCCAAGGGGACAGGACGACTGATCCGTGTTAAGGACAGAATGAATGGGGCCATGTATCATGAGATTTTGAGCCAAAACCTCCTTCCATCAGTGAGAACTTTGAAGATGAAACGAGGCTGGGTCTCCCAACATGACAATGATCCAAAACACACCGCCCGGGCAACAAAGGAGTGGCTCCGTAAGAAGCATTTGAAAGTCCTGGAGTGGCCTAGCCAGTCTCCAGACCTCAACCCCATAGAAAATCTGTGGCGGGAGTTGAAAGTCCGTGTTGCTCGGCGACAGCCCCAAAACATCACTGCTCTCGTGAAGATCTGCATGGAGGAATGGGCCAAAATACCAGCTACTGTGTGTGCAAACCTGGTAAAGACCTATAGTAAACGTTTGACCTCTGTTATTGCCAACAAAGGTTATGTTACAAAGTACTGAGTTGTATTTTTGTTATTGACCAAATACTTATTTTCCACCCTGATTTACGAATAAATTCTTTACAAATCCTACCATGTGGATTCATGGATTTTTTTTTCACATTCTGTCTCTCACAGTTGAAGTGTACCTCTGGTGCAAATTACTGACCTCTGTCATCATTTTAGGTGGGGGAACTTGCACAATCGGTGGCTGACTAAATACTTTTTTGCCCCACTGTAGTTCACCCTCCTAGCTTACTCCCCTTAGTCCCCAAACACTTATAGCATGCTGGTCCACTGAGATGGGATGAGATAACTCACATCTGGAGCCACAAGCAGTGTCTCCATTCACTTTCACCTGAGTCACCGAGCTGCCAAGAGGATAAATACCCCTTGCTTGACTCAGAAGCTGTAAAGCTAATACTACTTCACAAAGCCTGCTACACTGGGCCTCTTTCCTTATTCATTGCTCAGTAAGTGCACAGTGGCTCAGTTAACAAGATGCAGAAAGGGAACACTGAAACTGACCAAAACCACAGGATTGCAGAACGTCTGTAAAGTCTTTCCTATCAAAACTGAAATGGAATTCCAAAGTAGCTGAGGGGGATGATAACATGTTTGTTGAACCAAACTGTTTTCGTGTAGGTCGCTTTTCACAGATGGCGCATATGAAAAAAGTTGTGATTTAGGAGAAAGTTCTCCATTATAACTGACACATCCAAGCCTCCCAGAGGAGACATTAGCAGTGCGATTCGCTCTGTGGGGGCCAACAGGCGTGAGAAATGGATGAGCGACAGGGTTTGATGGAGAGTATACACACACACACACACACATAAATGCAGTACACATGGTTGAGATTCCTCAGCAGGTTCCCTCCCTCTCTTCACATGTTGCTGGGGGATAAGGAACTCTCTTCCTCCAGCCTGAGGACTTACAGCGGCCACTTTTCACAAAACTTTTCCAATGACTAATTATAGTGTCAGGCTATCTGCACCCATTCCTGCACCCTACTGTTCCAGAAAACTCCCTGTCCTTTGCCTGTAGCGAGGAAAACGTTACTCTTCCTCTATACAGGAAACAAGTCAAAGACTCACGTCTTCCGTTTTTACTTTATTTTAATGGACGCCTCTGCGGGAGTGGAGCTGGAGCCGACAGCACGAGAAGCACTTCCCATAATGTTCCACAAGGCCCATTGCACTTAAAAAAACAATTTACCTGTGTGTTCCCCTTTGAGGGGATGTTATGTGGACAATGCATTACGTCTACATTGCGGAGTAGAAATTTTAGAGAAATGGAACAGTGGACCTAAAAAAGACACATGAAGGTACAGAGCTGAAGAGGAGTGAGTGGGAGAGGTGTGTGTAATGAGTGTATCAAACCGAAACCACCCAAGCACACTTGAGTATTAAGTCAATTTGGGGTGAGGGAAATGTGACACGGTGTTATTTTTGCTGAGCTCCAATGGGAGCGCCCGAAAGAGGTAAGAGGACTGAGCGAAGAAGTTGAGCCAAGAGGACTAAAAGTGTTTGTTGTTTTTCTTCATGTAGAGCTGAGTGGAATCTAACCTCTCTGTGCTGTTGTGTTCTCCGCAATGGTGGAGGTCCGCGGCAGAAAGTCACTCAAAAACGAAGTTAAAGGTTCAATCTGCGACTCTCCGCAGCCTGTCTCTACCCCAGTATTTTGTCTCTGGCACTGCACGCTGCGGGACGAAGGGTGTCATCTGTGTCAGACTCATAATTCAATTTGTCTGGATGACTGCTTAGCTGCAGAAGTTTGAGTACGTGTAAACAGTGTGATACAGGGCAGGGGCGTTCAAATCTAGATGCTGTACTGTGGATCAAACCCCAGCCGATTAGCCCTGCTTCCAATCAGCAGCGTGCTGACCTACTGTGCTCGCAGTGCTCGACACGTTTCACCGACTTCCAGCAACTCATTTATTAACATTATCAGCAATTGCCCGGTTCAGCGCAAGTCCATCGATGCAGACTGGAGGCAGCACGCAGGGTCAAACACAGTGCAACACAGCTGAATCATTCTTCCAGAGTTTACTCCAAGCCAAAAGACTCGGGCTGCTGAATACAGATGTAGCTGTAGTAAAACTCTGCTGCTCAAACTGCTCCAATCTCGAAATGAGCTGGTCAACGACAGCTTTTCAAAGGGATCAGCAGTATAATATAGCACCGTGTAGCTACAACACCGTGGACAACATCATGTGCAAGCACTCCAGCTGCCAACCTCACTTTACCTCCTAACTTTAATCACTGTGATATATTAACCACAACCTGTCAGCACCAGAGTTCATTAAATCAGCAAATTAATGCAATAAGCAGTACATATGTCCAAGCTAACAAATGTCACATGACCAACTCTAATGTAAATGCTTTGAGGAGGTACAGTATTCTTATTAGTATGCAAATGTATGCATCTAGGTGCTTCAGTGCAAGTTTATGTGCTCCACGGGGGAACGTGGGGAGTGTTTCTCACTCTAACATGATAGAGAGAAGCATAATTACAGGTGATTTCAACCATCAGTTTTTGACTGTTTTGCCAGAAAAGAGCATATCTGAATGAGAGGGAGACACATTACTTTATCGGCAGTAGCAAGTTAGGTTAGCAAGCTCCTTCCTTTAAGACGGGTGCAATGCAGAGACACAAACATCTCCTAATTAGTGCTGTAGTGATGTACCACAGAAAAGATATATATGTTGTCAGATAAAATACCATTAAAAATACTCCAAAAAGAATCAACTCAATACTCAGTTGAGACATCTAGTTCGGTCTATTAGCAGAGTGGAGACCTAGCGGACAGCTATCAGCTACAGCCGCCCATATTAGTATGCATGTCAATCAAAAAGAAAAAAAGAAAAAAAAAACATACATAGCTCTGTGTAGTCAATATACAGGGGGAAATATACTATAAAGGCCAGAACATTTCTTTTCATCAAGCTGTAGTAATTGCTGAAGTTGGGCCATTTATCGTGGGAGTCCATGGCGATCAACTCAAGTGACCAGTCTAGGAATTGCAGTTTTTCTCATTAATTAATTAATAGATTTTCAGCCCTGTGGATTGCTGCTTGGATTACACATATCATGTGATAACCACAATACAAGAAAACTGTGAAACTTGTTTGAGGCTTGCATTTTAACACAGTACTGACCCACACATATAGTTCTTACACACACTGGACATTCTGGACATTGTTTTCACTTCATCACTTAAATCACTTTAAGCATATTTGCACTGCACAAGACATAATGTGGATTGCACAACACTGGTCACTACATTCTTCATTTCCAGTTAATACTTGTACAGCTGCTGTTATTGTGTATATATTTATTTATATTTCTTCATACATTCTTATATAGTTCTATATTGTGTATTGTGTATTTTGTTGTACAGTTATTTTATTTTCAACTTTAATTTATATATTTTATCGTATTCTTTCCCAGTTAAATTTACCCTTCATTCTAATTTGTGTTGTACAGTTATTTCATTTTTAACCTTAATTTATATTTTATTCCTTCCTAGTTAAATTTACCCTTTTTAATTTTTCATATTTATTTCCTATCTTATTCATAGCCTTTTCCTTTTTTGTTTTCTTTAGGTCACGAGCAGTTGTCCAAGCATTTCACTACATATCGTACTGTGTATGACTGTGTATGTGACAAATAAAATTTGAATTTGAATTTGAATTTGAATTTAAGGCAGAGACATTCAACTGGTTAAGGTTTGGCATGATGACTGATTGGACAAAGCTGGTCTTTCAGGTGGTGGTGATAGTTGGCAAATACAACCATTTGGTACAGGATATCTTAACATTCAAAAACTGAGCCTTCAGGTTTTTCTTTAATAGTTGCAGAAAATGATGTCAGAAACTCCTAGCATCACTTGTGAATCACCTGAAGAAACCGTAAATAAAAATAAATAAACCGCCTTAACGGAAGTTATATCCAGTTCCCTGTGTAAGCTCTGAAGTCACACATACTTCTTTGTCTGGGATCTCAGCCAAACTCTGTGCTGTTTTCTTCTGCTTTTGGCCTTTTCCATACAAATTTCACTGCATCTAAACATTACAAGCTGTTTCCGTCTGTGAAAGCCTACAAATCGGTTCAAGCTGGTAGAAACAGTGTTCAATTTGTCAACTTTAGATATGTTTCAGGAAGTCTTGAGCCATGTACCAAACTTTAAAAAAAAAAAAAACACAGTGAGACCTCAGAGCTCAGTCTGATTAAAATTTCACACATGAAAATCACAAAGTCACCACTGCCCACACACTTCGAGTCACAGGGTGGAAAGATCCCTCATTAAGAAAAGACAATTTTTGTAATACTTTTGCCAACAAAACTGGACAACTAAATAATTGTCACTTTTTAGGCGTAGTCTAATAAAACCTCTGAACCACAAAGCCCCCACCCTCCAGCTTCTCTTCCACTCTGCAGTTGTTAAAGGGATGTCTGGACTAGCTACAGCCTGCCCACACATGCCTGGGATGGAGGGATGCTGCAGTAAGGCCATGTGTTCAGACTGACAGTAGTGCAGGAAAATACACAGCTCATTCTTTCATTTAAATGCATAAAAGTACAAAAAGATGAAAAGAGAGAGAAATCCTTTTGCTACAATTCAATGAAGCATCAGCTAGCAGAGTTTGCAAAGTTAGCCTGATCAACACTAGACACAAGCAGCTTGTCTTGGTGCATTACTTCCTAATATGAAGTGTATTTACTAGTTCTCCTGTTTACCTCACAGGCATTTTTCTGTTAACTCTGACTTTTTACAGAGAATCAGAGGACACGCGTGTGAAGACATAGTAATGACATTGTTATGTTACCCTTTTAACTGACTGAAAAGGATAGGACAGTTTTAGATGTGTGTCGTGCTGCATGATTAGGCACCAGCTGCAGAAATATCAAGGGTAGCAGTGTTTCTTATTTGTGACAACAGACAGAGTGTAGCAGAAACCAAGTCTGGTGTTGATTTTTCAGACTAAATATATTGAATTCTGAAAAGGAAAATGATCAATGGCAAATCAAACCAAAGACACCAGAGAAGTGTGCAGAAAGTCTCAGTTCCTCTAACAGCCACTTGAAGCTGAAGAGTCAACCCTCATAGACTCCCAGGTTAAAGTGTTCAACTTTACAGCAACTAAAAAATGTTTACAGGCTAGTACAAAAATATTTATTGTCATTTCCGGACAGTTTCCCCCTTCATAACAAGTGTGTGTGGGTGAATGAATAACAAACATACCAAACATAAATTGAAGTTTTCACAGTGCAATTAAATATGAATTCTATGCAATGATGGAAAATTATGTTAATTTGTGCACAGGGCAATGTGAATGGGGCAAATGTGTATACAATAAAATGGTGCGCTGTCACAAAAGACCAAAAGAGGAAGATTAAAAAGAACAAATATGTATATGTTACTGTAACTTGATTCCAGCTGTTGGTATCCTGTTAACTGTTTGCAAGTTACAAAATGGTTCAAAGACACTAAATGCATTCATGTAAGTAACCTGATAAAAGCTTTGCTTTTATGGGAGTGTTATATTTTCCATTTTCCATATCTAAGACTCACTTAGATATGGTCCGAGTCATTTAAAAATGTACCATGAGAAGATGCACATGAGGCTTGGTGCAGATGTTCACATACTTTCCAGTGTTCCTGCTCACACGGACCTGCATATATACTAACTACATTACAAAGGGTCCAACTCTGTGTGCGCCCCCTGCAGCAGAATTAGAACAGAAAGGTGTTGTCTACAGCTGCTGGTAGGCATGTCTACAAAGGAGTGTAATCCCAAGCTTAAACAGCACACACCCTCAGACACGACCTGCCTGTGGAGTTTAAACACTGGCCTGTTTTCAGTCTGTGTCCCCTCTGAATGTTAGAACAGCAGTTTGGACCCATAATGATACACTGCACATTAAAAAGCAACCTAACTGCTAACAATGGTCCAGGACGCAGTGCAAACCTACTCAAAGTTTGCAGCAGTAATGCAGTACATTACTAGCTTTACTGGATAGTACCTACCTTTGGCTCACCAGTGCAGTGAAGTGTATGCTGATTAGAGCACAAATCAAGCAGCGGCATTTAAGATTTCATGTTGCAGGGCAGATCTGGGGCTGCTTGGCAGGCTCTGTTTTTGCTCTTTGTATGTGCAGAACCTATGATCTCAAGCCAGCAAACAACTATGTAACCAGCCACTTCCACCATCTCTTCCTTGCTCTGCAAACAGCTGATTATCAGCAGATGCACCTCAGGGACAACGGTGGGATTCAGGGACACAAGGTAGCTGTGGAGGATCCAGCCAAATTGTCAATAACATATAATGTGGGTAATTAACGGTATTAGTTTCACACAAATGTAGTGGGCCTACCCAGCAGCTGGAACTGTGTGAGATGTGATGCACAGGGCCTGCTTTAGTGCCATCAGAAGAATAATAGTGGGACATATACATCAGGGTACTTTGCCACATTCAATACGTTACAGCATTCCACTTTTACTTGCTCCTTTTGCCATCCAAGAAAACCTTTCAAACTCTGACTAGACTGCGCCATAAAATGTGAAGCGAGGAGGACCACCAACATAGTGAAACCCTTTAGAGGGCTGGGTCGCTGGTAGTTTTTTACCCCCAACCTCCCACAGTTAGTGGATATTGCAGAGTTTTACAGTCCGGCCACATTAACCTTGTTGATGTCTGGGGAAATGAGACAAAGTAAAGCACAACTATGGAAACATTGATCCCAGTGGTTTGGTGTAGAGGTCAACACTGAGGTAGATTTTGTGACAGGACAGTATTGTAGCTGTTTTTTATGTCAGACACTGACACATGCTTGGATATCCGAAAAGTAATAATTAAATCAAAGAAGAAAAAAACACCACCAAAAACTTTAAGGTTCTTACAAACATCCGCTGGTGATGTGACATTCATGTTTTGTTTTTTGTCTTGCTGGCTAAAACTAAAACATTAGATAGAGACCACCATTTGACCCTGAAGCAAATGACAAGATGTGTTCTGGTGTGACTTTTCCATACTGCATGTCCTCCTTTTAGACGTGTCATTCAGGGTCATTGTCTTTGGGGACTGTGAGTGGTTTCGGCCACCAAGTCTTCAGTAGTTCTACCCATACATCGCAATTCTCACGCCTTATCTGCAACCAGTACTAGTCCCATTCATTTTCTCATCTCCATTCATGGTGCAGTCCCATAGGAGGCCTATTATCCATAGAAGCGTGCACATTTTCCACATTCAGTGGAAAGCATGTTTGTGCTTCATTCTAGCTGTCCAGGATGCCATGGAGGGCTGCTGGGAACATGATTTTCTTTCAAAGCTTCAGTTGTGGACAAACGCAGTGTGGACAAAGGATGTCCACACTGCGTTTATCCAGGTGCTTATATTGTGGATGGTGTCACCATCACTGGAAATGATGAATCCAGGATATTTGAACTCTATCACTCTGTTCTTCATGGCTTGTTTATTGGTAGTTATTGCCCCATTGACTTAAAATGTTCACAACACTGTCTCTGAAGTTGTCAGTGACCACGACAACACCATTGTGATTTGATTGATCACCCCTGTAAAACAGCTTGAATTGGCTCGCTGACTTTCCTCACAGCAGCCTATAGTGATGAACTGTAAGTACCATCAGCTACGTAAAGAGCATTTTATGCTCTTTCAGCTCATTGTTTCACTTCTTATCTTTCTACTAACAAGCCTCTGATAAATCCACTGTACCCTCACTATGCACCACTAAGCAGCAGAGGGGCATGGCTAGTTGATCTATAGCTGGTAAACAAAGTGAAATACTGAGGTACAGTGGCGACACGAATCTGGAACTCAGTGCATATCTTGGGTGGTGAAATAACAGAACCACTACTTTTAAGTCAATATACATTTAGCCAGGACCACTCTAGTCAATTGGAGACTAATATTTCCATCTACAGTAATTGTTTTCTTTTGATAGCATGGCTCTGCTCGAGGACCTCCCTGCCCTGAAACAAGCATATATGAAAAGAATAAGGCTGTGAGAGCAACAGTAAGACCTGAATATATAACACAGTACACATCAGTAACATGAGTAATTGATTAAGTCAGATACAGAGCATTGAGTTGGGGTGAAGGTGGACTGCAAAGTGGCTTGCAGAAGCGAAGCAATTTTATAGAGGCTAAAGCAGTTGTACTAATGTTGTGTCAAAAAAGAAAAAATTCATTATTTTTCAAATTCAATAAAATTAATTTCAAGCAGTAAAAAACGTAAATTAAAACAATCGAAAAGAAATTGTTACTGATAAGTCAGGAGATTGCTGCTTAGGACATCAGTGTACTCCTAGGTACTTTTTTCAGGGATCTTCCTAAACTCACACTAAAGCTGTTCCTTTCTCCCATGACTCTTCTTTCCCCTCCCCATCTTTATCTCACATCCAGATGTCAGTGTCATTTCTTGATTTCTAGGCAAACTGTGATTTCTGCTGCATCTCTGCTGCCTCTGGACAGTGTCTCTGGTGGGAGTCAAGCCCCATCCTGTCTCTGTGGGAACCCAGCAAGTGGCGATCCGCATTCCAGGAGATAACTTCATGGGAAAACCGATAGCAGGTCTTTGTGATACAACTCCAAAACAAGTCTGATAACATAGTGTAAATACGAGACTTCAAGACAGCTTGATTCCATCAACATGCAGTTTTTTGTACACTGACAGCCTCTCTGAAGAGGTACAGTAACCCAGGCATCCATCATAATTACAGCGCAAGCTTTTAAGTTTACACCCACGTGCTGATTGTTTATAGAGCAAAGGCATTCCATTTGTCATGTCGGTTTAATAGGCTAGCATGTAGGTCGGAGGAGGCAGCGTGTTGTTTTTTGGCTGATGCAGTAATTGCCTTTCTTGGAATACACTTCCAAACATTACTCATACGCAGACTGACTTCAGGAGTTCACGATAAGTGCCGAGGCCAAGTTGGCAACAATTTGGTAAGGAAAAAAAAGTATTTCCGTAAACAGCTTACCAGTCCCCAAAAAGCCAATGGGTGGGCGGGGGCTGGATCATCCGCAGCTCCACTAAATTATGAAATGAAGGGAGTTTGTTGTCCCAGAGGTGGAGAGGAAATTGCACTAATAAACTGCTCTGGGACAAACAGAGCCGAGTCATGCCTCAAATGCAGCATGCTGGAGTAAACAGTAAAGTGCATCTCAGGGTAGCAATCTGAGGTGCAGTGTTTGGTCTAGCTGTAGCGCGAGCTTGAGTGTGTGTCTAACAAGCAGTCAGGGAGTCTGTCATCTGAATGGGGCTCTGTCTCGCTTCTCTGGGGGTTGAATGAAAGTCAGATATAAGTGAAGGTAGAGGTTGGGGGTTAATCTCCTAGGGCCAGGTGGTCACTTTTACGGGTCAAGGCTCAGAGTCTCTCCAGGCCTCAGGGGTGGTGGTGGTGGTGAGGAAGGACTCAGAGGGATCAGGGTCAATGGTTTGCATGCTTGTGCAATGCTGCACTTTAATCTGGGCATTAAAAAAACAAAAACAAACAAGAGCTCAAGAGAGAAATACTTTTTCAATGCATTTTGTGCACTACAGATTTTAGGCAGAATCCTCCCCAGTGCAGATAAGAGAAAAAAGCTTAAATGGCAGCAGACTATACCTCCAAATGAAACCTGCCATCAGAGAGTTACATGTAGGAAACTAAATGCAGAGAGTGACATGGAAGGATATCATTAAGATGTGATTACACAGAGAAGGTATGGCAACCCCACACCGCCCCTGCAAACACACAGCAACCCCAGCCTCCACACACACACACACACAGCCTCCACCATTGGTCTGAATCTACACATTGCTCACACATGCTTCTGGTTCCTGGCAGCCCGCCACTCGCTTCTCTCTCTTTCCCTAGCACAGGAAGCCCAGCAGGCAGGCCAGAGGAGAAGCCTGCCGAGTGCCTGCCGAGGCAGTCAGAGAGCACGGATCAGCAGAGCCAGTCTGGACAAAACCAGGGAAGTAACCCTGGCCTCCAAAAAACAACAATGTTTCGCACTGCATCAGTCACAGAAGCTTCTGGGCCAGACTGTGAACAGTTGCCACATAACAAGATGAATTGTAGGGTCCAGTGAGGCGGAGTGCACGAAGACAAAAGTTCAGATTTGGGGAATGTTAGTTTTAGAAGTGGATGGAAATATTTGAGTGTTTAAGAGTCCCTTATTCCCCAAACCCCATGGTTCCACTAAATCCAGTTACTTCTCCTCTGTCTGCTTGACCCATGCAATCTATCAATTTGTTCATTCAGTAACATACAAATGAAGCCTTCAGTTTTAAACCTGAGCAAACTAACAATTCTTCTTTTAAGGCAGAATAGGCTTACAAGGATTTGCAATTCGGACCAAGTCAGGTTTACTTATGGTATCTGAGCATTAAACTGTTGAAGGAAAGTAAGAAAAATACAATAACAAACAAGTTGGGACACATCTTAAATATAAATAAAACAGAATGCAATGATAAAAAAAGTTCACAACAACAATTGTTTCAAGGCACTTCACGCTGTAAAGTGAGGAGTCCTAACACAGTCCGAGAACCCCTCAGATATGATCCCCTATCAATGAGCACGGCCTTTTAATGGGAAGAAACCTCTGGCAGAACCAGACTCAGGGAGGGGCGGCCATCTGCCTCAACGCATTTAGGGGTGAGAGGAAAGAGAAGCAAAAAAGGAAACCATAGGAATACAGGACAGGACACACACTGTGGGAGAGACAAGACAAAATTTAATGATGTGTGGCAGTGGTGTATAAACACATGGGGAGTGAAAAGATGTGAGTGCAGAAGAAATACTAATAGTGCATCATAGGAGGTCTGTCAGCAGGCTGAGCCTACAGCAGCAAAAGTAAGGAATGCCTCGGGGCCACCTGATTGAGCTTCAACTGAAAGCTTTATCAAAAAAAGCAAAAAGAAAAGCCCGAGCCTAATCGTCTCTCTCTGCTTTTAGGAGCCTAATGTTAAAAGTAGACAGGGTATCAGTCCCAAATCCAAACTGGGAGCTGGTTCCACAGCAGAGGCCTCTGCCTCCCATTCTACTTTTAGATAAGATAAGATAAAATAAGATAAAACTTTATTAATCCCTCGGGTGGGTTCCTCTGGGAAATTCTAAAGGAACTCTAAGGACCACAAAAAACCCACAGCCTGAAAGCAAAGTGCTCTATTAGAGTAATATGCTGCAAGATATTTAAAATACTGTATGATGAGGATGATTATTTAGGAATTTGTATGTGAGAAGAAGGATTTTAAATTTAATTCTTCATTTAAGAGGAGGCCCAATGTAAGGTAAATATGACCTTGTTTCCTAGTTCCTCTCAGTACAATTGATGGCATCAATTCAATTTCCAGCTGCAGCATGTTCTAAAAGTGTCACAACCTGCCAAAGACCAAACAATAGTAAAAAAAATTAATTAATTAAAAACTAGCACATCAACTTAGTGAAACATTCAGCATCTTAAAATCCAGATGTTTCCCTCAAGAGTTGGTCACAATCAAGACAGATTCAATAGATTATGAAAAATAAAGAATGAGCACTGAATTTATCAGAAAATATAACGCAATACTATTGCATAAGATGTGTGTGACAGAACATTAGGCATTCAGGAGTAGACACAGGGTCCTACAACTAGAATAAGATGAGGAGTGGAGGGAAGTCGAAAGTACGCACACTGCAGCCACTAAATGACAATCCTACATAACATGCATTTTTAATGCTAGGAGCAGATCACATTAAAAACTTATGCTCAAGATGAAGCTTTATAAAGTCATAAAAAATGTACGTCAGCAAGGTGCCCCACTCCGCCCCCTTCCCATCCAATAAAGCTATTTCAGTCTAAAAGTAGGCCATAATTGATATAGCTTGACTTGCTTGACTTGCTTGACTTGCTTTTAATGCAGTCTTAAACTAATGTTAAACTAATCTTACACTAATGTATACCTACATAGTTTTCAGGCATCTGTATTAACTGATGGTCCCACTTTGAAACCAGCTCAACCCTGTAATCAATTGGAATTGACTCTTACAGCAGTACTGCATTTTGTATGTATGCATGTAGATGTTGAAACCAACACCACTGACATTGCATTTTATTTACTAGCAAACCCCTGCCCATAGCATGAGTGATAGGAAACACAGAAATATACTTACATATGCCATGATCATTATAGTATGTGAGTAAACTCAATTGAGTTCTCTTAAAATGTAAATTGGGCCATCCACTGCTTAAATCACTGTGGCTCTTTTGAATTATTATAATTCATTATTCCCAAGTTGTTCCAAAAGTTCCTTTAAAAGACTTCAATTAGTCCAAAATGCCACAGTGAGAGTACTGTTAGGGACTAGAATGAGAGAGCAGATTTCTCCCACATTAGCTTTGCTAGAATGGGAGACAGAACCTTCAGCTTTTAGGCCCCCTTACGTGGAACCAGCTCACACAGTTTGGTTTTGAGAGAGAAGACACAGTCTCTACTTTTAAGACTAGGTTTAAAACTTTTCTGTTTGATAAAACTTATAGTTAGAACCATCCCTTAGTTATGCTCCAATAGGCCTCCTGGGGGCTTCCAAAGGTGCAATGAGGGTTTCTTCTTTTCCACAGTGTGTCTTTTATCCTGTCTTTGTCCCTTTACCACCAACTGGTTGTGGTAAATGACTGTCCCTTCCCTGAGCCTGGTTCAATAGGAGGTTTCTTCCTGTTAAAAGGGATTTTTTTTTTTCCTTCTTACTGTCACCAAATGGTTGCTCCTGATTGTTGGGGGTTTTCTCTGTAATGTTGTAAGGTCTTCCAACTGCAATTTACCGTAGTTTGAAAACCCTACTATAACTGTTGCCTCAGGTGCCTTGAACTGAAAGTTGTTTCGATTTGGCACTAAATTAAACTGACTGAAACTCACAGGGATAATATACCGAACGGGTGCAGTTCAGTGCAAATGAGCTATTAGCATTGTTTGGATGTTCTTGTTCTACCTATAAAATTTAAGTACACAATTAAACTTTCTCCTCATCAAGAACAGAAAAAGAGCAGGTTTCACACCCACTACCATCACACAAACATCCCCCATCCACTTCTCCTCCAGTGACGTCTAAAGCGGTTATTGATATTGACTGTTGAAGAGGGAGATGGCAGTGTCACCTCCATGTTTCTGAGTTCAGGGAGAGGACACAGACTCTCAATGAGCTGCTAGCTGACCCAGACAACCCGCTGTACCGCTGCTCACCTCTTCTTCCTGCAAACAGTATATCAGAAGTCTATTTCTTGACTCATCGAGTTTGTAACTATTTTCCCATTTCCCTTCCTTTCTCACTAACTCTTTCACAGTTTTTTCTTTTCTTTTTGTAGATATCCTCAATTGACAGAAAAGAGATGGCCAGTTCTTCCTCTGTTTTCCTCCTACTCCAGCGCACACCCTTTGCTTTCATTTGAAGCACAGGGTGGAGAGCAGGAGTTGGCTAGACTTTATGGGTGGGTTTCATGTAACTGAAACTGGTGCAAAGGGCTCAGAGTTGCACTCGTTTCAGTTCTGCTAATAGCTCATTGCAGCGTAGTCATGCATTTTCCCTGATACAGATGACAGAAAAATATGACTGACTTCCAAAGTTTTGCTGGACCCTGAGGATCCCATTCCTGTTTGTAATATATATATAAAAGCCATAAAAGTGTTTTTTATAGATCTGAAATATTTTAGAGCTTTTCCAAGATTATAACCTGGACAAATGGAAACTAGACCAAGGCCTCAGCATAGCCTCTACTTCATATGATACTGATTTGCACAGAGTGAATGCTCTTTTTAGCGGTGCAGCTGGCTTTGTGCCATTAACTGAGAGAGACAAGAAGAAGAAGCTGGTCATTACATTCAATATCAATTAGTGTTTGAAAAGGAGGTTTTCAGATTTTGTGTGCGAGAGAAAAAGAAGCTCTGAAGTCACTTTGGAATAAAGCCTTTTCTGAACATCAGTGTGGTTATTATTCAGGAGAATGGGGATTTTTCTTCCTCTCCTCCCTATTGCAGCACTGAGAATAGGAGACTTGAATGTGTGCTCCCAGTTTTCAAAGTATCAAAGCGTTAGCATAATTACTATTTCAAGTAGAAGAGACCCAACTGTTTCCCCCACTCCTCTCCACAATTTCTCGTGGAAAACTTCAAAGGCCTTTCGTCAGTATTCTTTTTATAACCCAGTTTTTCCTTTGCCAGTTAGACAAAAGGAGCAGACACCAAACCGAGGATGTGAGTACAAAAACAGGCCAGGCGGTCAATTGCCGAGCCACGGATCTAACATATCTGTAAGATCCATCACACGGGCCCTGATTGGGTTACTCTGACCCCACAAATTCCCCCCGAGGAGGCCATGTGAGACGGAAGAGGAGACGATTTAAAAATGTTGTCTTTTCCGTCTTTTATGTAACGGCGGTCACTACTCTGTCGGAGAGGGTTGGGAAGCGTATTGAAAGCCATGACTCAGTTCAGATTCAGTCCATCATGTGAAGGGTAACATTTTCTGAACGAGTGAGTTGAGAAAGTGAGATAGCGAGCTGGGGTCAACGGGGCCAAGATAAATGTTCTTCCTCCCATCTTCTCCCAATTCATTCTCAGAGCACGTGGACTTTTAGTGCCAAGGACAGCAGCGTTTATCCCCCTGTCACCTCCCACCCCCTAATCGTTATCTCTCCATCCTGCCTCTCTCGCTGGCACTGCCCGGTAAACACAGGCCCGAGCAAACAGAAGCAAGTGTTACCTTCGATTTCTCTCACGGACAGCCATCGCCCCCTTCTCCAATCCGATAATAAACCCTACTCCTCCTTTTGCTTAATTGCTTCTGGGCTCATGTCAGAGGCAAGAGTGGAAAATTCCACAGCGGTAAGATAACTTCACTCCTGAGCTGCGTCATTCCAAATTAAAGGCATGTGTGGAATTTCGTGCCAGAGCCCTGGGAAAGAAGTAGATGATGGAAGCAGAGGGTGAAGATGTCACAGCGAATAAAGGAGAAGGAGTGACAAAAAGAAGCAGTTCACCGCCACTTGTCCCTGTGCTCCTGCTTTCCCTCCCTGACTCCTCTCTCACCTCGCCTTCCACCGCTTTCAATCCCCCGGCAAGTTCCTGGAGAATAAAGGCATTATAGAGTCTCAAACCCAACTGCACATGCCCCAAATGCCTATTTAATCAAAAGAAAATAAACGCGGCCAAACGCACACACTGGTGTCTGCATAAGTTAACCTGCCTCGCCGGTCGAAAAATTAAAACCTGCTGTTGGCGTGTGGAGGTTTCTGGCTCGTGTCTCTTTACCCTTACGTCTGCTACCTAAACACAGCAGAGGAAGGCACGCCCTGCTCCGACTTCAACTTTGAGAAAAATGGAACCAAAAGTAAATATCTCCCTCGAATCGAATTTTTATCATTTAAAATTTCGATTGTGTTACATAATGTTTGTTTCGCATTTATGCATTAGATATTGAAATGTGATTTTAAAAAATCATCTGTTTTGGCTGCCTAAAATATGCTAAATGTTTCTCAGCACACTTCAGCTTCCCAGCACAAACTGATTTTCCAAAGATTCCTGACTGCTACATTTGTACAAACCCTCCATCTCTGGCAACAATGACTTCTGGGGCATTCTTTGAACCACAGTGTGCCTCTTGATCCAGAGTTTTTGGGGCTAAATTTTTGTGGAGAACAGCCTCCATCGAGGAAAAAAGCATTAACATCGTGCTGCTCTCTGCCCATATGGCTTCTTCTTCTACTTTGCATTATCCCAGACAGGGCTATCATTTTACCAAATGAATCCCCTTAGAGGAAGGGTCTGTCTCTTGCGGGCCCCTAGTCAAGCTCAAGTCCCTCCTCTTACTTCTTTTCCAAGCCTGTCTCTCCTTTTTTTTTTTCCCAGCCACAGTAAACTCATAATTAACCTTCTTCATACAAATGGGAAGATGTGTCTTCATTTAAAAGACTACTGGGTCAGAAAGTATAATATTAGATATGCAAAGCGTAAACATCATTACGCTTAAGACTGAAATGACAAATTATAGGAGCTTGACCCTTTGTTGCAGCCTATTGACATTGCTATAGGGCAGGATACAAGAGCAAATCATGCATAAGCTTGATCACTGCTAATAAACCGAGACATGAAAGTATATTGACTTTATTGCAATTTTTAAGCGTTTAGAGTTATTACTCTTATTGCAATAAAGTCAATGACTATGTCGTAGTAATGAATCACTCCATGTTTTAGGTGCCTCAGTGTTATTGCACTGAGGCACCTAAAACATGGAGTGATTCATTACTACGACATAATCATTAAACAGCAATGAGCCTACGCAACACATTTTAAAACTGCTCATTATTGCGTGGCATCTTTCCCTAAAGACACTTAAAATGTTCAAAATTGTAAAAAAAAAAAAAAAAAAGAAGAAATAGAAAGAAAGAAAAGAAATGCAGTTAGGCTGCAGAGTGTTACACTGCAGGGCCGCACTGTAGGTTGTAGTTTCTCAAGGGATGCTCATCAGTATTTTGTCACAGAAAGCCAAAGACAATAATGACAAGACTGATGAAAGTTTGCGTTCACGCTTCTGCATGGGACTGTTTAAAGTGTAGCTTATAGGTAGTTTCTGATACTTAGTTCTGATTGGAATGGATATCAATAAATGTGCACAGAAATATCACCAAATCTGTGTGTTAATGTGCGCCCCTCCTCCTGCACACAAAATATCTGTAACTGAACTTTTTTTTCTATCAAATTTGACAGAATTTACTGTCATTTTTAAAAACATGAAATACCAATAAAATTAGAAAAGTAGACTGCGAATTAACATGTCAAATGTATGTCTGCATTATTGTAGGGTCTACCTTACAATATAAAGAGCCTCAAGGTGACCGTTGTTGTGATTTGGCACTGTATAAATAAAACTGAATTGAATTGAAATGTAAAATAAAACCTCAGAAAGCCAGGCCGTCATCAAACTTGGAACATTTGCAGCTGAGAATTTAGTAAAGATTTATTTACCAAATATTTGGAACCATTAGAAATGCAACAGGAATGTATAACTTAAAAAAAGAAAGATAGAATGCCAAAGGCCCATCCTGCATGAGTTAATATCATCGTTGATATATACTGTTAACTGTTCAAAATATTTTTTCTGTTATTTGTAAAGTTTTCTCTACCTCATACGTAGGCTTGTGATGGGTAGGCACTCCTAAATGTGATTTTGAGCAGTGTTCAACATTTAGCTCTGTTCTCAGTCTGTTTCCTAGAATACTTTAAGACTTTAAGAAGTTTGACCCTGTGGAAAAAAACAATATTCCATCTGCTCTGTGATATAAAGGATTTTCAGCCCATTTCTGTACTTTTGAATATATTGCAAAGCAATCGATTGTAGGCGAAATTAAGCAGAACTTTAGATTAGGAACAGATACGGCTTTGAGAAATGGGTTAAAAATCCTTTTCATCACAAAGCCTGCAGACTATTTTATTATCCAGATGGCAGAGAAGGCTTGAGATATCTGGAAATAAGTGTTGACTAAGTTTTAATATGTAACATATTTCAAGAAAGACCCTGTTTAAACCTGCTATCATCAAGGCTTTTCATTCTGTCCAAAAAATTATTCAAGATACAAGTTCATAAGCTGCCTAAGGCCGACACTTTTTTCCCCTCAGAGTCTTCTTTAATTTATTTCCAACTAAGTGTGAGTTCTTATCTGGTCCTGTCCTCTGGATTCTTACTAATGTTTAAATGTTTTAATTTATTGTCTCGGATCAAGAACCTTTGATTTTCCATATCAGGCCCTTAATTTCATGTCACAGAGGAAGTTCTTAGCTACCAAAATACCGTTGATCAAATAGGATAATTCTAATCAAACATGATAGGCCGGATCATCTTATTGTACTTCTCTAAACTTGCTGAATAACAGAGAGCTTAATAACTTCACACCGTTCTGCGAAAACAAATTAGAAAAATGAGAACTGTTTGCTTTTTTTGTTTTGTTTTTAACAAAAAAAAAACAAGACTTCATCTCATCCTCAAATTCCCTCCATGTGGCGTTCTCCAGGATTCACTTCTTGGTACTATTTTATTCTTTATTCATACTCCCTGTTGGTCAGATGACCAGTGGGTAAAATACATATTTCCTCCATTTATCTGGCTTATCTTTCTCATATTAAATGCTGTGTATTGTACAGTTTTTGGCTTATTGGGTCCAAATTTTAGATCTTTTTATTCAGATACCCAAACATGAGTCAACGCTTGGACAAAAGTCTTAATAACCTGTGCTACAGTGTCAGCTTTATGTTGGCATACAAATCACCAGCGTGGTACATGATGCTTTGTCCAGCTCAGGAAATCAAAAAACCTTAAAATGTGTCAAAAAATTAAAGTGTGCCTGTAAAAGGCCTCTGAAGAACTTGGCTTAGCCAAAAGGACATCTCCTTCCAGCTTGTTCAAAACTATAATACATGAGATACTTTGTGTAGGATTTGAGTCTAATTTTGCTAAATAGCAGTAGGATCAACACCTCTAGATCAGTCCACTGATCCAAACAGGGACATTAGGAAATTACATTTCTGATTATTAACTGATTATAAAGATTGTGTGGTCTGCAAAATGTTTATCATAATGGTTCTTTAATGCATTAACATCAGCGTTATCTGGTTGTTGACCTTCTGCCTGACAAAACTATTATTAGGATCCATCCCTCCATCCATCCCTGGTCACAGTCCACTAAAGGAATCAAAATTAAACAAAATACGTCAAAACAAAGTGGACGGATTAAACAAAGCATAGGTCAATCATTCTGGTCAGCCAGCCAGACTATCACCCAATCAGCCAGCCAGTCTCCCATGTCAGTGGGCTGTTACAGATGCTCACTAATGAGCTGGGAGTCTGTGATCCAGTGGGCCTTACTGCATTCCACTAGCTCTAATAAGACCTCGTCCTGCTTTGAGAGCTGATAGCGGCTTTATTAACCACACCATGAACCTGCACAGGAAGCCGATGGGGGGTTTTATTTGGATTTTATTACGCAATATGAACTAGGGCCAGTTTAATTGGAGCCAACGAGGAAAGTGGGAGGAGGGGGAGAGGAGAGGCAGCAGTCCGTGTTTCATCTCTGTCTTTTTCCGCTGTTGCTCCTGATTTTGAGGAAATCAGAGGTGGAGGCGAATGGAGAGATGAATAAAAATATGCCTCAAAAATAGGATAATACTCCCGAGGATGACTTTCTGTTTGTTCCGTTTCTCTCATTCCTGCACAGCAAACCTCAATCTTGCTGTGCCGATGGCAGACATCACGAGCTGTTTCAGGCAAAAAGACTTGATGTGTGACACAAGCGGGCTCCTGTGATACTTTTCAGATGTTTTAGGAATTTGGGTTGATTCTAAGTATGGATACCTCCAAAGTTAGTCAGGGCCTATATTTATCCAACCTCTTGGAGTAGACTTTTCATCACCTCAGAGTGCAAGAGGTGATACAAGATCTGCAGTTCTAATTTTAGCAGCAGAGATAAATGTGAGGTGACGGCTCTGTATCCAGATGCTAGCATTGATGCTGCGATGACAAAGATACAGTATTATTGTCCTAGTTTTGTACTCTCTCAGAATAAAAGATTGATTTCTGTCTCTTGATGCACACTCAACACATCTGGATAGGTTCATGTGACACTGTGGGGGTGTGACTTAATTCTGGGTCCCATGGACAATCCATAGACACAATACTGGTCTATGTGTAGCTGCCAGCAGAGCCACTCGGAGCTAAAGCTGAAATACAAAGCTGTCTTTGTGGCTTTCGCCCTCACATATTGTCCTGAACTGAGCCCACCGAGTTAAGTGCTTGTTTCCGTCTTTTTCTCGGAGCTTCTCCACCTTCCAGGGAAAATACTCTGATTTACAAAGTCACAATGTAGCAATTAGTCAAAATGTGATTAAGAACAGAAACTGATTTGGCATGCTGTCTAAATATACAATTTCAATGAAATTACAAATCAGCAAAATACAGTGAAGCTAACGTAAGAGAGCATTTTGGATGGAATTATCTGACAAATATTAAGACTTGTTGTGTGTTCAACAAGTTTGTGCTTCAGTTTTGGTGAGTACAAATCTCTGGCTCTTCCACAGTGTGGCTTTTGTTCTGTCTCTCTCCCCTCTCCTCCCACTGGTCACGGCACATGGATGCCTCTCCCCAAAGCAAGTTCTGCCAGAGGTTTCTTCCTGTGAAAAGGGAGTTTTTCCTTCCCACTGTCACCCACTGTCACCAAAGTGCTTGCTCATAGGGGGTCGTCTGATTGTTGGGGTTTCTCTGTATTATTGTAGGGTCTTTACCTTACAATACTGACACCTTTGAGGTGACTGTTGTTGTGATTTGGCGCTATATAAATAAATAATAACTATTCATAACTACTACTGCTAGTTTGCAAAAATTAGCAGATATCTGTTTCAGTTTGTCCAACTATTGCTTCCTAGTATTAGCTGATACTCCAACTTAACATAACACTCCACCCGCTTGTCCAAATATGGTATCTTCTGCCAACATCCCAAATTGATGGCCAGAACAATAACATTGAAGCGTAAAGATTCAGAATCCAAAAAGCAAGGTGAAAGGTTAGAGTTGGAATTTTGTTTTTGCTCAGGTTTTAAGTTAAAAAACAGTGCGCTTGCTTTCCTGTTTAATCCCCTATTTTCTGTACTTGAAATCTTTAAGTGTTTTTCAAAGAGACCACAAAATCCAAATTTTTCAGTACATTTTGTAGCTTTATAAACCACAAACAGGGATTTTTCTTAGCATAAATAAAGATATGTGCCAAGTTAAATGTAAGTTTTCAAGCTTTCTGAAGATAAGATTGCATGGACCTCCAATCATGAATGGGAAAGCAACCTTAAAACGTCAAATGTAGCCTTAAATAGTCATTAGGTTCCGTGTGGCATCCGCATGGTTATCCTTCCTCTAATACCGGGGCCCTTCCCTACTCACAGCTCCTACCAGCAGCCTGATGGTGAGTTTGAACAAGCCTTTCTCTGTGGGGTGCTGGGACAAGCCTTGTTTTTAGTCTGTCTCATTTCATTTCCGTTGCTTTTTCTTAAGCACAGATCTCCAATTTGTTCTTACTGAAATACAGTGAGGCAGAAAGAAAAAAAAAAACACTCCAGTATTTCAAGAATTTACTAGCCACCTACCAGGGACATCTGAAGTTAATTGTGCATGAAGGAGTAGAATTTTAAAATGTTTTCCATAGAAGTGAGACACGCAGAAGCCTCGTGGTCTGCACTGCCAGAGTAATACCGCTTAAGGAAAACAATCTTTTTACAGTAAGAATGAATGAAATACAGAGCCTTTGATTGGAAAAACAATCGAAGAAAGAGGAGCCCCCAGTTTGAGATTATAAAAACAGAGCTGCTGAATTGTATCTTTATGATTTCCTGGAATGAATGCCATTATGTCTGAAGGTCTAGAATCCAGAGGAACCAAAAAAGGTTGAGAGTTTGACATGAAAAGCTTTTTTAAGGGTTATAATATACTGTCTATTTAGGATTGTACATAAAGATTTCTTTGTGTTCAGATTATTAAATTGTACTTTTGTGAATACACCCATTTGCTTCCAGATTTTTTTCCCCTCACCTCCCTAAAAGGTAGCAGCAGCTTTGTTCCAAAGCTGAAAGGAAATATTCCAAGAACAATACTGCTGCCCGGAAGTTAAGCCCAACCAATTTGTCTCCAAATCTGTCACACAATCTGTTACTTACATCTAATGTTGCACCAAACAGTTAGCCTCAAGTAATAAGCAGTATCAATCTTGTGCTTTTATATGATTTTGTGCAGCTCCCTTTGGAGCCACGAGTCTTTATATAACTTTGTTCACACATATGCAACAGTCCTCCCAGCACCTGTAAACAGACTTTGATGTGTAAAATACATTGCATTCCCCTTTATTGTTGATGCTGAGCATAGCTAAGCTGCTTCCATATTTTTTAAATGCCCAAAAACAAAGCTATTAAAAAGACGTGTGATTATTAGGCTATAAAGAATCACAAGCCTTAAACTGATCATGTTTCTTGAACTGATGATAAGATAAGATAAGATAAGATAAGATAAGATAAGATAAGATAAGATAAGATAAGATAGAACTTTATTAATCCCTCGGGTGGGTTCCTCTGGGAAATTCGATTTCCAAAAAAGCACAGCACCGACAGAAGTTACAGAGTTATACACACACACATATATATAAATACAGATGCTGCAAATCGTTAAAGTGAAACTGATATAGTTTTGTTCTACAGCCTCATACTCGTAAGCTTTATAGACTGCTATTTAGATACTGCTATTGCTCTCAGAGTAAACCATGAGCTTGAACTTGTGACTGTATCTGTATGGAGTGTGTATCTATTCAGCCAGGTTTGACCAGTGAAACGGAGCCAAGGCCGAAGCGAACATGCCGGCCCTCTGATAAGGCCCTCGCTGGCTGTGGTACAGACTGTAGATTAAGCTCTTATAGGAAAGGAGGAGAAATGTGGCTCATGAGGACAAAACGGGGGGGGGGGGGCTCTGTGATCACAGCAGCGGTCCAACATTATTATCTCCACAACCCCACCACTGTACTCTCAGTCCCATCTCCACACCCACTATCTTTGGAATAGCTGTGTCTATACCCTCCTCTGGGGGCCACCCATAGCTGGCCAAACTATCTGGACAGAGTCCCAATGTTCAGTTCAGAGGAAATATCCCACACCAGGCCCTGCTGATGTGAAGATCCAGCATATTAATATATTTAAATTAAAACTGACAATTTATTTCACTTTGAATTTGTTTGTTTTTATTCAAACCACTAATAATTATTTCTTACAAGCTGTAGGCTAGTGATTGAAGAGACTTCAATATGGGTGTAAAGGATGTTAAAGCTAGACTGATGATGTTGATAATTAAGACATAATCACAAAAAAATATTTAAATTGTTAAACTAGCATTTGGAATTCCCTGTTTTCTTTATAACTACAATAATATAGGGGACAGAAACAGCTATTACACATTGTTGCCACTCTTGGTAAATCTAAGAGCTACACGCCAGAGCAACACCACCCAGGTGTTTTATTCTGTATGCAGCAGCTCAACTGAAGATGAAAAACCTAAGGAAATATGACAGCCAAGTATTCCCATCACATCCAAGTCACTGACCTCATGTGCTCGTCTACAGTTGAGGCATATCTGCAAGCCACTTTGCAACCCACCTCCATGCTTCTGAGTATAAAATACTGCAGCTCAGTATTATGAATGCTGCAGGAATAACTAAAGTATATACCTCTAAATACAATTCTGCATTTAGTAACTTCTGCTCGAGCTTTTTCCTGACACAACAGCAAACATCATGTGATAAGCTCTGGGAACTTCACTGATCACATGTATTTTATGTGGCATCTCACACGCATTCTCCAGTCATGGGGCAAAGGCACCCAGGAGAGCCTAGTGGGTTGTGTTTCCATGGATGCCCGCCTATGTCCTGTTGCCATGCGTGCATTGTGTGTTTTGTGTACCCGCGCAACAATTCATTTTTGGTCATAGCATGCAGCCACTGATCCGACCACTGCTGAATGGATGTAGCCACTCTACTGTCCAGTGAGAGAAAGAATGTGCAAACAACCACGGTCTCTGACACTCAGAGGCTTCGGCTGCCAGAAACTCTGTGCCAGGCTCCAATTAGGCAGCCCTGTGTCCTGCACTCAAACAATGGTTGTGTTGGTGGGTACAGTAAGTCCCAGCCATTCCCATACACCGTAAAGACCAAACGTACGTTACTCAGTTGGTGGCCAGTATTTTAACTCATATTATCAGTGTGGGTGATAGCTAGAGTGTACAGACAAAGTAGCAAAGTGCATTCCAGCGCTCCTTGCTCGCTCTCACCGTGTCCCATATGCAAAGCCATTCGTAGGGGTGCTGAGTGCAAAAGCTGGGAGTAAAAGGGGGCTGCTAGAACACTCGTTCCTCGAACACGGAAACTGGTGTAATGGCTTCTCACAATGTTGCAGGGACAATTCATGGAACTGCGAGGGGAAGTGGTCTGGAGAGTACTTTCTCCACGAGTCTCCAAAGGCCCTTTGTGCAGACCGTGGAGGTAAGGGGAAGGAGTGGTGCAGTGACTCTGATGGCTTGATAAAATAACTTCTGAAAGTGCTCCGAGCGATAAGACTTCCACATCAAACAGCTTGCAGTAGCACTGTGTGTTTTGGGCCTTTTCCTCTTCCAGAACTCACTGGAAGGGGCTGCTCGAGATGTTTGAGGGGTATATATTAACCCTCCTCCTCACACAAGCATGTACACAACATACTTACTTACACTTGTATTTTTTAAACCCTCAAGACACTGTTTTACATTCTTTCAGGCCCTGAAGGTGCATTAGGAGCCAAGAAAAAGGCAGCAACATAAACCCTGGCCAGCGCCCCGAGTACCTCAGGACTTCTTGTGACGGGGCCAATCCATCTTTGATTTTTCACAAGTTATCCTATTAAAGCAAAGCCCACCATGTGCCACTTGCAAAAGCCTCAGAGGAAGGTCACTGCTGGGCAGGTTACCCAAACACAGTCTCAGTCCTTTACAAGCCAAAGCAGTCTATTACAGGGAGATGGTCACATAAAACCTGTATTTTTTTGCTGGTTGGGATGAGAAAAAAATATGATTAACCTTGACAATGGCCCGTTACAACCTTTTGGCTAGTACCCACACCTTCTATCTATCCGTGTAATTACCTCATAAAGTGTTCAATAAATGGAGGGAGTGCCATCAAAGAGAGATCTATAAATTTGAAAAAACAGTACTGTGGGTTTTATACCACCATCTGCAAATCAGAATATCCATGGCACTGACATCACACTCCTTTAAAATGAACCCCACAACACCCAGCAGTCACATTTCATCAGATTCCCCCAAGCTGTTGATTTCCCCACCCCATGCTTTTCTGACTACCACATTTCATAACCACTCTGTTGCTCCACTAGAGCACATCCATCAGTCAGAAACTCACTCATGGAAATAAACAAACTCCTCAAACCTCAAAGAACTCTGCTAGTCTGTGAGGAGAGGAAAACAGATGACCGAGATAGAGAGAGGGGGGCGTGCTGAATTTGAAAGAGGAGGCAGGGACAATGAGTGGAGTTCAAAGCAGCTTTGCTCCTTTCCTCCTGTCCATCCCGTGCCCCCCAATGGTAAAAGTGTGGACTGGTGGCAGAAGGGGAGGGGGAGGTAGTTAAAAGTCCATCCGCTCACCCCTCCGACCTCAGACGGCAATGAGCAGAAAAACAGCTGTGGGCCACTCACTCCCCACTCCTCCAACCTTGTCCCATGGGCCCGAGACACACATATACAAACACAGTCAGGCACTATCATAGGATGTGAACCTGTAGATGCACTCCTAACACATGCACCCTACAGCGTTTTCTCTTTCCTCAAACTCACTTACACACACTCAGGTTATATAATAAGAAAGAAATATATAAATTGTGAATAACATTTACCAATTCAAGCTTAGAAAACATTTCAAGGGATGTGATTGGCAGACGTGGCACTGTAAATGGAAAACCAAAGGAAATGTTTAAGTTTTATGTCCTTTTTGGATATTTAGTATGACAAATCAGTCAGTGGGGTTTTAATCAAGGTCAATCTATTCAGCAGACCTCACCACAGAGCTGGCTGAGTTTAGCTCCAGTAAACTGGGGAACCAAGCTGGTGGGCTGTCTTGGACATCCCATGCTAGCACCACTATGCCACCGTTTTCATCTAAAATCTTTAATTTTGACAAACGTTTTAAGAAAAATGTGGTATTCTTTGTTCAATCGCAACCATAATTTCTATCTAAATAAACAGCTATATAGAGAGAACTAAAGTGAAACTTGGAATTTTCTGCGAGTATGAAAAAAAAAATACTCCCAAATTGCCACTGGCTGTCTTAACTAAAATCAAAGCCTAAAAGTATGTATGCAATTCTTCAGCGGTATGTATTGTCTTTCAGTTTATCTTTACATTTATTTAGATTCTAAATACATTTTCCAATAGTTTTTCATTTTAGAAAATTAGTTTCTAGCATTAATTTATTACCTTTGTGCTTCCCATTAACTATGTATGAATGCTGATTCCACATCTCAAAAGTGAAGACAATGTTAAAGTGGCTCAAAGCTACTTCTTTCCAATGACCAGCAAGGGCCAGCTTCATTGTGTGCAGAAAAGTCTGATTATATAGATGCCCATGGGAAAAACAACCATTCAGTTCCTGTGATCTATGACCTGAGTGAACACTCAGTGTCACTTCCATGTTTTTTTAAATAAAGTATAGCCCCTATTCGAGTTAAAATGCACAAGAAAGCAGGGGATGTTTCAGGGTGGGCCAAACTTGTCATTAATAAGTCACAATATGAGCCTATGGTATCAGTCAAAGCCAACCGCAGACTTTGAAACTGGGACCTCACTAATCATTGGGTGATGGGATTTTAGCCTAACCCCCAAGAACAAGGCTAATTTCTTCCCACACAGAAGAAGATACAGATAGAATAAAAGAAATTACTCTGACCAAATCAAGCCAGTGGTAATGACAATGGTGATTTTATTTATATAGCACACTTTGTTATATATAAACTCAATCTTCTTAACACAGATGACCAAATCATAAAAAGCTGTGTAGGTTCATTGCCTTAAGATAGCAAAATAAAAAAAATTCAACATGTGAAACACAGGAACTGAAAATTTTATTACATGTCTCTATATATTTCATCCCAAACACAAAAAAGTACAACTTGTTCAATTTAATCAGATCTCTGTGGGATAAAACGAAGTGTAAAAATAAATATATATAGCCACCTATTATCCTTCAATCTCTGTTTAGTTGGTTAAAAATATCTATTACATTAACTGCTAGCAAGATGGATAAAAAAAAAGATCAACCACTCAATGTTCTCCAAATTATTTTACTTCCCAGATGTTTTGGTTTTAGCATAACTTTAGCTTACTGCAGCTGACTAGCTTGATGCTATCAATGGCAGCCATTGATAGCATTCAAGCTAACCAGCAATAAAGGCAATCACTGTACAGTCATTGATTAAAGCCATTAAATAATGCAGGTTATTGTAATCAATACATAAACTATACTACTTAGCTTCCCTGTGTGATCTCTCACAGCAGTAGATACTATGTTTTATCCAGCTAGCTTCCACAAAACTGTAGATAGCTATTGAGAAAATGCCCAAGTCAAGAAAAAACTCAACTAAATGCACATCACTACAAAATTGCAAAGATATCATATTAGAGTTCCATCGTAGTCTGTTATACATATGGAAAATGCATCCCATTTTTGTAGTTGTTTTACAATTCAGTTTTTAGCACTTCAAATCAAGTTGTGTAAAATCAAAAAATAAGTGAAAGAAAGACATAAAAGTTTTATAGAGGATTATGTTTTTATAGGTTAAGAACTGGTTAACTTACAGCTTTCCTGAAGTGGAAGTAAATTCAGGTTCCCCAACTTTTGCTGATTATAAAATTCTCTGTATGAAAGTGAGATCAAACTGTCCCTGAACTTCTTGTATAAACCACTCCAAAAGATGAAGGGAACCGTAGATAATCACAGTATTGAACAAAGGCCAAAGTTATCTGGCGATGCTCTTCCTGTTCTTTCTCACAAAAAGCAGAAGATACTGGTTCTGCCAAGTTGACCTTGAATCCATCTTGCCTTAATGCAACAGTCCATCTCTTGGTATGTTCTTCACACTCACACACTAAAATACCTGTTCCACCTGAATGGACTACAGGTATCGGGTCTTGCTAATAGAACTTCATCAATCACATGAGACAAGGACAGCTGTCATCTGTGTGTGTGGGAAGATGCCATCCGGTAAACACGGCCCTTATTACCAAACAGAAACAGAAAAATTAGTCAGGAGGGATAAGAAGACAGCAATGGTCTGTAGTCACCACTTGCAGAACCATTCCCTTTTGGGGGATTGCCTTGTTGTTGCCTCTCGAGTGCACCTGTTGTCACTTTCACTTGCACCAAAGCAGATGAAACTGATTCACAGTGGGTTATGCTTCCTAACAGAACAGATTGATATCCCTTAAGTTTAAGTGATTTTGTGTTATACTGTGATAATTAAGGGTTCCTTTATATTTAAGCTGGGTGTCTTACGACAATACTGTCCGAAAAGTTGTGCTTTATGTTGCTGTCAGAATGACATAAAGTACACTTCAGTAACAACTCAAAGTTGAAGTGTTCCAAAATTGTGTTTACTGGTTATGTAGTGTTAGAGAAAGAATAGCATGAACTTTTTTTTAGCATTACCTGCAGTTACAAAGTAAATAGGAAGAAGAGCTATTATTACTCAAGGGTTATTAGCTCTAATACAATATTTGCAGTAAAAGCACACAAAGTAGATCAAATTTTACTGTTATAAATCTGTATCAGATAAATCGGATAGTTTTTACCACTAAACCTGTAAAAATCAGATATAAAAGCTGTTTATATAAAGTTTATTCTTTCTCCAACTACCAATGGTACTACTTCTGTAACAGTTCTAACAGTCAAGTGTTTGTCCCACTTTGCTGCTTTAATTACACTTGAAATTATATATTTTCAGATAAAAACATACACACACACACACACACACACAAACACACACCTCTTCTCATGTCTCAAAAAAAAAAGAAAAAAAAGATCATACTGCCTGGAAAAACTGAAATTTTAGAATTTATTTTATCAGACAAGGATAATTTTAAAAAGTATGAAATGTCTTTCCATGGTTATTTAGTATTTATGATTCTGATGTATTTTGCTACACTTCTGCTGCCTTTACTCGTGTTGGGGCTCCATAAGTGTAACAAGTGTATACAGTTTTCAGTAAAACCTTAACTATTCCATCCATATTGTAACTGTATGCATAATGATTTAGCCTGAAGTGTAAACAGATGGTGTCTATGCTGATGCTGTTAACAGTGATGCACATGATAATGAATCAAATTAACCTGTTAAACACTGAGCTACGAAACGAGCACCAGGCCAGACTGAATTACACAGTATTGTCTTTAATCACAACAGAGTGGGAAAGTCTACAGCCTACATGGCCAAGACTCCCTTATTTCAGGTCCCAAAACATATGCACTTATAGGTCTCACTAACACCCTCCAGTGTCCATGTTTGGAACTACAGTCCAGTTCCTGGAGCCTCTTCTCTCACCTTCACAGTGAAGCATCACACAGCAACACTGAGGAGGTTGAAGTCCTGACAAGAGAGTGGAGACATGGAAGAGTCCTTCTAGCTATTCTTTAGTTGATTTTTATTTTTTAATGATTCTAGCAAGCCCTTGATCCTTTCACTGGCCGGCTCCCTCCTCCTTTTCTTGCGACTTTTGATCCCTGCGACCTGCGAAGGCAGAAGGAGGGTAGCGAGTCCCCAAGGTGTGGGTGCACCTTCGCCTCCCGCACCACCACCTCTTGGTGTGCTGGTTTCACTCTGCTGGAGCAGCCAGGCGCTCTCCTGACACAAAGCCACGAATCGGTCGAGTTGGCTGGCGTTGACGTTCTTGCTGACGTTTAAAGAGGTTTCAAACGGGTTCTGGATGTGCAGCGGGGCCACCTCTGGTTTGTTCTGCTCCTTGCCCTGGAGGGAGAGGGAAGGGGACAAGGCAGGTTGAAAACACATTCGTGAGCAGCAGCAGCTGTAAGTGTAGACCTTCGTGTCCTGTGCGTCATGGTCCATCAATTTCGTTGGTCATGGACTCAGCCTTTTGCTGCTTTATCTGGGGCACACATAGCTGAGTAGAACACCTCTCTGCAGGGTAGCAGATGAAGAAGGGAAATGGACATGTCTTTTTTGACTTGGGGAAATGAGCAGAGTTTTTTGAATTTACCCAAAAAAAGAAGGAAAAAAATTAGCTTAGCCTGAAATAAAAAAAAAACATACATGGTCTGTATCTGTCCAAATGCCGTGGCCATCAAATAAAGTATCAAAATGTGGGTCAGAGGGAAGTCAAGAAGCTTCCGTGGTACTTTGCATGCTGTATCCTGCATAATGCCTGACAGTAAAGGCACAGGGGGATAAAGGATGGGCAGGAAGGATTAAAGATGGCAACATAAAGCAATCAGTCAGAAAAGGGGAGTGAAGCGGTGAATTGTAGCACAGTAAAGCAGATTTATGGTGGTTGCTCCACTGTTGAAAGCCGATAGGCAAGGGTCACAACCACAGTCTACCTGAAAGCTTCCTGTGCTGTAGGGAGGCTATGTCAAACTTCACATTAGTCTCATTTATTAAGCTGGGGTCTCTCTTTCCCACGGGTATCGATTCATTAAACTCTAAGCTCTAGCAAAATCCCTGCATCTCATATACTGTGCCATCAAAGCATGAAGAGCTACTTTATCAACAAAATTTCTACTGGGAAGAGTAATAGGGAGTAAGAGGCATATTATTCAGCACTGAACATTTTAAGCAGTAGGTTAATTAACTATCGCGTATAGACAGAGAGGAAAAATTAGCCCCAAAAACTCCCAACGATGAAACACTGTGACTTCCATCGAGGATGTTCCCTGGTTGCCAGTAGAAAGTATTACGCAGGCATAAACAGCCACATCAGGATAAATGTGGGTATAAAAAGAACAAATATGCATTTGTTTGCAGTTAATGTGACAGACCTCCTAATTGGGATCTAAAGCTCAAGGGCGCCAGGCTCCTGTGGGGCCGGCATCAATCACATGAGACGAGGACAGCTGTCATCTGTGTGTGTGGGAAGACGCCATCCAGCAAACACGGTCTTTATTACCAACAGATTTCCCTGCCGGAGCTCAGCTGGGTGCAAGAGTTGAAAGAAGACTGAACTTCTCTCTGTGTGCGTTTTAAGTTTTATTCCAGTTCCTTAGGTGTGAGGATTTGGACTAACACAGACACTGGACTGACTTTAAAACCATATTAATTTTTTGTCACATTAGCATGTAGATGTGGGAATCCCCCGACATCATATGATATGATATTGTCAAAATACTTCACACACACAATACAATATTATTGTATTGCAATAACTACAAATGATGCCCTTAGGGTGTTCTGATATCGTCGTGTTGGTGTTGTTCCCAGATATCATGAAAATGTTGTTCCAGGTTCAACATTGCAAGTGACCAATCACATTGTTCTGACGTCAGTCCATTTATGAAATTCCAATATTGCAAGGACAATATCAATTCTGCTTACTGTTTATCAAAGGGTTAGGGTCAGGGTCCGCTGATCGGCGGACAGAGTCGGTTTCTCGCAGCTTAAGTACAGTTTTTTGTTTTACGGCGGTTTCTCCCGAAGTCGCAAAAGTATGACGTCACAACATTCTGATTGGTCACTTGCAATGTTGATCCTGGAACAACATTTAGTATGATGATCTGGGAACAACACCAACAAGACGATATCAGATTGTGCAATGCCCTTAAAGCTAAACTTTGTCACTATCTATTTTATCCACTAAGATACTCTGCTTGGAGAATGCACTCCTACTGTGGTAATAACTACCTACTGACATGGTTTTTATGCTTTTGTGTTGAGAAAGAAGATAAAGAAGGACTCTGTAGCATAGTAGTAGAGATGAGGACTGCTGAAGAAGCATAGCCGTCTGTCTGATGGATGCATGCGTAGTGCATCAGTTGCTAAAACAAAACAAAAAAAACAAAAAACGGCAGATGCTACAGAATTTACATCACAATCAGAAACTGAGATAATCACGGAAACTGTAACACTGGAATAAATGACTGCGAGGATGCACAGCTCAATTAAACGATGTTAAAACTACCTGCATACAGTTATGCCAAATGTGTATGTATGTGTGTGCCCCACCATAACTCTGCAACGACTGTGCAGTACTGCAGAGGTCAGATCCACTAATAAATCCAAGCCCACACTGAAGGACCCCAGTTTAGCCTTTTTACGACATATGCAGCAATGCTGACAGTATATCAGAACACTCGGAGCCATCGCGGCTGTTTTTCAGCTTAACAGTCCAGCTCCGTTCAAACGTTCCTTTAGACAGGAGCCTCAGTGTGTTTAGAAAACTTGATTTGAAGTCTAAATGGCAGCTTTGAAGTAGAGGGCTATTTGCCTTGTCCGAAATGTTTTACAAGCATTTGTCAGTCTAAAAGTTTTGCTGTAGCTTTGACCGCTCTTTGCCGATTTTAGATTTTAAACTGGAGCTCCCACTTAATTCACATTTGCTCCCTTTTGAATGTGAGGAATTTTTGGGATATCTATTTATTTATTCATGCAGTTGGCATGGAGAGAAAAAAAAGCACAGGAAGCGATTGTTGGTCTCATTATTATTTCATTAGCAGAGAGAGAAATCCTTTGTACTGACTGATACAACATGAGTAGAACTTCCTAAGCAACTCAAAAATCAGCTTGTTTGCAGCATTTCCAAAATGATGCTTATGATACTTTTCTCTTTGTAGAATATGGGGGTTTTTTTTCCAGCTCTCAGAAGTGGACATATACATGGATCTGTTATGCCTGCTAATCACTGGCCATTGGGGCAGACAAAGATCCATCTTTGTCTGCCCCTCCCAGACAAGAGGTTTAAACATCAGGAGGCGGGGCTTGTTCTCCCAGATGACCATGTCATATCCACTCTCTATAAGACCACACAGATCACACAGCAGAAAATCTGTGGTGCCAGTTGAATCTCCCTTCAACTGGCACCAAACTATGACCTGAGGCAGTTCTGGATAATCATGCTCACCTTTCTGATATTTATGGACATCCGGCTGAATGGGAAGGTGGCGTAGAACTCGAAGAACTCACCCAGCAGTTGCTCTAAACCAAAGATAGAAAACTGGAATTAGCATAAAAGCCCGCTAACACAAATGTCACCGACATATCAAACTGTGGGGGGGCGGTCTCTTGTGCTCACCTAGCGTCTCTGTGTTGCTCTGAAGCTGGATCTTGTTGAAGTCGCTGACAAATGTGCAGTCGTTCCCCTCGATCACGGTCTTGTCCCCGGGGCCTTGTGGAGACGAGAGCAGGGATACAAGGTAAAACATCTGCCTTTACACGCCTGCGACGGCCATAAACAACACACAGATGGATGGAGTCACGCGCTCGTGGCCAGAAAACAAGAAAGCAAGGGGAGAGCAGGCGCACGTGATAAACAAAAAAAGAACAAAGACAGCATGTATCATGTCCTTCCTTGGCTGGTTTACATCTTTAACCGTGCCCTTGTCGAGTCTCCTTCACCACCATGAGGCTGGTGTGTGTGTGTGTGTGTGTGTGTGTGTGTGTGTGTGTGTGTGTGTGTGTGTGTGTGTGTGTGTGTGTTATACTGCTGTTTAAATAACTGCCTGGAAGCGCACATGTGTGTGTGTGTGTCTAGAGGAGGTGGGTCATTGACCTTCCCAGAGTGATGGGCCTTTTATTGTCCTGTAAGCACTCTGTGTGATAGAGTCTGCGCTAAATGGTGTGCCGAGGAGGAAGAGGAAGGAGAGGAGGGGAGGAGGTGAGGTTAGATTGCTTTTGGAAGGCAATTATCAGGCAGCCAAGGTGACAGAAAGAGGGGCAGAGGGAGGCGAGTGGACTTGCGGGCAGATTGGTGTGACGGCAGTTCTATTAGAAAAGGACACTGGGTTAAACATTCCTAACACATATATACATGGTAATAAGATGGATGGCTGGAAGGCTTTCCCAGGATGCTGAGTATTAAATAAAACAAGTGAACAGTCTCCAGGGCTGTAGATGAAGGATGTGTGTTGTACTCAGTGTTGCAGGGTCACACCTGACATTGAAATGCTGCTCTTGGCTACAGTTAAATTTGAAAGTCATGGACACAGCAAAGGTGCATTGAACACAATTATGCTGCATGGCAATGGCACCTATGCTCAGGCTGAGGACCCCACAAGGACAACGCCTCTCTTTATCTGAAGTGGGCACAGCAGGTGGACCAACACTTAACAAGTCATCAAGCTTGGTTTACCAGATCAACTTGATTGTGATATGGTTGTGCCCTGTCTGCTAAAGAATACATACATTAGCAGATAACTGGGCTTTGTCTATGACCTGGAAAACGCAAGTGTTTTAGCACGTCTTGCAAAGGCAGCTGCTGGTCCCTGCCAGGCCGAGGGGGCCTCTGCCATGGGAGAAGAGGCCCGGAAAGCAATGGGTCTGCATGCTGCAGAATCCAACACACACCTCAGTCACTGAAAGCAGCAGTAACAGGACACCATTAATTATCCCTCCACAAGTTCAAAAGGTCCAATCTAGACCACCGGGTGGCTTCACGAGTGTGAAAGCTGCAATAAAGATATTAGGACCCTCAGTGGTGAGTGGATGCCCGGATTACTACAAAGGCATAAAAACGTGTGGAAAGAAAAAATCGTTTGAATTGTTTGATGTCATTTAAAAGACACTGTTTAAACTGCAGTTGTTTCAACAACATCTCGTGTTGTTCATCACTTCTTTTGTAAATAGATGGTTCATTAGAGGTGAACAAATAGTCACTGGAGATGTTATGAGAGAAGGATCCGGAATTCCATGACAGCAAAAATGGTGCTAGAAGTGCAACGTCCGTGAATGAAGTCAGTGAATTTTTCAAGCTGTTTTAATCCAATTTAACTGGAGATTCCATGTATGTATTTCTATAAACAAATAAAGCTCAAAGTGTCCAGAGGTGCTTAAACATGGTTACAGACAGAAAAGACTTTCCCCTTGCTTTCCCAGAGAAAATCACCCCAACCAGCTGTAAATGAGAATTCTTGTTACTTCCAAAATGTGTTATTTTCTTCCTGAATTCAGCAAAATTTTACAATTTGGTGCTTTTCTTGCCTTTATTTGCCAGGAAACACAATATTCATGGAGTGGGGACTGCTGCTCTTACTTTGTTCACCTCCTCCCTGCTGTGTGAATTTTACTCTGACTCAGTTAATTGGAACCTTTTCACACGTGCACTGGGACTGTCCTCAAAGCAGGTATCTTACACTGAAAATCTAACTTCCTTAACACCAAAAGTTTTTGTTGAATCATTTATGACATTTTTCATTTCTAAGTAACTAATTGACCAAGGTATATTTGTGAGTGTGACTACAGCTGTACAGAGAAAACCCCCACCCCACACTGCTGCTAGTGTACTCGGTGGTTGCATTTATATTTTAGGGAACAGTTAGTAAGCAACGTGTGAAGAAAAAAAAAAGGCATTATTAATTTATGAACTTCTTGTTTTTTGCCTGACACTTAAATAAGAAAGATGTTTTCTAGTGAACGCGTGTTTGCTTAAGATTGGAAAGTACACTGTTTTTGAAGCATGAAGAACGAGACTGTTGTGTTGGGCTGTGAAATGCTACGCTTAGAGTGATTGTTAAGAATAGAAAAAAGCAAAACTCTTAATGTTATTAACTAAAACACTACTGAAACTTTGAACCTTATTAACAAATTCTCAGAGGTCCGCTGTGTGAGTGCTGGATGGTACCTGCGAGGTCCCGCAGGTGGTCCAGTGTGGGGATGATGGGAGGAGTCCTCTTCTGCAGGAAGAACAGCACCATGACAGTGAGGGAGAAGTTGGTGATCCAGGCCCCGGGGATGCTGCTGGTGACTCCGTGAGCTCGGGCCCAGCAGCGTACAGTGAACACCAGGCTGCGCACCCGAGGGTCCAGCTCTCCATACAGGTAGAGCAACTCTGTGCTCTTCATCGCCACCCTGTGGAGAACACAAAGGGTGACATCTGAGCATACGGTGCATCCAGATAGATGCAGTTTTCACAATCTGAGGTTCGGAGCGCTAGAGTAGGTTATCATCAAGGATGTGTCTGTGTATTTCTGCATTCATCCCTCCTTTGACCCAGATGAGTATCCCAGTTCCTGATGCTGGGAAACATCCCCACAATGATGCAGCCACCATCGTGCTTCACTGTAGGGGTGATTTTGACTACTTTTGTTTACTCCAGACATGACGCTCGGTATTCAGGCCAGAGAGTCAGAGATCTGAGAGTCCTTTAGCTGATTTCTGGCAAACTCCAGGCGGGCTGTTATGTACTTCTCACTGTCTGATTTTAGAGATTTCAAATGGAAATTTAGTAATATTTTGAAAATAAATGACACTATGTTCAATTATAAAATGCCTGCATTTTGCCTTAAATATAGAACTTGGAGATGTGTTAACAGCATTAACAGTTCAGAGAAATGGTGCAAGGGCCGACCATTACAGGTCAGAGAAACTAAATGTACCGCTGGAGAGCAGCATTCAGCTGACTCGGCTGCTGTTCGTCTGTTTTTCTTGAATGCACGCATTCACACCTCAGGCAGGAAGGTGCTATGCTTCAATGATGTGTGAGCACGATTTAAGAAAAGTCCCCCCTCTCACAGCCACCCACAGATGCTGGTTCAACTCCATTTCCTTAGAAACTGCAGAGTGGTTTTCTGTACGTTAGCAGGTGTGTGTGTGTGTGTGTGTGTGTGTGTGTGTGTGTGTGTGTGTGTGTGTGTGTGTGTGTGTGTACTTGTGTCACACACCAGCAGAGACCACAAGTCAATAACGTTGGAAGGAAAAGAAGTGAAACACAAACAAGCCCACACTTCGTGTTCAGTTTCACAGCGGAAAAATGCAAGACTGACCCATCGTAGCACTTCCTGCCAGAGTCTGGTTTCTGTCTGGGAGCTTTTATAACGCAAGCGTGGTCAAAAATGGTATTATGGGTAACGTAAAAAGAGCATTTACTGTGAAGCAAGAGAACTGTGACCAAGTCAAATCTGACATTTTACTCATTCCACTGACGTCAGAACATCTGCGCTGACTGAGTACCTGTTGTTGGCTGTGAGGTCACACTGAAAGCCAGACGGCTGGTGGGCGAAACGGACCAGAGGGCACCGTGCATTGAGAATTTTCTGTACCCCCACGCAGCCGGGCCCAAACTGGTCGACGCACTCCCCGATCACAGACAGGATGCTCTGAGTAACGGCTCGCTCTGAATTGGCCCGCTTCATCTGGTACTCCAGGGAGAGGCCTGACTTAGGCTGCACACACAGGGAGGAATATACAGAATAACAGATATGTTTACACTTTAATTTTTCAATTGTTTTGTCCTAAGAAACCATGAGGCATACAGTGGTTATTTTCATTTGATCCTATAGTATCTCCACACCTTTCTGTCTTATGACATGTAAATAAAGTATTCACCTAATACATGTTTCAGGGTGACTCTCTTCTATGTCAAGTTGATGTCTGTGGTCATTCTAGTTGAGCTGCCAGTTAACCGTTACATTACTGCAAGTGCATTCATAGCTTTCAAACAAACTAAAGACAGACACATGCACATCAGCTGTCTGAAAGTCAGACCAACACATCAGCATTTTTAGTTTGGCGATAGTGGGGATCTAGCAGGTGGCAAAAAGAAAGAAGCAACCACTTTTGCACCACTTTGTTTGGTTTTATGCAAAGGATTTCTGGGTAGTGCGTCGCTGTGGGGTGATATCAGGAGATAAATCAATATGTGAGGGCAATTTTTATATACATGTATAGGTGGTTTCAAACATATGTGCCATGAGCCAAACATACCCTGCAAAAGGGTTCAATGCAGGCCACTGGATGCATTTTTAAGTAAGACCTACACAACAAGAACCCCTGCTGCACAGAAGCATTCTTTTGGAATAAAAACAACCAGAAACAACCTGCGGCATATTTTTCAAATTCCTCCTACTTTTTATGAGCCATCTGTGATGTTTCATTATATGAATATACTTCAAAAAGTGCTTCATGGGAATTTTTTTATATGCCGCTATTTAATGGGTTTACTGGTCTAGCTCATTTGAGATCAACTTGGACAGCATGTTGCCCATTAACTTAAATAAGTTTGATAACTCTGTCACATGTTTTATTGCTCCCTCAGTGCCACTGGATAATAAAATGAAATTGGTTCATGTGTGATTGTGGTGGCAAATCCGCAATTGCTGGCAGAGGTACTTAAAAAAAGTCTAAAAATACTAACCTAATTTCCTATAACGGTGAAGGTAGACAAGTGCAAATGCCTGCAGCCAAGCATTCAAAGCAATGGAAAGTGAACAAGAGAGGTGAAGAGCAGAGTACAGGCAGGGTGAGTGGGTGGAAATGAGTGTCAGGGGCGACTTATGACAGTAAGAAAGCAAGACTGAAAGGGAAGGTTTATGAGCGGGTCGTGAAACCATCTATGATGTGTGGCTTGAAGACAGTAGCACTGACAATAAACACAGAAGGCAGAGCTTACAGGTGGTGGAGATGGTGATGCTAAGATTTTCAATATATTAGAAATGAGTACATCAGAGAGACAGCTATGATTAAGCATTTTAGAGACAAAGTCAACAGAAAAAGAGAAAGACCACAGACAGGATTCATGGATGACAGAGGAGGACGTTAAGGTCACATAGAAGCGGATGATCTGCTGTGTCGACCCCCAAAGGGAGCCGAAAGAAGCAAAAGAAGAACGTGGTTCTTTCATATGCCTTTTTTTGGTGTCAGAGACAACAAAACAAACCAAAGGAGTAGTTAGTTTAGATGCAGATAAAATGCTTAAAAGGAAAGCTACCTCACAACTCACAAGGAAATCACTGCAAACTGTTTGCCAATAAATCTAATATTTTCTAAAGAAACCTAGAAAGCCTCATTACCAGTTTCACATTGCGTCCAGTGATGCTGTCCAGATCCAGCAACATATCCAGGTCACAGCCAAGCTTTCCAAAGCCATTCACTGATGAGCCAAAGGGTTTGATGGTGCATTCTGGAAAATAAGCGGTAGCAATATCCTTGAGCAGGGAACAGACGAGGAAACGCAGCCTGCTGTTCTCCTCTGTGAGTTGATAGGCTTCAGTCAAGGAGCTTATCTGCTTGTCTATCTGAGGGAAACCAGGAAATGGGAAACATCCAAATCAATCAACTTCAAACAAGACTTAAAATGTAAGTATAACTTTTGATGTGATAAGTCAACATACACTCTCTTCTCTGGAAAGTCTCTTTATTAGCTCATTGATGGGAATAGTGGTCTGAGGTTGGCACTGCCGGCCTGACAGTTGGTTTGATGAGTCCACTGAGCCGAGGTTTCTGAGTGACAACAGTCTGGATTTGAAAGGCACTGCGGATTCGTGGCTGCCACCAGGAATTGCCACCCCTTCAAGTAAAGACGTAACACTTTCCTGGTTGGCAAACTCCACTACAGCATACACTCCCTGGAGAATTACAAAATATCATAATTGTAACATAATTCCAACAGGGTGGTGAGGTAGCAGTACTTGCTTATCAGAAGAGGTTGGTCTTTTACTCACATAGCTTTCATAAAAGAAGTATTTATTGATTTCTCCATGTTTTGATAAATACTTGAGGAACTTTTTCTCATTGGTACTGGACTGACAGCTGATGAGAACGGACCTCTCTGCTTGTTCTTGTCTCTCCATGTGGAGAGTGTGCAGAGACTTCCTTCCATTCTTTTCATCTGACAACAGAGAAGAAGCCATCCAACAAGTCAAGTTTTTTTCTCTGAGAGTAAGACATTTAAAACTGTGTAATAAGCACACCGTTGTTAACAGACAGACAGGCCTAACATTAGTTTCAACTTGGGTGACTGATATCAGCTTACTGGGAAATAATATGACATTTACCGGTGACAGCAGGCAATAATTCTGTGGTGTGTCACGTCAGTTTTGCACTGATAAACGTTCAAAGACTGGGATGCACCAAATTGATAATAAAATGCAAAAAGTGTGATGTATCGTCGGTTAAGTTCTAGTTTTCATTGTTCAATTGTCCCAGAACATGTCAACAAACCTCATTTAAAAAACTGTCAGTTTTACAGTGGGGCTTTCTATGTAAATATACACGTCCCGCAAATGACAGGTACAAGCTCAAAACGTTCTATATAATAACATTTTAGCCCAAAAAGAGTTATCGCGTTGTTATCGTTAACAGTCACACTGCCGAATTTTACGTATGACCCAGTGATTTCTTACAGGTCACACAGTGTGTAAAACGCACAGCGCACTCAGAGTTACGGCCTTCACCAACAAAAATATAACGTTTCTCAGGGGAGTTTGGAATGGTGCTCACTCGACATCACACGGCGGTGTATTGGGGCTAGCCTAAAGGCCAGCTTCTCTTCTAGGCTTAATTACTAACCACTTTCGTCACTTCGAGTGGCCTCAGCTCGGGCAATAACGACGTCTGTTCCTATACTTCTGTGAAGAAACGCGTCGGTTTTCTGTAGGCACTTCGCGAGGCTGGCCCTTCCTCTCATATGTAACCTGCACACAGCAAAGGAGGACGCCATTGTTTTTCGGAATGAAGCGTAAATGCGCATGCGGCTGGTCCTGTCTACGGCAACCTAGAGATACCAGAAAAGACACTTTCTAGTGTTTAAAAAACTATCATCCGATTTCTTTGGGCTGACTCTGTAACGTCTTTTAAAGGTATCAAATTTGAAATTGAATTGAAATTTGTTTTTATTTTATTTACTACGAATGAGCTTCAGTGTTGGTGATATATTATGCATCCTACATTAAACGAGGCACGTCTCCCGATAGGAAAGCACCCAACAGTCCTGAAAGCTTTTCGTTTTTTTTTATTTTTTATTTTTTTGTTGTGTTTTTTCATTTGAGGAAACAAGAAAAGGGAAAACGAAACCTACAAAGACAGCGAGAGAGAGCTGCTGGCAGCTGACACTAAAGAGGTACTCCACCTCCACAGACACGCCACACTTCCTGTGTTTACTTCGTTCTAAACACAATCCACGAAGCTTCATACATCAGACAGTCTGCGGGGCGCCACAATGAAGACACGACGGTGCGCTTAAGCTTCCGACTCAATTTCATAAGGCAGGTAACGCGTGGTTTCTGTCACTCAAAGAAGTAACTCCTGTTATTCAGCGAAACTCTATTTTTCTTTTCTTTAGCAGCTGAATATTTGGCAGATAGCTAGTTATAGCTCTACAGCTACTGTTTTTTGTTTGTTTGTTTGTTTTATTTTTCTAGGCACCTATTCTAAATTTGCATGTTTGGATCGTAATACGGTTTATTTTTTATGTATTTATTTCAAATGTTGCATGGGGTTTGCATTAATGCACATGTGTATGATTTTCATCGAATAATGTGAGCTGAACTCTTTATCGCAGCATCATAATGCTAATAATAGTTATAATAATGGGCAGTTGTTGTTTTATAAATGTATAATAAGGTTCAAGCTTTCCTGGGGGGGCTTCCCAGCTTTACTGCGAAACTCCCTTCTTTTGCTTGGAAAACAGCCCTGTGAAGCCCCTCCCAGTTGTGTGTTCAGCCAGCTGTATCAAAGCTTCACTTCTTAAGTGTAGTTTCACTGCACGTCCTGCTCCCCACGTGAACCTTCCCTGTCATGAACGATCCGCTTGCTTATACAATTCAAGTCAGCACGGAAACAGTCCCCACACTGACCTCCTGATGTTTGATTTTAGATGGAGCTGGACAAACGGAGCATTAACATGGATTACAAATATGATTCGGGAATAGAACTGCTCTTGACTCACATGAATTTAGAGGACATTATTAACGCTGCAGAGACTCTATATCGGCTCGAGGAAGAGGAGGAAGACGAAATCTTGTCGTTAGAAGACGAAGAAGGACTTTCCCAGGAGGAGATGGATGAGAATGAGGAGGCAGGGGAGGTGGTGGTTTTGGGGAGTGAGCAGAAGGACTACGCTAATGGAGTTCGATATGGGACTGTGACAGAGGTCCTGTCCTTTGTCAACCTCCTGTCCAGCATGCAGACGGCAGCCTTGCCAAACCTGCCAGAGGAAATGGGAGTCCTCCTAAATAAGGTGAGAATCTTGTTGTTTTTTCTTTTTTTAATCTTCAATATAACCTGAATGTTTAGTTGATGTGGTCAGCCTAGAAAAACTTGCATAATTTTCTTTTTTTTCCTTCCTAAAAACAAATAGAAGGACATGGCTGTGAAAAAAGGCCGCTACCAGATTAACATGGACGTTCTCCTGTTTCCATGGAAATTGACCTACAAGAATCATGGGTCTGGCCTCGTGCCTAAGGGCTCATTTGGGAAAGTCCACTTGGCTCAGGACACCACCACCAGGAAGAGAATGGCCTGCAAACTGGTGAGTCTTCCTGATCGGTGACTAGAAATCCCGCCTGTGTTTGACTTCTCGACAGCTCTTGACCTGCGTGCCAAATATTTAACCTGCCAAATACTGCTTGTTCACAGTCCAATTACTCCTCTGTTTGTACAAAGATTGTTGGTGCCAGCGTGACATTTGCTATGTTTACTGGGTGAAAGAGGAACAGGGTTGCTGAATGAAGAACTATTTGTTCTTGTAACAAACTTACAACATGGGCTGGGATTAATGTAAGACTGGAATTTCAACAATAACTTCCCACAGCTCCTCTGGATGTTTGTGACAGGGTCAGATTCATTAAAGACACATGTAAAAACCACACATGCTGCTTCTATCTGGGCAGACCTATGCTTGAGAAAGAGGAGGGAGGGAGGCAGCGTGCTTACGCTGTTGTATGGAAAATATTGACAAATGAGGAAGGAGTACTTTCCTCTCTAGTCAGGTGTTATTGTCAGAATACTATGTTGACACAGTGTTGTTTTTTTCACGCTGCTGTGAAGGATTTACTGGAAATAGTTTGCAATAAGGGCTTGGAGTTAGGATGTCCTTATTTGCTTAAAACAATGCCATCATCAGATAATAATTACTGAGAAATTATTCCTTTAAAGAAACAACTTTAAAATTATCACTGACAAACTAATAACAATAGATTTCTTAAAGCACAAAAAACAGGATAACAGTATGTTACTATGTCAGCTAATCTGTTAAATACAGAAAGAGTCAGTGTCCTTGTGAAGTATGTATTAAATGTATATTTTATTTGCAGAACTAACTGAGCTGAACTACCCGATTAGGCTGTCAGGGTAAAAAAACAATAATTATAATAAAAATGAACCATTAATTGTAGTTCCTTAAATCGCCACTTGAGGCAGGGTCCAAAACTTCAGCATTTTATATGTATGTAGCACATTTTGCTCTCACACTGTGTGGTGGTTAGCACTGTGGATTCCTGGGTTCAAATCCACCGGCCGGCTGGGGCCTTTCTGTGTGGAGTTGGGATGGGCTCCAGATAAACCACAATACAGAAGTGGAAGAAAATATATGGACAGATCTAAGTATGCATTTTACCGAGCTAGCTAGCTCTACCAATAACTGATAAATCCTCTGTGCACTGTCAAATAAAGCCACCCTTGCCAATAAAAATGCAAAATGTGAAAAGTCAGTTTCTTGTCACTGTAAGCAAACACGGATCCATTTGGCCAGCAGTCCCCAGGATGTCTCATTTAGCTCATTGGCTTCATATTTAACAGTCAAATGCAATGGTGTCACCGAGCCTTTTAACTCACTCCAAGAAATAAGATGAACATGTTTCCCAAAACGGTGGGCTATTTGTGATCATGTGTCTTATCTCCCTCGCTAGATCCCCATGGAGAACTTCAAAGCCGCTGATGTAGAGTTTCAGGCCCGCTTTCACCATGAGAACATCGCCGAGCTGTACGGCGTTCTGCTCTGGAACCAGAGCATCCACCTGTTCATGGAGGCCGGCGAAGGCGGCTCTGTGCTGGAGAAACTGGACAGCTGCGGACCGATGAGAGAGTTCGAAATCATCTGGGTGACCAAGCAAGTCCTGCGGGGCTTGGAGTACCTGCACTCACACAACGTCATTCACCATGACATCAAACGTAAGCATAAAAGATGTGTGTCACTTACTCTTGATGGATGTGCTCCATGGTATTGAACAAGTACATAGGTTACAGGAAATTATGCAATTACAGTTTGTATCTTCTATGCGTCAAATTCAAGCCACAGACGGATATTGCTCTTGTAAATAACTCAATTCGCTGAAAAGAATGAATCAGTGAACAGCCACAAACCAAGCAGATCATAGGAATCTGATAGATTGACTAATGCTTTTTCAGTAATTCTTCAAAGGTAGCCTGGTCACAGTGACTGGTAGCTATCATGACAGATCACACAAATACGCCCTAGTTACTGCAGGTGGAGCTCAGCTGAGGAACCACAGCAGTGCTGCTGGGATCAAAGCATTCTGCAGAGCTGTCTGTCAGCCTCACTGCTTAAAGGCTCGCTGGCTGTCTGGAAATTCCAGCCTGCTTCTCATGCTCAGTCAGGGTTACAATTATGGTCCAGAGAGGCAAGTGACTTATTAAAATGACCATTCTGGCCCTCTGACAAGCTGCGGTTCTTAGCATTTCCTGCCTGCAGTCAAAATATGTAATTAAACCTTGGTGACATTTTAGGGACAAGGATGAGTCTCTTCGTGGCAATTTCCTTCGTCAAAGCCTGTGACCTACTTATCGTTTTCATGCTTAAGATCAATACAGACTCAGTGGACCTGAAACTGAAATCTTATCAGTTCAAGCACCAACTTGAATCACACCTCCTTCCTTTTCATCTCTCCACAGCCAGCAACATTGTCCTGATGTCAGACAAAGCAGTCCTAGTGGACTTTGGGCTGACAGTGCAGATGACAGATGATGTATACATTCCCAGAGATCTGAGAGGAACAGAGGTAAGGAAATAAGCCGCTCCTCCTTAAAAGATGTAAGTGTAGCCCTGTAATGAATGCGGGCCTTCTGTTTTGAGTAATTGCTCTCCGATCAATGCTTGCTTTTCTTTTGCTGATCTGGAGCGTGTGTTGACACGTGACTCACACTAGACTTCCCTAGGGATTTTAGCAAATTAGTCCCACGACTTGTCAGCACTTGTGTGCTTTTCCAAAATGATTACAGAGTCAGTGACTGGCAAGCATTAATTTAGAGCAGTCAGTGCACTCATTGGCCTCACAGCCACTATTAATAGCTTGCTGATGCTCAGGGCTTTCAGCTCTTTAAGTTGTTTTTTTTTTTTTAGGATGAAGATTTTGCACACACCTTCTCACCCACTGGTCCTTGCTTTCCCATGCTTGTGTGACAGTCTATATAGTTCTGTGTACATGCACCCCCGGGCCTCTCAAGTGCTTGTGGAAAGTCCCAGGGCAGACACCCAGGAGTAATAATAAGAGAGGCACAGCCTGTGCGTATTTACAGGCACAGCCTGTAAATATGCTGGGCTGCTCAGAGTTACATGAACATGGGAGTGCAAGCTGGAATTTCCAGCAGAAAGACACAAAGAGATGAACTCTGGTGTGTTTACCTTTCACCCTCCAAAGGCCAACACACTTCTGCACTTCCCTTACCTTTTTTCATGCGTAGCGTGGGTCTGCAGGTTGCTTGTTTGGTTGCAGGCAGAAAACCCCTTTTACACTAACAACAGGTCACTTCCTGTTTGTTGTGTCTCGCTGACACGGAGAATTTGACTGTCGCACTGAATAAAAAGGGAACTTGTTTCTCTCGCTCTCTCTCTGCCATTCTGATCTGCAGCCATGTTAAAAGTCACCCACTAAACATCCCCTGTCTTTCTTTCAGATGTATATGAGTCCAGAGTTGGTTCTGTGTCGAGGACACAGCACCAAGACAGACATCTACAGCCTGGGCACCACCATCATTCACATGCAGACCGGTAGTCCTCCCTGGGTCAGGAGATACCCACGCACTGCATATCCATCCTACCTGTACATTGTAAGTACTGCACATGAAAATCACATCATAGGGAAATGAACGCAACCAGAATGGTTGGTGCAGATATTTGTGGTCCTCACAGGATGAATTTGTGATATTGGGAGGAAAAGGGCATGTTTGAATTTGCGCACCAGAGACGTCTGATGACCCTAAAGTTGGATGCTGATGTTTGCCTTATTTGGAAACGTCGGTATCTCTTAAGTTTCAGTGCTCTGATTTATGACCAAGTACTTTCCCATCAGCATGAGCTGACCTTTATGCTTAATGCTAGATTGCATGATAGTAAATCAGTTTGTAGATAAACTGTGAAAGGTTTCCCATGAAATAGTTATTACACAGCAAATTAGTACATCACTTAATTTTGTTTTTGTTTGTTTTCATTTCTTGATTTTTCTTTTTTCCTAAAATTGCTCTTAAAAAAACAACAACAACCCCACTGTATGCTACCTGCACCTCAGTGGCTGGTGCACACTGAATAGCACTGAGTATGTTGGGCCAACACAGACCTAAAAGGAAAGAGACAATTAGGAAAAACAAGTCCTTTAGTGTTAATGTTGCTCTTTCCTAGCTGCAGGTATAAATCCTCCTTGGTTACCAATTACCATTGGAGACATATGCCTCTGTTACATGCCTCAGCAGAGACAGTCCTGTGTTGTTAGTATCCTGCGAGTCAAATAGTGACACACTTACCGCACACAACATGCTCACGCCCTTCGCAGTCAAGATTGCCAGGCGATAAAGAGGATGTTTGCAGTGGGTGACCTGTGGCTTATTTAGTCATTCACCACTCTAAAAGCGTTCCATTACATGGGCTCTTTCCATTTTAGCTAGTCCCATTTCTGTTTTTAAAATGATTATCAGCTTCTTTGCTCTGGCCGTTTACTCACTTCCACTTGAAACTGCCGTCATGGAGAAGTAGCATTACAGGGCCAAGTCACTTGTACGGGCTGAGCTTTGCAGCTGCTCCTTGTTCCTGTTTATTGTAACCATACTGCTTTTACAAACCACTGCTCACATGGCCACTGAAAAAAAAGGGCAGCTTCGGTTCTGCATAGCTGTTTTTTTCTTGAGTTATTTGGAAGTGCTAGCTTTGTTTTTCTCTTCTTTAATGACAGTCTATCTGTCTCCAAACAGATCCACAAGCAGGCCCCTCCTTTGGAGGACATTGCGGAGGACTGCAGCCCAGTTATGCGGTCCTTCCTGGAGCGAGCCCTAGAGAGGAACCCTGCGCTGCGGAGCTCGGCATCTGAGCTACTAAAGGATGACGCCATCAACCCTCCTAGAGAGGATCAGCCGCGTTGCTGGAGTCTTGACTCGGCCCTGGAAGAGGCCACCCACACCTTGCTACGGCAGCAGAGTCAGCACCACGACACCACGCAGGGTAAAGCCTTTAGTGCCGAGCTCAGTTTGTTCTCTGTTATTAATAATAAGCTGGCTACTTAACGTTAACATTTACCTCGTCTTCTCTGCAGAATCCTCTCTGTACTCTGAAGGTTCTGGACACATCAGGAGGAAGGGCTCGCTGTACATTGACCTAGGGGCCTTGTCGGGTTACTCTAAACTGGTGACGGGACCGCCTTCCTCAGAGTATGGCTAACAAATGACCAGACAACACCATTTATAAGACTGAACTGTTCTTAAAGCCACATAAATGGCTGAGACTCGTGGACAGCTATAGCCAACATGACTCGTAATGATGTAAAACAGCAAGTGTGACTTGGAATGAATGGGTCCAGTTCGGCCTGAAATAGAAAACGCTGCAGGACAGTGTTTGGATGCATTGTGAATAAATAAGCATTATACTCTACATATAATTTCCCACACTTCTTTTGTGGGATGTTTGTACTTTATTTCAGTTTGGGTTCATGGTGATAAATGCACGCTGTTTTCTTTTCTCCTAAAACCTTCTGAAAAAAGTTATTGTATCATTTGAGTTACTTAAAGTGTAAGCTGTGTCTTAAAGTATGTGTGTAAACATGTATGATGTGTAGTTCTTTTCGAACGTCCTCCTGTTAATTCCCGTGGAATATTCTTGGCAACACTGTGCTTTGCAAAATGAAGCTTCTGTGGAATGAATGCGATGAGTGATTTTGTTTTATGTTCTGTACATCCACTGAGATGAAGCATGCGCTGCTTTATACTGAAAGGGAAAAAAAGCAAGTGATTTATTTCTGTTTTCTTTTGTAATAAGTGTAAAAGTTACCCAGAGTTTTTAAAGTGTCATTCTGCAATAAATGCAATAAACTCAAAAATCCTATGGTCTGTGTGTATGTCACTGCAGCCTTAGCTTTAGCAGCTATTCGTTTTTGAAATTGCTTGGGGAGATTCCTGGAAAGGAAACTGAAAACTTGAGTATATCACTATGTTTCAAAAACATGCAATAAATTATACAGTTAAACATTCAACAATATGTGCAATACTAGTCCAGCCTTTTCAGTCTGGACCAAAATTGAGGTCAGGACTCTGTGCAGGCCAGCCAAGTTCTTCCACACCAACCCTTCTCATACATGTCTTTATGGAGCATGTTGGAACAGGAAGCAGCCATCCCCAAACTGTTCCCACAAAGTTGGGAAATTCTCCAAAATGTCTCAGTATGCTGAAGTATTAATAGTTCCTTTCACTGGAAGTAAGGGACTGAGCCCAACTCCTTAAAAACAACCCAACACCATTATTCCCCTCCACCAAACTCTACACTTGGTGTTCTCCTGGCAATTGCCAAATCCAGGCCAAACCCAGGTTGGATTGCCAGATGAAGAAGTACGATGAAGTATGAAGAAGTACGATTCATCACTCCAGAGAACACATCTCCGCTGTTCGAGTGGCAGCGTGCTTTACACCAATGTATTGCTTTGCATTGCTTGGTGATATAAGGCTTGGATGCAGCTTCACTTCTCTTTTGAGTTCCCAACTCTCAGAGAAAGCCCATATTTCATGCCTCGCTAAAACAAAAACATTATGCACCGTCAATGAACATGAAGCAGCAACTGAAATTTGTCAAATCAAAGATTTATTTAATTTAATAATTCATCATAAAGGAAAATGTGATCAGTACAAATCAAATTTATATCAAGTAAACCAGACCAGATTCCACTGAATTTGATATTTTACATTGTAATTATGAAACAAAATTTACATGTAATTAAATAAGATAAACTCAGCATTTTGGGCACTTTGCGAGTGTGTGTTTCTGCTGAAAGCAACAATAATTTACTTCTGTTTTCTTTAGTATTAAGTGTAGAAATTACCAAGAGTTTTCAAAATGTCATTCTGCAATAAATGCAATGAACTCAAAAATCCCAAATTGTCTGTGTATATGTCACTGCAGCCATAACTCGTTAGCTGCTATTCATTTTTGAACTCACTAAGGGAGATTCCTGGAAAGGTGAATGAAATTCAAAACTTGAGTATGTCAGTATGTTTCACATTCAGTCAGCTGACTGCCTCTACTTTCTTTTTCTTACAACCGTTAACCGTCACCACTCCCACGTCTGCAGGAGCTCCTGGTGCTGGGCTGACAGTTTTTTTTAGAATGAGCAACAGACGGGAGGCATTACTGAGAATCGGTTTATTAAAATCATGACTGTTAGCGCTAACATTTGATACCTGAATGTTACCTGTATGTTACATCTGTACTAATGGAAAAATGCAAATAATGTGCAGAAAAAACACAAGCATTCCATCAGAGATGCAACAAATGATACAATGAAACATTTAACATCCAATGACATATAGCCTTAGATCACTGTAATTAGTTCAGATATCAAGGTGGTCTACTGAAATCATGAATGTAATTCTGTTGCAACTTTTCTATTTGGCTTTTTGGGGTAAGACAACCCATTTACCAGTGAAACCTAGATTCTGATTATACAACAGAGTTTAAATGGGCTCTAACAAACACTTCCCTCTTTTCTGCCATAGATTCTTCATGACGTTAGCAAAGTTTCGAATAATGACATCAGCATAAGAACACATAACCCACGTGCAGAGAAGGGTAGTAACTGATTACATTTACGTAGCTACATTTACTTGTAACGTTTTAGAAAAAAATAACTTTTAGGAGTAATTTTACTACACTGTGCTTTTAACTGTTACTTGAGTAATATTCTTACTTGAGAAAAAATTCTGACGACTCTACTCAGTGTGAGTAATTCCAGGGAATGAATGATAAACACGTTTTAACCAAAAATGCATGAGACACAGACACAAACCTACAATCGTACATAAGGTTTGTTGTTTTAATGTTATTCTATCTGCTGAGCCTATTGTGCCATTTGGAGAAGTAAAGTAGCACCATAGGTAATACCTACTCTAAATATTAGTTTAATAAGGATTTGGAAAAGTGTTTCCTCTGCTTAGATTTATTATTTTGTAATCATGTTATTTATAGTATTTAATAGTAATTTTTTTTTGCTTTTAAAATACCCAAACTTGCACAAAACTACATTTTTGTCTGTCTGATTATCTCATTTTTAAACATTAAATCAGATGCTATGATCAGTTACTCAAGTAGCCTTTTTTACAAAAAACGTTTTTACTCTTACTTAAGTAATTTCTTGGATGGCTGCTTTTTACTTTTACCTGAGTAAAACTACCATGAAGTAGTGCCAATATTACTTGATTACAATTTTGGCTACTCTACCCCCCTCTGCTCACGTGAGATGAAAGGTCAGAGTTCATACTGCTCTTGTTGAGGTTCCTGTTTATTATCCTTAGCTTTTGCTTTTTCTGTGCCTCTTATTGGTAATCATACATTTTTCTTGTAAATCCTCAGTTCTTGTTTTTCTGAGTGTTAGTCTTTATTCATGTGCCTCCTTTGTTCCCCGCTATCTGCTTCTTTCATTTTGAGTTTGCTCTTGGTCCCCCTTTAGGTTTACTTCCTGTTTTATTTTGAAGGTTATGTGGAGATATTACTACCTTTTCACCTGCCTTAGCAGAACGGCATTGAAAGACTGCCGACTCTACAGAACTCCCCGACCAGGCCTTTAACTAGAACAATTCCTGTTTCAGCATTTTGTACCAACTTCCAGCAAGTTTTAGACCAGATTTTAAGATCTTTTAAAATTACTTTGATGGTCCTTAATCACCTTGTTTCTAACTACAACTCTGCACTATCATTATCATTATTATGGCTTTTACACATTAGAAGGGTAGTGATTGATGGGGACTGCAAACCAGGAGGAGAGAGAAAATCCACCTGCAATTACAGACATGAGTGCAAATATGAACTTTCTGGACTTTATGAATGTCCAAATGCACAACAATCCATGCAATAGAGGTGGCTGGATCAATCCAAATATCAACACTTCTAACGTTTCTGTACTCTAAGTTCAGTATGTAGCCCTCTGAAGTGTGTTCACTAAATTATCCTTTTATAAAAAGAAAAAACGAAATATGTAATACGCAATATGAAAACTGTCTGAACCTTTTTTGGTTGACTGTCATATCTATTTTATTTATCCCTCATGACTCATTTAAACAACAGAAGTGAAGCCGAAGGTCTTTATGAAGTCCCATGTTTGAAATACATGAACAACAAAACTCAGCTGGAAGATGTGTTTTGTTCTATTACCTTATTATTGTGGAAAATAAAAACCAAAGTGATTTAGTGCTCTTTAAAATGTGTTCAGAATTAGCAAATTGGTGATCCCATAAATCATGACACAACGCTCTCCCTTATAAACACTACCTCTGTAGATCATCAGTATGGGTATCAGTGTTGGTATCAGCAATACTGACCTAGTATTTACTGGTTATCGGCTTGATACCAACATTTGCACTATCCCACAGCACTAACATGCAAAACTTGTCGAAACCTTTCAGTCTGGACCAAAATTAAAAGGTGATTACAGAGTATGAAACATCAGCTTTCTCTCACTGAAACAACTCTTTTGAATTCCCAGTTGACTTTCTAACTCTCAGTTTTCCCACATTTCAGCAAATCTGATCAGATTTACCCAGCACTAATCACTCTACATGAATCACAACTGCATGACTAGAAATGCTCATGCCGCATTTTCTACAATATTTCAGCAGTAAACAGCGATAAAAAAAAGTTTAAAAAAACCCAAACTAGCTTTTTCATTGGAAGCCTCTTCATGTGGGTTTTCCTGAATTCCCCAATCTAGCAGCTAGATCACAGAGATCAAACGTGAATCAAGCTGTAGCACAGTTCGCCACTAGACAACTTTTATTTGTTCATATTTAGTCATGGGCAGTATCTGCTACTGAATTTGCATCAGGGAAACCCGTGTGGTGTGAAGTGTTGTGTCCTATCTGCAGCCCGAGCCCACTCTTCCTCTTTCTATAAGCGTCACATGTGAGTGGGCGGTGAACTCAGCCCAGAGACGTGCCTGTCAAGCCGAAATGAAAGTTGCAGTATTTACTGTCACGGTCACGGTTTCCACTGAGCGTTGCAGACAGATACTGCCACCTGCCGGCAGCCTTCATAAGTACTAGAACGAGATCTCGACATGTGCTGCTGTAGGCTCACTGAACACTTAAAAAACTGAGGATTTCTTTCTCTCTGGTGCCCTCGTGTGCCTCCTGGTCTCGAGAACGTGTAATGCTGCAAGAAAGAAGAATAGACTTGATTTGCTGCCCTCTCCACGTCTGTTCCTCATATACACTGCAAAGCTTGCAGACTTATTAGAGTTCAGCGAGGGAGGAAAACTAGTCAGGACATGAAGTGGCAAAAAATATTATTGATCTGCACATAAGCATGGAAGCTTTTATGGCTTCTTCAAAGTTTTTAGAGAAAATGAAAACAAAAATACTTTAAAAAGTAGTTAAGACTGTGATTAAATCTAATGTTTGTCTTCAAATATTTTACCTACCAGCGTACAAAGACGGCAGCACGACTGACTGTGGATACGTTGTTTTTACCTCCACACACCACACGTTTCACGTCTACGTGTACTACCTTACTGAGAATCCGACATGCTGCAAAGCGGCACCAGGCTGATTCAGCACTTCAAAAGCCTGGAGATGCCGGGGATTGAACCCGGGGCCTCATACATGCAAAGCATGCGCTCTACCACTGAGCTACATCCCCTTATTGCAAAATGACCGTGAGGCCAGCTGTTGAACGCATCCTGTGTATTAAAGAAATAATCATTAAAGTATACTTAAAGTGTGTTTTACACCAGCAGATATTTAACTTCATGTAATATGCTGTAACCGACTGTAATCTGCCACAGCGCTCTTCTTTTCAACGTCCTGTTTTGTGCCTTGCTCTTTTGAATAGTAACATAAACATATTTTACATATTTTAGTCACAGAACGTGAATCACTCTCAATCAGTGGCTGCTGCCTTGTCAGTTTTACCAGTGACAACGAGGGGTCGTAATAATATAAGCACAGTAACGGGCACTTAAATATGAAAATATATTTATAAAGAAAAAATAGTTTTAAGAATAAATTATCGAATAACTGCTTGAAATGACTCGACGGTGACATCTGTTAGTAAGATGAGGCAGTGCAACGAGTGTGAGTGTTACGGGGCTCCACGGCAGTCAGAACACTTTAGGTTTGTCATGCTCTACCGTAATTGGCTAAGACATTTAAACGATTTAAAAAGCAGTACGGCCTCCATTCCCAATCAAAGTATATATATATCATTTAAAATGACATTTCATTTTTTTGTATTTGTCAAAAGTGTCCACATATATTTTTGATAACATGTCCATGTTTTGTTTGTTTTGTTTTTAACTTAAGCAGTAATGTTACTTGTTTCAGTTAATGCTGACAACATTTAGCCTCTAGTGGCTCTAAATGGCTTTTATGATGCGTTCCTGAATAAGTCAGGAGTTCCCAGTCAGAATTTGATTCTGGAATGTCCCTTCAACTCAGATTTCCCACTCAGAAAGCTGTCAGCAACCCCCAGCAATAGTAAACAACAATAAAACTGTAAAATTTTAACCTATACTGCCACTGTTGTGTATTTGGGAGTCACTAAACAAGCCGTACACAGAGGACTGACCAGGCTCTGTCCATGAATGTGCTGCATGGAGAAAGATAAGAAAGACAGGAGAGGAAGAAGAGAGGTTAGATTTAAGGTAAGGATGTTCAGTGGGATTTGATCAAAGGAAAGTGGGGTATGCTTTGTTGTTGAAATGTTGCCTGAAGATCCTCTGAGGGTTAGTGCAGGATAAACAGGTTAGCTTACTGTACTGTGATGGATTTAAAGTAAAGCACTGTGTTGAACTGGTGCACAGCAGCTGTGGTGTTCATGGTCATGGATCATGTGATTCCAGATGTGCATCAAGCGATGGTGGTATAGTGGTAAGCATAGCTGCCTTCCAAGCAGTTGACCCGGGTTCGATTCCCGGCCATTGCAGGTTCCTTTTTCCAAAGAACAATAATGGAGGAAAGGCAATTTATATCAGAGATAAGACAATATATAGTGTGGAGTAAGTGGCTGTTACTTAGATCTCTTACTAAAGTTCTCATGTTATGTTTCTTTTGCTTACATGTGCACTCAAAGTTACCCTTTACAAACAACTCCCTTTCTGTAGGCAAAACTAAACACGCTGCAAATTGACTGTTGAAAGAGTGGACTACAGCTTTGGAAGCAGGTATTTTCAGATTATAATAATATTAATAGTGGATTAAATGTTTGGAAAAGGGGGCTCAGTTGTCATCACAACGGAGAGAAAGAAACACGTATTAACTGATGCACTCTTCTCCTTCTCCTACCTTCTTTTAAACTCTCCTCTCTGCCCAGATGTAGTCACACGTGGAGGCCACACTGCTGAGTCAGCAGGCAAGTTTTAGATGTATTCAAAGCGGTGCCTGTATAGTGGCGAGCATAGCTGCCTTCCCAGTGTGTGATGTGGGTTTGTTTCCCAGCCAAGGAGAGAGCTTTGGAGAGAGCACACCAAAATCATTAAGGGGGTGTGTGGTAAGATGCACAATCTAGTGGATTTTAATACAACTAGTTTTCATCTTTTCTTTTCCATGATGTAAACATCACTCAACACTTCTCTTCTCTTGCCTCGTTGGCTACTTTGCTCCTCCTATTTTCCAGTCTCCTCCTGTCTCAGCTGTTTAAAGACCTGGCTGAAACGCTGGCTGAAGAGAAGCCTGATTCCAGATGCGCATCAGGCGATGGTGGTATAGTGGTAAGCATAGCTTCCTTCCAAGTAGTTGACCGGGGTTTGATTCCCGGCCATCGCAGCTCTCTTTTTCACACCTTGGCTCATGTAACAACTCAAGACCATCTCCAAAGGGCAAAGCGCCCCACTAGGAATTAAATATCTGGAACGTCCACAGACATCACAAGCAAAGTATAAAGACAGCATAATCAGTGTACTGTCAGTGTGGAGAACAGAAATCAGTCAAGACATATTTTTACTTTTTACTTTGAGTACATTTCAGAGGTGGTACATTTTCACTTTTACTTGAGTAAAGAAGTTCAATAGATACTTCAACTTTTAGCAGAGTGTTTTAATACAGGTTACTTTACTTCTCCTAAGTAAAGAAAGACTACTTTTTCCACCTAGGCAGCTACTTTGGTGAGTGAGTACTTCAGGATTAGTAGGATGTGAGAGAAGATTTTGGTTTCTAACTGAAGCAAGCATCACTCAACACTTCACTTCTCTTCTCTTGCTTTGTTCCTCCTTGTTTCCACTCCCCTCCTCTCTCAGCCGTGTAAAGCCCCGGCTGAAATGCTGCCTGAACAGAAGCCTGATTCCAGATGTGTGTCAGACGATGGTGGTATAGTGGTAAGCATAGCTGCCTTCCAAGCAGTTGACCCGGGTTCGATTCCCGGCCATCGCAGCTCTCTTTTTGTCACAGAACAATAATGGAAGAAAGTCATTTTATATCAAAGATAAGACAATATGTGTAATAAGGGGATATTCCTTAGATCTAATTTCATAATCTTCTCCCATCATTACTACAGTGCGTCATTACAGACCTTTATTACTTCAGAAATGCTTTTATTCTGATCACTCAAGCATGCTTATATGTCCCAGCCCCTCAAACAAGTTAAAGCTATGGCAGTCTGAATGTAACTCACCTGTATGAAGCTTTAGAGCTGCATATATATAATGCCAGAGAGAGCAGAACAGTTACTCTTATGCAAAACATTAAGTCACATGTCAGTCTGCAGTGGTCACAATCTACGAAAAGTGGTCCAAGGAAGAAACAGTGGTGAACCAGCAACAGGGTCATGGGTGGACAAAGCTTACTGATGCTCATGGGGACCCAAGGCTGGCCTCTGTGCTGTGATCCAACAAACAAGCTGCTAAAGGTCAAATTGCAGAAAAGTGTCATGGTAATTCTGATAGAAAAGAGTCAGAATACACAGTGCATCACAGTTTGTTAGTATGGGGCTGCATAGCTGCACAGCAGTCAGGGTTCCCATGGTGACTCATGTCCACCAACAGTAGCGCCAAAAATGGGCACGTGAATATGAGAACTGGACCACAGAGAAATGATGGACCAGGTGGCCTGGTCTAAAGAATCACTTTCTTTTTTACATCAACCTGGATGGTTGCATTGCTTACCTGGGGAACCCCTGGCACCAAGATGCACTAAAGGAGGCCAGCCATCAGGAGGCCAGCCTTGGGTCCTGTCAACCATATGGATTTTACTTTGACACCTACCAAACCATTGTTGCAGAGCACCTTGCCATGGACACAGTATTCCCTGATGGCTGTGGTTTGAGGAGCACCACAATGAGTTTGAGGTGTTGACTTAGCCTCCAAATTCTCCACAGTTGAAATCCAATTGAGCATCTGTGGGATGTGCTGGACAAACAAGTCGGATCCACATAGGTCAGTGATCCCATCTCTCTTATTTGTTGTGCATCTTAAACTGCAGAAATGATGTGGCAGCTTATATGTTGGGTTCCTTTGACCCAAGAACATAAGGAGAGTATCTAGTGCAATACAATAAAAGATGAGAGGAAAACAGCAAGTGACATGATTACATTTCTCATTTGAGGCATAAGAAATGCATTGTGTTAGCTCTCATAACAGGAAGAAACTCTGAATCCAGCACACTGCTGTCATGAGAAAACTTGAGCACTTTATCAGCAGATCCCTCTGAGAAAGGATAGCCTCGACTGTATTCAGCAGATCTCAGGGACACATGGATGACCCATGTGTCCCTGAGATCTGCTAAATAATTTAACATTTCAGAATTCTGCTCCTTTGTAAATAGGAATTTTAGTGTCATGATTTCAAATAGTAAATAAATACTTTACACCTACTATGTACTGACACAACAACCTGAAATATGATTTAAAGAACAGGGTGTGCCATTAAGAAGAAAGCTAGCCTAGACCTTCTAAACAGATGACACATGCCACCATGTAGCCCAAATTTACGAATGAGTGTTCATTTAATGTTTCAGCAGTGCTGCCCTAATGCCCTTGCTGTTTTCTAATGTTCTCCTTCAAAGAAAAATAATTTCACTAAAAGACTCCTTCTCCTCAGGGCTGTGGACAATAAATGTTTTTAGATATGTGGGAATCTACACAAAATGAATCCAGCTGGAATGATTTGCAGCTCTACCTAATCTTGTGGCTGCCATTCAGGAACATACCTGATGTAAGCATAATACTGTGCAGCAACATTCAAGATATTTAGCACAGTAGCACAGGGAAAGTTCTGAATGTAGCTTTTTGCAACAGACATGGCCGCCACCATAACGTAGTTTATGTAGATTCAGTCTCGATAAAGATCGGACAAAAACAGAGTCACGTTGTCGGCAGGATTCGAACCTGCGCGGGGAGACCCCAATGGATTTCTAGTCCATCGCCTTAACCACTCGGCCACGACAACTTATACTACGTCACCGTCGTGCAGCGCTTCTTCGCTCAGCCGAGCATTAGTGGCTAAGCATCCGTATATCCTCTGTATATTTATTGAACGTCTAATACTTTTTTAGATGAACATCATAAACAAACATATAATGAAATGATAATGGAAGATTAACTCCAGAGTTACTAACAAAAGTCTATATTTGTTTTCTTTTTGCTCCAAAGGTAAAACCTGATGGATGCGGGGTTTTAACATTTTGTTAAAAGTATTTTTAATGCCGATATTTCGATTTATTTGACAACATTGTCGACTATGTATGTAGATAAATACGAAATAAAGAAAGCGCAGATTCCTTTGACTTCCAATACCACAAGATGGCAGTAATTCACATTTCTTAAAAGGTTCCTTTGAAGTACACACAGAACGTCAGATCAAGTATTTACAAGTCTTCCAGAAATGTAAACCGGAGAGCTTTACAGTGTGAACATCTCTCTCATAAATACTACACATCAAGTCTACAGTCACTGTCCAAAAGTGTGTCAGTTAACTCTGAGATCACTTACCTGTTAGTTCTTTAAACGGATGTTTCAAGTTCTCCAGGAAGAACTTGCAGAATTTGTATAGTCCAGTGTCACATATAGAAGTTCAAAGGCTTCACAACCTTGATTTTGGTATCTAAACCGTCATTATATAATGCTGATTATTTTACACAGGTTGCGCTTCTTCTTACGTGTTGCTTTTGTCTATGTTGCCTGTTTTAATAAGTACACTGAGAACAATCCCAGTTCCTTGCATGTGTACACAGACAGGATTCTGGTTTTCATTCGGTTCTTATGTGTTTATACAACACTCTGCATTTAATCATTACTTTTTATTCATTTCTGGCTGTCTTCCACAGGGTGTCGTTTGTTCTGTCCTTGTGCCCTCACTCGCAACTGAATTCCACATTAGATAAGAGTAAGACCTTGAGATATGTAGAGTAGATGGTAAAGTGATTAATAATAATGCTGGCTGGCTGCTCAGAGCTGAGATTGGCAGTGTCAGATTTGAGTCCTAGTCCTGGATATCGGTGTTGAGTAAATGTCATAGGATTACGAGATGAGAGGGCATATGTGGGCTGTTTCAGTTGGGGATAGATTGCAAAAATGTATCCCCAACTTAAACCTCAGTAAAAGGTTTCAGAACAGAGATGTGTGAGCCTGCAGGTAAAGCTGAGCTCGGATTGCTGTTTCACATGGTTCAGTAATTACCACAATTTAGCAAGAATTCTTCCCAATAATTTTAATTTATGATCCACTTTTAAGAACTCGAAACACTGAGGTGGAAATGATCTTACCCTCTAATAGTGCAATCAAGCTTCATTCAGTCTCCAATAGGTGTAGAATGATAGCCTCCACCCTTCTAACTACACTGACATTTGTGGGGATGTTATTCCAGATGTAAATACAGCGCCTGGGAGGGTTGTGAAAATTAGCCATGGCGAGATGTGAGGATACACCATTTTCCTCCAAACCACGTGGACAGCAAACAGCTGGCTGCAAGCTCTGTTTTTACCGGGGGGAGCGGTGATGTGGAGGCTACCACAGGAAATCTGTATTCCTGTTGACAAAAGGATGATAGTTTTTATCCAGCTTTAATGAGCTAAGTGTCTCTTTGGTTTTTACACAATATGTGTCTGTCTGCACAGCGTTTCAGCTCCAGTGTGCGTCACTTGACCAAAAAGATCCAGCTGTTGTTAAACCGCTGCGGTCTATCCACAGAGGAATTTTACTGAATGTTTCCAGCGTCTCAGTAAGAAAGCTCAAAGATCCACTGCTCTAACTAACATCCTCCTCCTCCTCTACACCCTCTGTCTCTCCATTGTGACCAAAAATCAGAGAAAAAAAGTAAGCATTGCAACGCTAAGACTGTCGCTGTGGCAAGCAGTATTTTTTTATTTGCCGGACTGAAAGAGTAGAAAATCAAGAGTGAGAGGAACATCTGGCACAGATCAAGCGAAGAAACTGAAGAAAGGCTCTGTGTGGATTTTCTGGAATGAAAATTTCCAGAACAGCCTCACTTGAAATGACATTGCAAAATTATTTGAGAGTTTTGGGAGCACACAGTGAAAAACATGACTTCACTTTGGGGAAGGTACGCCCAGATGAGCATCATGAATGCTTGGCCAGCTGAGAGACTTTGTGCTTTGTACCATCACCAGCTGCTGCATTCATAAGTCCTGCATAACAGGCCATTATTTAGTAGGAAGCCTCCTTTTGCATCTGACCAATTATGTAAATTACCAAAGTATATACTGTATGGCAGTGGAAAGGAAAACTGCTTTTAATTATTCAGCCTGGATAACAGTTGGCCATAAACATTACAAGGCCTAACCATCAATTATGGATGAAGGTTAGAGACCTGAGTGGCACCAGAGCTGCTTTGAGGAGACGGAGTGCTGAAGGTTTATCCTGTCAAAACAACAGATAAACCTGTTATATATATATACATGTAAAGGCCCATGTATTATGTTGAAAAGATATCAGCCTAAGTTTAACTGGGCTGAGTTTTACTTTTGTCGTTATACAGATATATACCATGATGGTGCAGCGACTCAGTGTAACCTTTGAAGTGAGGAAGATTTGTCTATTCCTGTGACAGAGGTGGCAAAAAGGACCCAAACACAGGACTCACAGACAAAAACAAAGTAAATGAAAACTAACATGTAATTAGGGTTGAAAATGAATGAATAAAAGTTGCAAAATCCACAGTGGCACATACAATATATTGCCAAAAGTATTGACTCATCCATCCGAATCTTTGAATTCAGGTGTTCCAGTCACTTCTGTGGCCACAGGTGTATAAAGCAAACAAGTCCAGACAAAGCTGATGAGTGTTCAGTGAGTCGATCTGGTCATGGGGCAATGCACAGGAGCATTTCTGTGGGTCAGCCTGAGCCAGGGAGCACTGAAGACCAGTTCAGAAGTTTGACCCAGAGGATGAGCTAGGTTGAAAAACCCTTCAGGCAGCAACCCACAGGCTGAGCATAGCAAACAGACCTCTCTGGAGGGCAAAGACCTCTGGGGCTGGCCCTGTTTCCAGGCAGCATCATTTCTGTCAGGCCAGGCAGCTGCAAGGTTTGGTACTGAGTTACTGCTGCTCAGACGAGGCTTCGGTGCTGGACTGCCACAGCGACAAAGAGGAAAGTGGAATTTGCACAAAAAATAATAGAGAAGGGATGTAAAACTAATTTTACATCGTGGGCCACATGTGGGGCAGACTCCAATTTCTGTCAGGGTAAAGTTTAAATACACATTTAATCTCTGCAAAATTTTAATATAAGACAAAGAATTGCAACATCAATAGTATGTCTCAGTTTTTCTGCATGATAAAGAAATGGTAGTGTAGTAAATGAAAGAAAGCTGTCAGCACAGCTGACTGGGCTTAACTTGTATGTAAATGTGCAAAATGACAGAAATCTATCATTAGATTACTTTTTGATTGTTGTGGATGACCACAGGGGAGCGCTGTATCTATAGGAAAAGCTGGAAAACGTGAAAATACAGCTAAAAGTCCACAATTTATGTCTCCCTTACATTTTCCAAAGCCATCCAGTGGGCTGGACTGGAGTCTTTGCAGGGCTGATTATGGCTCCAGGCCTTTTGTTGCTACCAGAATATAAAAATAAATAGGAAGCAACAAACAGGATGCAAATACTAGAGACCACTGGGGAAGAGAAATAAATACAAACCAGTACTCCAAATGTGAACAGAACCAAGAGAAGAAAAGGATCCAAAGCTAAAGGCTAAAAATCCAAACAACTAAACTGAGAATACAAAACTCAAAACCCTGAGTCCAAGACACAGGACCATTCCTCAGTTATTGTTAAAGAATAAGCTTTGAGGTAAAAGGTTAAAGAATTCATCCAGGCCTGCTGCGCGGCTACTGAATTCATTCAAATGAATTCATCTTGACAGTGTCCACATTTTTGCACGTACAGTATGTCCAGTGTGCACAGTAAGCTACTGTTGATGTGTATCATGTGTTCGTGTGGGCTGAACGCACTGGAAACTGAGCTCGACTGACCACAAGCAAATCCTTCAAGTTGTTGCCATGTGGTGATTAAACCTGGTCTTCTTTTCCACATAACTGGCCGATTACAGTCATCAGCAGGTTCATCGCATGTCCTGAGTCTGCCTGCTGCACTCCAGAAGTCCTGTTCCTCTGAATCTACGAGGGTCGTGCGTATGAAACTGAAAATGCTGACTTTAGAAAAGAACTTTTATGGGGACATGAAGATCAGAGCAGGCAAAGAATTTATCTGAAAGCTTTCTAGCCGGCCTGCAGAGGACTGAAATGTTGTCTGTGCTGACCACAAAGTTAGTTTAATTAAGTTGCCATGACAACTGCGACCTCCCCCAGTATCCTCTTTGCCCAGGGAACAGAGAAACCACAAGTTTGTAATCTTTCCCCCAAAGCCAAACCTTTCATTTACTTAAAATAATTTGTGTTCCCATTCCAGCCAGCTCACATTCCCAGGGTGTCAAATACTGCTGTTCTGGCTGTATCTCTGCTGTTTCTGAGGCATGTATTTGTATCTACATGTATCTGTTTTGACATCTGTGCCATAACTCACCAGATTATCGCACTCCAATCTAATGACTTGGCTTCTCGTGTAAACGCGCTGGGTAGCTTTACGCATCATTTTTTCACATCAGGGAAAATTTTTCCATTTGTTGAACAAGGACAACTGTGACACACGACAGCACGTCGGCATTAGAAATTCCAATTGTACAGAAGATAAACGATAAACTTCTTGAAAACCAAATGCCAAGCAAAGCCTGCCTTGTGTTACAGTTGATGGAGATAAATATTCAGTCCAGCAACAACAGGCGTCTGCATCCTTCAACATCAAAAGAGCCACTTTAGTTCCTCCTACCAAACAACGGGAGAAAAAGAGCAGCACACGCAGGTGACAGGGGACATATAGTATGTATTACCCTAGTTCTAACCCATGGCAGGTTGCTGACCACTGAACTAGGACAATGCGTAAAAGCAATACCTGGAATCAAGTTACAATAAGATTTTCAGAGTTCGAGAGTGGCTGTAGCTCAGAAGGTAGAGCATGTTGTCTGCTAATCAGAAGCATGCATCCACCTGTGTGTAAATGTTAGATAGAAACCACTAAGGCATTGCAAAATGAGGTAAGCTAAGTAAAGTGCTTTTCTACTCAGAGTAGAAAAGCACTATAAAAGAACACATAAAGCTACCAACAACTCAACAATCTGGTCTCCTTTCAAAAAAAATTGGAGACAATAACTCTATGAATTATGGCTTCAGCAGCTTCCAGCATCAGGCAGATTTTACACTTAAGTTAAAAACCTTTCCACTTGTGCAGACGTTTATTTGCCTCTTTTTACATGTCCCAGTGTGCATCAATTCATGATTCACATTTGGTTTGAAAAAAAAAAAACACTTCCAAAGAACACTTGGCTGTCTGATAGCTGTGATACACATGCAAAATAAGTACTCTGGTATATTTACATTGACTATAAATAGGTTGTGATCAGTTGCACCACTCAAAGTCTACTACAAGTCTATGAAAATGTTTCTAAAGACTTATTATTCTTACAGTGTGGACACTGCTGTGTGTCATGACCAGAGAAGCTTTGTTATAAATGTATGGCAGCAGTGGGGTTGAGAAGAGGAGAGGATGGATGTACTGAGAGGTGGGAAGGAGTGAGGTAGTACTAGTAAATCAACATAATCACGCTGACAACAGGGGCGGATGAGTTGGATGACTGCGGTTGTAGAGACCACCCTGGATCTGGCAACCCAACAGACAGAGTCAGTGACCGAGAGGCCGGGCTACTGCTGTGTCGCTGACAGAATCTGACAGTGACCGAGCAGCTGTGGTGCCACAGAGGTTGGGTTTCTGTTGAGACAAACACTCACGCGCATAGAAGCCGGGGAGACATAAACTAGGTCACACAAACAGGCAAAATAAGACACAAACAAAGGCACAAAATAGCTCCAGGCAAATAGATTAGTGCAACTATACACTATGTCTATGACTCTTTCATTTATACGAAAAAACACAAGAGCCAATCGGGGCTTGGGAAGCAGCAGATGATATTTCACTGTAAGGAGGTAACTGAGATTTATGTTTCTCCACAAGGTGTCAAAAGTACAGACATGGTACTTCTTAATTCTCAGTTAGATACAGGCTAAACAGTCTACATACCTTCCACCTTTAGTAACATGTTCCCAAACATTTGGTCTGTTAGTTTGTCTCATTCAGGAATAATGCAGCACTTGTACAGTTTAATCAGTTATGCCAGATTTGTAACTGTTTATTTTGGGTACAATCCTTTACACTTGTGCCATATTTGACTATTTCAGACATCACAAGCTCTAAAAAGTATTTTATAAACACATTACGAACTCAGGATTTTTCATAATTATTTTAACTTGAGGAGAGGTGTAGATTGAAGTGATGATATGTTGCCTGGGGTTTAAAATTACACAGAAACATTTAAAGCATTTTGGAATTTTCAGTGAAGTAATCATGAAGAAGGAAATCAGTCATGAAACCAAAAGCATTTTTGTGCCAGGCTGCTGACATGTCTATTACCTCCGCCAAGGAGGTTGTGTTTTTGCTAGCATTTGTGTGCAGGCGTGTTATTCTTTCTGTCTGTAAACACAATAAAGTTATGAATAAATTCTGATAAAATTTTGTGGGGGTGTAGAGTCGGGGTCACATTAACAATTTTGCCTTATATACACCAAGGTCCTCAAAAACTGAAAAGAAAAGCGTGATAACTTGGGAACTCTGAAACTCTAAAAGTGTTGGTGTGTATTGTCAACATATTTAAAATACTATAAGTATTTAAATATCATGTCACACTTGACCTCTGACCTTTCCTTCAGGGTCTAGATTGGAGGTCAAAGTACTAATAATGCTAGAAAGAGCTATTTTAAAATCTATTTCAATTCAATTTTATTTATATAGCGCCAAATCACAACAACAGTCGCCTCAAAGCGCTTTATGACAATAATAAAATGACAATAAGTTTTCACACTGACAAGAACATGCTGGCCTTGGATACTTTTCTCATTTGTATGAGTTTATGTGCGTTACAGTGATACTTCAAAAACAATCAGGAAAATGTGTTTCTGAATATTTATTTATGAAAAAAAACAAACTTGTGATCAAAAACCTTTTTCATTTATTATTTATTACTAAACATTTAAATGAATTATGCTAAACAATGAAATGAATGCTAAACATGTACAGTATCCACATGAATGAAAAAATGAAGTATAATAAAATGGGTTTCAACAAAGCAAACAAAAAAGCCTGCCTCAAGTGGTCATTTGAGGAACTGCACTCATGTTATTAGCTCCATGTTGCGATACTGTATGTTATCTTGTCTTGGAGTTTGCTGCGAATTCTGCAAGACTGATGTTACAGTTTATTTACTAGGAACATTTGATGTTTCTTCTTAATTTCTGGTCATTTTCTGACTTAACACCTGCCTTACCTTTAGGCCCGCAAAAGAGAAAACAAAGCCTCTCATTTCACAGGCTTGGTCTTCACAACCATAGAAATACTGGATTACACACATGCAAACACGTTGTTTTGATAATCAGCTCATGCAGCTGTCTTTCACTTGTGTTTCCTCCCCGTTTTCCTGTTCTCATCTTGTTATCCTCTCCATTCCGTCATGTTTTCTGTTGTCCTCTGTCTCTTGCGTGCAAAGATTTGCATCAACACAAGTCTCACTTGTAAGCAACGGGAAAATTGTTTTCTGTTCCCTCTTTAATCTGCACAGCCCGCTGAGCTGTTGCATTATTTATATGTTTGTCATTATTCTCCCTTTGAGCCCCAGAGGCACACGCTTTTCTCAAATATTGTTCATTTTTCCATGTGACTCTGGCAAGAGAAGAATACCAGGCGTGGTTACACAGATACTGATTGACTGTGGCATGGAGAGTTACAAAGGCTGAAAAGGTTGTGTACAATGTAGCAACGGGACAGCTAATTAATGCCATTCACCCATTTGCATAGATCAGGCTGAGAGTGTATCCAGCTGCTACTCGTTAGTCTCCAAAAATTTACTTTAAAGGTAAAAACAAACACACTTTCTCATAACTTCTGTGCTTATGAAATCGATTGTGCTCTATTTGAGAATAGGCCTAATATAGTAGTTTTAACCGTGTATTGGTTAAACAAGGTCTTCTGCCGCAATCACCTCTCAAAAGTCTGTGATTATCCGTGAACCACGACCTTACTTAAAGTGACTGCACATTATATCATCCGCTCCTTCCAGCCCACATCCCAGCCATCTCACATAGTTTGTTGTTACTTCACAATAATCAGCTGCAGATGTGAAATTCTCATGGCCTGGCCTCATCGCAGGGTTGTAATCTTAGAAAAACACAACCTTAAGAAAAGCCCTATGACATACAGTTTCCTTAATTCGCTAGCACGTAGGACTCACAGTTTTTACACCTGTTTTTCATTTCTACCCACACTAAAGGATGACATATGCACTATGATTCGTCATGCTAACTCTGACGCAATACATCAAAGGGCTAACAATCATGTTTAACATAGTACAGGGTCTGTTATTAGCCAACTAAATAATTGTGAAAATCACAGTACTAGAGCAGCATTCAAAGCTGAATCAGTTTATTATTAATGCACACATGAAAAAACACAGTTATGTATCCGTTCTGTTTAAGTCTTGGTCTTCACGTAATGCGTACAAAATGTAATCCAACAAATGCTATCGTATCAAATTCTTTCCTGTTTGAGTCAAATATTCCACACACAATTAGTTCAAATAGGACTATTTTAATGCCACTCAAACTTTTGATCTCACAGATTAACGTGAAATGACCGCAACCTCTTTCAAACGCGTTATGTGCTGGTGGCATGTATTGTTTTACATTTATGTTGGTACACCACAGAATAAAAGGCAGTCAGTTCACAGCATTGTTGTGGTGGATGCATGAATTCCCTGGTGGTGATGCAACATAATAAAAAACAGTTGTCAGTAAGAGGTGCAGCATGCAAATGCACGACTCACACCTTGGAGAACTGGGTCAAAATCCCTTCTGGGGACGTAATAATTAGGTGGAAGCAGTTTTTACTGTTGGGTTTGTAGAGGTTTGGGAAACAGAACCATTAAAGTGTGGTCATGTGAGTGAACTGATTTCCACAGCGCAGGCATGGAAGTGTGGTCTTTTCATGTATTTCTGAGAAAACAAAACATTTTTAGCAGATACTGCACATACTTATGCAGCTAGCAGCTAGTTAGCCTATAGTACTTTATCCTCTTGGCTGACTGGCCTCTTGATTGCGTCACATGCTTTCATAATTTCTGAGCCTAATTTAATAAGGAGAAATGTGCTACAGGAATAGCTAACAAGGATTGATACATTATTTTTTCACCATCAGCCTGTAACAGTGACAAACTGATTGATTAAAGACTAGGCTACCTAGCCTAAAGATCAAGCAGGTTTAGCTATCCAACAACTTTTTCTGCATATCGAGTCAGAGTCATGTATGGTCTGGAGCCTACCCAGTATATCATAGGCTGAGATGAAGGGCACAGCCTGGACACTGCATCTTTACCAGTCAATCACAGGACTAATTGAGAAAAAGAAAAGTTTTCATGCATAGATTTAGAGTTAGACAGATTTAGGCCTTGAGAGAGCCTTCACAGGCACAGGAAGAAGAACATCACACAGAAACACCACAGCCACCTGGATTCAAACCCAAGACCTTGATATGAGGCATTAGTGCTAACCACCACTCTGCCATGCTGCCCAAAGTTAAACACTTTGCCTTAATCTGTCAAAGACGCATGACTCTTTCTTCAGCCGGCTGGTTGCTATCTCCTTTTTCCCCAAGGCTATGCTAATATAGCCCTGTGATATCTCCAGCTTCACATTAAAAGCACAGATACTATATAAGAAAGTTTGTGAGCTCCTATTAAAATTCTCTACAGGAAAGTCATTTAAAGACTAAAAGTTAAAGGCCCAGAAAATCAAAATGATAGATGTTAAAAATATTTAGTAAAAGTTACTTTGGTGTAAGGGCCTCCTGCTTACACCAAAGTAACGAATGCTCTCTCAGTCAGATTAATACCCGATCAACTGAACCATCTCTTTCAATATATATGTTAAACAGTTATGAAAACATGTTGGGAAATAAAGCATTTATGTTATAGTATTGGGTCAGTTTGATGCACTTTTATGTTTCAGTGCCACATTATTTACCTAATTTTCCATTAAAACAATTCTGAAAGTGACAAGTTGAATTGGATTTTTTTTTCCTGCACCATCACCTCGAACCAGTACTGTTACCAAAGGCCATTGAAAGCATGCAGATGTAATTTGTAGGGCTTAATAAGTGGAACAAATTTATGGGGTCAGTCTGGAATTAAATCCTAACAGCCAGTGACTTACAATAGGTCACTTCCACCCCCTGCCTTTATCCTCCAGTCAGTGATATAAAGTGGGTACATTCAGAACCTTCATGGAAACAGTTAAGGAATCTAACAACATCCGCATGTATTCCAAAACTGTAAGTATTTTCAGGCTTAAATAATGTCAGATATGCAGGTTATTGGCTTTGATTTGATTAATGAGATTAGATTAGAGCTTTATGTTAAACTCTCTTTCTGTCCCAATTATTCTGCATAGTTCAGAGAACATAGTGAGTTCTCTAATCACTATAATCACTGTTTACAAGATCTGGGTCAACATCATGATAGGGTCATGACATTGTAAGGTCATAGTTTTAAAGCAAGTTCTCATGGAATTGCTAAACATATAAAGTATCTTTATGAATAAATTATAAATTCACACAAATTTAAACATTATGCCATACACAACTTTACACTGCTGACCAAAATATTAATATTAATAATAATAATAATAATAATAATAATAATCTCTCTTCATCACAGGGCCAGAGATTGTTAGTTTTGTTGCTGTTGTACATTTGAAGGTCTAAACTCCAAAAATGGAAATGGTTTGCTGACAGCATTTTGGCTGGAGTCCATTTAACAAGCGCATCATTTATGTGAGAACTTATCGTCATATTAGCAACCAAGCTATCAAGCTAGCTGCAACCTAGATGGCCGTGTGTTAGCTTATCTGTATGTTATAAATATATAAATAAGTACATCACTTGAATAAATTGTGTGAACCAGTTAGAATGTAAACTTGCTATAATGTTAGAGCCAGGTTACTTGCTAGTGGGTTAGCCATTGGGAGCTAAAAGTCCATCCATTAAAAAAAAGACTTCCATTTTCACCATAGGAATTTCATATATAGGAAGATTTATAGTACTGCTAAAGTCTTAAGGCACATAGATGTAATGATTTTTTGGTATATGAACCAAATAAGCTCAATAAGAACTTTTGCCACTGATTTTGTGACTTGCAGAGCTTCCAAAGCAATGTGGTGCCTTTTGCAAGCTCAGGGCAAACAAGTTACATACAAAACCTTTTGCTTATTTTTATGTTTTAAAACACAATAAACATCTTAACTGTGGCAGATTCAAACCTTTTGATGATTTTTTAGGCACGTATCAAAGTTAGGCTAAGTTCAGCTTGCTCAGTGTGTTTGTTCAGAGTTACACTATACTGCATACAGGCTGTGGCTGAGAGCTTGATATATTATTGCTGCGCAAAACTAAACTGTGAAAATGTGTTGTTCTTCTTCTAAAACATAAAGAAGGTCAACTGGAAGACAAAGTTCTGAGCTACACAATGTGGTGTGCAAACAAAGCTCCACTAAAGTCCAAGATGACACTCATTAGAGTACATCATCGGCCTTGAATAACATCTCATTCAGGCCAACTTAGGCATCCACTATAATTTAAATGCAGAATATAGATTGCACTGGGTGAATTTGTTTAGCTTGAAAAAGGCAAAATGTTGTACCTAATGGTGGGGTTTTTTCTCTCGTTAGGCCATTGCCTGCTCTCATGCCGATGGAGGTCCATCATCAGGCATACTGATGATGAAGAAAGTTTTCTTGAAATCTATTCCTTATATAATTTCTCTGTGATAACCATTATGAGTCCTAAATGCTGCATTTTTCTCCACAATAGGCACAAAAGCTTCTGCTCTCAATCGATATTTTCGGTGGAAATTAAAAGCAATAAAGGGTAAAGGCCTTTGAAAAAACATGGCTATAAGGTAAACAACACTGAGTCTAGTCCATCCAAAGATACAACAAAAGGGAATAAAAGAGGTCTTGTTAGTGTTTCTGAAGCTGCCAGAGTACATTGCTACTTTGACCTCATTACTGGGGGCTTACTAGTCACGGGGTTGATGAGGGGCAGAGCGGCACAGTTAAATCCCCAAGAATGCATACTCATTTACAATGCAGCAATGAGACAGACCCACGCAAACCCAGCTCGACCATTGCTCTGAAACCTCCCAAACATGACTATATACAGCAAGGGCCTGAAACATTACTGAATAACATGCAAGGCTATGAACATAAGAGCAAATACAGTCTTTGTATTTCAGGTGACTTGTTCAGATAAACTTTCAAACTATAAAGTGGCTGTTTAACTCATCACAGAGTTTTTACTGGTGGAAAAATGCACAGTGTTGGTGCATTAAGTCTGTAACCACATGTTATCATCAACATGATGGGAAAGAGATCTCCTAACTGTGTCTCTGGAGTCACATTTGAAAACCTCGCATTACTCTACTCTTTGAAGCCTTCCCAGTTTGGTTGGATGTCCTGACATACATTCCAAGAGCCCAGTCTTATCATTTTTTCCATCGTAGCCCATGGTGGGCCTTTTTGAATTGGACTTATCCTTTCTGGTATTACATTAGGTGCAAAACTGTTTTTGTGTTTTTGCTTTTTTCACTTCTTTGAACCAATGGTCTGGAGGGCTTCAACCATGCACCCAAGCCTGCTTTGAACCATGAAGATGCAGAAGCCTGCTAGTGGAACCCTGCCTCTGCCCAAAAAGCAAGAAAATACCCTGTTGTTCAAAAAAATCTATTTTTTCCTTAAATCCAAAAATAAAAGTGTTGCATCTTGTTCAGTGGTGCTTGTGTTTCAGCCTTCCTTACTTCGGCCATGTCCCTGGGTACTGAGCATCTTTGCTTCTGGAAGCTATTAGCTACTTCAAAAGACTGTTACAATTTTTGAGCTATCTGTGTCCATTATGTCCCCTTTTTGACCCATTTTGCCTGAAGTAAAGAAGCTGCCTAATAACAGTGCACACTTTGATATAAGATGTTCAGCATTCTGGGCCACATTACACAAATAAATATCACCGGAGAATGTTTAAATCCAACAAGTATTGCGGTTTATGTAGCTTGGAGTGAAAAAATATGCATAGAAATAAAGACGAGGTCAAAATACTCACTTAATAATTTTGCACAAAGTGTATATGCCATAAAAGCATTATGGCCCTGCCTTGCCTACTGTAATAACACAGAAATAGGTTATAGCCTCCATTAGCAACTTGGAGTTAGCGAGAATAGCCTTGAGGTACCTGCAGCATCTGAGACAGTGTAAGCCACCTGCAACAGATCAGATGTTTCTGTACAAGTGCAGTTATACAGCGTTTTTTTAAGATATTGCATCTAAGCAAATTTTTGTACCATTTCCTGACATTGCATTTCCCGGGAAATGGTCACAGTTGTATTTTCAGAGGATTACATTTTCCAGGATTAATCCATATTGTGTCCAACTTGAAAAGCTCTGAAAGTTTCCTGTGAATTTGTGAACTTCTTAAGCATATCAATCTTTTCGACTGAAGGTATTTCCTTCAGTGACACTCTCAGGAAAGACGTATTTTTAACTCCGTTGCTTGTAACACTCTAAGAATGGACAGAAAAAGATCATTGTTCTCTGCATCCGTTCATCCAACGCATGACAAATTTCAGGATGTAAAGAAATGACAGCCTGCAGGGACCACTAGAGGTGCTTTTGACTTTTAATTTTACTTAAGTTTACTTAACTAACATCATGTCCGTTTGGTTTGTCTGATCTTTATAAAATCATAGAAAACTTCTTTGGAGGTAATTTTTTTTAAATCATAAATTGTTTCTTAATTCTTTTGCTTTGACAAGATTTTGACAAGATGTACAAGATGATGATGTTTTTCAGATGGCTTCTACTCAGCATGTCTCTGTTTTATGTAAAGGCTGAGAACATCGAGGTTACTCAGGCTGTTCAACAGATGTCAGAATCATGTGTGCAACATGACAGCCTCAAAGGTCAGCTGGAGCCACATGTGGATCTTGTGGAGTGAGTGCCAAATGGAATTGCCATCAAACCAGTCCTGAAGTGCTGGAGAACCTGGTTTTGCTTATAGACCATAACACTCTGTATTTCTGTCAGACTAAAGGGTTACAGTTAGAACAACAATATGGATCTCGTGATATGCTTTCCCACCATTAAAAAAGGTAAAATTAGTATTACTGGCCTTCATCTTTTTCCAAGAAACAGCGCTGGTAGAGTGCACACACATGCACACAAAGGTGTTCGCTTGAAATGCAATATGGCAAAAGGGAAAAAGGGGGGAAGCATTACTGTAACCTAGATGTACTGTGATAATGTTTTGTGAAAACAGCTTCAACCCTGGTGTAAACCTGGGGAGCTGGGGAAGGGGGAGAAAGAATTCCCGTGATGGTTGGTGGTCCTCTTACAGACAAAAATGGACCCGGTGGGTTGTTTTTCCCCTGAAGCTCTACTGACAGAAGGTAGGATTCTCATATTTGAACGACTTTGGTTTGTTAAAATTAAAAGTAAATACATTATTTTAAAAAGCAGAAGTTTACACTGAATATTTCACTGAGGATATTTCACTTAATTTGCTGTGGCTAATTATTTCCCCACCCTCAGAAGTAGTAACACAAGCTTCTAACTTAAACTTTCTTACTTTCTTACATTTTTTAAGGATTTTTTCAACAAGTGGAACCGATAAAGTACATAAATCATCTTCAGATTGTTTGATTTGATTTTAATCCAAGTTTATAATTAATGTTAGTTTAGAATTTTGATTGCTGCACCATTTATACCAATTTGGTATGTTTCTAAAGTCCCATCTAGTCTGAGATCAGGCTTAAGTATTGCTATAACTACCAGCTGGACTGACATAAAATATCCACCAATAAATGCTTTGCTGCTTTTAAAATGTTTGAACTAATGTTTTTTTAGAGACCTCAGAGAATAAAATCCCAGGCCCTTCATTTAGCAGCATTGTTTGGTCTAAATTTTAACCCTTTTGCCATCCAAATACCTGTTTTCCATTAAGTTATTGCTAATTAGCATGTTAGTATAGCGCTTACTGGCCAACACCAGTAAGCGGTAGGTGAAGTGTCTTGCCCAAGGACACAGCGACCGAGACAGACCAAGCCGGGGCTCGAACCGGCAACCTTCCGATTACAAGGCGAATTCCCAACTCTTGAGCCACTCATTCTTTCATCAATAATTAGAGAAATCATATAGGAACAGGTGCATGTACACAGACTTGCCTTACTGAATAAATAAATATCACAGCTTCACTAAAAGCTTAAAATTATATAATATTAATAAACTGTTTCCTAATAGTTTTTATATGGATGATACTGTAATATTAATATGTTTAATGTGTCCTTTCGCTCTTTCTTTCTCTCTCACACACACACACAGTTGTTGTTGTCCTCCTTTCCTTTTTTCCTTTTTTAAGCACCTCTTGTACCGTTTCTCTCTCGCTGTCTGTTACTCATATGTAACTCACGCTCATGATAAAAATGACTCTTTTGTTATCTTTCCACTTCAAAAAGGAATGAACACTTTTATGTTTGTATTTTTGTCAGGAAAATGAAAAAATTAATAATAATAATAATAATAAAGGCAAATAAACTTCCTCTACACTTGTTTTTCTTTTTTTTTTTTGCGAGGGGCAGCACTGATGACTGTCTTCATTTCGGTCCGGCCAGAGTTTGGGCTGATTGTGAGCTGTTGTTACAGCTGACCTCTGGATTAGCTCACATGTTGTCTTGTCTCAGCAAGTTTAACGTTAACTGCTTCATGTCTATCTGAATTGAATGGATTTTAAAAAGTCAATTTTCAAAAAGGTTTCGCATTCGTCCTTGGCTAACCTCATTTCGACCTGGTTCATTCTTTTTGGAAGTAGTCAATCAGCGATAGCTAGATGAGATTGGGAAAAACTACTAACCTCAGCATTGCAGGGCAGGAAGGGGCAGGTGAAATATGTGAAATAACAAACATACCCAAGATTTTCTTTGCTTCTTTTCCCCTTTTGCCTCTTGGATGAGTCCCAGACTATGCGTGAGCCCCTGAGCATGTTTCTTGAATGTCCATTACATAATCTGGCCAATGCAGAAAGTCACCCTTCAAACTGAACAGTAAACTCTTTAACTGTCTTTTAGTACAACTGAACTCCAGGGAAGACAAAACTGGATCCACTTGGACTCTCACTAAGAATGACATTTCTCCTCATACATGAAAGCCGTTAATGTAAAAATTCACACAAGCTGATGTCTTTCGTGAACTGAAGAATGAGCCAGAGACCAAAACGGTTTTAAAAATGTCCACGTTTGCCCTCACACTGGATGCTTTAAGAGCTGCAGGTCCTGGCACTTTGAGCAACGTGCCATGGGAGCACATCATGGCATTCATCTTGATTCACCACCTGCTGGGACCCACTGGAACAGATTTCAACATAAGAAGCCTTTTGAAAAAACCAAAACACAAAAAGGCTATATCAGATGCCTTGCGTTCAGATCCATCCAGTGTTTACTGAAAGCAACCTGTTTCTAATCAGAGAGAACTAAGAAATCATCTGATATCAGCAGTGACAGCAGAAGGTCACTTGGCAGCCTTTGCTCTGTCTGTCTTCTGTGTGTCTGATTTACAGCTTTTATATAGCTGGTGGCATTTATGGAATGCTCCATTGAACATCATAACTGTAGTCCTTTTCAGCAGCGTGAAACATCTTTGGTAGCGTTTCAGCATCAACAGAAGCTTTATGTATGAGTCCTCCTTTGTAAACAAAGAATCTTTTCTCTTTCATGGTTAGCACATAACTGCAACAATAAGACAGAGAACTGCAACCACAATTCTGCATAACTGGGAATATTATCCTACACTGCAACCAGCAGCTCAGTGTTTTCCATATGGCTGCTGGAGAGTTTCATGTTTACTACAGGCTCATCAGCAATTCTGACTGCGGTTGGGGATCATTTGTTTGCCATTGGCCTGTTTCCCGTAGCAACGTGCCTCAAAACCTGCTGCTGCGCAGACCATTCAAAGGAGGCAACACGAACAAAGAGCAGAGGTGACAAGTCAGTCAAACAAAGTCACATGGTTATCTTTCCACCTCAGCAACTCACATCTGATGGAACACTTTAAACCTCCAAATAATGTATCCTCTCTTTCAGTGACAGCAAGTAAAAAAAAACCACACAGACCTATTCACCTTCAGCACTTTGCATTTTACAAGGCTGTTAAAGGATGGAGTCACAGAGATAGCAGCGGCTCAAACTGTGGTCACGCTGAATGTTGATCTGGCCTTGTTTTTAATGGAGGGGACATGTGGACAGTTAACTCTGCCATTAGAGCAGAATGGTAATTGATTGTCCTTTGATCTCTTAAGTGCTTTGCTTTGTGTTTCGTGCATGTGTGTGTATTAGAGAGATTGCTGGCATACAGGCCAAGCAATGCTTCATGGAGAATGAGGAGGAAGTAGCGGCTTCACTTTTAAACACAGGCGCACCAGCGACAGATGGCATGCACTTTCACATTGATTCTGAAGAGAAAAGTAAATGTGCTGTTTGAAAAAGAACATTCAGAGTCAAGTCATACTGTAGAGCTTAACCAAGATACTGAGTTCAGCGCTAATGGGATGTTGCCTTCAGAATAAAGTCCAAAATGCATTGTTTATACTGTTGTGCTAAGAGTGACAATAAGGGACAGTATAACAGTGAAAACAAATAACAAAAGAAAATAGAAGTCAAGAAATAAATATATTTTGTTTGTTGCTTATTTATTTCATGTACAAAATACATTTACTACACAAGGGAAAATATGCTTTGTACCAGATTTAGCTAGAAGCTAAATTCCACCTGTAGTCTCTGGATATGACCCCCCTGTGAGATACGGTTTAAATCTATTAACAGAGACACACGTGCACACAAGTACACAGACACAACTAATTGAAAAAATACAAATATGAAAATTTGTATCTTATATATAGAAAATTATATTCAAATTCATCTTATTGCATAGCAGAAAGCACTTATCAGAATTAAATGAATGCCAACAAAACTACTAAACCACTAAAACCCCTTTTTTTCACATTCCGAGGCGTTTTCAAATTACTTGAAAACATATTTCAGGCAATAATTGCTTTAATTGCTGCGTAAAAGCGGTGCTACAGTCTGCCTTTTATGGTTCCTATCAACAAAATATTTGAGTACAATACCCAAACGCTCATCAAATCGCGATAATGTTCAGAAGAAGAACTGTTTTAGAAGAACTGAAATATGAAAGCAAACAGACGCTTTGTTATAAGTGTATGTTTGGTTGGCCAGTGTTGGCTTTTCCTAGTTCCAACTATTTCAATTAAGCTTTTATTTTGAAAATCTCATGCCGGCAGCTCTCCTTGTAGATGCAGTGGGCTTGAAGTGAAGGCGTTTACAGAGGGCGGCGGATTTATGCGTGTGAGTGACAGTCTGTGCGCGTGCGTGTCTCCGGGATATTAACAGAGTTTGCGTTTGGTGGTGCTCTCACAGCCCTTTAGAAACAAGCTCTTTCACCCGGGACAGCGTCGGTAAGTGAATGCGACTGAGTGTTTGTGCGTGTAAACTGAGCTCGTGCGGCTTTCTAGCTCGACAAAGAACTTAAAACATCGTTTGAACTTGGCCGTTTTTTCTCAGAGCTGCAGAATAAGTGGAGTTTAAGAAGTTTGAAGGCTGTCAGCGCGATAACTTGTATCAAGACGCGATTGGAGCTAACGTTTGATATCAGTTCTTGAGCGTCGGTGCTTTAGTTATTATTGTGGCTCTTTATATAATGTATTTAAATGTGGGTGTATTTTAAACATAAAGCGGCGTGGCATTTATCACGTGAGCCTTGAAACACTGGGTCGCGCGCGGTACGTACATCCAGGTGAGCCCATCCTCTCTACAGGTGGAGGAGGCTGCTTACATTAGGCGTCACCATCCACACATCATTACAGGACGGCAATGAGGCTTGGTTTAGACAGCTAGTGAAACTAAAGACCCGAAGCTTATGTCACGGTAGACATTTTTCTTTTATGTTGCCATGTACTATGACACCTAAGATCGCTGCAGGGAGGCCGACACTTCTGTATGGAAGGACAGCAAAGCCAAGCTGCGCTGAAAACTCGTATATTTCTGTGTTGGTAACTTGTACATAGCCTGCTGGATGGACCTTTAGGTTTTGCACCAACCAGTACACCCCTGACTTTCATGCAGCATGTATGTGCTTACATTTAGAGAAATGGAAAAAGAAACATTTTCTCTTCTAAACAGTGTCATCCATCATTGGACTGCAGGGTAGTAACAAATGTGCTTACACACTTGGATAAATGCACATTTAGTCAAATTATATTACACACTTTAGACAAACCCACACCCACATGCATACACAGAGTAGCGTCCAAGTGTATTTTATCCTTTCCTCCTTCTTTGGCCCATAGTCTGCTGCTAGGAGTCTGAAAAATAGATAACCTGCAGGTAATTAGGAAGGCTACTTCTGTGTTCTGTTTTCACTGTTGGAAATGGAAGTTAATCAGCAGCAATTCCACTTCACCAAACTGATGTGAGATCAGCAAACGCAGAGGGATCGTGACAACCCTGTGCTTACTCTAATAGCCACAGAGTGGACTGACTGTAGACTGAGGTGTGAATTTTGAGCTTTCCCTGTGCCAAATTTTGGTGCTTCCCTCCCTCTGTGGATCACATTTAACGTGACCTTTTGTTGATCCTTTTAAACAACAAAAGAGTTTGTCATGGCCCTGAACAGGAAGCTTTTCCCTTTGTTCATGTTGCCCTGTCTACAAATTGATGTGTAGCTTGAAGAAGGTAAGATCCATCTCAGTTTTGTTGCTGTTTTTTGGGACACTGGCTTCATAATCTTACGTATAAGTGGTGGCTCATAGCTTTTGTACATGCTTCTGTTAAACTGGCTCTAAGTCCACTTAAAAGCTCGGCCTTCAGGGCCCCTTGCCTTTAGCCTGCAAAAGAAACAATGTCCTAAAAGTATAAGGAGAAAGAACTCTTGATCACTGGTGACGATACCTGGGCATGTGTAGCTAGTGATTATTATCCAGAGACTTTTAGAGAGACTCATATCAATGAGTGATCACGGTGGTGATGATTAAGCCTCCGACCTGTTGGAGGACTTAATAATAATCTGTGGTGATTAGCTGTGTAACCAAGGTGTTAATGCATGGGTCCTGTCTCCACCTCAGACTGCTATTCAGGTGACTCTTGTCACCATAAGACGTTAGAGTTTAACTTTTATTATTGTTGTTGGGTAATATTGTATGTGTTGAACTATTTGTTCAATTATTTGAAGAAGTCATTGTACAATTAATGCACAATATATTTCCAATTTAGATATTGGAGTGGATCTGCAAAGGCATAAATCCTCTGCATGGAGTCTATCCTGGATCTAAACTAGTCTTTTTTTTATTAGTCAAACAAATTTTAAAGATTTAGAAATCTTTTTATTTTTGTGGTCTTTTCTATTCCATGTTAATGGGGCTGACATCACTACACCAGCTATAAAAGTGTTTTTTTTTTCTTTTGAAAAATTGGAAATAGTAATAACTTTACTGCAGTGGTAACACTTTGCAAATCCATCCAGGGGAATAAAATGCACCCTTTGGTGCCGCTGCTGGCCCATGATGTAGGCCAGTGGTGTTAAACATTACATCTAGGTTAGATCTGAGTGAGTGTACAACCCAGTTTGGCCTAGATCTTACCTGGATGTGTGGACTGTGAGTTTCACAAGCCTGATCTAATGTTTGTTTTGTTTTTTTTACCCATCCTCTAAGATTTCACGCAACTGTATTACACCAGTTGTTCTAAATCCATGATCCATTTGTTTTAGCTAGTGAAGTCTGTGGTGTTGTGTGTATGGGATAGTCTGAAAACCTTAAACAATGTAAACATCATCTGTTGGAAAGGTCACAATGTTTTAACTTTTTTATTGGTAATCCTAATTTCTTAAAAAAAAGTTTGTGTGATATTTATGACTAATATTAAAAAAGAGAGAAACAGAATGCATGTTTGAACAGCTTTATGATGACCTATAATTATGTTTGGTTGTCACTTCACCCTCTAGTGGCCTTAGTTATGTCGGAAACGAAGGAGGAAGTAAAAGCCGTGGAATTGAGTATATGTGTGGGGAAGAGTTTGGGTTGGATGGACTGATGATGATGGTCCTTTCAAGCTTTGACTCGTGACTTGTGGTCAGTCTCTGGCATAAACAGTGTTTTTATGTTCACAACCATGCCTTTCCTACTGACTTTCCAAGTTTGTGCTAATTGCAGCCTTGACTACGTTTCTGTTATTGTTATCTTGATCGTGAAATTCCTTCTTTTTCTTTTCTTTTTTTTTTTTAAAATCCCAAACCCATTCCCCTCCCATCAGACTTGCAGATGTTTGGGAGTGGTTATTGCAGCCTAGCGAGTTATCAGCTCAAGTTACGCCATCTTCTCTTCTCCAATGTGGTTTACTTGTGGAACAGCTATGTTTGACTCTTGATGCTGATCAGGAGGATGGTGTGGTTTTTCTCCTCACAGCTCAGTTGGGTCATGTAGGCATTTTGGAAGGGCAGTGTACCTTGCTTTGCTCATTTTTCCTTCTCATAATAACTGAGCTCTAGCATGAGAACTAGTTTTTGAAGTGCAGCTTTATTTATTTACACAGTTAAGTGCAAATGATGACCTATGTGAACTTGCTTTTAGGCTAAGTTTTAATTTCCAAATAGCTGGTATGACTGGGCTCCAAAGGAGATGTGGTTGAGAAGAACGCTCCTCTGGGTCATTGTATGCAAGCACAAGCGCATGTGTGCTCTCAATTACAGTGTAGTGTTCCCAGGGTCTCCACCTTCTGTGTTTCAGAGTGAGAAGCTGCTAGAGGAGGTTAGTTACATAAGCCTGTTGGGTGTTGCGTCATTGTTTTGGGGGCCCCAGTTCAGAGAGCTGGGGCTGAGACTTCAGTTGGGTCTGATGGACCACTGCCTCCCACAAATCCAACCACCCCCCTCCATTGAAAGCAGATGCTCAATGACTCTCCTGCTGGGAGACATGGCTCAGTATTGGCAATGAAATGAGGCTCCACCTGTAGCATGGATGGACCTTATGCATTTGTCTATCAGTGTCTGTTGATTAGCTGATGTGGAAATCTGTTTCGGGTGGGCTCGGTTGCCATGACATCAAAGAGGAAAACATGCAAAACAGCAATGATTTATAGATCTACAATCCTCAAAACATCCCCACCTCTTTAGCCTCGGTACAAATAAATCAACCTCCCAAACTCTCATAATTATTCATAAAAACGTTGTGGGTCTGAGTTAGTTTCTAGTTAAATACAGTGGTGTTTGAAAAACAAAACCAAAAGCAATACCCTCTGATTGCCCTCATCAAACGATCGGGAGTGGACGTTTTTGCCTTTTTAGTGTTTCTGTGAACTGGATCTTGGGAACAAACTGCACAGAAAACCCAAAAAGAAAAAGTCTGGAATTGTGTGTTTTTAAGTGGCTGAGTGACCTTTTGGGTCTGCACGCATATTATGTTCCACATCAGTGCTCTTTGAAAACAAGCTTGTAAGTAACCCAGAGTTTCCCTCTGCGTGCTAGAAATTCCCCAGACCTGCAAATGTAAGAGCCTCAGGTGTGTCCCAAGTAAGTGAACTGTACTGCAGAGTCTTTGGTGTCCCTCTCCTGCTTTATCTTGTAGTCTGGTTAATTTCTCTCGTCATAAAAATCAGTTCTAAAAGCTGGCTCTCATTACAGTACCCACACCCTGTCTGCCGCCAAGTAACAAATGTAGAGCGTTGAGCAAGAAAAAATGAGCATGGCCGCCTTTATTGGGTGGAAATGTAAATGGTTTGGGAGGATAACGTGTTAGTTGAGTCAGTTTTTAGCAAATTCATGCAAAACACAAATTAACCAAAGTGCTGCAAATGTTTGATTAAAGGCATCATTTAAACCATTCTAAGAAGTTACATTGAATAACGGAGAGGGGTGGATGACCTGATCTGGAGGGCGAGGATGGTCCAGAGTTCCAGAACTGAGAATCCCAGCAGGCTGTAAGAGCCAGTCTGAAAGCTCGCAACTATTAAAAACTGCTGGACAGCAAAGCTAAGCCGAAAGTGTGGCTGATTTAAAAATGGATGGATAACCTGAGGAAAGCTCCTGCAAGTGAGCATTTTTATTTTAAACATAATCATACACTTCCCAGGAAGGTAAGGAACAATGCAGAGAGAGATAAAATGTGTCAGTGTTTGCAGTTTAATAGTCCAAAAATGATGCAGCGTGCACTCACATTAGACTGCTTTACAGTGTAATGGCAGATAGTGATGTTGTATATCTGCCCTGTTGAAACTACAGCGTCCTAAAGATCAACTACAAAAAGTGCCTCTTAGACACTTATCGTTTGTTTGTGGGAATAAAACGTTGTTAACTTGATAATATGCAGATATATCTTATCAGATAAGATGGGAAGTGCAGCAGAAAATAACCTGGTGATCTGTGTCCCTCCTCACTTCTGTTGACTGTTTACTTAAGGGGGGTAATAATAAAGGAACTACTGAAGCACCTTTCCTTAATATTTAGCTTTCATTTTTGCTGCCACTCAACCGTGCCGCATCACTCAATTAGGAACTTTCTAAAGTAAAACTGACTGCAACCTGCGTTCATGTCTACTAATCAGAAGTCCAGCTGTGGCAGTTTGATCTGAATGCAATGCTGAAAGGTGCTTCATTGAATCAAGCATTTAAAATAAAAAACAACAACAACAAAACTGCAGGAATCTTGTCTTGATACGATGAAAGCATAAATGGCCTTCTCAAGACCATTAAAAGGAAGAATGTATTGGGCTGTTCAGGCTGGACGGTGTCTGCTTTGATCCTGACAAATCTTGAAACAACATAAATTTCATGGCATTACCCATTGTGTACTGGAAACTGCTGAGATGCTGTCATTAAGTGCTGTCAGGCACCGAAGCCTGTTCCTCCATATTGGCTGATGTAGGTCATGGAGACAGTGTTGCACAGGCATGTCAGTAGCTTTTGTAATAGTTCATCAGTTCATCTCTTCAAATTCATACTTTTTCTTTTGTCCACAGCATTATGACCTGTTATGTTGTGGAGAATAACCAGATATTTTCACACTTTGTTATAAATATGAAGCTATACTACTTGTTTTCATTTATGTCCGTGCAGTCACAAGAACAGAACACAATGTTAATTTGTATTTGTTCTCTGTACTTGCTCTGATATAAAGTTGAAATTTCCAGCATGCCTAGTGACTGAGTTAATGATTTGTTGTTTCAGGATCAAGTGGCATTGAGAGGTGTGGACGGTAGAGGAAGGAAATTGAACTCTTAAGTATTCATCCTGTAAGTATTTAAGTTGGGTCCATTTGCACTTCTTGTAAAAAGCGACTCCTCTCTGAAACTTTGAATGTTTTGTACGATAGAAAGAAATAAGAGGACAATCATGTCCTATATTTCCTGCGATCACCCATGCATGAACCTCTGTGTGTTTGGCTGACCAGTTATTGGTAACCATTTGTCAGGGACATAATAATGTGCAGCGATAATGAGGCGAATGAACGTTGGGCCCTGGCTGTGCATACAATAGACAACTTCTCACTGGTGGCTGCTGTTATGTTATGTTTCCAATTTTCCATCAGTTGATATTTTCCTCTCAAACTCTCTTCCTTTTAATGAGCTTCCAGTTTTTGATGTAGCCTGCAACCATGTACTTTATATTAAGTAATGTTTAATCAGCACAATGTTTGTGATATAATGGGGAAAAAAAGCTGAGATTGATAAAGTCCTTTGAAATATTTGTATTCACATTAATTATGCTGTGTTTTTAAAGTTGCCAGAACTTTTGTTTTTACATAATTTATCTATGCAAAAATAATTCATTAAGGGTTATTTTGTGGCAATATTATATTGTGTATTCAGATTTAAAAAACAAAAACAAATTAAAATGCCCTGGAAATGCAAATAATTGCTGTTTAATTTATAAATGCAGACAGTTTGCTGTCAGTCTGAATGTGTCTTTGTTAACGAGCACAGCTCAACTGGCTGCCAGCTCATTATATTCTGGTTATATTCCTATAGTGCAGAGACTAAGACCAAATGTAATGGTTAAATATGAATTTCTGTCTATGTAGACAACTGCAGATGTTTGATTTTATTTTTTATTTTTATTGTTTTTCATAAGTAATTGCTGTCCTGTTACAAACGGATTGCATGTAATTGCCAGCCTGACGCCATTTAATAGCTGGCAGTCTGTCTTACTGCAGGTTTTAGTGGCAGTATTGGTGTGTTTGACAGCCTCCTTTGCAGCTAGAAAATTAAAAAAGTGATCTCACTGGATAAAATTGATATTTGTAGATGCAAAAGGTGAAAAATTGCAGTATATATTATTAAAATACTCAACCACAGTACCGCAACATGTTAAAAGTCACAATAATGTATCGTCAGTGAAGTATTGTTATAATACTGTGTCGTATTCCTGGCTCTAATTTATTGTAAAAGACAAAATATTTTATGTTTTTTAAATATCAAAATAAAAACCAGCTCAGTTTGTTTCCCTAACATCCCTCTTCCTCGCTGCTTTAGTTTACTGTTGCCACCTTGATGCTTTTGTCACTGGATAGATCCTCTTTATACCCATAAAGAAGGGTTTTCCAATGTTGCTTTACAATGACATCTTGCTCTTCTTGCACAGGAGCCGTCTTTGCCTCTCTCTGCTGTTTCTCTGCTGTTTTAATTGGATGAATGAGCAGTGAGGCAGAGCAGCATGTGATCAGTGCACATTGTGGTGGTGTGGGGAGGATGAGAACCCTTGTGCTGCGTCTAACTTTTTCTCTCAGCCATCATTTTGCATGGAAAAACAGCTGAAATCCCACCATAGCCTTTCTTCATGGTTTTGTTCATATTTGCTGCATTTAGAAAATCTGACCTGATTTGTTCTCTTGCTGGCACTTGCCGGCTTTATTTGCCATTGATTACCACTTAAGCTCTAAAGCTCCGAGAATGGTATTTGGGTCGGCCCTTTTGTTTATAGAAGTTTCTAGAAACTGACCAGATTTATTTACACCTTGGACTACTTCAGATTTCTCTGAAATGAATAATAATAATAAACTTTATTTATAAAGCACATTAAAAAAAAAAACCAAGGTGCTTGACAAAAAAATAAAATAAAATAGGAAAAAGGAGATGGGAGGGAAAAGAGAAAGGACCTGGCACGTATCAATTATAAAACCATGACAATTATAATACATAAAAAAGTAGTTAACAAAGCATAACGGATAAAAATGTATCAACGCACACCAAATATTAACTAGGTGGAAAAGCAAGATTAAATTAATAAGTCTTCAGCCGTGATTTAAGCAGTGGCATAGAGTCAGACGCCCGGATAGCAACAGGAAGATTGTTCCATAAGACTGGGGCAGCTACAGCAAATGCACGGTCGCCCCGAGACTTCAGCCGAGAACGAGGTTGCTCCAGAAGAAGTTGGGTAGCAGATCTAAGTGCTCTGACAGGAGTGTGTAACCTACGAGGAGGACAGGCCAATGTAAAGAGAGTTGCAATAGTCCAACCTGGAAGTCACGAATGCGTGAATAAGTTTTCCAGGTCATTATGCGGAATATAGCGCTTAGCCTTAGAAATGAGGCGCAGCTGATTAAAACTAGACCTCACTACGGCAGACGCTTGCCAAATTTAAACGAGCTATCCAGTAATATGCCCAAATTACTTCCATAATCAGAAGGGGAGCTAGCAAAAGGCATCAGAGCAGCACACAATTGGTCGCGGGGGATTTTACTATCGAACACCACGATCTCAGTTTTCTTTTCGTTCAGGACAAGAGTATTACTCTTGAACCAATCTTTAACCTCGCATGCATTCACAAAAATAGTGAAAAGACATAGCAAGATCGTCAGTAATGTTTAAATAAATCTGTATATCATCAGCATAGCAATGAAGAAATGAAGCAAGCTCATTTAATGGCCCCAATGGCACAACCTACTCAAAGACTTGTAGCACTGAGGCTCTTTTCTCATTGTTGCCTGTTTTCTCATTGCTCATTTTACTGAAGCTGAGTTAAAGGTGAAGAAGACGAATGGGTTACTGAAAAGCTTCATATTTCTCTGCTAGTCTTTAACAACCTGGAGGAACTGGCCCTGGCAGCCTGTTCGGTTTTTATTGTTGGCTTCCGGCTGGCCTCGTGTCTGTTTCTCCCCATTGCTTTGTACCTCTGAGGGGAGCCTGGCACATACAAACAGTTCCTCCTCTGGGCAGCTGGCGTTCTCTCCTGTCCACATGGATACCTGTAGGATTTAAATCGCATCAACCAGTTCGGATTTATAGTGTCTCATCCTGCTGTTGTAGCAATCATGGTTGTGAGGGTAGGCAGAGCTTATAGTTTCTTATTGGTTCTTCCAAAGCAGTTATCTAGGTAGTTTATGTTGATAATTCAATATTTTATTATTAATTAGCTAGCATCGTCTCTGCCATTGATGGCCAAACTTTCTGCTGTTTATGTTGTGCGTCTTTGTAGATGTTACAAAGATTGAACCTCAGTAGCTGTTGTGTTGCCATAATAGGGTAGTATGTTGCCAAATACACACACACGGGCTTAAGTGGCCTAAATGTGACACTGAGTGCTTATATAGAGACCCTCATTGAGTCACACCAATGTTTTATTTTTATTTTTGTTGTTACAAATAATCAAATATATTACAGTTCTTTTTTTTCTTAAGCGTGATCAGTGGTCCTGTAATCTAGTGTAGTTGGAGAAAAGGTCAAAGTTATTAATTGTACAATATTTTATTATGAATATCAATTTGAAAATCATTTAAAGAGAACTTTTAAAAAGTTTACAGTGTATGCTGCCAGAGGTCTTAGAAAATAAATTGCGTCAGAGTAAATGGGTAATTTTTAAATCACACACGGCAGTAAAGCGGCACTAAAGGTTGGTGTTCCATTTTGATCACTTGTGTAGTTTTATTTGGTTAATGTTTATATATTCAGACAGCTGGAATTTGAATGCTGGCAAGTTTTAAAGGTGGGAATCTTCAGATTACAACCTTCCTTCCCACAGAAAGTGAACCTGGCTTTAACCTGAGATCTGCAGTAACAATCCAGAGTTTTTCAGAGGCTAAGAAAACACGTGTAACCCTTTAAAACCCTGTGTTTATTATCCAACCAGTCACTCATTCATTTTCTCCCACTCATCCAGTTCAAGGTTGTGGAGGGATTAGAGCCTACCTCCTTTATTGTAGGCCAAGAGATGGGCCAGACTATTGCACAGCTAAAACAGATAAACCACGCGCGCTTCTATTCACTCCTACGGCCAATTTAGAATATCAATTAACTTAACATGTGCATGCCTTTAGTCTGTGGGAGGAAGTCGGAGTACATGGATACAAGCAGGGAGGACTTGCAGACTTCACACAGTCTCTAGTCGACCAGTGGGTTTGAATCCAGAACCTTCTTGTTGCAATCTTTTGTACCACTTGGAGGCTAATTGTGGTGAATTTTCCCACACGTCTAATGAAGGGTGTCATTTTTATTATCAATCTTGACTATATACAGTATAAAATATGGGTCCTATCTAGTAAGTCATACTTGTTCCTGGGGAGCAACTCCCAGGCTGCCCTTTGTCACCCATAATTTTTATGGACAGAATTTCCTGGCATAGTCAAGTGGCATAACTCTTGTTCACGAGTGAGGTGAAAAGGGAGCGGGAGATCGACAGATGGATTGGTGCTGCAGCTGCAGTGATGTGAACATTTTACCAGTCTGTTGTGGTGAAGAGAAAGCTGAGTGAATAAGTGAAGCTCTCGATTTACCTGATGAGCTGAAGGAGGTGGCCTGAGGGAGAGGGTCTGGGCTTCTTTGATTAGACTGCTGCCCCCGTGACCTGGCCCTGGATAAGTGGAAGAGGGTGGATGGATTCCTTCCTTCCTATCTTTTTATATTGCCTGCTGGCATGTTGTTGATATTACATTCTCATCCATATAAGGTAAAGTGCTAACGTATCAGCTAACAATAGCTAGCTTGGTTAGTAAGTCTTATTCATAAAGTGTAAAGGAAGAATACACAGAGACACGTGGAATTCTTAGTGCTAACTAACACATTAATAAAACACTGGACTTCAGTCAACAGAACTGAAGTTTCTGGAGCTTTCCATACGACACAGTCAGAATAATCAACTGAGAAAAGGCTTTAACAGTGTTTGTGCCCATACAGTTTAATCGTGGATGTGGCCTTTTCAGAGACTGGGTGTCTGGCTCCAGTACACCTGTGGCTATGATGATGCCTTACAGCTGGACGTTTGGAAGCTCATGGGTAATGACTCAGATTTTGAGTACCTACTGGATTCACTTCATGTTTCAGCTCTGGAGGTTGTCCACTGGTCTTGACATTCACTGTGTTTTGCAGCTTGCCTGGTTTGGTGGAGGTATACATTATTTTTCCCCTCTCTTTCTGAAACAAAACCTTTCGGTTTAAGCCTTTGGATGAAGTTGTTCTTTGAACTGGAAGAAACATTGTGGAGTTGGCTTTGTGAACCTGAATCTGTGCATATTTGAGTAGCAGAGGAGTCTTTGCTGACAGGTTTGTTACAGCTTCCTGCTGTTTGCTTAAACCATAATTTAGTCCTCATTTTCCTGAGTTCCTTCAGTGTCCATACATACACGGACCCACCTCCAGTACAAATAAACACTCTCTCCAAATCCACCCACACGGTTCTCTCCATAAATTAGGAGTATGTGTATGTTATGTGTCTACTGTACATTCTTATTACGAAACCTTTTTTTTGACATTCACCCATCAATTTAACTTCTCTCTTTCTCACTTATATAAAATCTGTGTGTATGTGTGTGTGAAACTTGTAGCTCGCAGTGCTGTGTGAGATAAATATGACTCATGCTGAAACAGGACACTCTCTATGACAGCAGGCCTGAAACAAGAAAGAGGTTGCAGTTAGGTCATGTCAGTTGTGTCAGTTCAAATATTTGAAATTAGTTATACTTAGTCAGAAACGAGAGACCAGACGCAGCTGAGTGAGGTCATGATGTGTGATGTTACCAGGTGCTTCCAGGTGCTCCCATCATCACCCCTCCTCCTGTCACGTCTAGGCAGTTAGGGCTGATCAGAAGTAGGTGATGACTTAAAGACGGAGTCATCACTAAGTGCCACAGACTGACAGACAATATAATCATATGGCACATTGACGTCTGGGGAAATTTTAGATGGCACTCGTCATCAGAAAGGTTGCCTACCCCTGTTTTATAGGAAAGCATTTGTGCAGAATGCCTGAGATGGCACGGCCACGTGGCTGTATGTGTAACCTTGATGCACAATTGCAGAGCTGCTGAAGACTTCTGAACACACCAGTGATACTTGTTTATCCATATTAATCTGATGATGCATTTCCTGCTGGTTATGTTGAAAACCAGTTAGGTTACCAAGCGCTATAAGAATCAGCAGCTGTAGTAGATTTTAAAAATTACAGTTTTATTTGTTTTCCTTTCCACATCTACACACTCTCTTGTTGTTTGATTGCCCTAAACCAGTCTTTACTTGGGCTGTTTGTCAGCTTAGTCTGAGATGGTTACAGCACTTTTTCACAATATTCATTCTCCCTTAATGCTCGTAAGTCAGATTTATTTGGGTTTGCTGCTCTTGTTGCTCGCTGTTTGGCTCACTTTCTGTTCCAAGCAGCAGGCAGCTGCTAAACCCTCTGTTCTCCGCCCAGCGAAAGTGGAGCATTCAACCTTAACATAGACAGATGACACTGCATTGAAGACCAAACCGAAGGTCCAAATAAAAAATGTTCGTTTATGCCTGCTGATTGCTAACTTTTTAAGACTTTGATGATTACTAACACCATGCTCTTTAAACTGACAGCTACACTTATAGAAGAAGCGATATTTTGTTTTTATTTTTCACTTCTACAGATTTTATTTTATTTTTTAAAGTTCAGGATAATGTAAAATATGCTTGTAATCATATTTAAAATTCAGTACTCTGAGGCTCTCTGGTTATTACTTTTTTCACAGCAGATCTTTTGAGTCCTTGCGTCATAAGGTGGTTTGGTGGCATCCAGAGGACCAACAACACAGGGTTTTCACTCATCCTAAGATGACGTGGGTTTAGGTTATTCTGCTGATTTTCCAAGTAGGCAACAGCTTATAAAAGTCTTCATAAAAAGTATTTGGGAATCTAAGGAAAAGCTGAAGCTTCCATAACCTTTGCTTCCATAATTGCTTTTCATAATCTGTAAAATGGTAGAAAATCTCAAAACTTCAGAAACTTCTTTGAAAGCAGGTCTCACTTATTGGCTTTATGTGGTTAGCTTAGTTAGTAACTGAAGATTATTAAGATTCATATTTTTCATATTTTTAGACCTGCTAAACACTGCCACAACATGTAACGTAGAACCTGAATCCTGCTTGTGCCTGCGTTTGTTGCTTATGGCTGTTGGGCTGCGGCCATATGGGAAAGTAGCGGCCTCTGAGCTGTTGCTTTTTCTGGTTTATTGTTCCCCTGTTTGAGTCATCAGGGCTGCTGGAAGGAATGGAAAGGGATTCCTCCCCTTCCTATCTTTGCCGGGTGACTTGGTCTCCCCCCCCCCCCCTTTAATTCTCGTTCTTTGTTGGAGCTGATTAGGACAGATTTCCATTTCTGTTTATCACCAGCATGATGTCAGGCACACACTCCTGGTTGTACTTCCCCTGACTGGTTTCATAGTGATCCCTTCCCAGAAGTCTCACTTATTTGCTAACTGTTGCTGCCTAAGCAGGTCAGCACTCGTCACCACCAAAAACCCACCCTGTTTTGATTTGTAAGCTGTGGTTACTGGTGAGCCACCATTTGATTCCACACTAGTCTGTCCAGTCCTAACCTTCTGACAGTCTGACACTGTCCTGCTTCTTTTGTTTTCTTCTGACTGGATATTTTTCCTGGAGACAATCTGTTCATAAAGAAAAACTGGAAGCAGGGGAGCTATGAAAGGTACAGCCCACTCATCATGCTCTGGCCAATCATTTACTTGTTATAGCTGCTCTCTCTTTTTTTTTTTTTTTTTTCTTTTTTCCATTTTTGTCCCATTTGAGCTGTATGATTGCTCTTGTGTTGGACATATCCGCCCATTAATGTCCTTTGAAAGCCCGTTAGTCTAACTGGGGGCCCAAGCGGCAGGCTTTGGTGAAAGAGGGGTCTGGTTAGTGTAATGTCATTTCTGCTGCTGCCAAGTAGACATGTAGGTCAGTGGCAGTGTAGGATGATGAAGGCGAGAGAGAAGACTGGAGTACAGCTGATAGACACAGAGGGAGCAGAGGGCCTGGAACTGTCATCGACGGTGCTGTCAAGATAAGATGTCTGCTGTGTAAATACAGCTTCGGGGGAAAAATGCATCTTTTTATGGTCATCTCTTTGCTTTTCTTTGCAATTTTAACTTTTAATCAGACACATCTTTTTTTTTACCCCCAATTTTTTCCTTTTTGTTTGACCCTCTAACTCCTTTATCTGCCCTCTTTGAAGCTCTTATCAGCTCTTTGACTGTCTATTTATGGCCATTTAGTGACACCTTGAAATCTTGTGCTGCAGTATAAGGTGCTCATGGAAGGTCTGGACCTAATGCACATTGCACTAGAAGCTGAAAGTAGAGACTGTGAACTGTTTAACAAGAGAAAGAAACTTTGAGTGTGCCGACTCATCTGGATGCTTACTGTGTAGTTTGAGAGAACAGAGCTGTGTTGAATGAAGGTTCAAGCTGGGCTCTGATGGGCATAAACAAGCAGCAAAATCGAGGTGAGGTTTGAAGTTTTGCCGTGTTACTGAACATGTGAATAGTACATGTCCACCCACTTAATTTTTGTAGACGGAGCATTTGGTTGCAAAATATTTGGTGTACTTTTTATTCAGTTAATGTTTTAGATGAATTCACTGGATATTATGTATTTAAAAGCTAGACGTCTAGGTTAAAATAGATTTTGAAACTTTTGCTTTGCTCATTACAAAAGTGAGACAGTGACTTTTCTTTCCTTAAAGTCTGAATGATATTCAGTCATGGAAAACAGTTGATTCTTTAGTTACTTTATTTATTTGCAGTTTATTTCTTGTGACTGTTTACATGTTATCTCCATGCAACTCTTCTCCTAAAGATTTAAACGATCATCCAGGTTTATTTAAACACATATTTTTGCATAATGCTTTGGTTTTGTGCATAAAACCTGGTACAGGGATTCTGCAAAATGATCTATGACAAGAAGAAATGCCCTTCATCAATGTTATATAGAAGTAATGAATGCATTAGAGAATTTGTTTTTCAGCATCACATTGAGACAGGATATTTCTTGAGCTTGGCATGGGTCAGAGCTTTGCTCTTAACAACAAAGGTAACAGGAGCAACTGAGAAATTCAACTGGCAACAACACGAAACATCTTATTTCTACAGTTGTAACATGGTAGGACATGCCCACAATACCTCACCTAAAAGGCGTCCAGAAGGCTTGATGCCCAAACCACTTCAACTGGCTCCTTTCGATGTGGAGGAGCTACTGTGCTTAAAGTCCCCCTTGAATGACTGAGCTTCTATCTGTAAGGCAGAGCCCAGCCACTCTTGGAAGGAGACTCCTTTCCGCTGCTTGTGTCCGCAACCTCATTCTTTTGGTCACTATCCATAGCTCGGGACCATAGGTGAGAGTAGGAATGTTAATTTCTTTTATACTCAGCTCTTTTCACCACAACAGATCTGTTCTGCTGCCCCCATCTGTCAGTCTTGCGGACTTGTGGACAAGACCCCAAGACACCTAAAGTCCCTCATGTAGGACAGTAACTTGTCTTTGACCCAGAGTAGACACTCTACCCTCTTCCAGCTGAGAATCATGGTCTTGGATTTGATTGTGCTGATTCCAGAATCGTCCTTTAAAACAGGAGCTGCTGAGTATGCTCAGACTGCCTGCATGGCTGATCCCCATCAAAGGACATCAGCCAATGAAGGGAGCAGGTTTAATAGTACTCATAGTTCCAGTTTTTCTGCATCCTGGGGCATTGTTGTGGTCTGTTTGCAACTGTTTATGGAAAAACAGGAGTGGAGTGCTTTTTGCCCTGATTTTTCTGTTTTGCTGACAGTTCAGTGTGGTCGGGGCATGTTTGCAATCAGCATTCAGTTCTGACTTAACAAGGGGCTAAATTGAAATCACATTTGCTCCCACAGTTCTCTGCTGGCTTTGGAAGAGCTAATGTTTCTCCAACTGCTTTGCTCTGCTAATTAGCTCTGGAGCAGCTGAACCCCATCGCTCTCAAAGCTCAGAGCACAATACTACAGAAGCTCAAAGCTTGGCCCTGTGCCTGCAGCTGCTTTTTATACCAGCTGAAAAAACTTTGAATTACTTTTACGGTTTACCTTTTCACACAGCCATAAACAAGCCAGAAATTCTGGAGAATGAGGTGATGTCAGGAATTAGAAAGCTACTGAGGCCTGTATTTATACTGTGGTTATGCTGCATGACCAGCACTAGATGGTGCTGTTTGCTGTAAAGCTTCAAGCCACAGTGGAAGTATTTGTCTCTGATTCTGTACTCCAAAATATGTATAATTAGGGCCCGAGCACTGACAGTGCGAAGGCCCTATTGTAATTGCTCTGTTTATTATTATTAGGGCCCGAGCACTGACAGTGCGAAGGCCCTATTGTAATTGCTCTGTTTATTATTATTAGGGCCCGAGCACTGAGAGTGCGAAGGCCCTATTGTAATTGCTCTGTTTCTTATTATTATTAGGGCCCGAGCACCGAGAGTGCGAAGGCCCTATTGTATCTGCTCCGTTTCTTATTATTAGGGCCCGAGCACCGAGAGTGCGAAGGCCCTATTGTATCTGCTCCGTTTCTTATTATTATTATTATTATTATTATTATTATTATTCACCCCAAACAAGGGCCTTTTTGAGGGCCTAAACATGCTCAAAAACTCATGAAATTTTGCACACATGCCAGGTCTGGTGAAAAATTTTGTATTTTAATGGTTTTACATATGAGCACTGGGAAATGGCTCTAGAGCGCCACCTATGCCTTGTTAAATGCAGCCCTACGACCACATGGTTTGAGCTACATGTATGAAATTTGGCACACATGTGTATCATGCCAAGACGAACAAAAAAGTCTGTGGGCCCATTGACGCAAACCCAACAGGAAGTCCGCCATTTGGAAGAGAAGGTGACATTTTGGCTCTAATTTTGCCATTTCCATGCCTCGAACTTTTGCGAACTCCTCCTTGGGGTTTCATTTCATAACCTTCAAATTTGGACAGTGTCAACTACACCCTTGTGCCATGTTAAATTGCGGAGCTTTTGAGTTTTCACAATACTATGAGGCCGTGGCGCCATGGCGAATTTCGATGACTCGCCATGAAAATCTTATTGCCTCTCATTTTGTCATACATTTTCTGACCTTGACCAAAGTGAACACATATGATAAGGCTCCACCCCTAAACATATTTCAACTGCCATATTTGACATGAAGGACAGCGCCACCTAGTGGGAACAGGAAATGTCATGTTTTACACTTTGGGGTACAGTATAGTGATGGGTGACATCTGCAGCCTCAAATTTCTCCAGAAAACCCTTAAGGAGTTGGTCTTGGGTTACAGTGAAAACTGTGACTTTTCGCAAAAGGGTGTGACCCCAGCAGCATGGCGAACTTTGATGTCACGCCATGAAGAAACAAATTAGTATAACTCCATGAAATCCAGTCTGATCAGTACCAGACTTTACAGGCATGAAGTCAGACCCGCCCTGAACAGATTGATGTGCCCATTGTCGGGAATACGGACAGCGCCACCTAGTGGGAACAGGAAATGTCATGGCTTTAATTTTGTTGTACTGATTTTCACAGGTTCATCGTGGCCACCTCAAAAGCGGTGAATATCACCATCAGTCCCTTGTGATGCTTCAGTGCAAAAATTGTGACTTTAAACTGAACGCCGCACCCTGGTGGCAACGCAGTTCACCATGAAAGATGAAGTGGCTTTTGAGGGGCTTGGAAAGTTTAAAAAGTCTTGAAATTTGGCGCACACCTCCAATGTGGTTAAGGCTTTGTTGTTATGTGATCATTTTCATTGAATATCCCAAAATGGCTCCACAGCGCCCCCTACAAAATTTCAAAATCACAGCCCCTGCTCTGTGTTTTATGTATGAGTCTGAAACCTGGTAAGCTTATAGGAGATATCAAGATGTACAAAAAAGTCTCTTGGAGCAATATCCCAAATCCAACAGGAAGTCAGCCATTTTAAAATTAATGTGCAATTTTGGCAACATTTTCCCCTCTTTTCAGGCATCGTTCTTTGACGAACTCCTCCAAGGGATTTCATCATATTGCACTATTCTTCAGTGTGTGGAATCCAAAGACCTTTGTGTTGTTAAATTGCGAAGCTTTTTACGTTCAGGGAAACGGGGTGGTTATGGCGGCACGTAGACTCTCAATCACTCGCCAAAACGCAGTAATCTGCTGTTACTCAAAAACACAATGTCCAATCTCACCCAAAGGTCGCAGGCATAATGAGACTCGAGTTCGGAAATGTTTGTTATGCCATTTGTACATAATGGTTAGAGTGCCACCTAGTGGAACGACTAGCTAATCATGAATGAATGAGTTGAAATGTTAGCTGGTGGTTAAATGCATGAATTCCATCAATGTGACATCGATCGGACGTGCTGGTTTTAGGTGTTGGGCGTGGCTCGACGCGCCGGGGGTGCGAGGGCCCTCATAACGCTGCTTGCAGCTTTAATTATTATTATTATTATTCAGGCGAAACAAGGGCCTTTTTGAGGGCCTAAACATGCTCAAAAACTCATGAAATTTTGCACACATGCCAGGTCTGGTGAAAAATTTTGTATTTTAATGGTTTTACATATGAGCACTGGGAAATGGCTCTACAGCGCCACCTATGCCTTGTTAAATGCAGCCCTACGACCACATCGTTTGAGCTACATGTATGAAATTTGGCACACATGTGTATCATGCCAAGACGAACAAAAAAGTCTGTGGGCCCATTGACGCAAACCCAACAGGAAGTCCGCCATTTGGAAGAGAAGGTGACATTTTGGCTCTAATTTTGCCATTTCCATGCCTCGAACTTTTGCGAACTCCTCCTTGGGGTTTGATTTCATAACCTTCAAATTTGGACAGTGTCAACTACACCCTTGTGCCATGTTAAATTGCGGAGCTTTTGAGTTTTCACAATACTATGAGGCCGTGGCGCCATGGCGAATTTCGATGACTCGCCATGAAAATCTTATTGCCTCTCATTTTGTCATACATTTTCTGACCTTGACCAAAGTGAACACATATGATAAGGCTCCACCCCTGAACATATTTCAACTGCCATATTTGACACCAGGGACAGCGCCACCTAGTGGGAACAGGAAATGTCATGTTTTACACTTTGGGGTACAGTATAGTGATGGGTGACACCTGCAGCCTCAAATTTCTCCAGGAAAGCCTTAAGGAGTTGGTCTTGGGTTACCGTGAAAACTGTGACTTTTCGCAAAAGGGTGTGACCCCAGCAGCATGGCGAACTTTGATGTCACGCCATGAAGAAACAAATTAGTATAACTCAATGAAATCCAGTCTGATCAGTACCAGACTTTACAGGCATGATGTCAGACCCGCCCTGAACAGATTGACGTGCCCATTGTCGGAAATACGGACAGCGCCACCTAGTGGCCACAGGAAATGTCATGGCTTTAATTTTGTTGTACTGATTTTCACAGGTTCATCGTGGCCACCTCAAAAGCGGTGAATATCACCATCAGTCCCTCGTGATGCTTCAGTGCAAAAATTGTGACTTTACACTGAACGGCGCACCCTGGTGGCAACGCGGTTCAACATGAAAGATGAAGTGGCTTTTGAGGGGCTTGGAAAGTTTATAGAGGCTTTAAATTTGGCACACACCCCCAAATGTATGAAGGCTTTGTTGTCATGTGATCATTTTCATTGAATAGCGCGAAATTGCTCCACAGCGCCCCCTACAAAGATTCAAAATATCAGCCCCTGCTCTGTGTTTTATCTATGAGTCTGAAACTTGGTAAGCTCATGGAAGATATTAAGATGTACAAAAAAGTCTCTTGGAGCAATATCCCAAATCCAACAGGAAGTCAGCCATTTTAAAATTAATGTGTAATTATGGCGACATTTTCCCCTCTTTTCAGGCTTCATACTTTGACGAACTCCTCCAAGGGATTTCATCAGATTGGACCGATCTGAAGTTTGTGGAATCTAAAGACCTTTGTGATGTTAAATTGCGAAGCTTTTTACGTTCAGGGAAACGGGGTGGTCATGGCGGCACTTAGAGTTTCAATCACTCGCCAAAAAGCAGTAATCTGCTGTCACTCAAAAACACAATATCCAATCTCTCCCAAACGTCGCAGGTGTGATGAGACTCGAGCTCGGAAATGTTTGTTATGCCATTTGTCAGTAATAGTTAGAGCGCCACCTAGTGGGACGACTATAATCATGGTTCAATGAGATGAAATGTTAGCTGGTGGTTAAATGCATGAATTCCATCAATGTGACATCACATTGGACGTGCTGGTTTTAGGTGTTGGGCGTGGCTCGACACGCCAGGGTGCGAGGGCCCTCATAACGCTGCTTGCAGCTTTAATTATTATTATTATTATTATTATTATTATTATTCAGGCGAAACAAGGGCCTTTTTGAGGGCCTAAACATGCTCAAAAACTCATGAAATTTTGCACACATGCCAGGTCTGGTGAAAAATTTTGTATTTTAATGGTTTTACATATGAGCACTGGGAAATGGCTCTAGAGCGCCACCTATGCCTTGTTAAATGCAGCCCTACGACCACATCGTTTGAGCTACATGTATGAAATTTGGCACACATGTGTATCATGCCAAGACGAACAAAAAAGTCTGTGGGCCCATTGACGCAAACCCAACAGGAAGTCCGCCATTTGGAAGAGAAGGTGACATTTTGGCTCTAATTTTGCCATTTCCATGCCTCGAACTTTTGCGAACTCCTCCTTGGGGTTTGATTTCATAACCTTCATATTTGGTCAGTGTCAACTACACCCTTGTGCCATGTTAAATTGCGGAGCTTTTGAGTTTTCACAATACTATGAGGCCGTGGCGCCATGGCGAATTTCGATGACTCGCCATGAAAATCTTATTGCCTCTCATTTTGTCATACATTTTTTGACCTTGACCAAAGTGAACACATATGATAAGGCTCCACCCCTGAACATATTTCAACTGCCATATTTGACCTCAAGGACAGCGCCACCTAGTGGGAACAGGAAATGTTATGTTTTACACTTTGGGGTACAGTATAGTGATGGGTGACATCTGCAGCCTCAAATTTCTCCAGAAAAGCCTTAAGGAGTTGGTCTTGGGTTACAGTGAAAACTGTGAGTTTTCGCGAAAGGGTGTGACCCCAGCAGCATGGCGAACTTTGATGTCACGCCATGAAGAAACAAATTAGTATAACTCAATGAAATCCAGTCTGATCAGTACCAGACTTTACAGGCATGATGTCAGACCCGCCCTGAACAGATTGATGTGCCCATTGTCGGAAATACCCACAGCGCCACCTAGTGGCAACAGGAAATGTCATGGCTTTAATTTTGTTGTACTGATTTTCACAGGTTCATCGTGGCCACCTCAAAAGCGGTGAATATCACCATCAGTCCTTGATGATGCTTTAGTGCAAAAATTGTGACTTTAAACTGAACGGTGCACCCTGGTGGCAACGCTGTTCACCGTGAAAAATGAAGTGGCTTTTGAGGGGCTTGGAAAGTTTATAGAGGCTTGAAATTTGGCACACACCTCCAAATGGTTGAAGGCTTTGTTGTCATGTAACCATTTTCCTTGAATAGCGCAAAATGGCTCCACAGCGCCCCCTACAATATTTCAAAACATCAGCCCCTGCTCTGTGTTTTATCTATGAGTCTGACACTTGGTAAGCTTGTGTAAGATATCAAGATGTACAAAAACGTCTCTTAGAGCAATATCCCAAATCCAACAGGAAGTCAGCCATTTTAAAATTAATGTGTAATTTTGGCGACATTTTCCCCTCTTTTCAGGCTTCATACTTTGACGAACTCCTAAAAGGGATTTCATCAGATTGGACCGATCTGAAGTTTGTGGAATCTAAAGACCTTTGTGATGTTAAATTGCGAAGCTTTTTACGTTCAGGGAAACGGGGTGGTCATGGCGGGACTTAGAGTTTCAATCACTCACCAAAAAGCAGTAATCTGCTGTCACTCAAAAACACAATATCCAATCTCTCCCAAACGTCGCAGGTGTGATGAGACTCGAGCTCGGAAATGTTTGTTATGCCATTTGTCGGTAATAGTTAGAGCGCCACCTAGTGGGACGACTATAATCATGGTTCAATGAGATGAAATGTTAGCTGGTGGTTAAATGCATGAATTCCATCAATGTGACATCACATCGGACGTGCTGGTTTTAGGTGTTGGGCGTGGCTCGACACGCCAGGGTGCGAGGGCCCTCATAACGCTGCTTGCAGCTTTAATTATTATTATTTCGGCAAATGAATTGGCCTTTTGAGGACCTAAACATGCTCTAAAACTCATGAAATTTTGCACACGCGTCAGGTCTGGTGAAAATTTACGTATTTTAATGTTCTCAGACATGACCAGGGAAAATTAGCTCAGTAGCGCCACCTAGAAAAATGAAAAACGCGAGCCCCCGGTATGAGTATGACCTACATGTATGAAATTTGGCACACATATGTATCATGCCAAGACGAACAAAAAAGTCTGTGGGCCCATTGACGCAAACCCAACAGGAAGTCCGCCATTTGGAAGAGAAGGTGACATTTTGGCTCTAATTTTGCCATTTCCATGCCTCGAACTTTTGCGAACTCCTCCTTGGGGTTTGATTTCATAACCTTCATATTTGGTCAGTGTCAACTACACCCTTGTGCCATGTTAAATTGCGGAGCTTTTGAGTTTTCACAATACTATGAGGCCGTGGCGCCATGGCGAATTTCGATGACTCGCCATGAAAATCTTATTGCCTCTCATTTTGTCATACATTTTCTGACCTTGACCAAAGTGAACACATATGATAAGGCTCCACCCCTGAACATATTTCAACTGCCATATTTGACACCAGGGACAGCGCCACCTAGTGGGAACAGGAAATGTCATGTTTTACACTTTGGGGTACAGTATTGTGATGGGTGACATCTGCAGCCTCAAATTTCTCCAGGAAAGCCTTAAGGAGTTGGTCTTGGGTTACAGTGAAAACTGTGACTTTTCACGAAAGGGTGTGACCCCAGCAGCATGGCGAACTTTGATGTCACGCCATGAAGAAACAAATTAGTATAACTCAATGAAATCCAGTCTGATCAGTACCAGACTTTACAGGCATGATGTCAGACCCGCCCTGAACAGATTGATGTGCCCATTGTCGGAAATACGGACAGCGCCACCTAGTGGCAACAGGAAATGTCATGGCTTTAATTTTGTTGTACTGATTTTCACAGGTTCATCGTGGCCACCTCAAAAGCGGTGAATATCAACATCAGTCCCTCGTGATGCTTCAGTGCAAAAATTGTGACTTTAAACTGAACGGCGCACCCTGGTGGTAACGCGGTTCACCATGAAAGATGAAGTGGCTTTTGAGGGGCTTGGAAAGTTTATAGAGGCTTGAAATTTGGCACACACCTCCAAATGGATGAACGCTTTGTTGGCATGTGATCATTTTCATTGAATAGCGCGAAATGGCTCCACAGCGCCCCCTACAATATTTCAAAACATCAGCCCCTGCTCTGTGTTTCATCTATGAGTCTGACACTTGGTAAGCTTGTGTAAGATATCAAGATGTACAAAAAAGTCTCTTGGAGCAATATCCCAAATCCAACAGGAAGTCAGCCATTTTAAAATTAATTTGTAATTTTGGCGACATTTTCCCCTCTTTCCAGGCATTGTTCTTTGACGAACTCCTCCAAGGGATTTCATCATATTGAACCAATCTCCAGTGTTTGGAATCTAAAGACCTTTGTGATGTTAAATTGCGAAGGTTTTCACGTTCAGGGAAACGGGGTGGTCATGGCGGCACGTGGAGTTTGAATCACTCTCCAAAAAGCAGTAATCTGCTGTCACTCAAAAACACAATGTCCAATCTCTCCCAAACGTCTCAGGTGTGATGAGACTCGAGCTCAGAAATGTTTGGTATGCCATTTGTCAGTAATGTTAGAGCGCCACCTAGTGGGACAAAAATAATGATTGTTGAATGAGATTAAATGTTAGCTAGTGGTTTGGCCATGGTGCCACAGTGAGTTTTGATATATTGCCATAAAAATTATCTGTTTTCCTATTTTATTCATGTTTTATGGTCAATGTCATGGATCAATGCAAACATTTTTGCATGTTTTTGATTTTAAATTGTGATTCTTGCAGCATTCTGTTTCACATTTTAGGCCTTGTAATTTCCCTCATGTAACATCCTAACACATATACAAAATTGTGTTAGAAATGTGCCCTCAACCAGAATTTAGTGTTCCATTTGGAATTATTTTGGTCATTATGACACATTTTTGCAATTTCCAGGTTGTATACTTTTGTACTCATTGTAGAGGTCTGCGAGTCACATGGAATTCCTTTCCCTTTCAGCTGTGGCTTCTACAAGAATTGGGTGAAAAACATAAAAACAAATAAAAAACAAATTAATTAATAGCCTTGAAACATAATATAATCTGTGCCACAGGTTCAATGTGGTAGAGAAGACAAGGACAACCTCTCTTTGTGTGGTGTTTGCACATTAGCGAGTGAGAGTTTGCAGTTAAAGTTTACAGAGAGTGACAAAAAGAAAAGGTACTGTAGAGTTTCTCAAGAGCCCGTTTTGGGTGAAATATTAGTGTTCAGCTGTATATTGTGTTCACTGCCTCCAGAGGAATAAAGTTCTGCTGGTGCATTCTTACGTCATCCCTCTCCATCTGTCTGCTAAGGTTCGCAATTCGATGATATGGGCGATTTATTTATTTGCCCATAAGTAAGTTTGCTAATAATGATGGAGCTAATAGAAGCAGTTAAGAGGATAGAAATTACAGCACTGTTTGAACACCACCTTTTTTGCACTCTCCTCAGAGTGTGCCGAAGTGCAGTGATTCAATTACTGAAATTCAAAACAGACACAAAGAAAGGCACGAGCCTATGTTAGAAAAAATGTTTGGATGGTGGACACATACATGCTCATGCAAGTTAGTCGTGTTTGATTCCTTTGCTTGCATTATACATCTGCACAAGTAGCACACTGTTTTGGTAGTCAAATAAAATCCTAAATTGGTGACTTTATTTTTTATGGCAATTAGTTTGGACTTCTTTGTTGTAAACGTTCAAATCAGTCTGTGCATGATTACATTGCCCCGCCCATCAAAAAGTATGCACATGCATGTATATATATCTTATATTGTTGATTGTTGGACTTAAAATTGTTGGTTGGCAAATTTTTACATATCACTTAACCCTACTTTACACTTTGCTATTAGACTTTATTTGCCCAGACCAGAAAGCTAATTACAAGCTACAAACCAAACTCGAAGCACTAATCATCAATCAGAAGCACCCTCGATATAGATGTAACTGGATCGACATGGTTGTTTATTACTTTAATGTAAATGTAATGGTCAATAGCATGTATTAGTCCGTTATAGCCATAAGCAAGGACACCACAGGGAGTCGAACCCTATCCCAGTAAACCAGGAGTACCATTACCAGTGTCTTTTTGCTTTTTAAGGCTAAGTGGATAAAGCAAAACCTGCATTAACAACATGTGAGCATGACTACTCTGTTTGATAGCACAACTGTACTATGTGCTATTTAAAAGTGAATACTTACTGCTATCTTTAGCAAATTGTACATTTTATTTTTCTATGTGTGATGCATACATTGTATCTGAAAGATGAATGAAAAAACAGTTACAGTTATTTAGAAGTCTATGGACAGAATTTCCTCATGTGCACAAGAACCCAGTAAATTATTGTGAAATACCCAAAGATATCTACAAAAAACTTTAAAATATTGCGTTTATTAATTAATGGTAAAGTCACTTAATGCAGGAAAAAAAAACCACTGTAATAGCAATTGGCTGAGGTTAGTCATTAAGAATGAGTGTGCACAGAATTGGGCTGACTAACATATAAAGCATAGCTAGAAGTGAGGTGTAACCTTTCCACTTCCCTCCCTTACTCAGCCATTGTGATTCAGTTAAAGGACTAGATATTACAGTCCCTGATAATGCATTGCTTTAGGATAGGAGAGAGCAGAGAGGAGAGCTAGAAGGGGGGCTGCACCAAGACACCAGACGTTCAACCTCCCTCCTGTAGGCAGACTCGTCCCCGTCCGAGATGAGTCCAATAACGGTGGTGTCATCTGCAAACTTGATTAGCTTGACAGACTGGTGGGTGGTGGTGTCATCTGCAAACTTGATTAGCTTGACAGACTGGTGGGTGGAGGTGCAGCAGTTGGTGTACAGGGAGAAGAGCAGAGGAGAAAGAACACAGCCCTGAGGGGAGCCGGTGCTGATGGTCCGGAAGTCCGAGACATTCTTTCCCAGCCTCACATGCTGCTTCCTGTCCGTCAGGAAGTCAGTGATCCACCGGCAGATGGGATCAGGCACGTTCATCTGGGAAAGCTTGTCTCGGAGATGGTCTGGAAGGATGGTGTTGAAGGCAGAGCTGAAGTCCACAAACAGGATCCTGGCGTAGGTTCCTGGGGAGTCCAGATGCTGCAGGATGAAGTGTAGGGCCATGTTGATGGCGTCGTCTACAGACCTGTTGGCTCTATATGCAAACTGCAGGGGGTCCAGGAGGGGGGCCGTGAGGGTCTTGAGATGGGAGAGAACTAGGCGCTCAAATGACTTCATGACCACAGATGTCAGAGCCACGGGTCTGTAGTCATTTAGTCCAGTGATCCTAGGTTTCTTGGGGACAGGGATTATGGTAGAGGACTTGAAGCAGGCAGGCACATGACATGCCTGCAGTGAGGAGTTGAAGATGCCATGAGTCCACAGAGGTGATGGGGGTGTCAGTCAGGTTGATGGGGGGGAGTGGGGCTGTGTGCTTCCTGAAGTCCACAATAATCTCCACTGTCTTCTGGGCATTCAGCACCAGGTTGTTGTGGCTGCACCAAGACACCAGACGTTCAACCTCCCTCCTGTAGGCAGACTCGTCCCCGTCCGAGATGAGTCCAATAACGGTGGTGTCATCTGCAAACTTGATTAGCTTGACAGACTGGTGGGTGGTGGTGTCATCTGCAAACTTGATTAGCTTGACAGACTGGTGGGTGGAGGTGCAGCAGTTGGTGTACAGGGAGAAGAGCAGAGGAGAAAGAACACAGCCCTGAGGGGAGCCGGTGCTGATGGTCCGGAAGTCCGAGACATTCTTTCCCAGCCTCACATGCTGCTTCCTGTCCGTCAGGAAGTCAGTGATCCACCGGCAGATGGGATCAGGCACATTCATCTGGGAAAGCTTGTCTCGGAGATGGTCTGGAAGGATGGTGTTGAAGGCAGAGCTGAAGTCCACAACCAGGATCCTGGCGTAGGTTCCTGGGGAGTCCAGATGCTGCAGGATGAAGTGTAGGGCCATGTTGATGGCGTCGTCTACAGACCTGTTGGCTCTATATGCAAACTGCAGGGGGTCCAGGAGGGGGGCCGTGAGGGTCTTGAGATGGGAGAGAACTAGGCGCTCAAATGACTTCATGACCACAGATGTCAGAGCCACGGGTCTGTAGTCATTTAGTCCAGTGATCCTAGGTTTCTTGGGGACAGGGATTATGGTAGAGGACTTGAAGCAGGCAGGCACATGACATGCCTGCAGTGAGGAGTTGAAGATGCCATGAGTCCACAGAGGTGATGGGGGTGTCAGTCAGGATGATGGGGGGGAGTGGGGCTGTGTGCTTCCTGAAGTCCACAATAATCTCCACTGTCTTCTGGGCATTCAGCACCAGGTTGTTGTGGCTGCACCAAGACACCAGACGTTCAACCTCCCTCCTGTAGGCAGACTCGTCCCCGTCCGAGATGAGTCCAATAACGGTGGTGTCATCTGCAAACTTGATTAGCTTGACAGACTGGTGGGTGGTGGTGTCATCTGCAAACTTGATTAGCTTGACAGACTGGTGGGTGGAGGTGCAGCAGTTGGTGTACAGGGAGAAGAGCAGAGGAGAAAGAACACAGCCCTGAGGGGAGCCGGTGCTGATGGTCCGGAAGTCCGAGACATTCTTTCCCAGCCTCACATGCTGCTTCCTGTCCGTCAGGAAGTCAGTGATCCACCGGCAGATGGGATCAGGCACATTCATCTGGGAAAGCTTGTCTCGGAGATGGTCTGGAAGGATGGTGTTGAAGGCAGAGCTGAAGTCCACAACCAGGATCCTGGCGTAGGTTCCTGGGGAGTCCAGATGCTGCAGGATGAAGTGTAGGGCCATGTTGATGGCGTCGTCTACAGACCTGTTGGCTCTATATGCAAACTGCAGGGGGTCCAGGAGGGGGGCCGTGAGGGTCTTGAGATGGGAGAGAACTAGGCGCTCAAATGACTTCATGACCACAGATGTCAGAGCCACGGGTCTGTAGTCATTTAGTCCAGTGATCCTAGGTTTCTTGGGGACAGGGATTATGGTAGAGGACTTGAAGCAGGCAGGCACATGACATGCCTGCAGTGAGGAGTTGAAGATGCCAGAAAACACTGGGGCCAGCTCGTTTGCACAGTGTCTGAGGGTGGCAGGAGACACACCGTCTGGGCCGGGAGCTTTCCGAGCATTCAGACTCTTAAACTGCTTCCTCACATTTGCTTCATGATTTACGGAGGATTTACGGAGGATAACTTCTTCAACGGGATAGAATAGGTGATAGAGAGAAGTAAGACAAAAGGGACAAGATAGGAGAGAGCAGAGAGGAGAGCTAGAAGGGGGGCGCCTGGTCTGGCTTCCCACACCTCCCCGCCGGTTTAGGCTGTACGCTCTACCTCCCCACTGCGTTCCAGAAAAGGGAAGAAGAGAAGAGAGGAGAAGAGCGGAATATTTCTTTTCTCTCATGGTTAGCTGTGCTTTTTGTACTTTTAGGTCATTATTTACATAAATTTACACACACACACACACACACACACACACACACACACACACACACTGCTGCTCACTGCCCTTTTGTCATGTAGGAGTCTTGGATTTAAACGTACAAAAAATCCCTTCATGGTCACTAAAATATGTTGGAAAGACTACAGCTTTTACATTATAATGTGTTGTTTTAACATACACATGATCAATTAATGTGCCCTTCTCTGTGGTGGGCTGTGTTACATGTTGAATGAATCCTTTGTCTGTGACAAACTTGCAAATACTTGAAGATTTTAGAACATTGTCATTAAAATCTCCCATTACTACTACTGTATTACTTTTTTTATCTAGCCAATCAAGTAACTTTCCTAGGTTTTGTTTAAACAGTGCCATGGTATAAGAAGGAGGCCGATAAATAACTGCTATTAAAATGTTCAATGTACAATAGTTGCAAAGTAAACATTCTAAATTGGCATCTGGTATAGCTATAATTTCAGATGTCAAACTGTCTGCAGTATACATGCCAACGCCACCATGCTGTTGGCTTTGTATTTCAATAAATGTTGGGTTACTTCTAGTGTAAGATGCACTTCGTGGATTATGCTGAAACCCATAACCGTCAATTTTTACAGTGTCTAATGAAGAATCGGCAGACATCCATGTCTCTGTAACAGCAATACAGTTAGGCTGCAAATGCTGTGTGCACAATACCAGATCAGCTACATGTAGAGTTAAATTCTGCACATTCATTAACACTACTGTGAAATCACGTGTCTTTGTACATGCTGTATTTTCAGACAAAAATTGGGGCATTCTTTCGATTACATCCTTTACACCACCTTTAGAGTAAATAGCTTTTTCATTGAAATCTTGAATTATTAAACCTGACAGACTCCTAACACGACTTAAGGCAACATATGCCTGTCCTGGAGCAAACACATTTTTAAGAGACACTACTGCATCATCAACAGTAACTCCTTGTACCTTATGTACTGTACAAGCCCATGCAAGTTTCAGTGGAAACTGCCGTCGCAATCCACCTTTCTCAGTTACCTTTTCTTCTTCTGCTTCAATACCTGTAGAGCCTATTTCAACTGCTGGGTAATACACACAGTTTTTCCTCCTTTGTGCACCTATATGATTGTCATCAAATTTTACATAAATGGTTTTGGGAAGCTTCTTGTCCTCAGTAACATAAACTATGTGTGTTACCGTACCACATACACCATTAACAAGACCATCCATTACATCTACATTTTTACACAACATTACACGGGCACCTTTCCCCAAGAGAAGCTTTTCATTCAAACACGTGTTATATGTTTTGGCATGATGTCCAGTTTTTAACTCCAGTTTCCCTGTTTTCTTACTATTGACAAAATCCTGAGCAGGTATCTCAACATAATCAGGACACAACTTAAACAACTGCTGCATATTATGCTCATTTACTTGTTTGTTTGTTGGAAAAATGTGTAAAGCTGAGCTAACTTCACCAGTTTCACAATGCTTCAAGCTTTTAATGTCCTTTTCTAATAATGGAGCCCCTTTAATGTGAGTTCTTAACCTGTTTAATAATTCTGCAAACCCAACATCGCTCTGCCTTACTATTTTATTTAGTTCAACAACCCTAAATAGACTAGACCACAAGTTCATACCAACATCCTCAACATACAGGGGTTTTCCTTTTACTGGAGGCAACTGAAAAAAGTCTCCAACAGTAATAACACTAACATTTCCAAAAGGCGAAAAATCTCCAATTTGTTTAATCTGTCTTAATCTACCATGGATGTAAGCCATTAGTCTCTGATCAACCATGGAGATTTCATCAATTATCAGGATCTGCAGATCACAATATTTAGCACGTAGGCAATTTAACTTTTCCTCACCCAGAGGGGTGTAAGGTAAGCGGACATCTTTACCAATGCTAAATGTGTTGTGGATTGTTGTTGCATGTAAGTTATATGCAGCAATCCCAGTAGGCGCAGTTAATAAAACACAAACATTTTCAGGATGACGACACATTGGTGACAATAACCTTGCTGCTTCATAGTGAATTGCTTTAATCAAATGGCTTTTCCCTGTTCCTGCACCTCCAGTAATAAATACATGCAATGGATCTGGGTTTTTGCCTACTGTCTTATCCAAGCACCACTGCCTAATCTGATAAAAGACTGAAAGCTGTGTCTCATTTAGAGATCTAATTAAAGCCAAACCGTCTCTTCTGGGCATAATGTCATTTCTCTTTTCTAAATGTGAAACCTGTTGGCTGCACACAGCTAAATCTGGAATATTCTCATTGTCTTCTTCCCCTATTTGCTCTTTATCTTTCCATTCCTGCTCACACTCTAAACGCTCCAACTCCTGTTCTGGACAAAGCTCACACCAGGCATCTTCTGTTACACCATCCAAATCAATTGTATTTTGAATGTTATCCAGTTTATCTGCGTTTATTTCAAACTTACGTCTATTTGCATCAACAACTGATTTCACTGAATGCAGAAATCCATCGCTAAACTTCACAACGCCATTCTTGTAAAACTGTTCAAATGTTGTATAGTTTGAAGGCTTTAGTTCCTGATCTACACGATATGGCAAAAACAACTGCATGATACTATGATAAAACAATTCAGCATTTTTAGTCTCTGAAAATCGCGCATAACGAACAACTGCAGGTTGTGACCGTGTTCTCTTAGTAACAAAACCACATCTATTGTTCAACTGTATTGGCTTAGTGGATTTTTCACTTTTACTCAAAACACGATATTCGGAGGCAAATGTGGCCATACACATATCATTAAAATCAATGTTTTTTGGTCTATTCTTATACCGGTCTACAATACTAGTCATCCACATGTCCTCTGCTGTTAAATCCTGTGATGTTGCTTTTTGTCTTAACACTTTTAAGGGCAAACTCATTTTAACTACATTGTCCCCTGTTGGCACAAACACAACTTTCCTAGAACATTCTTTTAGATGCATATTTGTTAATCTATACACAGCCTCCTGAGCACTAACATCTCTGTTATGAAGGTATACACTGCCTAATGACTTCAAAGCCTCCCTTGCACTAACATTTCCATCTTTATATGCTTCCTTCTGAGTATTACTTAACAACAAACCCATCTCTTTTTCAGATTTTGACATGTAAGAAATTATATAAACACAGCAGGCATAAGCATCAATTACAAATTGAATATCCAAATTAGCATTGTAACATTTCAACAGTGGCTTATTATATTGATTTATCCAAACCTCGTTTAACTTCCTTTTCAACACAACATGTGTATTTCGACTAAAGCATTTGTATGCCTCCTCAAAAGTTGCCTGATTCATACCTAAACTCTGAAACAAATGCTCCACACTTTCAAAACTCCTACTCTCATCTGAAAGAGCCTTCTTGATTGTTGTTAAGATATCACTTGCCTGCTTTCTTCTCATCTTAATAGAGTCTTGCTGACGCTGACTTTCACAGCCACATTGTTGTAAATCATCTTTTCTCTTATCGACTTGACACTTGCATTTTTGCTCGGAAACATCACTTTTCCTACGACATATAAATGTTCGACTAGATGGTGGCCTGGGAAAATTAAACCGGCAAACTGTGTTCTTTTTTTTGCAAGTTTTAGAATGCCGCTTTGAATGCTGTTGTACAGATGAGACAATGTCCAATAAAGTCTCATCTTGTGAAGGCAATTCACATGTTACATATTCATCTATAAACTGAATCACCTCTTCATCTGTATTTTTATCAATCTGCGGAGCATTCTCTATCCAAAACAGACAGTGCACATGTGGTGAACCTCGCTGTTGAAATTCCACTCTGTAAAAGTAATCCTTAATCTTACCAATCGGATGCAATGGAGACTTGAGTACCTCCTTCAGAAAACAATGCCACCGAAAGTCAAACATCCTTGCTGCAGTCACAGGATTTCGACGCAGCAAATCACACCTGTCTGCCCACTCTAACTGTTCAACTGTTTCTGTTCTACCTTGCTGATTCAAAATACTATAAAGAAGATTTGTCCATCGCATGTCAGCTGACGAAAATGAACAAAACCATGTGGGGATACCAAGCTGACGAACACAAGCTAAGAGGTCACGCTGTGCTGCCTGCCAAAAAGCTGGAGTACCTCTAATAGGTTTAAGAAAACGGTACCCATCATCAAACTCCAACAACTTCTTCAAAGACTCTTCATCTTTCAACAACTCATGGCTAACATTCTGATATGTACAATCACCTTTTCCTTTTCGCAATGCTATTGAAACATTTGAGATAACCTGTTCAATCTCAGACATATACTGAGCAAAAAAGATATATTCGACATTTTGTGCAAACCTACCATCAGCATGTAAAATCCGGTTATTAAAATAACGGGACAATGTCAAACGCTTCTCTCTGTTTTCATGATACGCATTCAACCCATTTGGAAACAACACTGGGAAACATTTGGCTTCATTTGCATGATCTGAAAGTAATTTTACAGGATTATTCCCTTCTGCTGGAGCTAGATTTAATATGTTAGTAAAATATTGATCTAGTGCTTCCTGTCCAATATCAACAGGCATGAGACATGTGTCCTGAAACATACAGTGCTGCTGTCTGTCATGCAAAAGCTCATCATCAACATTTGAAGATGCAACACCGCTTACTGCATTTTTATCACTCTCCTCTTCCACAGCTTCCTCTTGCTGCATACAAAACTGATTTTGCCAACTTTCATTGAACTCTACATCTTTATAATGCACATTTGACCCTTTTAAATATTGCAAAGCCTGTCTTATGTGGATAGTGTCAACAAACTGGTATTGATAATGGCCTTTATAAGTTAACTTGCGCTTTAGTTTTACTGGTAATAAAGAGCCTTCCATGCTAGAACGGGGTAAGACATTGGTGGTTTCTACAATGTTTGCTGGAACACATGTCACGGGTCCATGTACTCCATTTTGTCCACCCTTAGGTAAGGCTAGCATTTTCATAAATGGTATGTGTAAAGCTATTAAATGTTGTTCTAAGCTATTTAAACATGCCAATTCAGGTGGAATTGGATGCAATTCTAAATTATTTTTTACAGACTCTGGAGGCACTTCATTTTTATTAATTTTATAATGGCATGTATAACAGATCCACAGTTTAGCTTTAGCTGTGTCCAACCAGTGACATGGATTTATACAATCTTTATTACATTTGTGTAAATAGTCTTCAGTTATACATTTTTCTGCAATCATTACTGCAGTTTTAGTTTTGTTATAATAGTTTTTTTGACAATGTAACACCTGATGTCTAAATAACAACCTATGGCAGACACAGCAAACAAAATCTGGTCCATCTTTTACTTTATCTAAAAAAAATTCCATCACAAAATCAGACTGCTCTGCCTTTTCTTTCATTTGCTGCCTTTTTAATTTGACACCAGCAATAACACGCATCTTATGTTCTGGATTTCCATGATACTTTCTAGCTGCCATTGCATTTATTTTTTTCCTGTGCAACTCATTTGATCTGTATTTACTAATGCTCATTTGTTTTACCTTTTCTTTATGCGACACATTTTGTTGATATTTACTAATGCTCATTTGTTTGACCTTTTCTTTATGCGACACATTTTGTTGATATTTACTAATGCTCATTTGCCTTACCTTTTCTTTATGCGACATGTTTTGTTGATATTTACTAATGCTCATTTGTTTGACCTTTTCTTTATGCGACATGTTTTGTTGATATTTACTAATGCTCATTTGTTTGACCTTTTCTTTATGCGACATGTTTTGTTTATATTTACTAATGCTTATTTGTTTTAATCTTGCTTTACGCATGACATGTTCATTATAGGTCATTTGACTGTGTAAACATCGTTTAGTTTTTAAATACTTTGAAAAACAATAGTTAGTATTTGAACTAAAGGTATCTGAATTATCCTTTGCTTGTTCTTTTGTTTTTATTCTACACATATTCTGTTGTGCAGATGAATTAGTCTTGCTACATAAACCAAAACAAACAGCCTTATGAACATCTTGCACACAAATTACTGGCTCAAAATGACCATTTTGACACGTTAAATATATCCCTTCATTTATGACAACAGGAGTCGTGCAGTTGTACTTTTTCCATTTGTCACCATTATATATTAATATGTCCAATCCACAAGCATTTGCTGCAGCCTGAAATTCTGTGTCAGTAGCAGAATGTCCAACATACTTTATCTTTGACTTTAAAACATACTCTGATATTGAAGCATAATCTTTTCCCACAAACTTCATGTACTTTTCACCATTATTCTCTATATACTTTACAACAGCAAGCCTTATCTTCCTATGACTCTTCTGAGAACCACTGATTATATGAGACAGAGCCCTGAAGAAACTATTTCCATCCTTTACAACCTTATCTGTTTCACAAACAACACCTAAAGGACCATACACAGAATGAACATTTTTATCCTGCTTCTCAAATTCAACATTAAATTTGCAGCATAAAGTATGTGCAACTCCATTAGAAAGAGGACTAAAGCTAATCTTTTTCTGACCTTCATCATTCAAAACCTCAACATCAGCATCTGTATCTAGTACTACTGCATCTGCACAAAATGTGTGATCCTGTGTTTTCTCAAAAGTACTTTTATCCTTACTGTGAGACCTAGTGCTGTATCTTCCGATAACAGATGGACTGGTTTTGCAGTAGCCATAACAGGTCTGCTCTTCGGGCTTAAGAACACAAACCACCGTCTCATAATGATTCCCATGACGATTTTCTAAATAGATTCCCTTTTCTGACAAAAGCTTGCCATTACAGCCATATTTTAGCCAACGCTCATCATGAAATGTAAATACATCAACTCCTAAACAATTAGCAGTTGCTTGGATTTCAACTTCTGTAGCCCAGCTGTTAACATTTCTCATTTTAGATTTCTGAATGTAGTCTGCAACTGTTGAATACTCTGATCTTAAAATATTTCTATATATTGCAGCATTCCTCTCCAACTCTTTCACAATGGCAAGTCTTATCTTGCGATGGTGCTTTTGTGTGCCAGTCACAACCTGAGAAATAGCTCTGAAGAAACAGTTCCCATCAGCCACTATACTTTCATTTTTGCATGGAACACCTAACAAACCAACACATGTAGACGCTGGTACACTAATTTTTTCAAACTCCACATTTAACTGTGTGCACAAAGCCTGACAAACCCACTCAGAAATGGGACTAAACACCAGCTTGTTGTTTGTCACTTCACTAACAAATTCAACATCTGAATTCACCTGAGACACATCATACTGTTTTAACTTCTTAGCTTCACTGTGACCCACTGAAATCTTGCGCTTTCTTGTTGCATCATTACATAATAACCCCAAATTATACTCAGAACAACTCAAGGTTTTTCCAGACATTTTGCAACTCTCTGCCTCTATTAAAGACTCCACGATGATAACATCTCTGATGTTTGGTTCATTCTGGATTGAATCACAACTTGATTCTGGTGTAAAGGTTTTGCACGTTTTTTCACAACTGTCTTTGGGTGTGGCACTATCAGACACCATAAGGTACCTAACACAAACACCAGCTACTTCAAAAGGCTTTTGCTTCTGACTCAGGCCCGTTGCCAGCTGGCAGATGTGTCTGACCACATCTTCAAGTGACCTGAAGCACAAAACAACACTTCTTCCCTGCTCACTGACCAAACCCACAGCACTGCGTGCATGAGAATCAACTAGTGCATATTGTCCATTCTCAGAAATGACTGCACATGTACTGCCACACAATGTCAGAAGACATGTATTATACATGGCACAGATCTTTTGCAGCCCAGTCTGCAGGGTAGTGTAGACACCACTCTCAATGAGTTCCCCTTCAAGCACATCAATATCCCCACTGACAAAATCTCCATACTCAAACTCAAAGTTTTGCCCATCAATACAATACTTTTTAGGCAAATCAGGGACACACAACACACTGGATGAGTTGCTTATCATGTTGCAGTCTCTCAAATTGGTGTACAAAAGGTCACCTAAAACTACAACTCTGTCAAGAACTTTTGTCTCCCATGAAAAGACGCTATCAACTTTATGTTTTGCCAGGCTAACCAGACCTATAGCCATACACTGAACTCCTCCATATTTAAATCGATCATCAGCCTGGTGAAATGATCCTCTCACACTCTTTATAATGCAACAGCTATCCTCTGCTCCAACTCCTGTGACAGCATTAACAGTTTCAAGGTTGACAGAAGTGTTATCAACTTTAGCTGTAAGATTCGTGTCAACATCCCTGTCCACAAACACTGCACTGCTCTCCACGTCAACATCAACTTGACCTGCCTGCACAGAAATGCTGCTAACAGCATACCATTGTGCATCTAAAGACGTCTGTAAATTTCTGATGTGAAGCATCAGGTCGTCAAGGCATGTGTTAAAAACAGCCACAGCTGTGCCAATCTCAGATGCCAGCCCAGCTGCATTACGTGTGCCACAATCAACAACAACAAAATAATTCTTGTGATGAATGATGACACTAACTGCAGTGTGAAGATCCAACAGACACATGCCATCCCTCAACAGATGTTCCTGCAGCTTTTCATACAACACAGCCTCCCCTTCCGACAGCCCAAAATCTATGTAAACTGGCGGGCCAATATCAACTTTCCATTTTTGGCCAAACACAGTGTGCTGTCCAATCAGCCTGCAAACGCTATGCTTGCTGCCAATGTCCTGTCTTGCCTTAGCTATATACCTAACTAATTGGCACCCCTCTACACATATATCATCAACATCCTCCGGTTTCCATGTACACACTGGAGCTATCATATGCTTGATTGCAGCCACAACACTGCAGGCAATTAAGGCATTCACATCTGAAGTGGATGGTGCACATTGAACAGCAGTCCCAGCAACAATGGATGCTTGCAACTTCTCTGCACAAATGCAAACATTTGGGTTAGCATTGGACTTACCAGAGGGGATTCTTGGTGTGCGCCGCATGCGAAAACCCTTTTTTCTTGGCATCTACAATAAAAAGAGAAAAAAAATATATTAAACAAACATCCACACTCCAGCTCACATGTTAGTTTGCTCCAAGCATTTACACAAAGGTCAGTGTTTTGTAGTAGCTAATATGTCATTCTTCATAACAGAATTGTTGATATAGGTTACAAGCAAGTCTGGCGCTGAACAGAAATTGTCGCGCTATGCGCCTGTGTTTATTGTGCATAAATACTGAATTGTCCTGACACAATATTGCGTTTCGTTTCTTTTATTACCATGGTACATTAACAAAAACATATACTTTTATTCACAGGATAAAACTTTTTTTTTGTATCACTAATTGCCCAGTACGATTACAGCATACAATATTATTGTCACTGCTACATTTCTGTAATGAACCAGAAAATATTTCCACTACTAATTAATTACCGTTGAGCTTAAAGGTCCTATTAATAAATGGTTAACGAATGTGTATTTATGAAGACGATTTGTGAGACTGGTAAACTTATGATAGGTACGATGGTCTTTCATTCTACACGGTGCATTTCAAGGTCCTGTACCCATCTGTCGGTAAACTAGACCTGGGCTTGTTAAAGTGACCTGAAGTTACTAAAAACTTCATGAGTGTATGCACTCACTCCAAGAACCGTATGATTATCAATTTGAGCGTGGTGAAAGTTGGGCTCTCGCTAACTCTTTTGTCCACTCTGTGTGCTCGTAAGGGTCTAACCCTTTCACTCTTTTGATTTTTTTCCTCGTATCTTTTCTTTGACTTTTCATCAAGTTTGTCTTTGTACGGAGCGGTATTGTTCTCCTTCGTTTTTGTACATACCTCTTTTGGGGGGCAAAGTAAAAGCAAGAAGGTATTAGAACCGGAGAATGAACGTTTTGCGGTGCTGCAAATGCTTGCATTTGATGCATTGCTTTAATTGTTTTGCCACTAGTGCCCGGCATGCAATGCATGAAAGTCATGTGGTCTGTCAATCTCTATTATGACTACGAACACTAAAGTAAGGGGGTGGAACATGACCTTCCAGTCATGTTCAAATCAAACCTGACCATTTTAAAACTTAAGACACTCATAAATATTGTCATTTACATTTGATTGCCTAAAGGCTTTATGAGATTCTCCACACTATTAACTTATACAAGTGATGTGGGGGGGGGGGGGGGGGGTGAGTGCATTGAGATTAGAATCTCACCCCCCCTGCCATTGACTGAACAAACGACTGAATAGCCCACTGAACGACTACTTAACGACCCACTGAACAATACTGGAGAACATTTTTTAAACCTTCTCTTTCCACTTTTTGCTCTTAACAGGAAGCATCAAAAAACGTCAAAAAACCCTTGTTAAAACCTCAAGCATGTAAGGCTATAGTCAGCATTTTTAATAACTTACCTTGGTTCACACCAAATCCAGCTGTTCTGCTGAAAGTTCACAGCAAGCCTTCTGAAGTATCTGTACGTGATGTCCCTTAGGAAGTTTGATCTCCTAATACAAAAAAGATATTGTACAATTAAACATTATTGACATAAGATCAGAAAAAGGTCATTTTCAGACTGAAACAGAAATAAAGAAACCTTAACCCTAGCAATTAAAATTGTGACAAAGACAAAACCCCACCCATAAATGGCATGGTTTTTTTAATGACCAGTTATGCTCAGGTTAAAATCTATACCTGTGCACCTACCAAAAATAATTAAACATCAGATTCACAAGGCTAAAATAAATGTGAGACAATAACAAAATTTTCTCAATACCTGCATAATTAGCATGATGCAAATTTAACAACTCACAATGAACGCACAACAAATCACAGCTATGTGAAAAATTACAATTATCCTCTTACGCTCTATAGCCACCAGTACTGTGGCTCAAGAGTTATGCAAAAACCTCCATGCAAATATCACGTAGTATCCACAGAAGCCTTATAATTTTAGCTAAATGGTCATATAAACCATTTCTAAAACTACCAAAGACAGCAGAAACAAGCATGATTGAAATAGCAGTTACTAAACTGCTTAAAATCTGCTAAACACACATAAACCAGCCAAAAATGTTCCACACTTCATGTATTTCATTATATTCATGTTGTGCTTTACTTGTAATAAGAAATCAGTGGCTAATTACCCGGCCTAGCTTTCACAGATTTCAGTCTTTCAAAAAAGACCACAAAATGGCTTAATGGCCCAAATTCACTAAAACAGAAAACCAAACCAAAGACTTTTCACCGGTACCCCTCCCACAAACAATAAAAAAATAACTTAAATACAAAGTAAATTCTGTTACTGAAATTTAAAATGTGGTTTTACACCAAAAATAAAATTCAATTTACAACAAATAAAACTTACCAAGAATTGCACAAGGGCAGGGTTTTTCAAAAATAATCTCTTGTGATGTTTGTTATAGTGGTCTAAAATAATGTCCTCGAATCCTCAGAATGTTAAAATCCAAAGCTCTCCTCTTCTCGTTTGCTAAAAGCAAAGTGGCTTACAAACCAGTGGCACAGGTATTTATTGAAATCATGAGGGACATTCAAAAAACTTCAAATGATCCAATCACAGAAGCCAACAGGGGAGGGACTGTCACAAAGTAACCAGTGAAGTTACAATGCAATAAACAGTACTCAACACCTTTTTTCCCTTGAGTAGTTAAAACCTTTATTCAGCAGTACACTAATTTTCATAGCTGTTGTCCACACCCTTGGCTTTGCCAAAAGACACAATTCAATCTTTTGTCTCAGTCTAACCTTTTCAACAGTGTCACTTGCCCCCCCCCCCCCCCTTGCTTGCCCTTCACACATGAAAACAAAAGACAGCCATTGATAGTCTCTGCCACCAACTGTCTCACCACACCTAATTCTGAATTAACAATTACTCAAAGTGACCTAAAACTTTTGGGTCACTTTAGGTCACAGTCCCAGTGGGTGACAGCATATAAAAGTAAGAAAGCTTAGCAAGTACCTGATGCTGTCAAATCATAAGAAATTAGCAGAAATATCGTAAAACCAAAACAGTCAAATGAAAAAGCAGCATAAGCCAAAGTTCCTTCAGAAGTACAGTATCAGAGAATGGTGAAAGACTGTTGGAATAATTGGCAGTGGATTTTATCGTGTGGTCTCTGTGTTTTTCTGTCAGTTAATCAGGCTGAATCTGCCAAACTGCTAGATCATTGAAAGGCCCACAACGAATAGACACAACGAAGGTTAAATCAATTTGGTAGCAAAAGACTGTTATTTAGCATCTTCATTGATGTCAATGACAAACAAAGAAGAATAGTTCATTCTGGTGAAAAACCAGCACGAGTTATCTACACAAATCTTCCATAGCTCTAAGGATTAACGGCAAGTCTTGTTCCTTACTGTTCATATTGAGCTTCTGTTTAATACATTGGCAGTGCAATAGCATAGTGTTTAGGTTTATATCAACAAAATACAGGAATCTTAATAGAACAACTAGAGAATGAGAAGAATACATAAATATGAAAAAATATATTTCAGCTTCTCCTCTCTGTTGTGTTGCAACATAGCCATTCGACATGGAAAATGAAGTAGCTTTCAAGAAAGAGAAAGCTTGAAAAACTTACAAACACTGACAATCAACTAGTGTACAGCTTTCAAGTGTAATTTATACATTTTAATAGTAATGTCTTTAAAACTATCAGTGACATTGAAAGGAGTTATTAGTTATTATCAAAACATCAAATTGTTCATAAAACATAAGTTCGCTTTTTTTTATTTTAAAGCCAAAATGACACCAGTGACACCACTAGTGTTTTATAAATCTTGATTCATAAACAATTATGTTAGAAACTTATTTCCTATTCACAATACTTGTTATTATTAAACATTTAATGTGAAAAAGTTTCATCCTCCTCTTAGTCTTCATACATCTCTTTTTTTTAAACTTGTAGAGTTGTAGAATTTAAACTAATAACACATATACCATAAGGATGAATAAACAGTCAAAGAAAACCAAAATTTAAAACAGGAACATTTATTATAAAATATTTACACATCTGTCACAACTCTTTGTCTGTCTGACTGGAGTCCTCTGTCACATATGTACAAAACAAACCAAAACAATATTTTTCACAGTTGAGTATTCACAGTATTTATAAAGCAATTGTAAAAGAATTGAGTAGTTAAAATCTTTATTCAGCAGTACACTAATTTCCATAGCTGTTGTCCACACCCTTGGCCTTGCCAAAAGATGGCCTTGCCAAAAGAAACCAAGGTGAGACTCAGTCTCACCTTGGTTTCACAGCCTTACAACTTATTCATTCAACAGTGTGACCTCAAGTTTGCCCCCCCCCCCCCCCCCCCCCCCCCGCTTCCCCTTCACACATGAAAACAAAAGACAGCCATTGATAGTCTTTACCACTAACTGTCTCACCACACCTATTTCTGAATTAAAAATTACCCAAAGTGACCTAAAACATGCCACTTTGGGTCAAATGTGAAAAAATATATTAATCTAAGAAAACTTAGCATTATTATAAAACATCTGTCACAAGTCTTCGTCTGTCTGAGTGGTGGCCTCTGTCACATCTGAACAAAACAAAAACAAATAATATTTTTTGACAGTTAGTATTTATAAACAACTTTAACAAATATACATGGGTAAAACAGACATTTGCATATATCTAATCCTTATAAAATCACAAATGAAGAAAACAAAACATGATACTAATCATGGATTTAATATTTTCTCCAAATGATTTATCATAAACTAAAATAAATAATTCGCATTCATGTTTATTTGTATGTAGACAGTCGTTCAATAGTAATTCATAGAGTATTTTTTCTAAGTCCCATTTCTTAAAATAAGACACTGAAGCCAACATTCACTGTTTATACCATCCAAACAATACATTAAGACTTACCATCACGTGCGAATGTAATCGAAGCTTGCAATGCATCCAGCTCCTGGGCAGTGTTATTCAGCATTTCTTTTTCAGCATCCAGCTGTTCTTTTAAAACAGAAATCTTTCTTTCGGCTGCACGCCTGAGCCGCACCTGCCGAACCAAGAGGTCCATTGCCTTGGCATGAAGTTGCAAGCACCTTGTATATAGATCCTCTCTGCTGACCCCTGGGTCCAAGCAGGCATACTGAAATTACAAAATATTTTGGATCATAACAAAATTAGAAAACAGTTATTCGCTTCAATCTATGCTGCCGCTACAATGTAATGTTTGTAGTGCCAGATCACAACAACAGCTGTATAAAAGTCTCAGCTTAACCTTGTGCCATCCTTTAAAAAACTTACGTTGATCACCCTGGGGACCCAAAAAGGCCCCAGTATGGCACAAGGGTTAACAGTGACTTATATGAAAGAGCAAACAAACAAACAAACAAACACAAGAAACACTAAACACAGCATCCTGCCCAGCTCTGTAACAGGTAATGTAGCGTAAAAACAAATTTTTCTACACTATAAATAAAATTTAAGAAATATTTGTTACTTACAGTTGATAGTTGAAATTCTTGACGCAATGATTCAACTTCAGGATCATTAATCCCAGCAAACTTCGTTGGGGAAGCATATGCCATTCTCTATTTATGATAAAGTATGAGGTTAATTAGTTACATTTTACACAACATTCAAACAATATACAAACATGAGAGCATCAAAGAGACTTTACTTACACATAAACATGTAGTTAGTTCACAATAATGATCAGTAATGCAATTACATTCATTCAAAAAACACAAAACATATATATAAATGGTAAATGGCCTGTATTTCTATATCGCTTTACTAGTCCCTAAGGACCCCAAAGCGCTTTACACATCCAGAATGAAGGTGTAAATTAGTCAATGTATGACATTAAGATAATGCTCACCAACTCTTGCTGTCTGCTGCTCAAATTTGCTTAAAGAAAAGGATTGAACGCACAACAAATCACAGCTATGTGAAAAATTACAATTATCCTCTTACGCTCTATAGCCACCAGTACTGTGGCTCAAGAGTTATGCAAAAACCTCCATGCAAATATCACGTAGTATCCACAGAAGCCTTATAATTTTAGCTAAATGGTCATATAAACCATTTCTAAAACTACCAAAGACAGCAGAAACAAGCATGATTGAAATAGCAGTTACTAAACTGCTTAAAATCTGCTAAACACACATAAACCAGCCAAAAATGTTCCACACTTCATGTATTTCATTATATTCATGTTGTGCTTTACTTGTAATAAGAAATCAGTGGCTAATTACCCGGCCTAGCTTTCACAGATTTCAGTCTTTCAAAAAAGACCACAAAATGGCTTAATGGCCCAAATTCACTAAAACAGAAAACCAAACCAAAGACTTTTCACCGGTACCCCTCCCACAAACAATAAAAAAATAACTTAAATACAAAGTAAATTCTGTTACTGAAATTTAAAATGTGGTTTTACACCAAAAATAAAATTCAATTTACAACAAATAAAACTTACCAAGAATTGCACAAGGGCAGGGTTTTTCAAAAATAATATCTTGTGATGTTTGTTATAGTGGTCTAAAATAATGTCCTCGAATCCTCAGAATGTTAAAATCCAAAGCTCTCCTCTTCTCGTTTGCTAAAAGCAAAGTGGCTTACAAACCAGTGGCACAGGTATTTATTGAAATCATGAGGGACATTCAAAAAACTTCAAATGATCTTTTGTCTCAGTCTAACCTTTTCAACAGTGTCACTTGCCCCCCCCCCCCCCCCTTGCTTGCCCTTCACACATGAAAACAAAAGACAGCCATTGATAGTCTCTGCCACCAACTGTCTCACCACACCTAATTCTGAATTAACAATTACCCAAAGTGACCTAAAACTTTTGGGTCACTTTAGGTCACAGTCCCAGTGGGTGACAGCATATAAAAGTAAGAAAGCTTAGCAAGTACCTGATGCTGTCAAATCATAAGAAATTAGCAGAAATATCGTAAAACCAAAACAGTCAAATGAAAAAGCAGCATAAGCCAAAGTTCCTTCAGAAGTACAGTATCAGAGAATGGTGAAAGACTGTTGGAATAATTGGCAGTGGATTTTATCGTGTGGTCTCTGTGTTTTTCTGTCAGTTAATCAGGCTGAATCTGCCAAACTGCTAGATCATTGAAAGGCCCACAACGAATAGACACAACGAAGGTTAAATCAATTTGGTAGCAAAAGACTGTTATTTAGCATCTTCATTGATGTCAATGACAAACAAAGAAGAATAGTTCATTCTGGTGAAAAACCAGCACGAGTTATCTACACAAATCTTCCATAGCTCTAAGGATTAACGGCAAGTCTTGTTCCTTACTGTTCATATTGAGCTTCTGTTTAATACATTGGCAGTGCAATAGCATAGTGTTTAGGTTTATATCAACAAAATACAGGAATCTTAATAGAACAACTAGAGAATGAGAAGAATACATAAATATGAAAAAATATATTTCAGCTTCTCCTCTCTGTTGTGTTGCAACATAGCCATTCGACATGGAAAATGAAGTAGCTTTCAAGAAAGAGAAAGCTTGAAAAACTTACAAACACTGACAATCAACTAGTGTACAGCTTTCAAGTGTAATTTATACATTTTAATAGTAATGTCTTTAAAACTATCAGTGACATTGAAAGGAGTTATTAGTTATTATCAAAACATCAAATTGTTCATAAAACATAAGTTCGCTTTTTTTTATTTTAAAGCCAAAATGACACCAGTGACACCACTAGTGTTTTATAAATCTTGATTCATAAACAATTATGTTAGAAACTTATTTCCTATTCACAATACTTGTTATTATTAAACATTTAATGTGAAAAAGTTTCATCCTCCTCTTAGTCTTCATACATCTCTTTTTTTTAAACTTGTAGAGTTGTAGAATTTAAACTAATAACACATATACCATAAGGATGAATAAACAGTCAAAGAAAACCAAAATTTAAAACAGGAACATTTATTATAAAATATTTACACATCTGTCACAACTCTTTGTCTGTCTGACTGGAGTCCTCTGTCACATATGTACAAAACAAACCAAAACAATATTTTTCACAGTTGAGTATTCACAGTATTTATAAAGCAATTGTAAAAGAATTGAGTAGTTAAAATCTTTATTCAGCAGTACACTAATTTCCATAGCTGTTGTCCACACCCTTGGCCTTGCCAAAAGATGGCCTTGCCAAAAGAAACCAAGGTGAGACTCAGTCTCACCTTGGTTTCACAGCCTTACAACTTATTCATTCAACAGTGTGACCTCAAGTTTGCCCCCCCCCGCTTCCCCTTCACACATGAAAACAAAAGACAGCCATTGATAGTCTTTACCACTAACTGTCTCACCACACCTATTTCTGAATTAAAAATTACCCAAAGTGACCTAAAACATGCCACTTTGGGTCAAATGTGAAAAAATATATTAATCTAAGAAAACTTAGCATTATTATAAAACATCTGTCACAAGTCTTCGTCTGTCTGAGTGGTGGCCTCTGTCACATCTGAACAAAACAAAAACAAATAATATTTTTTGACAGTTAGTATTTATAAACAACTTTAACAAATATACATGGGTAAAACAGACATTTGCATATATCTAATCCTTATAAAATCACAAATGAAGAAAACAAAACATGATACTAATCATGGATTTAATATTTTCTCCAAATGATTTATCATAAACTAAAATAAATAATTCGCATTCATGTTTATTTGTATGTAGACAGTCGTTCAATAGTAATTCATAGAGTATTTTTTCTAAGTCCCATTTCTTAAAATAAGACACTGAAGCCAACATTCACTGTTTATACCATCCAAACAATACATTAAGACTTACCATCACGTGCGAATGTAATCGAAGCTTGCAATGCATCCAGCTCCTGGGCAGTGTTATTCAGCATTTCTTTTTCAGCATCCAGCTGTTCTTTTAAAACAGAAATCTTTCTTTCGGCTGCACGCCTGAGCCGCACCTGCCGAACCAAGAGGTCCATTGCCTTGGCATGAAGTTGCAAGCACCTTGTATATAGATCCTCTCTGCTGACCCCTGGGTCCAAGCAGGCATACTGAAATTACAAAATATTTTGGATCATAACAAAATTAGAAAACAGTTATTCGCTTCAATCTATGCTGCCGCTACAATGTAATGTTTGTAGTGCCAGATCACAACAACAGCTGTATAAAAGTCTCAGCTTAACCTTGTGCCATCCTTTAAAAAACTTACGTTGATCACCCTGGGGACCCAAAAAGGCCCCAGTATGGCACAAGGGTTAACAGTGACTTATATGAAAGAGCAAACAAACAAACAAACAAACACAAGAAACACTAAACACAGCATCCTGCCCAGCTCTGTAACAGGTAATGTAGCGTAAAAACAAATTTTTCTACACTATAAATAAAATTTAAGAAATATTTGTTACTTACAGTTGATAGTTGAAATTCTTGACGCAATGATTCAACTTCAGGATCATTAATCCCAGCAAACTTCGTTGGGGAAGCATATGCCATTCTCTATTTATGATAAAGTATGAGGTTAATTAGTTACATTTTACACAACATTCAAACAATATACAAACATGAGAGCATCAAAGAGACTTTACTTACACATAAACATGTAGTTAGTTCACAATAATGATCAGTAATGCAATTACATTCATTCAAAAAACACAAAACATATATATAAATGGTAAATGGCCTGTATTTCTATATCGCTTTACTAGTCCCTAAGGACCCCAAAGCGCTTTACACATCCAGAATGAAGGTGTAAATTAGTCAATGTATGACATTAAGATAATGCTCACCAACTCTTGCTGTCTGCTGCTCAAATTTGCTTAAAGAAAAGGATTGAACGCACAACAAATCACAGCTATGTGAAAAATTACAATTATCCTCTTACGCTCTATAGCCACCAGTACTGTGGCTCAAGAGTTATGCAAAAACCTCCATGCAAATATCACGTAGTATCCACAGAAGCCTTATAATTTTAGCTAAATGGTCATATAAACCATTTCTAAAACTACCAAAGACAGCAGAAACAAGCATGATTGAAATAGCAGTTACTAAACTGCTTAAAATCTGCTAAACACACATAAACCAGCCAAAAATGTTCCACACTTCATGTATTTCATTATATTCATGTTGTGCTTTACTTGTAATAAGAAATCAGTGGCTAATTACCCGGCCTAGCTTTCACAGATTTCAGTCTTTCAAAAAAGACCACAAAATGGCTTAATGGCCCAAATTCACTAAAACAGAAAACCAAACCAAAGACTTTTCACCGGTACCCCTCCCACAAACAATAAAAAAATAACTTAAATACAAAGTAAATTCTGTTACTGAAATTTAAAATGTGGTTTTACACCAAAAATAAAATTCAATTTACAACAAATAAAACTTACCAAGAATTGCACAAGGGCAGGGTTTTTCAAAAATAATCTCTTGTGATGTTTGTTATAGTGGTCTAAAATAATGTCCTCGAATCCTCAGAATGTTAAAATCCAAAGCTCTCCTCTTCTCGTTTGCTAAAAGCAAAGTGGCTTACAAACCAGTGGCACAGGTATTTATTGAAATCATGAGGGACATTCAAAAAACTTCAAATGATCTTTTGTCTCAGTCTAACCTTTTCAACAGTGTCACTTGCCCCCCCCCGTTCAGGGAAACGGGGTTGTCATGGTGGCACGTGGAGTTTCAATCACTCGCCAAAAAGCAGTAATCTGCTGTCACTCAAAATCAAAATGTCCAATATGTCCCAAAGGTCGCAGGCGTGATGAGACTCGAGCTCGGAAATGTTTGTTATGCCATTTGTCAGTAATGGTTAGAGTGCCACCTAGTGGAACGACTATAATCATGATTGAATGAGATGAAATGTTAGCTGGTGGTTGAATGCATGAATTCCATCAATGTGACATGAGATCGGAGGTGCTGGTTGTAGGTGTTGGGCGTAGCTCGACGCGATGGGGTGCGAGGGACCTCATAACGCTGCTTGCAGCTTTAATTAGGGCCCGAGCACTGAGAGTGCGAAGGCCCTATTGTATCTGCTCCGTTTCTTATTAGGGCCCGAGCACTGACAGTGCGAAGGCCCTATTGTAATTGCTCTGTTTATTATTATTATTATTATTATTATTATTTCGGCAAATGAATTGGCCGTTTGAGGGCCTAAACATGCTCGAAAACTCATGAAATTTTGCACACGCGTCAGGTCTGGTGAAAATTTACGTATTTTAATGTTCTCAGACATGGCCTGGGAAAATTAGCTCAGTAGCGCCACCTAGAAAAATGAAAAACGCGAGCCCCCGGTATGGGTATGACCTACATGTTTGAAAGTCGGTACACCTATATAACGTTCAGAGTCGAACAAAAAAGTCTATTATGGCAATGTCCTAAACCCAACAGGAAGTCCGCCATTTGGAAGAGAAGGTGACATTTTGGCTCTAATTTTGCCATTTCCATGCCTCGAACTTTTGCGAACTCCTCCTTGGGATTTGGTTGTATAAGCTTCATCTTTGGTCAGTGTCAACTACACACCTGGGCCATGTTAAATTGCGGAGCTTTTGAGTTTTCACAATACTATGAGGCCGTGGCGCCATGGCGAATTTCGATGACTCGCCATGAAAATCTTATTGCCTCTCATTTTGTCATACATTTTCTGACCTTGACCAAAGTGAACACATATGATAAGGCTCCACCCCTGAACATATTTCTACTGCCATATTTGACACCAGGGACAGCGCCACCTAGTGGGAACAGGAAATGTCATGTTTTACACTTTGGGGTACAGTATAGTGATGGGTGACACCTGCAGCCTCAAATTTCTCCAGGAAAGCCTTAAGGAGTTGGTCTTGGGTTACAGTGAAAACTGTGACTTTTCGCAAAAGGGTGTGACCCCAGCAGCATGGCGAACTTTGATGTCACGCCATGAAGAAACAAATTAGTATAACTCAATGAAATCCAGTCTGATCAGTACCAGACTTTACAGGCATGATGTCAGACCCGCCCTGAACAGATTGATGTGCCCATTGTCAGGAATATGAAGAGCGCCACCTAGTGGGAACAGGAAATGTCATGTCTTACACTTTGTTGTACTGATTTTCACAGGTACATTGTGGACACCTCAAAAGCGGTGAATATCAACATCAGTCCTTCATGATGCTGCAGTGCGAATATTGTGACTTTATAGTGAACGGCGCACCCTGGTGGCAACGCTGTTCACCATGAAAGATGAAGTTACTTTTGAGGGTTTTGGCAAGTTTATAGAGGCTTTAAATTTGGCCCACACCTCCAATGTGATGAAGGCTTTTTTTGTTATGTGACCATTTTCCTTGAATAGCGCAAAATGGCTCCACAGCGCCCCCTACGAAATTTCAAAACCACAGCCCCAGCTCTGTGTTTTATGTATGAATCTGAAACCTGGTAAGCTTATAGGAGATATCAAGATGTACAAAAAAGTCTCTTGGAGCAATATCCCAAATCCAACAGGAAGTCAGCCATTTTAAAATTAATGTGCAATTTTGGCAACATTTTCCCCTCTTTTCAGGCACCGTGCTTTGACGTACTCCTCCAAGGGATTTCATCAGATTGATGCAATCTCCTGTGTGTGGAATCTTAAGACCTTTGTGATGTTAAATTGCGAAGCTTTTTACATTCAGGGAAACGGGGTGGTCATGGCGGAACTTAGAATTGAATCACTCGCCAAAAAGCAGTAATCTGCTGTCACTCAAAAACACAATGTCCAATCTCTCCCAAAGGTCATAGGCGTGATGAGACTCGAGCTCGGAAATGTTTGTTATGCCATTTGTGCATAAGGGTTAGAGCGCCACCTAGTGGAACGACTAACTAATCATGAATGAATGAGTTGAAATGTTAGCTGGTGGTTAAATGCATGAATTCCATCAATGTGACATGAGATCGGACGTGCTGGTTTTAGGTGTTGGGCGTGGCTCGACGCGCCGGGGGTGCGAGGGCCCTCATAACGCTGCTTGCAGCTTTAATTATTATTATTATTATTATTATTCACCCCAAACAAGGGCCTTTTTGAGGGCCTAAACATGCTCAAAAACTCATGAAATTTTGCACACATGCCAGGTCTGGTGAAAAATTTTGTATTTTAATGGTTTTACATATGAGCACTGGGAAATGGCTCTAGAGCGCCACCTATGCCTTGTTAAATGCAGCCCTACGACCACATAGTTTGAGCTACATGTATGAAATTTGGCACACATGTGTATCATGCCAAGTCGAACAAAAAAGTCTGTGGGCCCATTGATGCAAACCCAACAGGAAGTCCGCAATTTAGAAGTGAAGGTGACATTTTGGCTCTAATTTTGCCATTTCCATGCCTCGAACTTTTTCGAACTCCTCCTTGGGATTTGGGCGTATAAGCTTCAAATTTGGACAGTGTCAACTACACCCTTATGCCATGTTAAATTGCGGAGCTTTTGAGTTTTCACAATACTATGAGGCCGTGGCGCCATGGCGAATTTCGATGACTCGCCATGAAAATCTTATTGCCTCTCATTTTGTCATACATTTTCTGACCTTGACCAAAGTGAACACATATGATAAGGCTCGACCCCTGAACATATTTCAACTGCCATATTTGACACCAGGGACAGCGCCACCTAGTGGGAACAGGAAATGTCATGTTTTACACTTTGGGGTACAGTATAGTGATGGGTGACACCTGCAGCCTCAAATTTCTCCAGGAAAGCCTTAAGGAGTTGGTCTTGGGTTACAGTGAAAACTGTGAGTTTTCGCAAAAGGGTGTGACCCCAGCAGCATGGCGAACTTTGATGTCACGCCATGAAGAAACAAATTAGTATAACTCAATGAAATCCAGTCTGTTCAGTACCAGACTTTACAGGCATGATGTCAGACCCGCCCTGAACAGATTGATGTGCCCATTGTCGGGAATACGTACAGCGCCACCTAGTGGCAACAGGAAATGTCATGGCTTTAATTTTGTTGTACTGATTTTCACAGGTTCATCGTGGCCACCTCAAAAGCGGTGAATATCAACATCAGTCCCTCGTGATGCTTCAGTGCAAAAATTGTGACTTTAAACTGAACGGCGCACCCTGGTGGCAACGCGGTCCACCATGAAAGATGAAGTGGCTTTTGAGGGGCTTGGATAGTATATAGAGGCTTTAAATTTAGCACACCCCTCCAAATGGATGAAGGCTTTGTTGTCATGTGATCATTTTTATTGAATAGCGCGAAATGGCTCCACAGCGCCCCCTACAAAATTTCAAAACCACAGCCCCAGCTCTGTGTTTTATGTATGAGTCTGAAACCTGGTAAGCTTATAGGAGATATCAAGATGTACAAAAAAGTCTCTTGGAGCAATATCCAAAATCCAACAGGAAGTCAGCCATTTTAAAATTAATGTGCAATTTTGGCAACATTTTCCCCTCTTTCCAGGCACCGTTCTTTGACGAACTCCTCCAAGGGATTTCATCATATTGAACCAATCTCCAGTGTGTGGAATCTAAAGACCTTTGTGATGTTAAATTGCGAAGCTTTTTACGTTCAGTGAAACGGGGTGGTTATGGTGGCACTTAGAGTTTGAATCACTCGCCAAAAAGCAGTAATCTGCTGTCACTCAAAAACACAATGTCCAATCTCTCCCAAAGCTCATAGGCGTGATGAGACTCGAGCTCGGAAATGCTTGTTATGCCATTTGTGCATAAGGGTTAGAGCGCCACCTAGTGGAACGACTAACAAATCATGAATGAATGAGTTGAAATGTTAGCTGGTGGTTAAATGCATGAATTCCATCAATGTGACATGAGATCGGAGGTGCTGGTTTTAGGTGTTGGGCGTGGCTCGACGCGCCGGGGGTGCGAGGGCCCTCATAACGCTGCTTGCAGCTTTAATTAGGGCCCGAGCACCGAGAGTGCGAAGGCCCTATTGTATCTGCTCCGTTTCTTATTATTATTAGGGCCCGAGCACTGACTGTGCGAAGGCCCTATTGTATCTGCTCTGTTTCTTATTATTATTATTATTATTCAGGCAAAACAAGGGCCTTTTTGAGGGCCTAAACATGCTCAAAAACTCATGAAATTTTGCACACATGCCAGGTCTGGTGAAAAATTTTGTATTTTAATGGTTTTACATATGAGCACTGGGAAATGGCTCTAGAGCGCCACCTATGCCTTGTTAAATGCAGCCCTACGACCACATCGTTTGAGCTACATGTATGAAATTTGGCACACATGTGTATCATGCCAAGACGAACAAAAAAGTCTGTGGGCCCATTGACGCAAACCCAACAGGAAGTCCGCCATTTGGAAGAGAAGGTGACATTTTGGCTCTAATTTTGCCATTTCCATGCCTCGAACTTTTGCGAACTCCTCCTTGGGGTTTCATTTCATAACCTTCATATTTGGTCAGTGTCAACTACACCCTTGTGCCATGTTAAATTGCGGAGCTTTTGAGTTTTCACAATACCATGAGGCCGTGGCGCCACGGCGAATTTCGATGACTCGCCATGAAAATCTTATTGCCTCTCATTCTGTCATAGATTTTCTGACCTTGACCAAAGTGAACACATATGATAAGGCTCCACCCATGAACATATTTCAACTGCCATATTTTACATCAGGGACAGCGCCACCTAGTGGGAACAGGAAATGTCATGTTTTACACTTTGGGGTACAGTATAGTGATGGGTGACATCTGCAGCCTCAAATTTCTCCAGGAAAGCCTTAAGGAGTTGGTCTTGGGTTACAGTGAAAACTGTGACTTTTCGCAAAAGGGTGTGACCCCAGCGGCATGGCGAACTTTGATGTCACGCCATGAAGAAACAAATTAGTCTAACTCAATGAAATCCAGTCTGATCAGTACCAGACTTTACAGGCATGATGTCAGACCCGCCCTGAACAGATTGATGTGCCCATTGTCGGAAATACGGACAGCGTCACCTAGTGGCAACAGGAAATGTCATGGCTTTAATTTTGTTGTACTGATTTTCACAGGTTCATCGTGGCCACCTCAAAAGCGGTGAATATCAACATCAGTCCCTCGTGATGCTTCAGTGCAAAAATCTTGACTTTAAACTGAACGGCGCACCCTGGTGGCAACGCGGTTCACCATGAAAGATGAAGTGGCTTTTGAGGGGCTTGGAAAGTTTATAGAGGCTTGAAATTTGGCACACACATCCAAATGGATGTAGGCTTTGTTGGCATGTGATCATTTTCATTGAATAGCGCGAAATTGCTCCACAGCGCCCCCTACAAAGTTTCAAAATATCAGCCCCTGCTCTGTGTTTCATCTATGAGTCTGAAACTTGGTAAGCTCATGGAAGATATTAAGATGTACAAAAAAGTCTCTTGGAGCAATATCCCAAATCCAACAGGAAGTCAGCCATTTTAAAATTCATGTGTAATTTTGGCGACATTTTCCCCTCTTTTCCGGCTTCATACTTTGACGAACTCCTCCAAGGGATTTCATCAGATTGGACCGATCTGAAGTTTGTGGAATCTAAAGACCTTTGTGATGTTAAATTGCGAAGCTTTTTACGTTCAGGGAAACGGGGTGGTCATGGCGGCACTTAGAGTTTCAATCACTCGCCAAAAAGCAGTAATCTGCTGTCACTCAAAAACACAATATCCAATCTCTCCCAAACGTCGCAGGTGTGATGAGACTCGAGCTCGGAAATGTTTGTTATGCCATTTGTCAGTAATAGTTAGAGCGCCACCTAGTGGGACGACTATAATCATGGTTCAATGAGATGAAATGTTAGCTGGTGGTTAAATGCATGAATTCCATCAATGTGACATCACATTGGACGTGCTGGTTTTAGGTGTTGGGCGTGGCTCGACACGCCAGGGTGCGAGGGCCCTCATAACGCTGCTTGCAGCTTTAATTATTATTATTATTATTATTATTATTATTCAGGCGAAACAAGGGCCTTTTTGAGGGCCTAAACATGCTCAAAAACTCATGAAATTTTGCACACGCGTCAGGTCTGGTGAAAAATTTTGTATTTTAATGGTTTTACATATGAGCACTGGGAAATGGCTCTAGAGCGCCACCTATGCCTTGTTAAATGCAGCCCTACGACCACATCGTTTGAGCTACATGTATGAAATTTGGCACACATGTGTATCATGCCAAGACGAACAAAAAAGTCAGTGGGCCCATTGACGCAAACCCAACAGGAAGTCCGCCATTTGGAAGAGAAGGTGACATTTTGGCTCTAATTTTGCCATTTCCATGTCTCGAACTTTTGCGAACTCCTCCTTGGGGTTTGATTTCATAACCTTCATATTTGGTCAGTGTCAACTACACCCTTGTGCCATGTTAAATTGCGGAGCTTTTGAGTTTTCACAATACTATGAGGCCGTGGCGCCATGGCGAATTTCGATGACTCGCCATGAAAATCTTATTGCCTCTCATTTTGTCATACATTTTCTGACCTTGACCAAAGTGAACACATATGATAAGGCTCCACCCCTGAACATATTTCAACTGCCATATTTGACACCAGGGACAGCGCCACCTAGTGGGAACAGGAAATGTCATGTTTTACACTTTGGGGTACAGTATTGTGATGGGTGACATCTGCAGCCTCAAATTTCTCCAGGAAAGCCTTAAGGAGTTGGTCTTGGGTTACAGTGAAAACTGTGACTTTTCGCAAAAGGGTGTGACACCAGCGGCATGGCGAACTTTGATGTCACGCCATGAAGAAACAAATTAGTATAACTCAATGAAATCCAGTCTGATCAGTACCAGACTTTACAGGCATGATGACAGACCCGCCCTGAACAGATTGATGTGCCCATTGTCGGGAATACGGACAGCGCCACCTAGTGGGAACAGGAAATGTCATGGCTTTAATTTTGTTGTACTGATTTTCACAGGTTCATCGTGGCCACCTCAAAAGCGGTGAATATCACCATCAGTCCCTTGTGATGCTTCAGTGCAAAAATTGTGACTTTAAACTGAACGCCGCACCCTGGTGGCAACGCGGTTCACCATGAAAGATGAAGTGGCTTTTGAGGGGCTTGGAAAGTTTAAAAAGTCTTGAAATTTGGCGCACACCTCCAATGTGTTTAAGGCTTTGTTGTTATGTGATCATTTTCATTGAATATCCCAAAATGGCTCCACAGCGCCCCCTACAAAATTTCAAAATCACAGCCCCTGCTCTGTGTTTTATGTATGAGTCTGAAACCTGGTAAGCTTATAGGAGATATCAAGATGTACAAAAAAGTCTCTTGGAGCAATATCCCAAATCCAACAGGAAGTCAGCCATTTTAAAATTAATGTGCAATTTTGGCAACATTTTCCCCTCTTTTCAGGCATCGTTCTTTGACGAACTCCTCCAAGGGATTTCATCAGATTGGACCGATCTGCAGTTTGTGGAATCTAAAGACCTTTGTGATGTTAAATTGCGAAGCTTTTTACGTCCAGGGAAACGGGGTGGTTATGGCGGCACGTGGAGTTTCAATCACTCGCCAAAAAGCAGTAATCTGCTGTCACTCAAAAACACAATGTCCAATCTCTCCCAAACGTCTCAGGTGTGATGAGATTCGAGCTTGGAAGTGTTTGTTATGCCATTTGTACATAATGGTTAGAGCGCCACCTAGTGGAACGACTAACTAATCATGAATGAATGAGTTGAAATGTTAGCTGGTGGTTAAATGCATGAATTCCATCAATGTGACATCAGATCGGACGTGCTGGTTGTAGGTGTTGGGCGTGGCTCGACGCGCCGGGGGTGCGAGGGCCCTCATAACGCTGCTTGCAGCTTTAATTAGGGCCCGAGCACCGAGAGTGCGAAGGCCCTATTGTATCTGCTCCGTTTCTTATTATTATTATTATTATTATTATTATTATTATTATTATTATTATTCAGGCGAAACAAGGGCCTTTTTGAGGGCCTAAACATGCTCAAAAACTCATGAAATTTTGCACACATGCCAGGTCTGGTGAAAAATTTTGTATTTTAATGGTTTTACATATGAGCACTGGGAAATGGCTCTAGAGCGCCACCTATGCCTTGTTAAATGCAGCCCTACGACCACATCGTTTGAGCTACATGTATGAAATTTGGCACACATGTGTATCATGCCAAGACAAACAAAAAAGTCAGTGGGCCCATTGACGCAAACCCAACAGGAAGTCCGCCATTTGGAAGAGAAGGTGACATTTTGGCTCTAATTTTGCCATTTCCATGCCTCGAACTTTTGCGAACTCCTCCTTGGGGTTTGATTTCATAACCTTCATATTTGGTCAGTGTCAACTACACCCTTGTGCCATGTTAAATTGCGGAGCTTTTGAGTTTTCACAATAGTATGAGGCCGTGGCGCCATGGCGAATTTTGATGACTCGCCATGAAAATCTTATTGCCTCTCATTCTGTCATACATGTTCCGATCTGGACCAAAGAGCACACATATGATAAGGCTCCACCCCTGAACATATTTCAACTGCCATATTTGACATCAAGGACAGCGCCACCTAGTGGGAACAGGAAATGTCATGTTTTACACTTTGGGGTACAGTATAGTGATGGGTGACATCTGCAGCCTCAAATTTCTCCAGGAAAGCCTTAAGGAGTTGGTCTTGGGTTACAGTGAAAACTGTGACTTTTCGCAAAAGGGTGTGACCCCAGCGGCGTGGCGACCTTTGATGTCATGCCATGAAGAAACAAATTAGTATAACTCAATGAAATCCAGTCTGATCAGTACCAGACTTTACAGGCATGATGTCAGACCCGCCCTGAACAGATTGATGTGCCCATTGTCGGAAATACGGACAGCGCCACCTAGTGGCAACAGGAAATGTCATGGCTTTAATTTTGTTGTACTGATTTTCACAGGTTCATCTTGGCCACCTCAAAAGCGATGAATATCACCATCAGTCCCTCGTGATGCTTCAGTGCAAAAATTGTGACTTTAAACTGAACGGCGCACCCTGGTGGCAACGCTGTTCAACATGAAAGATGAAGTGGCTTTTGAGGGTCTTGGCAAGTTTATAGAGGCTTGAAATTTGGCACACACCTCCAAATGGATGAAGGCTTTGTTGTCATGTGATCATTTTCATTGAATAGCGCGAAATTGCTCCACAGCGCCCCCTACAATATTTCAAAACAACAGCCCCTGCTCTGTGTTTCATCTATGAGTCTGAAACCTGGTAAGCTTATGGAAAATATCAAGATGTACAAAAAAGTCTCTTGGAGCAATATCCCAAATCCAACAGGAAGTCAGCCATTTTAAAATTAATGTGTAATTTTGGCGACATTTTCCCCTCTTTTCAGGCTTCATACTTTGACGAACTCCTCCAAGGGATTTCATCAGATTGGACCGATCTGAAGTTTGTGGAATCTAAAGACCTTTGTGATGTTAAATTGCGAAGCTTTTTACGTTCAGGGAAACGGGGTGGTCATGGCGGCACTTAGAGTTTCAATCACTCACCAAAAAGCAGTAATCTGCTGTCACTCAAAAACACAATATCCAATCTCTCCCAAACGTCGCAGGTGTGATGAGACTCGAGCTCGGAAATGTTTGTTATGCCATTTGTCGGTAATAGTTAGAGCGCCACCTAGTGGGACGACTATAATCATGGTTCAATGAGATGAAATGTTAGCTGGTGGTTAAATGCATGAATTCCATCAATGTGACATCACATCGGACGTGCTGGTTTTAGGTGTTGGGCGTGGCTCGACACGCCAGGGTGCGAGGGCCCTCATAACGCTGCTTGCAGCTTTAATTAGGGCCCGAGCACTGAGAGTGCGAAGGCCCTATTGTATCTGCTCCGTTTCTTATTAGGGCCCGAGCACTGACAGTGCGAAGGCCCTATTGTAATTGCTCTGTTTATTATTATTATTATTATTATTATTATTATTATTATTATTATTATTCCGGCAAATGAATTGGCCGTTTGAGGGCCTAAACATGCTCGAAAACTCATGAAATTTTGCACACGCGTCAGGTCTGGTGAAAATTTACGTATTTTAATGTTCTCAGACATGGCCAGGGAAAATTAGCTCAGTAGCGCCACCTAGAAAAATGAAAAACGCGAGCCCCCGGTATGGGTATGACCTACATGTTTGAAAGTCGGTACACCTATATAACGTTCAGAGTCGAACAAAAAAGTCTATTATGGCAATGTCCTAAACCCAACAGGAAGTCCGCCATTTTGGATTGAAGGTGAGATTTTGGGTCTGATTTTACCGTTTCCATGCCTTGTACTTTAACGAACTCCTCCTTGGGATTTGGTCCTATAAACTTGAAATTTGGACAGTGTCAACTACACCCTTGTGCCATGTTAAATTGCGGAGCTTTTGAGTTTTCACAATACTATGAGGCCGTGACGCCATGGCGAATTTCGATGACTCGCCATGAAAATCTTATTGCCTCTCATTCTGTCATACATGTTCCGATCTGGACCAAACAGCACACATATGATAAGGCTCCACCCCTGAACATATTTCAACTGCCATATTTGACATCAAGGACAGCGCCACCTAGTGGGAACAGGAAATGTCATGTTTTACACTTTGGGGTACAGTATAGTGATGGGTGACATCTGCAGCCTCAAATTTCTCCAGGAAAGCCTTAAGGAGTTGGTCTTGGGTTACAGTGAAAACTGTGAGTTTTCGCAAAAGGGTGTGACCCCAGCAGCATGGCGAACTTTGATGTCACGCCATGAAGAAACAAATTAGTATAACTCAATGAAATCCAGTCTGATCAGTACCAGACTTTACAGGCATGATGTCAGACCCGCCCTGAACAGATTGATGTGCCCATTGTCGGAAATACGGACAGCGCCACCTAGTGGCAACAGGAAATGTCATGGCTTTAATTTTGTTGTACTGATTTTCACAGGTTCATCGTGGCCACCTCAAAAGCGGTGAATATCCCCATCAGTCCCTCGTGATGCTTCAGTGCAAAAATTGTGAGTTTAAACTGAACGGCGCACCCTGGTGGCAACGCTGTTCAACATGAAAGATGAAGTGGCTTTTGAGGGTCTTGGAAAGTTTATAGAGGCTTGAAATTTGGCACACACCTCCAAATGGATGAAGGCTTTGTTGTCATGTGATCATTTTCATTGAATAGCCCAAAATGGCTCCACAGCGCCCCCTACAAAATTTCAAAACCACAGCCCCAGCTCTGTGTTTTATGTATGAATCTGAAACCTGGTAAGCTTATAGGAGATATCAAGATGTACAAAAAAGTCTCTTGGAGCAATATCCCAAATCCAACAGGAAGTCAGCCATTTTAAAATTAATGTGTAATTTTGGCGACATTTTCCCCTCTTTTCAGGCTTCATACTTTGACGAACTCCTCCAAGAGATTTCATCAGATTGGACCGATCTGAAGTTTGTGGAATCTAAAGACCTTTGTGATGTTAAATTGCGAAGCTTTTTACGTTCAGGGAAACGGGGTGGTCATGGCGGCACGTAGAGTTTCAATCACTCGCCAAAACGCAGTAATCTGCTGTCACTCAAAAACACAATGTCCAATCTCTCCCAAACGTCTCAGGTGTGATGAGACTCGAGCTTGGAAGTGTTTGTTATGCCATTTGTACATAATGGTTAGAGCGCCACCTAGTGGAACGACTAACTAATCATGAATGAATGAGTTGAAATGTTAGCTGGTGGTTAAATGCATGAATTCCATCAATGTGACATCAGATCGGACGTGCTGGTTTTAGGTGTTGGGCGTGGCTCGACGCGCCGGGGGTGCGAGGGCCCTCATAACGCTGCTTGCAGCTTTAATTATTATTATTATTATTATTATTATTCAGGCGAAACAAGGGCCTTTTTGAGGGCCTAAACATGCTCAAAAACTCATGAAATTTTGCACACATGCCAGGTCTGGTGAAAAATTTTGTATTTTAATGGTTTTACATATGAGCACTGGGAAATGACTCTACAGCGCCACCTATGCCTTGTTAAATGCAGCCCTACGACCACATCGTTTGAGCTACATGTATGAAATTTGGCACACATGTGTATCATGCCAAGACGAACAAAAAAGTCTGTGGGCCCATTGACGCAAACCCAACAGGAAGTCCGCCATTTGGAAGAGAAGGTGACATTTTGGCTCTAATTTTGCCATTTCCATGCCTCGAACTTTTGCGAACTCCTCCTTGGGGTTTCATTTCATAACCTTCAAATTTGGACAGTGTCAACTACACCCTTGTGCCATGTTAAATTGCGGAGCTTTTGAGTTTTCACAATACTATGAGGCCGTGGCGCCATGGCGAATTTCGATGACTCGCCATGAAAATCTTATTGCCTCTCATTTTGTCATACATTTTCTGACCTTGACCAAAGTGAACACATATGATAAGGCTCCACCCCTGAACATATTTCAACTGCCATATTTGACACCAGGGACAGCGCCACCTAGTGGGAACAGGAAATGTCATGTTTTACACTTTGGGGTACAGTATAGTGATGGGTGACACCTGCAGCCTCAAATTTCTCCAGGAAAGCCTTAAGGAGTTGGTCTTGGGTTACCGTGAAAACTGTGACTTTTCGCAAAAGGGTGTGACCCCAGCAGCATGGCGAACTTTGATGTCACGCCATGAAGAAACAAATTAGTATAACTCAATGAAATCCAGTCTGATCAGTACCAGACTTTACAGGCATGATGTCAGACCCGCCCTGAACAGATTGACGTGCCCATTGTCGGAAATACGGACAGCGCCACCTAGTGGCCACAGGAAATGTCATGGCTTTAATTTTGTTGTACTGATTTTCACAGGTTCATCGTGGCCACCTCAAAAGCGGTGAATATCACCATCAGTCCCTCGTGATGCTTCAGTGCAAAAATTGTGACTTTACACTGAACGGCGCACCCTGGTGGCAACGCAGTTCAACATGAAAGATGAAGTGGCTTTTGAGGGGCTTGGAAAGTTTATAGAGGCTTTAAATTTGGCACACACCCCCAAATGTATGAAGGCTTTGTTGTCATGTGATCATTTTCATTGAATAGCGCGAAATTGCTCCACAGCGCCCCCTACAAAGATTCAAAATATCAGCCCCTGCTCTGTGTTTTATCTATGAGTCTGAAACTTGGTAAGCTCATGGAAGATATTAAGATGTACAAAAAAGTCTCTTGGAGCAATATCCCAAATCCAACAGGAAGTCAGCCATTTTAAAATTAATGTGTAATTTTGGCGACATTTTCCCCTCTTTTCAGGCTTCATACTTTGACGAACTCCTCCAAGGGATTTCCTCAGATTGGACCGATCTGAAGTTTGTGGAATCTAAAGACCTTTGTGATGTTAAATTGCGAAGCTTTTTACGTTCAGGGAAATGGGGTGGTCATGGTGGCACTTAGAGTTTCAATCACTCGCCAAAAAGCAGTAATCTGCTGTCACTCAAAAACACAATATCCAATCTCTCCCAAACGTCGCAGGCATGATGAGACTCGAGCTCGGAAATGTTTGTTATGCCATTTGTCATTAATGGTTAGAGCGCCACCTAGTGGGATGACTATAATCATGGTTCAATGAGATGAAATGTTAGCTGTTGGTTAAATGCATGAATTCCATCAATGTGACATCACATTGGACGTGCTGGTTTTAGGTGTTGGGTGTGGCTCGACACGCCGGGGTGCGAGGGCCCTCATAACGCTGCTTGCAGCTTTAATTAGGGCCCGAGCACCGAGAGTGCGAAGGCCCTATTGTATCTGCTCCGTTTCTTATTATTATTATTATTATTATTATTATTCACCCCAAACAAGGGCCTTTTTGAGGGCCTAAACATGCTCAAAAACTCATGAAATTTTGCACACATGCCAGGTTTGGTGAAAAATTTTGTATTTTAATGGTTTAACATATGAGCACTGGGAAATGGCTCTACAGCGCCACCTATGCCTTGTTAAATGCAGCCCTACGACCACATCGTTTGAGCTACATGTATGAAATTTGGCACACATGTGTATCATGCCAAGACGAACAAAAAAGTCTGGGGGCCCATTGACGCAAACCCAACAGGAAGTCCGCCATTTGGAAGAGAAGGTGACATTTTGGCTCTAATTTTGCCATTTCCATGCCTCGAACTTTAACGAACTCCTCCTTGGGATTTGGTCCTATAAGCTTCAAATTTGGACAGTGTCAACTACACCCTTGTGCCATGTTAAATTGCGGAGCTTTTGAGTTTTCACAATAGTATGAGGCCGTGGCGCCATGGCGAATTTCGATGACTCGCCATGAAAATCTTATTGCCTCTCATTCTGTCATACATGTTCCGATCTGGACCAAAGAGCACACATATGATAAGGCTCCACCCCTGAACATATTTCAACTGCCATATTTGACATCAAGGACAGCGCCACCTAGTGGGAACAGGAAATGTCATGTTTTACACTTTGGGGTACAGTATTGTGATGGGTGACATCTGCAGCCTCAAATTTCTCCAGGAAAGCCTTAAGGAGTTGGTCTTGGGTTACAGTGAAAACTGTGACTTTTCACGAAAGGGTGTGACCCCAGCAGCATGGCGAACTTTGATGTCACGCCATGAAGAAACAAATTAGTATAACTCAATGAAATCCAGTCTGATCAGTACCAGACTTTACAGGCATGATGTCAGACCCGCCCTGAACAGATTGATATGCCCATTGTCGGAAATACGGACAGCGCCACCTAGTGGCAACAGGAAATGTCATGGCTTTAACTTTGTTGTACTGATTTTCACAGGTTGATCGTGGCCACCTCAAAAGCGGTGAATATCACCATCAGTCCTTCATGATGCTTCAGTGCAAAAATTGTGACTTTAAACTGAACGGCGCACCCTGGTGGCAACGCGGTTCATCATGAAAGATGAAGTGGCTTTTGAGGGGCTTGGAAAGTTTATAGAGGCTTGAAATTTGGCACACACCTCCAAATGGATGAAGGCATTGTTGTTATGTAACCATTTTCCTTGAATAGCGCAAAATGGCTCCACAGCGCCCCCTACAATATTTCAAAACATCAGCCCCTGCTCTGTGTTTCATCTATGAGTCTGACACTTGGTAAGCTTGTGTAAGATATCAAGGTGTACAAAAAAGTCTCTTGGAGCAATATCCCAAATCCAACAGGAAGTCAGCCATTTTAAAATTAATGTGTAATTTTGATGACATTTTCCCCCCTTTTCAGGCCTCATACTTTGACGAACTCCTCCAAGGGATTTCATCATATTGAAGCATTCTTCAGTGTGTAGAATCTAAAGACCTTTGTGATGTTAAATTGCGAAGCTTTTTCCGTTCAGGGAAACGGGGTGGTCATGGCGGCACGTAGAGTTTCAGTCACTCGCAAAAAGCAGTAATCTGCTGTCACTAAAAAACACAATGTCCAATCTCTCCCAAAGGTCGCAGGTGTGATGAGACTCGAGCTTGGAAATGTTTGTTATGCTATTTGTCAATAATGGTTAGAGCGCCACCTAGTGGCATGACTATAATCCTGGTTGAATAAGATGAAATGTTAGCTGGTGATTAAAAGCATGAAATCCATCAATGTGACATCACATCGGACGTACCGGTTTGAGGTGTTGGCAGTGGCTCGACGTGCCGGGGGTGCGAGGGCCCTCATAACGCTGCTTGCAGCTTTAATTATTATTATTATTATTATTTCGGCAAATGAATTGGCCGTTTGAGGGCCTAAACATGCTCGAAAACTCATGAAATTTTGCACACGCGTCAGGTCTGGTGAAAATTTACGTATTTTAATGTTCTCAGACATGGCCAGGGAAAATTAGCTCAGTAGCGCCACCTAGAAAATTGAAAAACGCGAGCCCCCGGTATGGGTATGGCCTACAAGTTTGAAAGTCGGTACTCCGTTATAACGTTCAGAGTCGAACAAAAAAGTCTATTATGGCAATGTCCTAAACCCAACAGGAAGTCCGCCATTTTGGATTGAAGGTGACATTTTGGCTCTGATTTTACCGTTTCCATGCCTTGTACTTTAACGAACTCCTCCTTGGGATTTGGTCCTATAAACTTCAAATTTGGACAGTGTCAACTACACCCTTGTGCCATGTTAAATTGCGGAGCTTTTGAGTTTTTACAATACCATGAGGCCGTGGCGCCACGGCGAATTTCGATGACTCGCCATGAAAATCTTATTGCCTCTCATTCTGTCATAGATATTCTGACCTTGACCAAAGTGAACACATATGATAAGGCTCCAGCCCTGAACATATTACAACTGCCATATTTTACATCAGGGACAGCGCCACCTAGTGGGAACAGGAAATGTCATGTTTTACACTTTGGGGTACAGTATTGTGATGGGTGACATCTGCAGCCTCAAATTTCTCCAGGAAAGCCTTAAGGAGTTGGTCTTGGGTTACAGTGAAAACTGTGACTTTTCGCAAAAGGGTGTGACCCCAGCGGCATGGCGAACTTTGATGTCACGCCATGAAGAAATAAATTAGTATAACTCAATGAAATCCAGTCTGATCAGTACCAGACTTTACAGGCATGATGTCAGACCCGCCCTGAACAGATTGATGTGCCCATTGTCGGAAATACGGACAGCGCCACCTAGTGGCAACAGGAAATGTCATGGCTTTAATTTTGTTGTACTGATTTTCACAGGTTCATCTTGGCCACCTCAAAAGTGGTGAATATCACCATCAGTCCCTCGTGATGCTTCAGTGCAAAAATTGTGACTTTAAACTGAACGGCGCACCCTGGTGGCAACGCGGTCCACCATGAAAGATGAAGTGGCTTTTGAGGGGCTTGGAAAGTTTATAGAGGCTTTAAATTTAGCACACACCTCCAAATGGATCAAGGCTTTGTTGTCATGTGACCATTTTCCTTGAATAGCGCAAAATGGCTCCACAGCGCCCCCTACAATACTCCAAAATATCAGCCCCTGCTCTGTGTTTTATCTATGAGTCTGAAACTTGGTAAGCTTATAGGAGATATCAAGATCTACAAAAAAGTCTCTTGGAGCAATATCCCAAATCCAACAGGAAGTCAGTCATTTTAAAATTAATGTGTAATTTTGGCGACATTTTCTCCTCTTTTCAGGCCTCATACTTTCACGAACTCCTCCAAGGGATTTCATCAGATTGAACTATTCTTCAGTGTGTGGAATCCAAAGACCTTTGTGTTGTTAAATTGCGAAGCTTTTTACGTCCAGGGAAACGGGGTGGTTATGGCGGCACGTGGAGTCTCAATCACTCGCCAAAACGCAGTAATCTGCTGTCACTCAAAAACACAATGTCCAATCTCTCCCAAAGGTCGCAGGCATGATGAGACTCGAGCTCGGAAATGTTTGTTATGCCATTTGTACATAATGGTTTGAGCGCCACCTAGTGGAACGACTAACTAATCATGAATGAATGAGTTGAAATGTTAGCTGGTGGTTAAATGCATGAATTCCATCAATGTGACATCAGATCGGAGGTGCTGGTTTTAGGTGTTGGGCGTAGCTCGACGCGATGGGGTGCGAGGGCCCTCAAAACGCTGCTTGCAGCTTTAATTATTATTATTAGGGCCCGAGCACTGACAGTGCGAAGGCCCTATTGTAATTGCTCTGTTTATTATTATTATTAGGGCCCGAGCACTGAGAGTGCGAAGGCCCTATTGTATCTGCTCCGTTTCTTATTATTATTATTATTATTATTATTATTATTATTATTCAGGCGAAACAAGGGCCTTTTTGAGGGCCTAAACATGCTCAAAAACTCATGAAATTTTGCACACATGCCAGGTCTGGTGAAAAATTTTGTATTTTAATGGTTTTACATATGAGCACTGGGAAATGGCTCTAGAGCGCCACCTATGCCTTGTTAAATGCAGCCCTACGACCACATCGTTTGAGCTACATGTATGAAATTTGGCACACATGTGTATCATGCCAAGACGAACAAAAAAGTCTGTGGGCCCATTGACGCAAACCCAACAGGAAGTCCGCCATTTGGAAGAGAAGGTGACATTTTGGCTCTAATTTTGCCATTTCCATGCCTCGAACTTTTGCGAACTCCTCCTTGGGGTTTCATTTCATAACCTTCAAATTTGGACAGTGTCAACTACACCCTTGTGCCATGTTAAATTGCGGAGCTTTTGAGTTTTCACAATACTATGAGGCCGTGGCGCCATGGCGAATTTCGATGACTCGCCATGAAAATCTTATTGCCTCTCATTTTGTCATACGTTTTCTGACCTTGACCAAAGTGAACACATATGATAAGGCTCCACCCCTGAACATATTTCAACTGCCATATTTGACACCAGGGACAGCGCCACCTAGTGGGAACAGGAAATGTCATGTTTTACACTTTGGGGTACAGTATAGTGATGGGTGACACCTGCAGCCTCAAATTTCTCCAGGAAAGCCTTAAGGAGTTGGTCTTGGGTTACAGTGAAAACTGTGACTTTTCGCAAAAGGGTGTGACCCCAGCAGCATGGCGAACTTTGATGTCACGCCATGAAGAAACAAATTAGTATAACTCAATGAAATCCAGTCTGATCAGTACCAGACTTTACAGGCATGATGTCAGACCCGCCCTGAACAGATTGACGTGCCCATTGTCGGAAATACGGACAGCGCCACCTAGTGGCCACAGGAAATGTCATGGCTTTAATTTTGTTGTACTGATTTTCACAGGTTCATCGTGGCCACCTCAAAAGCGGTGAATATCACCATCAGTCCCTCGTGATGCTTCAGTGCAAAAATTGTGACTTTACACTGAACGGCGCACCCTGGTGGCAACGCGGTTCAACATGAAAGATGAAGTGGCTTTTGAGGGGCTTGGAAAGTTTATAGAGGCTTTAAATTTGGCACACACCCCCAAATGGATGAAGGCTTTGTTGTCATATGATCATTTTCATTGAATAGCGCGAAATTGCTCCACAGCGCCCCCTACAAAGTTTCAAAATATCAGCCCCTGCTCTGTGTTTTATCTATGAGTCTGAAACTTGGTAAGCTCATGGAAGATATTAAGATGTACAAAAAAGTCTCTTGGAGCAATATCCCAAATCCAACAGGAAGTCAGCCATTTTAAAATTCATGTGTAATTTTGGCGACATTTTCCCCACTTTTCAGGCTTCATACTTTGACGAACTCCTCCAAGGGATTTCATCAGATTGGACCGATCTGAAGGTTGTGGAATCTAAAGACCTTTGTGATGTTAAATTGCGAAGCTTTTTACGTTCAGGGAAACGGGGTGGTCATGGCGGCACTTAGAGTTTCAATCACTCGCCAAAAAGCAGTAATCTGCTGTCACTCAAAAACACAATATCCAATCTCTCCCAAACGTCGCAGGTGTGATGAGACTCGAGCTCGGAAATGTTTGTTATGCCATTTGTCAGTAATAGTTAGAGCGCCACCTAGTGGGACGACTATAATCATGGTTCAATGAGATGAAATGTTAGCTGGTGGTTAAATGCATGAATTCCATCAATGTGACATCACATTGGACGTGCTGGTTTTAGGTGTTGGGCGTGGCTCGACACGCCAGGGTGCGAGGGCCCTCATAACGCTGCTTGCAGCTTTAATTATTATTAGGGCCCGAGCACCGAGAGTGCGAAGGCCCTATTGTATCTGCTCCGTTTCTTATTATTATTATTATTATTATTATTATTATTATTATTCAGGCGAAACAAGGGCCTTTTTGAGGGCCTAAACATGCTCAAAAACTCATGAAATTGTGCACACATGCCAGGTCTGGTGAAAAATTTTGTATTTTAATGGTTTTACATATGAGCACTGGGAAATGGCTCTAGAGCGCCACCTATGCCTTGTTAAATGCAGCCCTACGACCACATCGTTTGAGCTACATGTATGAAATTTGGCACACATGTGTATCATGCCAAGACGAACAAAAAAGTCAGTGGGCCCATTGACGCAAACCCAACAGGAAGTCCGCCATTTGGAAGAGAAGGTGACATTTTGGCTCTAATTTTGCCATTTCCATGCCTCGAACTTTTGCGAACTCCTCCTTGGGGTTTGATTTCATAACCTTCATATTTGGTCAGTGTCAACTACACCCTTGTGCCATGTTAAATTGCGGAGCTTTTGAGTTTTCACAATACTATGAGGCCGTGGCGCCATGGCGAATTTCGATGACTCGCCATGAAAATCTTATTGCCTCTCATTTTGTCATACATTTTCTGACCTTGACCAAAGTGAAGACATATGATAAGGCTCCACCCCTAAACGTATTTCAACTGCCATATTTGACATCAAGGACAGCGCCACCTAGTGGGAACAGGAAATGTCATGTTTTACACTTTGGGGTACAGTATAGTGATGGGTGACATCTGCAGCCTCAAATTTCTCCAGAAAAGCCTTAAGGAGTTGGTCTTGGGTTACAGTGAAAACTGTGACTTTTCGCAAAAGGGTGTGACCCCAGCAGCATGGCGAACTTTGATGTCACGCCATGAAGAAACAAATTAGTATAACTCAATGAAATCCAGTCTGATCAGTACCAGACTTTACAGGGATGATGTCAGACCCGCCCTGAACAGATTGATGTGCCCATTGTCGGGAATACGGACAGCGCCACCTAGTGGCAACAGGAAATGTCATGGCTTTAATTTTGTTGTACTGATTTTCACAGGTTCATCGTGGCCACCTCAAAAGCGGTGAATATCACCATCAGTCCCTTGTGATGCTTCAGTGCAAAAATTGTGACTTTAAACTGAACGCCGCACCCTGGTGGCAACGCGGTTCAACATGAAAGATGAAGTGGCTTTTGAGGGGCTTGGAAAGTTTAAAAAGTCTTGAAATTTGGCGCACACCTCCAATGTGGTTAAGGCTTTGTTGTTATGTGATCATTTTCATTGAATATCCCAAAATGGCTCCACAGCGCCCCCTACAAAATTTCAAAATCACAGCCCCTGCTCTGTGTTTTATGTATGAGTCTGAAACCTGGTAAGCTTATAGGAGATATCAAGATGTACAAAAAAGTCTCTTGGAGCAATATCCCAAATCCAACAGGAAGTCAGCCATTTTAAAATTAATGTGCAATTTTGGCAACATTTTCCCCTCTTTTCAGGCATCGTTCTTTGACGAACTCCTCCAAGGGATTTCATCAGATTGGACCGATCTGCAGTTTGTGGAATCTAAAGACCTTTGTGATGTTAAATTGCGAAGCTTTTTACGTCCAGGGAAACGGGGTGGTTATGGCAGCACGTGGAGGTTCAATCACTCGCCAAAAAGCAGTAATCTGCTGTCACTCAAAAACACAATGTCCAATCTCTCCCAAACGTCTCAGGTGTGATGAGACTCGAGCTTGGAAGTGTTTGTTATGCCATTTGTACATAATGGTTAGAGCGCCACCTAGTGGAACGACTAACTAATCATGAATGAATGAGTTGAAATGTTAGCTGGTGGTTAAATGCATGAATTCCATCAATGTGACATCAGATCGGACGTGCTGGTTTTAGGTGTTGGGCGTGGCTCGACGCGCCGGGGGTGCGAGGGCCCTCATAACGCTGCTTGCAGCTTTAATTATTATTATTATTATTATTATTTCGGCAAATGAATTGGCCGTTTGAGGGCCTAAACATGCTCGAAAACTCATGAAATTTTGCACACGCGTCCGGTCTGGTGAAAATTTACGTATTTTAATGTTCTCAGACATGGCCAGGGAAAATTAGCTCAGTAGCGCCACCTAGAAAATTGAAAAACGCGAGCCCCCGGTATGGGTATGGCCTACAAGTTTGAAAGTCGGTACACCGTTATAACGTTCAGAGTCGAACAAAAAAGTCTATTATGGCAATGTCTTAAACCCAACAGGAAGTCCGCCATTTTGGATTGAAGGTGACATTTTGGCTCTGATTTTACCGTTTCCATGCCTTGTACTTTAACGAACTCCTCCTTGGGATTTGGTCCTATATACTTCAAATTTGGACAGTGTCAACTACACCCTTGTGCCATGTTAAATTGCGGAGCTTTTGAGTTTTCACAATACTATGAGGCCGTGGCGCCATGGCGAATTTTGATGACTCGCCATGAAAATCTTATTGCCTCTCATTCTGTCATACATGTTCCGATCTGGACCAAAGAGCACACATATGATAAGGCTCCACCCCTGAACATATTTCAACTGCCATATTTAACATCAAGGACAGCGCCACCTAGTGGGAACAGGAAATGTCATGTTTTACACTTTGGGGTACAGTATTGTGATGGGTGACACCTGCAGCCTCAAATTTCTCCAGGAAAGCCTTAAGGAGTTGGTCTTGGGTTACAGTGAAAACTGTGACTTTTCGCAAAAGGGTGTGACCCCAGCAGCATGGCGAACTTTGATGTCACGCCATGAAGAAACAAATTAGTATAACTCAATGAAATCCAGTCTGTTCAGTACCAGACTTTACAGGCATGATGTCAGACCCACCCTGAACAGATTGTTGTGCCCATTGTCGGGAATACGTACAGCGCCACCTAGTGGCAACAGGAAATGTCATGGCTTTAATTTTGTTGTACTGATTTTCACAGGTTCATCGTGGCCACCTCAAAAGCGGTGAATATCAACATCAGTCCCTCGTGATGCTTCAGTGCAAAAATTGTGACTTTAAACTGAACGGCGCACCCTGGTGGCAACGCCGTCCACCATGAAAGATGAAGTGGCTTTTGAGGGGCTTGGAAAGTATATAGAGGCTTTAAATTAAGCACACCCCTCCAAATGGATGAAGGCTTTGTTGTCATGTGATCATTTTCATTGAATAGCGCGAAATGGCTCCACAGCGCCCCCTACAAAATTTCAAAACCACAGCCCCAGCTCTGTGTTTTATGTATGAGTCTGAAACCTGGTAAGCTTATAGGAGATATCAAGATGTACAAAAAAGTCTCTTGGAGCAATATCCAAAATCCAAAAGGAAGTCAGCCATTTTAAAATTAATGTGCAATTTTGGCAACATTTTCCCCTCTTTCCAGGCACCGTTCTTTGACGAACTCCTCCAAGGGATTTCATCAGATTGAACCAATCTCCAGTGTGTGGAATCTAAAGACCTTTGTGATGTTAAATTGCGAAGCTTTTTACGTTCAGGGAAACGGGGTTGTCATGGCGGCACGTGGAGTTTCAATCATTCGCCAAAAAGCAGTAATCTGCTGTCACTCAAAATCAAAATGTCCAAACTCTCCCAAAGGTCTCCCAAAGGTAGCAGGCGTGACGAGACTCGAGCTCGGAAATGTTTGTTATGCCATTTGTCAGTAATGGTTAGAGCGCCACCTAGTGGGACGACTATAATGATGATTGAATGAGATGAAATGTTAGCTGGTGGTTAAATGCATGAATTCCATCAATGTGACATCAGATCGGAGGTGCTGGTTGTAGGTGTTGGGCGTGGCTCGACGCGATGGGGTGCGAGGGCCCTCATAACGCTGCTTGCAGCTTTAATTATTAGGGCCCGAGCACCGAGAGTGCGAAGGCCCTATTGTATCTGCTCCGTTTCTTATTATTAGGGCCCGAGCACCGAGAGTGCGAAGGCCCTATTGTATCTGCTCCGTTTCTTATTATTATTATTATTATTATTATTATTATTATTATTATTATTATTATTATTATTCACCCCAAACAAGGGCCTTTTTGAGGGCCTAAACATGCTCAAAAACTCATGAAATTTTGCACACATGCCAGGTCTGGTGAAAAATTTTGTATTTTAATGGTTTTACATATGAGCACTGGGAAATGGCTCTACAGCGCCACCTATGCCTTGTTAAATGCAGCCCTACGACCACATCGTTTGAGCTACATGTATGAAATTTGGCACATATGTGTATCATGCCAAGACGAACAAAAAAGTCTGTGGGCCCATTGACGCAAACCCAACAGGAAGTCCGCCATTTGGAAGAGAAGGTGACATTTTGGCTCTAATTTTGCCATTTCCATGCCTCGAACTTTTGCGAACTCCTCCTTGGCATTTGGTCCTATAAGCTTCATATTTGGTCAGTGCCAACTACACCCTTGTGCCATGTTAAATTGCGGAGCTTTTGAGTTTTCACAATACTATGAGGCCGTGGCGCCATGGCGAATTTCGATGACTCGCCATGAAAATCTTATTGCCTCTCATTTTGTCATACATTTTCTGACCTTGACCAAAGTGAACACATATGATAAGGCTCCACCCCTGAACATATTTCAACTGCCATATTTGACACCAGGGACAGCGCCACCTAGTGGGAACAGGAAATGTCATGTTTTACACTTTGGGGTACAGTATAGTGATGGGTGACACCTGCAGCCTCAAATTTCTCCAGGAAAGCCTTAAGGAGTTGGTCTTGGGTTACAGTGAAAACTGTGACTTTTCGCAAAAGGGTGTGACCCCAGCAGCATGGCGAACTTTGATGTCACGCCATGAAGAAACAAATTAGTATAACTCAATGAAATCCAGTCTGTTCAGTACCAGACTTTACAGGCATGATGTCAGACCCGCCCTGAACAGATTGATGTGCCCATTGTTGGGAATACGTACAGCGCCACCTAGTGGCAACAGGAAATGTCATGGCTTTAATTTTGTTGTACTGATTTTCACAGGTTCATCGTGGCCACCTCAAAAGCGGTGAATATCAACATCAGTCCCTCGTGATGCTTCAGTGCAAAAATTGTGACTTTAAACTGAACGGCGCACCCTGGTGGCAACGCTGTTCAACATGAAAGATGAAGTGGCTTTTGAGGGGCTTGCAAGTTTATAGAGGCTTGAAATTTGGCCCACACCTCCAAATGGATGAAGGCTTTGTTGTCATGTGATCATTTTCATTGAATAGCGCGAAATTGCTCCACAGCGCCCCCTACAATATTTCAAAACCACAGCCCCTGCTCTGTGTTCTATGTATGATTCTGAAACCTGGTAAGCTTATAGGAGATATCAAGATGTACAAAAAAGTCTCTTGGAGCAATATCCCAAATCCAACAGGAAGTCAGCCATTTTAAAATTAATGTGTAATTTTGATGACATTTTCCCCCCTTTTCAGGCCTCATACTTTGACGAACTCCTCCAAGGGATTTCATCATATTGAAGCATTCTTCAGTGTGTAGAATCTAAAGACCTTTGTGATGTTAAATTGCGAAGCTTTTTCCGTTCAGGGAAACGGGGTGGTCATGGCGGCACGTAGAGTTTCAATCACTCGCAAAAAGCAGTAATCTGCTGTCACTAAAAAACACAATGTCCAATCTCTCCCAAAGGTCGCAGGTGTGATAAGACTCGAGCTTGGAAATGTTTGTTATGCTATTTGTCAATAATGGTTAGAGCGCCACCTAGTGGCATGACTATAATCCTGGTCGAATAAGATGAAATGTTAGCTGGTGATTAAAAGCATGAAATCCATCAATGTGACATCACATCGGACGTGCCGGTTTGAGGTGTTGGCAGTGGCTCGACGTGCCGGGGGTGCGAGGGCCCTCATAACGCTGCTTGCAGCTTTAATTATTATTATTATTATTATTCCGGCAAATGAATTGGCCTTTTGAGGGCCTAAACATGCTCGAAAACTCATGAAATTTTGCACACGCGTCAGGTCTGGTGAAAATTTACGTATTTTAATGTTCTCAGACATGGCCAGGGAAAATTAGCTCAGTAGCGCCACCTAGAAAAATGAAAAATGCGAGCCCCCGGTATGGGTATGACCTACATATTTGAAAGTCGGTACACCTATATAACGTTGAGAGTCGAACAAAAAAGTCTATTATGGCAATGTCCTAAACCCAACAGGAAGTCCGCCATTTTGGATTGAAGGTGACATTTTGGGTCTGATTTTACCGTTTCCATGCGTTGTACTTTAACGAACTCCTCCTTGGGATTTGGTCCTATAAGCTTCAAATTTGGACAGTGTTAACTACACCCTTGTGCCATGTTAAATTGCGGAGCTTTTGAGTTTTCACAATAGTATGAGGCCGTGGCGCCATGGCGAATTTTGATGACTCGCCATGAAAATCTTATTGCCTCTCATTCTGTCATACATGTTCCGATCTGGACCAAAGAGCACACATATGATAAGGCTCCACCCCTGAACATATTTCAACTGCCATATTTGACATCAAGGACAGCGCCACCTAGTGGGAACAGGAAATGTCATGTTTTACACTTTGGGGTTCAGTATAGTGATGGGTGACATCTGCAGCCTCAAATTTCTCCAGGAAAGCCTTAAGGAGTTGGTCTTGGGTTACAGTGAAAACTGTGACTTTTCGCAAAAGGGTGTGACCCCAGCGGCGTGGCGAACTTTGATGTCACGCCATGAAGAAACAAATTAGTATAACTCAATGAAATCCAGTCTGTTCAGTACCAGACTTTACAGGCATGATGACAGACCCGCCCTGAACAGATTGATGTGCCCATTGTCGGAAATACAGACAGCGCCACCTAGTGGCAACAGGAAATGTCATGGCTTTAATTTTGTTGTACTGATTTTCACAGGTTCATCTTGGCCACCTCAAAAGCGGTGAATATCACCATCAGTCCCTCGTGATGCTTCAGTGCAAAAATTGTGAGTTTAAACTGAACGGCGCACCCTGGTGGCAACGCTGTTCAAAATGAAAGATGAAGTGGCTTTTGAGGGTCTTGGCAAGTTTATAGAGGCTTGAAATTTGGCACACACCTCCAAATGGATGAAGGCTTTGTTGGCATGTGATCATTTTCATTGAATAGCGCGAAATTGCTCCACAGCGCCCCCTACAAAATTTCAAAACCACAGCCCCTGCTCTGTGTTCTATGTATGATTCTGAAACCTGGTAAGCTTATAGGAGATATCAAGATGTACAAAAAAGTCTCTTGGTGCAATATCCCAAATCCAACAGGAAGTCAGCCATTTTAAAATTAATGTGTAATTTTGGCAACATTTTCCCCTCTTTCCAGGCACCGTTCTTTGATGAACTCCTCCAAGGGATTTCATCATATTGAACCAATCTCCAGTGTGTGGAATCTAAAGACCTTTGTGATGTTAAATTGCGAAGGTTTTTACGTTCAGTGAAACGGGGTGGTTATGGTGGCACTTAGAGTTTGAATCACTCGCCAAAAAGCAGTAATCTGCTGTCACTCAAAAACACAATGTTCAATCTCTCCCAAACGTCTCAGGTGTGATGAGACTCGAGCTCGGAAGTGTTTGTTATGCCATTTGTACATAATGGTTAGAGCGCCACCTAGTGGAACGACTAACTAATCATGAATGAATGAGTTGAAATGTTAGCTGGTGGTTAAATGCATGAATTCCATCAATGTGACATCAGATCGGAGGTGCTGGTTTTAGGTGTTGGGCTTGGCTCGACGCGCCGGGGGTGCGAGGGCCCTCGTAACGCTGCTTGCAGCTTTAATAATAGTTGTTGTTGTTGTTGTTGTTATTGTTATTATTATTATTATTTAAAAAAAACCCAAAAGACATGTAACGTTTTCTCTGCCTACCTACTACATGAGGCTGCCTGTCACGTTGTGCGTTGCAGAGCCCCCACCCTTATCTTTGAGTCTTTGAGTTCCTTCCTTCCTCTAAGTCTGTCCAAAGAGTGGACAGACTGAAAGGAAGGTGTAATAGAAAGATGAAGCTTTCTCTGCTTCTTGAACAGACTGTTTACAGACCTAAGCTCATTACTAAGTCCATAGTTTATGTGTTTGGAGACCAGTAAGATGACCTGAGCTTTTTGTGCGAGACAGACAAAATGCAAATGCATTTGTCTGTTTAGTTTGTGTACACTGGAAGGATTACTGGCCTGACAGCTGAAATTGATCCAAGAGACCAGCAGAGGTCTATTTTAGGGAGATTGAGTGCTGTCAGAACCTCAATGTCAAAGTTCTTAAACCAGTTTTGCCAATGAGTTTATTTTTAGACACTTTCCATTAAAAGCAAGTTAATTTTATGTCCAAGGCGCAAGCAAGGAAGAACAACTCACAACTATTCCATACAGTTTTCTTGACCTCTGCAGCACTATACTGTCTGTAAGAGGAGTGGTACTATTAACTATTATTAATAGTACTATTAAGTGGGAATGTTTTGGAATCAGCAAATTCCTGCATAGATAACTGATGTTTATCAAAGTCACAAACTAATTTGGCTAATAACTCCAGATTTTCTGTCAGGTTTTTATTTATTTTTTAAAACAGGTCTTATCTTAGTTACCATAACAAAATATAGTGTGTGTGTGAGCACTTACTGCATTAATCTTTTTTTTTTCTTCTTTACGCTCAAAAGAATACGCGCTTGCAATTTCTCCAAGAACTACTTGGATTTTGATGTTCCAGTTAAAGTGATGAGGGTTGTAAAGATGCCCTTTCTCATAAAGACTCTAAATCTGTTCTTCTGAAGACAGACTGGTTGTTGTGAACCACATTATTCAAAGGGAACAGATTGAATTCAGTTCCTGCAAAGATTGCATCTGACCTTAAAGAAGTTTAATAGAAGCAAAGAAACTGCAAAGCACACTCAGTAACTCTAAAATGGTAAATGGTTTTTTATTTATAAAGTTTATAAAGCAGCTGCTTTGTTTTCACAGTGAGCAATGAATTCAAAATTTTATCAATAAATTTTAGAGGAGTGTCATGACAGCAGTCCATAACCTTTTTGCTTAAAAAGAAGGGAATTCAGGTTTGGGATGGTCAAATCAGGCCTTACTACAACTATGAGCTTTTTTAAGTTCCTAAATTCATCCCAAGTTTATAAATGCAAATTTCGATTACAGTTTTTGAGTGCAGCGTTTTCCTTTGATTTGACTTCTCACTGTCCTCGGTTTAATTGGCCTCATGACTAGTACTTGTGATTTTCATCATTTGATTGATCTGGCCTGCCGCTGTTGGACTGGGAAAGCACCGTTCTAAATTTGTCACCCACCTACCCACCTCTCGAGTTCACGCCTGCTGTAGATCTGGCCACCGCACATGCGTCCCTAAAGGAGGCTTGTAGATAGAAGGTGGGTGGGGGGTATCTGGGCCTGTCAGTCTATCTTTATGCCCCAGTAGTCCTATCCCACAAGCCTCCAGAGCGCTGACCTTCCACAAGGCTTAGAACTGTTAGACCCCAATATCCTGGAAAGACTTCTGTATCCACCAGAAACACTTACTAAGGATCATTGGCTCTTTGATTACCTACATTATCAAGGTATGTTCTCTACGGCTAGTGAAATAATGTGCTTAAGTTACTTTTTTTTTTTTTAAAAAAGATTTTAATAATGCAGCCAAATATTAGATGATTTTGAGACTGTTTCCTATCAACACCATATTTTTTCAGACTTGCTGTTCTAAAATGTCTTTTTTAAGTGGTGTCGTTGAAATACAGTTTAGATTATAATAGAGGCTTTATTAATAAGCCGGTGTATTTGAGTTTTTATGTGTATTTGAACTTTAACAGCTTTAAATTGCACCAGTCTATATATGCCTTCTTTTAACAGTGACTTGTTGCATATCTTATCTATGATTTTTGTAGAAAATATGTCGGGTGGGAGTTATTCAGTGATTTGTTTTATCTGTGTACGTTTCAAGCAAACTAATGGCCTGAGTGAGATTTTGAATCTGGGGGGCTGGTGAGCTCCTCCATGTGTGATTCATTCAGTGGTGAGTGACTGGTTGGGGAGACTACAGTTGCTCATTGTGCTGCACCTGCTCTCGCTCCGTCAGGACACACAGACAGAAATAGAGCCCTGCCTAACAGGGCAACACACACAAAACATTTTACACAAGCTTTTCCGTTTATACAAACCCCATCTTTAATTATTACTCATGACGAGCCTGTGTTCTTGAGCCAGCTACAGTCAAACTGCCTGCAGGTGGTGTGTGAGGAAGTCTTTCTTAAAAATAATTTTCATGGAGGAAAAAAAACAAAATAAAGAAAACACCCAAACTATTTGGAATGAAATATTCAGGCTTCATATACAAACACTCCTGTATACATCATTTAGTCAGAAAACCCAGAGCAAAGGGAGTTATTTTTACCTCTGCTCCAAAAATACACGAGCCCTGGTTCACAGTCACTTAATTGGCTGAGGTCTGATCTGGTTTCCGACTTTGAGGAAGAAGGGAAAGCAGAGCGGTGACGTTGTGACCGTCTTTGGTTACACATTGTCAGTGGTTGACTGTCATTTACTTTTCTCAGCTGTTTGTCGTGATGTCAGACTTTCTATGATTTCACTGGCTGAGATCCAAAGCACCTAATCCAGGAAGCGTGTGTGTGTGTGTGCGTGCGCGCGCGTATGTGTGTGAGAGTATTAATGTATGTGTTCTCTCATCTGGAGAACTTGAGGCAGTGTGATTGTCTATCATTTCCTTCCAGCGACTTGAGTTCAGGATCTGATGGCTGGTTTATCTGTCAGGATGGATAGTGTGGTCCTGTGCTGTTCTATCAGAGGACATAATAAATTTGACTTGGACCTTTATTTAAGGAACAGGACGAGCCTTTATGAAGGGTTAGTGTTGTCCACAGCTTTATTTTAGCCTGGACATCCTCTTGTCATTAGCCGGGGTTCACTAAACCACAGGACTGATGTATTAAATAGTACTTAGAATAGCTTAAGCTTTGTTTTGTTTACTGTTCTGTCATTACAGATCAGCCTTTAACCTTGTAAGGTTCCTTCGTTTGACATACTTTGCCTTTGTCAAATCACTGGATCAGCATGACACTTGGCTTCACAGGTCATAGCTTTACCTTTCCATTGTCTGGTTAGCCATTGAATATTTTTAAGGAAAGTGATGATAAAATTGTGTAAAATGCCACTAGGAGTACACTGGCTTCCTGTGGTTTGTTTATAGCTCCTTCTGATCTTTCTGTGACTTTAAAAACTTTTTAAACACTGAATTAGCACTGTGCTAATGTGTCCATGTAGCAAAGCTGTGTTGGCAAAGCACGAAAAGTATCTCTACCTTTTTAATGTTTTAGTCAAACACTGGATCATCAAAATGCATAGATTGCATCTAAAGGATGGGCTTAGCACCAGTTGGTTAGTGAAGACTTACCAGGCGTTAATCCTCCTGACCAAAATTTACTAACTGACCTTCCTTCAGTATGATTGAGCCCATAAAATCATCAGGGAAGTGTTTGCTGGGCTCACAGAGTGAGGGATCCACAGACTGTACAATTCTTTTTGTAACCAAAGCAGTCGCCCCCTACTGGTCTTTATAAGAATGCTTATTGAAGGCACTTCGGCACTGGCTTCACTTTATGGAACCACGAGCTTAGTCCATGTTTGTATATTGTCTATGGTACAAAGGATTGAAATTTGGTACGGTCATTTGGAGAAAGTCCTCTGGATTTGTGTTTATGCTTGCATTTTTTTAACCATCTCTGTAACACCTCACAAGGTTCTGGAATCCTGGACTTTTTGTAAGGAAGTACATAGAAAATTCAACGAGCCACAGATACTTCAGAAAGAGAAAACTTAAAAAAATATATACTAAGGACAATATGCATAATTTGGAGAGATTAGAAAGTTTTGTGGTGCTGAAAGCTTGTTGTTTTTTTTTTTTGCCGTGAAGCCACTTAGATGCATATACACCATTCTTTACGTAGCAGCCAGAGTCTTGCAGGACGCTTATTAGTCTTTGTGATCCCTTGTGGTGACTCTTGTTCATTTTTACTCCTACATGACAGCTTTTCTTTTATTTTAAAATCACAAGCTCTGGGTCTGATATCTTATGAATGGTGATTTATGGAGCGCAAGTAATAGCATGTAGGAGGTAAAGTATTTGTCCTTGGCACTGACCTCAAATTTTGGTTTTGGATTTGTTCTCCAGCTGAAAGCATAGTCATTTGTGATTTTTGTTACAGTCGTGTGTGGTTCAAATGTTCAAATCAGATTGTGTCATTGAATCCATGTCCCATTTTGGCATGAAGTCTGCCTGGATTATCTTGAAACATTAAGTGTTAGCTGCAGCATTGAGCTGTGGTGTTGGATTTAGTAGATGAGATGTAGCTGATGTAAAGTGAGGGTGAACTAACTCTATGAGAATGTACTGCCAGCACTGTATTGACAGTCTATCCACAAGTCTATATGTTAATGAAGCTCAAGAACTCCTCTTAAACTGATGTGAATGTTGAAAAACTGGAATCATCAGGTTTGACACTAAGAGAAGACATAATTCCCTATGTTCTGTAAACTAGGGACGGATTGATCCGATATCTTTGCGATCCTGGATTGGATCAGTGAGCCCACTGATTGAGCCAGTCAGTGGGGCTTGGACTCTGTTAATTATATTTTCTGTTTACTCCAAAAGTGTGCAGGTTGCTAGCAGGGAAGCTAACACATAATGGAGGAATGCAGGAAGTTTGTAGCAAAGGGCCAGCGGAAATATTTGACATGTGCAATAACTTTTCTTTGAATGTTTGCTATCGTTTTTAACTGGACTGCAAACTGTTGTCAAGCAAGTTGATGAAAACCTTGGACACGTGTTGGTTTTTTTTTTTTTTTTTTTTTTTTTTTTTTAAACGTCTTCATTTAACTTTAACTTAACCCTGTTACTCTCCAACATTTTCTAATAAATTCCAGTAATGGTATATATTTTTTCGATGTATTTATTTTTTACATTCTGTTATAAAAAGTTAGATCAATTCTCTTCCTCAGAGATATAAAAATGAATGTAACCCTACTAATGGATCTGCACTTGGTATTGGCAGATACCTTTATGCTTCATGTATCTGCCAATCTTAATGAATCTGGAAAAAGTTGGGACTTTGCATCCGTGCTTGAAATGCTTTCAAGGTAAAGCGTTGTTCTTTTTTTTAATCACCGTGTAGAAGTCAAACACGGGGGCTGACTTGCCACGTCTGCTTTTGCTGGCCAAGACATGACGATCACTGCTAGGAGAGACTATTTAGCAAAATAGTTGAGTTTATTTAGGTATTTCATTGCTCTTAGCTGAGTACCTGTGCCATTGATAATGTTTATTCGGACATAGCAGAGCTGGACTACCAAGCCCATAGTTCACTGAGTTCCCAGCTCTTAACTCTGGAAATAATTGCATCTTGCCAGGCACTGATCATTGTAGCTACATTTGGTTCCCTTTACCAGTGGCAGCCTCCACTCTGCTGGCTCGCCTCACTCTGGGTCGAGACATGAGCTTTCCTCCAGTATCTCTATCCATACCCTTAAGCGTTCCCATCCTCCAGGATGACAGTTCCTGGGAAGGTGTCCGTGGCGCTTGAGGGTGGAAACAAATTCTCTGGCAAGCAGAGTTGATAAAGAATCTTGGTTCTGTAGCGCTCTCTCCTCTCACCAGATGTGCAGTGTTTATCACTCTAAAGCACACACGTTTTTATTTAAGCGCTCAAAGCTGTGTGTGCGGACGCGTGTATGTGTGTACGCACGCTGACTTGGGTATAGATGTTTCCCCAGGGCTCAGTTGGAATCGGGTAGTTTAGACTTGTTTCAGCTTTGCAGGTGCATCACATGCCTCGTGGGTCACATAATCATTGAGGAGCAGATGGCTTATATAATTACATATTAATCCTAATTGCAGTTACAGGTATGGAAAGCGTGTTGTCCACTGACTGTTAATATTTTAGGTACTTAATCACGGGAGGAAATAATTCATCAAAATTTGTTGAGGTTCTTTTTTTGAGTTATGTTATTTTCTGGATAATTTATTCAAAGTAGACTTCAGATAAGCTCACATTTATTTGCAGGTATTGGATCTGCGTTTGGTATCGGCAGAAAGAGAGCATATTTTCATATTTCTATACTGGCTCCTCTACAGTGGCTCCTTGTTAAAAATCAGAATTAAATCTAAAATCCTTCCCCTCGCATATAAGGTCTTAAATAATCAGGCGTTATCTTATCTTACTGTATCACCCCAGTAGAGCACTTTGCTCTCAGACTGCTGCCGTACATGTAATTCCTATGGCATGGAAAAGTACAATGGGAGGCAGAGCCTTCAGCTTTCAGGCCCCCTTTGATAAAGCTTATAGTTAGGGCTGGTTCAGGTGACCCCAAAACCTCCCTGAGTTACACTGCAATGGATCAAGGCTCCTGGGGGCTACCCATGATGCACTGAGTATTTCTTTTTCACTCACCTTTTTATTTATTAATTTGTTTGTTTGTTTAAACAAAGATAATTAAAAACCAAAATGCAGAGGAAAAAACAAACAAGATTAACAAAAATAAGGGATGACATTTTTCTAATGGCTTTATGGGAAATTAAGGTAATTAAATAATTTTCCACCTCCGTCCCTCTTAAAAAGTAATACAATATTAGAACATTAGTTAGCTCATGTTTTAACTCTGTGTTGGGCCTAGAGTTGAGTTGCTGGAGCACTTCAGAGACAATGAAGTCTGCTTAAGACCTCTTATCTGTGTTATTCTGGGAAAGCTATGCTGAGGTGTTTGTGGGGGGTTTTCTGGGGGTTAATAGAGCACTATTGCCAGAGAAGGTCAGCGTTGCAGGATCTATTTTCAGTATAACTGTAAAGTTTCAAAGTCCGTTCAGAAAGCAAGTTGATAACGAAGTTTTAAGATCTTGTCCAGGAACGTCTTTTGAAGTTTGAGGTCTGATATATCTGACCTGAACGGCTTTTCAGAGCTCAGGTATCCCATAAAGTTTCATATTTGAGTCAGCTAGCCAACTTATGTTAACACTAGCCCTTTTAATAGGAATACATATGTTGGGCTTTTTTATTGGGTGAAAAATGTTTAGAAACGGTTCTTCAGTTCAGTCCTTTTATTTCACACAACCCACCCACCTTTAGGGAGCAGTTGTCACTTCTATACAATTTATGAATGTAACTTGCTAAGCGTGCTAGCATTGGATGATAAATTGGTACACCACCATCTGGTCTAACTATTTTCACTTCTGGATGGGGTAGACAGCCTAGCTTCAAAGTTGCATCACAATTATTATTTTTTTTAAATATCTGCATATGTTGAAAATACTATACCTTGTTGAAGGTTGTTCAAGTACCTCCCTTTTTAGGAAGTAAATCATAAACAGAGGGGGCATGGAGCTCTCACACTCATTGCTCATACTATGGAACTTGGATGCAAGACATTGCAATGACCTAACAATGTGACATTTTCATATTGCATAGAAATGTGTGCAGATGCTATGAAATGGCACAGCCCTACTTCTCCATAAAACTGACGTGAGGCTAATGTTAATGATGCAAAATGAGTCCAGAAACCATGATGGGACAGCAGCTGTGTCTTTCATATATATTATAAAATATAACATTTCTAGGCACTCCTGTGTTTTAGTTGAAGAGAAGACTTTAAACCTTGTTTTATCATATTTGGGTGGTTTTGGCATTTTATTTTAGATACAGAGCTGTTCTAAGAAGGGTCAGCAGACCCAGAATCACTGTGGGGTTACATTTATAAGAACAAAAAATTAGTGATCATGGAGATGGGGATATTGGCATCAGTTCATGAGTGTGAAGTTCGTCTGATGATTTAAAATGGTCCAAATTAAAGTAGTCATAAGTTCAAAAACCTCCAATAAATTCAGCATCCAGACTGGGAGAGGAACCAAACTTCTTTTAAAGTAATCGCTCTATATTGAGATCAAGTTGTCAGTGACATGTTGCAAAAACCTTCTGTCTTAACACACTATTTGAAGGTCAAAGGGCACCTAGAAGAATCTGTTTGCATCATACTGAAAACCCATCATGCCCAGTAAAAGACATTTAACAACATGGCAAATGGAGTTTTATCCTCAGCCTCCCCTCCTCTAACTCCCTTCACGTGTGCATATGAATATCTTTACCTTTCATTCGGCAGCCCCCCTATATGGAATTTATGACTGTGATGCCGGGGTTTGAGCTCTGTTATGTATCTGCAGAGACAGCATGGCCACATGCACTGGAACCGTGCACTGCTCTCTGGCCAGACAAAACGGATATCTTTCCTCGGGGATGCTATAAATCTGGACTTTATTTCTAGGAGCACTGCAAAAGAGCCCAGAGAAAGAGAGTACCTTGGAAAAGCTCGCTCTTTTCCCTCTTTCTCCACATTCTCTGTCTTTAGAGAGGTTTTCCAACCGGGAATGTGATGCAGCCATTAGGCACTTCTCTCCTCGCAGACACGTTGTGATGCCTCTCCACACAGGGGGTCATTCTAAGTGCAAACATGTCCTATCTGGAAGTGTTTATCTAATAATGACCCCATGACTGGCTGCACATGTGAGCTTGTCCAGACTGAAACAACGTCCACCTTGAATGTGAACATCTGGGGAATGATGAGTGGTGAGGTGTGTCTCTGCTATTATGATATTAAGCACAAACTTCTTCACTCTCAGTCATGCTAAACTTCAAAAACGTAAAGTGTCTTTCTCACAGTGTTTAACGCCTTAACCTACCCATACATCCTCGCATTTTAACAACCGACTGCTTACGTACCAAATGACACTGTTTGTAGTACATATTTAAAGTATCTTGGGTAACGCAGCTTCATCTGAAATATTACTTTCATAACTTTAACAGTTAAGCTACTTTTCTTTTCATGCTAGTTACATTTCATTTGTTTTCATGGCTTAAGCTATGAATTGATTAGCTGACAATTTAGTTGTTTTCAGTTTTTATTGCTTAGGCTTTGCTTAGGCAAACTAGCAGAATGACTGCATGTGACAATTCAACTTATTTTAATACTTGCCCTTAAAGAAAAAAATACTGTGAATTATTTACTATCATTCCAAGCGTCAGTATTGAGCTGTCACAATCTCTGACCATACCAAAAGCTTTGCACTCACACTGAATGCATGCTTATTTTGGCATAAACCCATCATCCCTAAGCTTTGACCATCAGAACAAATTCTCACTTCTCTCATATAATAGATGAGTTTTGATACTTTAGTGGTTTCCTCAAAAAGCTCTCGTTCAATAGAAACACAGTTGTAGTCAGACATTTACATACCCTCATCATGGGCGTCAGTGTTTTTCTGTGTTACAGCAAAGATGTCTTAAATTTCTATGTTCGCTGCCATTTGTTCCAGTTTATGGTCTCCATTCAACCATTCGTTTACGTGTTGTAGGCTGGTTTATAGTCTGCATGTGAGCATTTACAGGAGCAAACGCAAGCTCCCACAGAGTTTCTAAGGAGAGTAAATGGGAATTGTTTTCTGTGTTTCATTATAACATGGATTTAAAAAGAGTTTAAAAGAAGTAAACACAGTGAAATTAAGCTTAAACACTGATTTTTAAATTAGGTAATCAGTAGCAGGCTTAGGTCATCTGATTTGTTTGAAGTATTAAACAATACTCTGTTCACATTCCCCATATTTGATGAAACAGCTTTTAAAAATCTTTTTCTTTTAAAATTATTTTGTGTGCGCTTGTTTATACAGTACTGCGTCATCCTGTAATCCTGCCAAGTAAAATCTGATTATCCACCACAAAGACGAAGAAAACAAGAACAGTGCATCATTGCAGCAACCTGTAAAGTCTTGCCCACCCTTGGCACTGAAGACTCATGATTGATAATAACAGGGCAGAAGCAGTCTAGTGGTTTTGTTGAACTGATGTCATCCCTAAAGCCGATGAGTCAAAATCAAACATTACATACAAGGCAGACATCCAGATGGGAGGTAAAAGTTTTTCTTCGTCATTAGTACAGTTGCCACACACATTTAGAAATATGTGTGGGTGGTGTGTATGTGGTTTTGTTTTTTTTTTCTTTTTTGGGGGGTGGGGTGGGGGGGGGGGGGGGGGTTAATATGTTGGCATTAACGGCAAGACAAATGGCTAAATGCACATAATTAAAGTGGCTGGTTGACTTAAATTAAAAGTGCAAATTAAATAAATTTCTGCATGTTTTCAACAATTTATTGAGAAGTTGCTTAAAGAGGATTTTGGTTAATTATTCAAACCCTCTGACCTTAACTTCTGTAAACAGGTATGAACATACAGAGACTGTAGGCAAGGACAATATTGAGTGATATTGGTGATTATTCAGATTTAAGCAGGCTTTGGTTGCACGCATTTGTAAACGCTGAATGGTGGATGGAAACGGATAACTGCCTGATGCTGTAAGCGGACCCACGGTGAGTGGATGAGACTAAAAGACGATGCTTCTGTTAACATATTCTTCTGATAACCTTTTCAAAAGGGGAAAAAAAACATCCTCAGACCATTGATGGTTAAATAATTTGTTTTTCAGCACGAATCATTGCATAGTTTATCTAAAGTATATCTCCAGCCTTCATACCCTGTTACTGAAAGTACTGTAGGTATTTTTGGTCATGCCATGTCGAAGCTTTGAGAGTGCATGAAAGGCCCACTGATATGTAAAAGGCAGAAAGCTGAGGGTTAATTAAAACTTAGGACCTGAAATCTCACTTGAACAGGGAAGTTGCAGAGTGGCCTCTAGTTAAACAGCAACACTCATAATATTGTCAATGGGTGTTTCTTGCGTTTTGAAATCCCCATTTATCAGCAGTTGTGATTATCAGTAGCTAAAGGTCGGCTAACGGCCAGCTTTGGCTGATAGTATCGGTGTCCTCTAGCTCCTTTATCTCCTTAGGTAAAATTCACTTGTATGCAAACTCATTCATTTTATGAATACACTGCATCAGTTGTCAGGTGTCTGTCAGTCTGCGAAACTACTGACATTGAAAGTAACACTTTGAGCGTTGCGTGCAGGTAGCGCTTTCTCCACCCACTCAGCCACGGTGTGAACTGGCAGCTCTGTGATGGATGTGTGCACGCTGAGCCAGATGAGCTCATCCTGGAGAGGGATCCAGACATGCCACCTCTACAGTTTACACACCATCGTCAGACAGTCCTGTTACATCTTAGCACACCTTTATAGTCCAAGGTGGTGGGAAAAGGCTGATTTATGTTCTTCGTCAAATGTTATGATGGATGCATGTTTGTGCTTTCGGTACAGTCCAATAACCTAGTTTAGATTTGCAGGAAGTTTTAAAAGAGCTCCATTGAGATGAATATATTTTAAAGAAGGTGGTTTTTATTCCCCCCCCCCCCCCCCCCCCCCCCTTGACACCTTTCAGCCACTGAATTGAGAAACTGACATTTGTGGCTGGTTCCATCCAAAAGATCTGCTTTATGTTGACTGCTGTGTGTTTGGCGCTGACAGCTTTCTCTCTGTGTGCTGCAGAAAGATAAGATGCATCACTCCCCCCCCCCCCCCCCCCCCCCCCCAACAGTATCTTGTTAAAGGCACCATCAGGCACTGTGCCAGCCTCCCTGTAGTGCCCTCTCACTACAGTGATAAGCATGTCGTTGTCACATTGACGTATAGGTGAGGTGTGTGAGTGCAAGCACATTTGTCTTGTTCTTGGCAATCACGTAAAGCATATTCATACAATAGAATAGAATGGGTTTCTACATGCCATGACTCACTGTGTAACATTGGTGTATGTGGGCTTGAATCACACAAACACGTTTGATTAGTGTGTTAAAAGGAGAATTGTGGGGATATCAATAAATCAACCTAGTTCTCTTCCCTTTGCATCTCTTATTAGTTGTTCTAGGAAGAAGCAAACTGTTGGTGTAATGGTAACATTAGTCACGAGCAGACACATTTCTGTTTCCCCCATTACAGCTCGCACGCTCCTTCGTTCTTTTCCTGACTTTGTTTCGCTCTTTCTTTCGTACCTTCTCTTTGCCCTTCCCAGCTTTTTTTTTTTCTGCCTAGCTCCATGCTGTTCCTTTTATTTTGTCCCTGCTGAGAGATGACTGGAATTTCTCATCAGACTGAGAGGGTCATTTGAACTTTCTCGTCTTCTCTTCCTGCCCTCATTATTTCCACTCTCGTTCTCCAGACTCCGCACTATTTCTCTTCCCTCCCTTTTCTGACGCTCTGCACCGGTTTCTTTGGCATCCCACTCGAGTGTGTGAGCCAAGGGAAGGCAGTGCTCTCGTGGGACTCGCATAACTATCTCTCTCTCTCGTGCATGCACAGTTTTGTTTTGTTTTTTTCTCTCTCTCTCTCTTTCTCTTCTCTGAGGCTCACTCTGAAGCATGCAGGACACTTTGCTCCAGTCTGCAGTAGAGAAGGGGCCTAATTTTGCTCCCTTGGCTAATGAGCTTAGCCCATGCTGAGCAGCTTTTAGACCTGCAGGTTGTTGTTATTGCGGGCACCGGTTAGTCCACATTGGTTGGTGAGAGGAGCCAGAGCAGAGGAGTGAATCTGAGAAGAGGTGTAGTGCAGCAAAAGCTTGAGCACTCCTCTGTTTGCCTGTCAGGACCACCACTGCTTATGCTGGTACTGTGGCTGGGACATCTTTCTCTCTCCCCCTCCCTCCCTCTATCCTGCTTCTCTCTAATACTACCTGACTCGCCTCTCCCTCCCTCTCTGCCTGTCCCGGAGCACTGACGGAGTACTTTTGTAGTTGCATCACTTCTCGGTCAGCTGTTCTGTCTTCCCGTGTCTTTCACTTCTTTTCTGTCTTAAACTCTCACCTGACTCTGTTGCCAAAATGTACCGGAATCCATGGATCTCAAATTACCTGAGTCACGTCAAGTTCTGCAGCCAAGGTAAGTGCAGTGACTTAGGGCTCTGCAGCTCAGATTTTGTAGCTCAGGCAGTGAGCTTGGGGACAGGTTACTCTGGTTTGGGCTGTTGGGACTCTAAGCTCGTAGAAGTTGGCAGGCAACAAACCGCAGACTCCCTTCCTCTCTGCTCACTGTCCTGCTTTCCAGCCAGCTGTCCTTGCACTGCAGCTGTAGCCTCCAAGGACACTATGTAAAGATGAGGGATTCTTAATACTGCAGGGGGCTGTTTTATGTAGGAAGCTATTTCAAGGCTCCATACCTACTTGGACGTTTGAAAAAGTAGTTTTATGGATGTGTTGTGAAGGCGTATATGGTTTTGCACTGAATTAAACAAAATTTACTGACTTTGGATTTGGGTCATTAGGAGTATTCAGTAGGTTTTTTTTTTTTCTTTTTTTCAGTCTAGATACAGAGATAGATATGGAGAAATAGAGATAGAGATGGATATAGAGAGATGGACACAGAGATGCTGTATGGATATGATCTGTTGCATAGCACTTAAGCACTGTGTCATAAGAGAGCAGTGAATAGCTGAGCTCAGTAAGCTGTTAAAGACGGTCTCCATGTGCAGGGAAAAGGAGAACCTGGTAATCAGGACAAAGTAACTATTTTTAAGCAAGACATGGGGTGTTGCAGAAATATCTACTTTCAACATATTTTTGTACTTGACACAATTTATTTGACTAAATGTTTTCACTACACATGTCCTTCATTTATAACAGCGAATTGTCAGAGAAGCTAGTAGTGTCTGATCTGTCAGTATTGTCATTTATAAAAGTTGAAAAATGAAAGGGTCATTGCATAGGTTGACCAACAGAGGGCACACTGCAACTTCACTGCTGGCAAAAACTTTGTTAAAATTTTTGCTTCAGAACTTGAGTTTCTTGTTTAAGGTCAGCTCTTTCAGACGAAATTTGTGAACTGGACAAGAACAGCATTCAGTGAAAAGCCAGCAAATACATCGCAAAACGCCATTTCAAAACGACAACCTCCTTAAAACAGGACCTTCTTGCTGTGCGGCAACAGTGCTAACCACCGTGCTGTCAATCATTAATCAACAATTTTGAATTCGAAAGGTTTGAATAGAACGCAAAGCTTGGTCTAGTGCTCTAAATGACCCAATTATTCATGGCTTTGTAATATATAAATGTCATATTGTGTATATCAGAAGCACTGGCTGACGTCCTGACAGGTACAAACATGTGAGAAGTACTGACATGTTTGTACCTGTCAGTACTCGGCATTAGAGACAATGTGGCATCACAGATTAATATTATCAGTGTTGAGGTCTACGTTACAGTTTTTGCATTATTTCCTTCACCCCTGTTTATACACCCACTGATTGGCCACTAGTTGATACCTGTGTTTGTCTGAATGCATCTCATTATATTTTCTAACTGACACCTGAGTGTTTAGATCTGCTTGTCTGTGTTAAGATGGATGTGAATCTGCAGCAGGTGGCCCTCAGTGTCAGGCTTTTATGTGAGCATACAGAATAGTCTTGTGTTGTTCGGAGGAGGATGTGCTTTGAAGCTTGTTTGAGGAGTTTAGGTTGTAGAAGTACGCTTTCATTCAGACTTTGCAGCTGAACTGCTTTTATAACCATTAATACTAGTGTTTAAGACCTAATTGGCTTATTGTGGCATCCCTGTGCTTAGAACACTGTTTGGTAGCAGTGGCCTCACCTAATTTCTGTCTCTCCATCTGTTTTTTTTTTTTTTTTTTTTCCCCCCCCCCCCCCCCCCCTCAATGCCTTAATTCTTAAGCTCCTGTTAGTGTGGAGGCTTTAGTTGCAGCTTGAGCCTCCCAGCACACAGAATCGGTGGGCAACTGGAAAATTGGTGGGGGGTGCTGAGACTTAAATGTCAGGCACTTCAGGTGTGATGTAATTCATACAGATAAAGGGTGGTTACTTTTGGGCCTGCTGTAATCCCAGGAATCAAAGTTAATCCTGGATCGTAAATTAGACATATGGTCAGCCACTGATGCCTCTTTGGCTGCCACACTGGGTGTATTGTGGGTTAAGACATGGAGCTTTAGCCTCATGTTACTGTCAAGTTTATCAGAGCCTTTCCAAAGTTAACTTAGCTTCTTTGTTAACAGACAGTGTTATACAACAACCTTTGATACCATCACATAAAAGGCTTGTACACTTCAGAACCTCAATGACACTCCACTGAATCGTGAAATGATTTTATCCTCATGTTTTATCTGCATCAAGCTGCCTTTACAGCGTCGTCGACACACACGGGGCACAGTGCTGAGGAATTCCTGGCGTATTCCCTTGCGGCTATAGCAGCCATAGTGTTTCTGTAGATTACAGCCAGCATCAAAGGCTGTGGGACATCTGTGATCTTTGTGGAGGTTTTTATGCCTGTGTCTGGAATGACGAATGAATTGAGGCCCTTTCTGGGAACCGTGGGGATGGTGGTGGAGGGTGGTGTCACTCCTGATGGACCACATGCCACAGCATATAGAGTATATGAGGTGTAAAAGGAGTACAGGTCTGGTTTGTGAAGAATTAAGTCTGAGACTTCACAATAGCATAAGACGGCTGCCCCCAAGGGTAAGAAGGCGTGGGTTATTTTTTGCAAAAGCAGCTAGTTAAACTTTACATCTGGTTTTGTTTCACACTATAATTTAAATGGAAATTAAGATATTTTTCAGTTTTGTTATTCCTAAACATTTAAATCCACTGACCACTTACATTATAGACATCTGAAAAGCATGAATGATGCCAAGAACAATTGGGGTAAGGTGGACGAGTACTGAAACCGGTGTGCTTCATAACACGCGCACGCACACACTTTCATATCTTAGTGAGGACATCTAATTGGCAATGCTTACTCTAGCCATGAAAAATTAATGTCTAACCCTTACCTTATACCTAACCATAACCCAACTGTAGCCCTGGCACTAAAACCACATTTTGAGCCTCAAAAATGCCTTCGAACAAGCCTGATTATTATTATTTTTTTATTATTATTTCTTATCCAAATGTTAGTAAATTAACTCCTTTATTCTCATGTATTTCCAGTTTACTCATTAAATTAACAGCATTAGACATCTTTAGATTTCATCAGACTTCACCTCCTTTAACCTGGCATTCATGGCTCCATGTGGGTATCACAGTACAGAAAGATGAAATGGCGATGCAATATTGTGGATGTTTTTAAAGTAATCTTGTGGTTGCTGTGGCCGTGGTAGTCTGTATTAAAACACCCAACAATTTGTATCAATTTAGTATGGTTATGTAAAAGATAGCATTAGTTGTGGAGAAAGGGTAAATGATCACTTTCTTTCTTTATGCTTCTTGAACAAGCAGTGGGATATAAGACACACGTTGGCTTTTTACCAGTAACAAAGGTTTCGATTTCACTTAAATTACGAGGAGTTGTAATTGTTAGCTCTGGATAAATGTTGTCTTTCACTTCACCTCAATTGTCTCCAACATGGCTATTAGCTGTGGTCTGTGGAGCTCAACAAAGCCTTCACTTATTGAAGAGTTTTGGAACCTAACTGTGACAGTTGAGCCCAACACAGTCACATGTTTAGTTTGGCATCTGGACCAGAGCTGGAAGGCTGCCCTCCAGTACAGCAGTCTAATATTCAACACTACTTGTTTAAAGAAGGCTACATTTGTAAAGTCATCCACATGTTAAGTGATACTGCTTCGTGTATCATCAATATCGCGTATTGCTTTGTAGCTGACGTTTGGTCAATAGTGGTCATTCCATTGTGTAGAAAACTCTCTATTGCATTTATTTATAGCTTTAACTCAAAGTTGTGAGAAGCTTAATTCAGGACTGTCTCATTTTCTATTGCTAATGGAAATCTCAACAACTGTAATTTAAAAAATACTAGGTGCAAACCAAATAAACATATACAAGATGAATTAGACATATAGCTAAGCTTTAAAAAAAAAAAAATACTGTTTGAAAGGAGAAAACCACCGAACACGAATGCCTTACCGTTTCAAGTGTGAAGCACGGTGGAGGGAGCATCGTAGTCACGAGGGAGCAATGGATTCAGCTTTTTATAGGAGAAAACCAGGATATCAGTTCTAGATCTGAATCTCGGGGAAAAAATGGAATGATGAAAACACTTTGACCCAAAGAGCACAACTAAATTAAGAAAAAAAATGGCCTAGTCCTGACCTTAATCTGTCTGAGATGATATCACAGAAATATCAAGAAATAATAGCTTCCTCAACCTTTTGCTGGTCTCAAAAATTAGATGTTCAAAAGTCTGTTACTGCCAAAGATTAAGTTGCAATTAAGCTTGTATAAAATCTAAACTTCATCTATGTGTGATCAGTAAAGAGACTTTATACCTGCTTGAATGATGTTGACTTAATCTTTTTGACTCTGGTCAAAAGAAAACGCAGTCAACTCTGAATAAGATTATCATTCAAGGCTCACTGTGTTTCAGCAGCCCTATTCCATCCAGCTGAAACAATACTCAACTACCCCTAAACCCATACCCGCACACCACCTTCTCCAAATAGGCCTCCTTTCTTCTCAAATGTCTCAGATGATGTTTTGCTTAAGTAGGAGGGATTGAAAGCATCAACCCAAACATCTTTAACAGGGACTAACAGATCTGGAATGGGGAAGGGAGGGGCGGGGGTTAGTTTGGGGTGGGTAGCCACTGGGGAGATGTTAGGAGTTTGGGTGGAGCAGTGGGCAAGTTTAATGGGGTGGGGGGATTTGACCTTGAGGTGATCTCGGAGGGGATGGAAGTAGGACCACATGTTTCTCCCAAAATTGCACAGCTCTGGCTACTCAGAGGTCCAAGTGCAGCCAGAACCGCACGTTTGAGGTTTAGAGCAAATAGCAAGCATAGATGTTCCCTACAGGGATGTGTTGCACAACTTGGGTTTCTCATGAGACTGTTGTGATGTTTAATACCCACTAATGCCCCATTTTGGTGGGATGGGGGGGTACTGAGGCTGTATGTCTCTGTAGGCAGGTGTTTATACCACATTGTTCCCGTGTTTACCGACTTGATTTTTCTTCCTAATACACACCAGACTGTAGAAAGTTGGATTGTGTATGTAATTAGGTTTTATCATACATTATGCTTCTGATGGCTGAGGAAACTATCTGTGCTCTCTGTATTCCTGGAGGGTGCAGTGTAGAAATGCTACCCAGTGACAATGATCCCATCTGCACTGCAACTTTGATGTGTGGTGAAACTGCACTGTACACAGGCCGTCAAACGCTCTGATGTATGATCTCATGCACAACACATAGACTGATGCTTAAGAAGGAGACGGTGTGTCTGAATATAAATGCAACAATGGTGTGTGTGTGTGTGTGTGTGTGTGTGTGTGTGTGTGTGAGAACTAACATAGACTACTTATTGTGCGATATGATTCAGTGGGACAGGTAGATTGTTTTCCACATTGTTCGTTTTCTCTGTGGAAGGCCTCTTAATTAATGTGGTCCTGTGCCAAGGAGCTGCAGAGAGAGCTGCTTCACGTTAACATGCCTACGCTGCTCTGATCATCTGTTCATCTGAAGACACAACCCCGGGTTCAAAGTGAAATTAATGGACCGTGGAACATGAATAAATGTTACTCTTTTCTTCTGTCCACAGGAATTGGGAGTGAGAACCCCATTAAACTAAGCAATCCCAGATTGCTACAGAAGAGAGCATTGAGGTAAGATGTGCAAAAAGACCTTTAAAAAGTAAAGGTGCTACTTAGAAATGTAGCAAACAGGCATCATGCTCCTGCAGGGGAGCTCAAATCCATGACTGATAGTGTTTCCTTGTGTTTGTGTCAGGTATGTCATGTGTTTCGGATCATTGTAATGCTGAACACTGAAGCCATTTCTAATCAAACACCTAGTACTTCATGGTGGATGAAATTCCTTTGTCCAACAAGCACTGGTTGAAATCCAGCCGCAAACCATGACAGACTCGGAGTTTTATAGGTAGCTGTATCGATACTGTTGTACTTCTTCCATACTGACAAAGATTTTGACCTAAAATTTCAAATTTGTATTCATCAGTTGGCGCAGGTTTTCAATCCAGTCCTTGTATAGTTTGGCATACCTCAGCCTTTCCTTCCTGTTTCCCTTCCTTAAGAGCGTTTTTTTGACAGCCATGCCTGAGGTTTCACTGAACAGTGAAGTGGATCAACCAAAGGGCCAGATGCATCGCTCAGGTCCTGTTTTAGGTCTTTGCTGAATTTATTTTCTTTTTTCTTGTTTTTAAAGGGCATACCAACGCCATGCTAGGATATGTCACGTGTTCAGCTAATAGCTCTCACCTTGTTCCTGCAAAAATGCTATTTTATGCTTGTGCTATCTTGAACATTTTCATAGATTCAGGTCACGAAATTAAAAAGAATGATGTGTTTTTGCCACAGGCTAATGGTAAATTGTCTAAATAAATAATTAAAGCTCGTTCTTTAAGTTGTCTGTTATCTAGACCCAACACTGGTTATCCCTTAAGTTGGGTCCCATTTTATGCTCTAATGATTCTTAGGTCAGTGTTAAATGGCTCAAACAAGCGTTCCTTTGCGATGGTCATGTAGAAGGACTGGGCTGAAAATGAGTGAAAAAGCAAACCAAAGTGCAAAGAAACACTTTAAAAGCCTCGAGAAAGAGTGAAGAATTTAGCTGAAGGCACAGTGCTGTATGCAGAGTAGTTACTTTGAATACTGCAGAATTGCTGATGGTAATGCACAGTGAACTGTAAGAGTTGCACCTTGTCCGTTATCAGGGGTTCCTCTCATTACAAATCCAGCAACGTAAGTCAACCTCACAACCGGGATAATCTTTTTCCTTTTTCCATGTTTTGTTTGCTTACTCTTCCCATGCTATACAATAAAGAATAGGAACAATGACATTGCACAACACTGCTTTACTTGTTCATCAATACACGCACTTGCTGATACAGACTGCTGCACATAAACAAAGTGGCTCTGGCTCTCTTGGAGACGTTATTTTCTTTTCATTCTAGAACTAAGAAGCAACCTTTGCAGTGGTCTCTCCCGTGTCCCTCTCCTCTCTTTTCTCTCTCTTTCTATGATCAGAGCTCCACATATAAACACCTGTGTTCTCTTCCTCATACATGAATCACATTAAAAAATATTCTCTTTAATGTAAATTTCTTTATTAAGACAGTACTTCAGATGGGTGAGGAACTAACTTGTGCTCAATAATGTTGTTGGCTGTTTGTCAAATACACCATCAGGCCTCCTTATTAACACTCTAATCTGTGAAGTTTCCTTCACTACACTTATAAGACTGTTGGGCACATCGATGCCCAAAATCTGGGTGTTATTTTGTTTTGTTTTGAAAGCACTTTGCATGCATGGTGAACATATCTAAAGATGAAGAAGTAGTGATGAAAAGAGATGTTCCTGTGTTGTGATGAGAAAGGATCCACCATGCACGCGTGTATCAGGGTGTTCACAACTCCGTGGTTTCTGTCCCTTACAGCAGCCACAGAGTTCAAGCGAGTTGGGTTTTCCCAGTTCTTGACTGTTTCCTCACAGCAGTAATCTGCTGCCAGCTCTTTTATAGCTATATTGCAAATTTGTGGTTTTGAATCAAATCCATAAATGACTTCAATATGTTGTTTTGGGGGGGGGGGTTTTGTTTTTTTTGAGAGACAGAGAAATTTGCTGCATATCTGCGAGGCTCGGGGTGTTAACGGGTCAGAAATGTCTAATATCTAGATGAATATTTGGAGATGGAGAAGTTGATGAAATTTACAGTCTCACTTCCAAATGCACAGTTCGGATGATTAATTGCATACTTTTGTAGCTTCATCCGCAATCCACTGACTGATTAGATTCTTGACCACCTCTCAAACCAACCACGCTTCTAGCAAATAGTTCAGTGATTTGTGTTTGATCAAATTCAGATTGATTCAGTGAGCCCCTCACAACTGCTTACAATGTAAACAAATCCAGTTTCCCACAGCTCAGCCCTGTTTCAATAAGAGTTGGTATTTTTTCTGCACCCCTCAGCTTCCAGAAAGAATTCTCCTGTGACGAAAAGGACGACCCAGCCAAAAGCGCCAAGGATATAGATGTTAGTCTCTTGGCCAATCTCCCCAAAGGTGAGTGAAGTGATTTTTATTTATTTATTTATTTATTTATTCTTTACTTTTTTTTATTATTTCTTGCTGAAAATGACTCTGACGTTGTCAATGTTCCCACAGTTTTTCAGAGTTGCTGTTGTGTAACAGCAGCTTGTTTGCCAGGTTGGAATTAAGTCAACATTTGTGTAAAACCAGTTTTTCTACAAGGCCCAGCTTTGCAAAATGTTATGTATGAACTGCTGTTATTATGCTGCACTTGTTTTCTTGACAGGGTTTATTTAATGTAAGTTCCAATAAAGATCCTGTAGTGGTTCACACTGGAATGTACACATAAGTTTGAAGACGCTTTTGATTAGCTGTTTATAAACTGACTCATGTATAAACTCTGTGGACTTTTGTAACATAGTAAGTAATCAAATCAAAAGTAAACATTTTGAATATGATTTTTGATTTTTCTTCATTCACTAGAGAATACGTGTTGAATATTTGAAATATACCTTTTCTTAAAAATAAAGTACAGAGAAACGGCAGTGATCCTGGATTAGAGGAGCAGAAGTGGGTGGATGGATCCATCTTTTTATGTTGTGACAAATAATTACAATAATTACAATCAGCTGTTTCTTTGGTGAACCCATCACTCCACAGATCAGCTTCATCCTACTCTGCAGTTCTTACAATACAATGCTCTGCATTGACAAAGTCAAAACTATGTTTTTTCTTTTTTTTATGTAAATAAATGAAAGGCAGACGTTTTTGCCTTGGCTGAAGTATCTCTGAAGTGAAATGGTGAAATGTCAGAAGCTTTCCTGAGAACAATCCTTGAAACTTGGCAAACCTTTGTTTTGGAGGTTTCTGCCATTCTGCTCCATTAGATGGGGATCATTGGTGTTTGGTAATTGTTGTTGCTATAGATTCTGGTAAGATTTTAAATAACCAAAGTCTGGGCAGCCAGATTTAGGTGCTTCCCAGCTTTTATCGTTGATGGGTTGAGAATTTTTTCCCCCCCTTTAGAAATTTTCCTGTTTTTGTGCCTTGTTGCAATCCTGTCTTATAAGATGCAGACGATCCTGTTGGTTTTTATGCTGACATTGACTTGTGTAGTCTATATATAGACGGGTGGGTGTGCTTTTGTAATTTCATTGATTCATGGGTGGACTCAAACCAGCTTGGACCACTGATAGAAGTAAGACTCATCCGAGTTCATAAGGGCTCTTAAACCAGTGGTCTCAGGAGGGTTTATTCATGGGGTTTTTTTCTGGGTTTTTTTGTTTTGTTTTGTTTTTTAAATAACATAAATTGTAAGTTGGTTTTGTGAGATTTTGTGTCGATTAGTGGAAAATAGTATTTTGGAAATGATTCAGAAACATTAAACATATAACATCAATGATTTAATCAAACTAACATTTTATGATAATATGTATATGTGAGCTCAGTGGTATGTGTTCATATTACAGATTACCAAAGCATGTCTACAAATATTTCCTGTGAGCCAAAATCTATCCAAAATTTGTCATCTTAGACCAATTAAACATTTAATTAGATCTGCTTATTCTGTACTGATTTTATTGCTTATTTATTTATTTTTGTTAAGTCTCTGAATTGAGGAAACTATTTGAGGGCATTACCACAAGCACAAGTGACTTGGAAATGAACAGGTGAGATAATGATGCATCTATAAATATGCTACAGTAATAAAGATAATACTACATAGGATAATAATGTGTAAAGATGACTCTTCCCTTTCTTTCTGTGCTTAGAAAGGAGCGCATTGCTCGGCGCTTGGAGGGTATAGAGGGTGAAGTACATCCGTCTCTGCTGCCTACCTTGGTGGCCAACCGGCTTCTGGAGGAGGACACTCCACGATACACTAGGGCCTCTGACCCCTGTGCTGGTGAGACAAGAACAGTACTACAGACTATCGTGTCTCTTTCTACACAACAAAGACATGACTTGTTTATTCTTGCACCAGTTACCGTTCAGCGTTATGGCATGGAGGGATTTGAAAGCCCAGAAATGCAGTTGATGGCTCCAGAGCGCCAGTCCAGAGCTCGATGCAGGCCTGAGCCTCAGTCCTTCATCCACACTGAGCCAGTTCACATTTCGGGTCCGACCAAAGGTGTTCCTGAGTTGGAGTCCAAGGCTGAACGCATCGCCCGCTACAAGGCAGAGCGGCGCCGGCAGCTGGCCGAACGCTACGGCATCTCTTTGGATCAGGAACCCGACTTGGACCATCACTCCCGCTACCCCCGCTCTCACAAAGAGTCGGACTGCTCAGAGAGACGTAATAGAGGGGAGCTGGTGGGAGAGGAAGGCAGAGATATCACCCTAAGTGCTTACACCAGTACCTTAGCTACTAGCCCAAGGGCAGGCCGTTCAGCTCCGCCACACGGCTACCCGGACCCAGGCTGTGATATTGGTCACACCAGGGTGGAGTTGTTCTCAGAGAGGGAGAGGCTGATGAACCTGGAGAATCAGCGCAGGGCCGCTCCGCCTGAGCCTCCATCCTCCTCTTCATACATGGATGTGACATCATCGTCCTCCTCTAATAAGGTGCCTGCAAAAGACTACACAGTGACTGGCATACCACCCAGTTCACCCAAGCAAGGCAGGCACCCCTCCCTCTCCTCGCCTAAACATGGTGCGTCTCCTGGTGACCTATTCATTGAGCAGCAGGCCCAGAACGTCCTCAGCAGACAGGGGTGAGTGTTTTGTTCTCATCTTTGTTTTTGTTGGGGGTAGATCTTTTTTTATTTTAATAAATCCATTTATACATAACAATGGTAAAATACACTTTTGCTAAAGTTTTTGGGGTACTTTAACTGTTTTTGTTTTTGAAAAAAGCAAAGATCAAATTTTATACCAAAGTGTGCAGTACTCCCTCTAACACAGCAACACTCTCAACACAACATGGAATAAAAAAGGTCAGACGTCACTGCATTTGCAGAAACATAGATGTATCCATGTTTTTCTGCTGGTAACTGAGACACCATTGTTAAATTGTAACAATGGTGTCACAACAAGATTAGCACATTGTTGTAGCAAACCGTTTTCTTTTTTTTAAGTTTGATTTGGTTGAAAATGGACAACCCTGAGTTTTCTACGTGACTCCAGATTTTTGAGGGGTTTCATATTTTACTTTATACATAAATTGTCCCTTGTTTCGGGAGGCTTTTTCTGCATTAAGCTCCCAAGATCCCCTTCACATACAAACATGGGGTTTGAACCAGAACCAGAACTTTAACAGCTGTTCACACTGCATTGTGTTTAAAGGATGGATCCATCTCTCCATCTATTTCTGTCACTGTTGCTCTGTTCGTTCCACATGTCCAAGGTCGTTCTCTTAGCAGGACTCTTGTTTGATACAAGGTCATGCAATCCGAGCTCATTCTGGAACAGACCAGCTCCCACAGTCACCTACAACTGGGCAGATTAGTCTGCCTGTGCTGTTCTGTGCTGTATGTTTATTCTAGAGATTTCAGGTGGATGTCTTGAAGAACAAATTGGGGTATTTTTCAGATTCAGAGGATCTCTTACTAAGTTGTGGATAGTACTTTAGCATGTGCACCAAAATGATACACTGCATTTGCCTAAGGGGAGGAATGGATAACACTGTCGTTGTGAGTCCATCCTTTAATTGTATGTTTAAATGGTGGCTAAAAGGACAAAAATGACACCCGAATATTAAAACACCTGAGCTAGCAGCTCTTTAGAGGGGACGTACTAAGAGTTGTTTCAGCTCCACAACTGTTGGAAAAGAGAGAATCCGTGTATGCACCCCTGTTTCTTGCCCAACCCAGATCATGACCAGGCTCCAGCCCTGCACTGTTCCACTGCAAACAAACATATGAAGGTGCATTCCTTGCTTCTACATCCGTCCGGGACATTATTCCCAATCCATCTGTGTTCCCCTCTGCATCGCCCCCTCTTTCTTTTCCTCAGTTTCCCTCTCAGGTTTCAAAACTTGGCCAGGTTGTATGTGTGTCCATGGTGCAGGGAGGGTGTTGTGTTACTGGGCAGCTCAGTGTGACTCCACAGCTACATCTCTGACCCACAGCTGGGTCTGATCAAGACCAGTGAACCCTGAGGAGAAACAAGCAAATAGGAGTGTCTCCGCTCTCCTTTTTCATTGGATGTGTGGGAGACTAACATGAAATGCTACGTTTTAGCTCTTGTAGTGAAATGTTCAGAGCAACCCAAATGTCATCATTAGCAAAAGCTTGATGCACTTTTATTCCAGCACGATCATTTTCATCTCCTTTATCAGCATTGAAACTTTCTGGAACTGGTGACAGAAAATAATCAAAACAACAATTAACTGTAACGGTACTTATATAGTGCCTTTCCACAAAGTTGAGCACTCAAGCTCAACAAATGAGTTTCTACTGCAAGTCTCATGCATTCTGGACTTGGAAGAGCGTGGGATCAAGTGACCCTTCAGTTTGTAGACCCACTCTACCACCCAAGCCACAGCTCTGCAAACTAAGTGCAGAGCTGCACTGATTATCCACTAACAGTTTAGTTTAGTTTGTTATTTTTGTAGTAGTATCAAGTTGTAGTGTTTTCCTAAGTGCTGTACAATAAAGTGGATATCTTAAGGATTTTAACATCTTTGCTTCACAAATGGCGCTCGCTGCAGCAGTCCAACAGAATAGCCTCATCAAAGGTGTATAATCTACAATAAATCACAATACGTTTATACGCAGATGATAACTTATTATTCTTACAGAACCACAAGTGTCAGTACTGGAAGCTAGCAGTTTATTCAGTAGACTGTCTAAGGTTTCTAAATATTCAGTCAGCTGGTCAAAATTAATTCTGTTGCAACTATCGATTTGCTTAGGAGTTGAAATGTTTCCACACAGAGACATGAGGCTTGCTATAGTTGAGGAAGAGCCAAACTGATTGGTCCAGTCAGAAGACTATCTGTAATTTGTAATCTCCAGTTACTCAAGTAAAACATTTCTACCTCATGACCTGCGTCAGGTCTGTTTCCCCACTTGAATCCAAGGCTAACAGATATGACTTTGTGTTGTGTAGTGAGCTGTTAAATTCAGGTTCTTGTATCCCTAAAAAAGAGATTTGCTTCACAAACTGATTTTTGTTTCCTCCCTTCATTCTTCAGTTGATCTCTTAATGTATTTATAACTGATCAACATTTTTTCCAGTTCTGCTGAACTCTGATCTGTGCTTAGTGAAAAATTCACACTGTTTGCCTTTACTCAGCATCAGAGGGCCAGCATGACTCATCTGGCTCTGGTGGAGTGAGATGGCATTTCCCTTGAATATCTGCTTCTGCAGATAAAACCTCAGCTACAGAGGCGTACATTTAAAGAGCCCTCTCTCCAGATAGCATCAGTGTTATCAACAAATGAGTGTATCTATAGATAGCATCTATGTAATAAGATCTGATGTAATATAACTGCACTATCTGACCATTGGTCATAATTCAACAAGCCTTAAATATGAGACTTATTATTCATATTTTTACTGTGGCAATTAAATGTATCGTGTGGGAGTTAAACTTGTGTTCTTGGGATTGTGCTGATTGCTAAACTCAGTGTCTCTTCAGTCAGTCTTAATGTGAAGTCAGTGGAGTGTGTAATATAGTTTTGTCTCGGCTTATATGCTTCAAGAAAAAGACCTCAACACTGAATTCAGACCCAACTGCCCAGTCAATCACGTTTCCCATTGGGTTTCTCTTGGTGCAGTGCAAAGACGAAACTTAGTACTGATTGGTTCCTCCAGACTGATGCTGAAGGCGACACCCACTCCCTCATCAACTGGCCTTCAAGGTAGACAAAGGCTGGTTGTTTCTCACCCCCAGTTATCATCTACCATGTTCCCATTCATCTGGACCAACCCTTGTGAGCTGTGCTTTTTAAACAGCAGCTCATTACAGGGCTCCAGTTTTTTAAATATTATTATTATTATAAATTTCTGTGATGATGCTGCATTTACTCACTTAGGGTCCTGAGTTGACCGGCAGGCGACTGTTTAATAATCTCTGCTTTTGAGCTCTGGACGTCTGCTGAACAGTCATCCTCATCCTCATTGTCACCAGCTCCAGTCCCCTTGGCTTCCAACCATAACTTCATTTCTCACTCACCTTTTGCTGTGTTTAGCTTAAACCCCATTTGGTAACAGCTGTGTGATGGATCATATTATATCAACAATGACAAATGCTCGTACAGTATTGCCTTTTTAACAATTATGCTGTCGGTGACTGGATTTGTGAGTTGTGGGTGTTTTGTTTTGTTTTTGAATACTTTCTTCAAGAATCAGATCTTAGTAAGAATTTAACCATTATTGCCAGTGTGAGAGAGAGCCTGGAAATAATTCTAAACCAGTTCATATCAGGCAAAGATGTATGTTGGTTTTAATCTGGCTTGTATGGTATGTTTATGGTTTTATGAAATATTTGAGTCAGGAAGACTAAACATCTGAGCCAGTATTTATACTGGTCTTACATCCAAATATAAAATCTGCATGCTTTGTCAGTGTCCAGCCCTAATGTCAAACAAGAGGCTGAGCTCCTCCTTTAGTGCTCAAAGGCTGACACACAAAGGATCACAATCAAAGTCATCTTTCTGAGCTTCTATGAGAGCTATGCTTTGCCTATTGATGTTTTCCAAATGTTAACCAGTCCTTTGTCTCCCTGAAGAATCAGAGTTAGGGAGAGGCTTGTCAGGGAGGAGGGCCGCCAGAAGAGCCCAGAGTTCGGAAATGTTACAGAAGGCCTAGTGTACCGCAGACAATTTCAGCACCAGCCCCAGGCTTCTACACGCTACCATGCAGACCCACTAGGCCCACAGCAGGCCTACTCCCACCATCATCCACAAGTTCAGCACAGCCAGTCTGGTCCACAGGGAGGGCAAGAAGTTGGCAATTACCCCAGTTATTTGTCCATGACCTCTGGTTCTACATCCAGAACTGGGCAGCAGCAACAGCAGGTGGAAGAGGAACAAGCTGGTGAGGCTGAGGCGGTCAAGACAGAGGGCCTTCTGAGGAGCAGAAAAGCAGTCTTGCCTTCACAGATCCGGCGCAGAGAGAGGAGCACTGAAGACCCATGGAGAGGGCGAGGTGAGGAGGAGCTGGTCGTGTACAGGATGCAAAGAGAGGCTGAAGCAGAGGAACCTGTTAGAGGGGGACTTGGAGGCAGACCAAGACGGGAGGAAGCAGAGTATACCTCCTGTCTGCAGGCGGCGGAGCGCCGACCCAGAGAGCGGGAAAACGCTGATCGTGCCCACAAAAGACCGGCTGCGACCCACATTGAGCCCAGAACATCTCACACAGGGCCAGGAAGTTCCAGCTCCACCACAGCTCTGAGCCGATCCGTGTCTGATGCTGGAAATCAACAAGGACCCAATCAGAGGACCTTGCAACACCAAACCAAGGAACCCCAGGAGGTCAGAGAAGGAGAAAGTTTGAGTAATGGAGAGAGTCACCAGGACACCAGGGTGTCTGTTGCACAGCTCAGACATTCCTACATGGAGAGCACCACCACTCCTCCAACCAGCCGCAGGAATGAACTGTAGGTGGTAAAATGCTGCATGGCCTGTACTCGCTGACGCTTATTACCTAACATCATCTGGCTACTCAACGACTAACAAGCAGCTACGTCTGGTGTGATGCTAACATCCCAAGCACAGTGGTTCATTTAATCTGTAGACATGGCATACATGCATTAATTTGCTAACACTAATCGTCCTGCAGTACGGTGTTTGTCTCTGCTTTAATGGCACTGTGAGTTGTTTGGATACTGCCTGGAGCTCGTGTGTGTGTGTGTGTTTAAACTGTTAAAAAATCTGCATGGGCTTGCTCATAGGCTCGATTTTAAAAACCAGAGGTGTGGTTGAATGTTCAACACCTCTGCTTTTAAACAGTTTTATTTTGCACCATGTCCCTCTCTATTTCTCCCTGACAACTCTGTATTCTCTCTTTCCTTTGGGTTTTCTGTCTGTTGATCCCTCTCCCTGAATGGCCCCTCCAGTGAAATGGAGGAGTGCAGGGCACTGACGGGCTACGAGGCCCCATGGAGAGGGGAAAGGGACAGGGGGCGCAGGCCCCGGCAGTATATCTATCCTGGGGAGAGTAGAAAGACCTCTGAGAGGTTTAGGACACAGCCCATCACTTCTGCTGAGCGCCATGAAACTGATAGGTACTGCTCTGGATTCAAGAATGCACAGCTGAGTGTGAAACGCATGCATGTTAAAAGAAATCACAACTTTGTTTAATTTGGAATGCAACGAAATGTTGATTTTAGTCATGTTCGGGTGACCTGTAATCAAATATATATATTAGTCTCTACCAAGGTACCATAGTCTTATCAATATCATCACAGTGAAACAGGCCAGTGAGAATAATGCTCACATATACAGACCTAAACACCCTCCCTCTCCTTGATTTTCATTCTAACGACATTAGCAAACAAGGAAGCTTAAAGGCCAAAGGTCCCTCTGATTGGGCCTTGGCAGTGGTCATCACACGTGACCACAGTGAGGACGCATGAATTGGCCTTTGTCAGTAATCAAGTCCCGAGACCATGGATCAGAGCAGACTAATGTAATGCTGTCTAATTCTCTAGCTTGGTCTGCTTTCTCTCCATTTTTCAATTCTAACGCGAGCTGTCACATTTCCAGCATACCACAAACTACTGCTTTTCTCAGCACGCCGCTAGCCTTCTAACCACTCGCCACTGATTTACTCACCTTTTTTATTGTTATACATAAGCTTCGAACTGATCACCTTTTTCTTTTTGTGCTTTTGAAGGTCTTGTGTGAGTTCAGACTTTGCTTCTACTGAAGGTAAGTAGTTTTTCTCACTAACCTCAGATTTAGATTTTCAGAATACAGTAACAGTAAGTAGGTATAATAATAAGTAGATATAATGCTAGGCTCATTGCATCTTATTTTCTACTCCGGTATAGATATCATACAACAAAAGTAAAGCTCATGAATTAAAGTAACCACATCTAATATTTCTGTAGACATCCATGTGGAAATGCTGAATCACATGGACATTGTTTCAGTTTCAGGGTTTTCTTGGTTAATTTTACATGAGAGCCAACTTAAACGCTACACATTGTCATGCCACAGACTGATACAGCACAGTTTCTTTTATAATTCTTTGGATGGCTGCTGAGATCACGAGGATGGAAAAAGAATGCAGTTACATTCATGCTTTAGTTCAACTGTCTTTCCATTTATATCTGCTCTGTATCATAACTGCATAGGTTCATGTAGTAGTATCTGCAGTTCAGTGGTCAGTGACTAACTATGAAAACAGCATTACTGATTATTTACAGCTGCACTCATCTATAAGTGAACAGAATGAGTTTTCAGTGGCTTCAGTAATAAACACATGGATGGAGGCCTGGTGACTTAAATCTGTTTTTTTTTAGGTCGTCTTTATTTTATATGAAAGCGTGATATTTTGAAGTGGAGTTTACAGAGTCATTAATGGTGCTCACAGTAGCATAACATCACTGTGGCCCCGCTTAGGGCAGAGCCAGCTCATCTGCTTCTTATAAACATGACTTGGTCGGGATGCTTTGGCGAGTATTATGTAGGCCAGAGCTCAGCACTGCAGTGTCAAAGGGATAGCTGTTTGATGATGTCATGGCATGTGTCTTGCAGAGAATAAAGCGTGTATATTCCTCACACCTGTCCATCTTTTTATAGTCTCCTGAGTGACTCCAGTGACGGGTTTAGTGGTTTGTTTGTTTTTTCCCTGCCATTAAGCCAGATGGTGTTAATAACGATTGATAGGTATCACACAATAGTTGTCATACTTCTGTGTGTTAAATAATTAGATTATTGGGAAAGGTTTATCGAGCATAAATGTACCTATCATCTTAAGATGCTCTTCTGTTACCATTTTTATCCAAAGCTAGCTAGTGCTAAAGTGTTCAGTTTCTTTTAAAGTGACTTCAGTTTTTTGCATATTATAATAATGTCAGTGTTACTGCATAACATTCTTTTTTTTTATTGACCTATAATTTAGTAAATATGTAGACTAAAGCAGGATCTTTAATCAGCGACTAGTGACTACAGTCATTTGAAATAACCACTGTTAGTACATTTTAAACTAGAGCAAGCTAGCTAATTAAGCTAATACTAGCTTAACGAGTTTGTTCAAATTGTCTGCCTTTGAAATGTCCTTACATGATGGCAGTTTAATGCGATATTATAAGTATAATGCGTTGTACATACTGTACAGGATTGAACTAGCACTGAGTTCGCAACAAGAGACTGTGTACGGTCAATAAAACTCACAGATTCGTAGCCATGCAGAGCTGTTATTGGGGTGAAGTGGTGGGCAAAGGACTGAAGTGACAGCTATGGAAGAGGAGGATATTGTTGACTGAGGAGGAAATGAGGGTTACTTATGCAAGAAGCCTGGAATGTGTTGGTGTTCATGGAGAAATAAAGAGTCTCTGTTGTTTCTGTAAAGTCGTACCCCGTGGTTTCAAGGACATTTGTTGAAACCCTTGTTTTTATTTTGTGTACTCAAAGTGTACACTTAATAGAATCATTAGTGTATGAATAGAAATATATGTAAATAATCACATTACAAAACTTATTTGCTCTTTCTGGCAATATAATTTGGTGTTTTAGTGTCTTTGGCAGAAAATTTAAGTAGTGTTTTACAGAGTGTCTATGGTAGCATAAAACAATAAAATATTAAGATAAAAAAACCAAAACGTAAAACAAAGTATAGATGATACAGAGAACTGTGAAGCAGAATTTATGTAGTTAGAGCTGGTTTCTAACTCTAACTTTTTTTTCCTTTGTTGCAGCTGATGAAGAGAAGCTAGATGAACGGGCCAAGCTGAGCGTCGCAGCTAAGCGCTCTCTCTTCAGGGTGAGTTTTGACTTCAGCCTGTTGGGCATCTTATATTGTCTGAGTACGAGCTTCCAAGCTGAGGAAAAACTTCATTCCAGTTATGGGTACGATTTCAGACTCTGGGATTAATAAAGTATTCTGATTTCAATTTCCTGTCCTTCTCTTACTTTGAGTGAATGTGAGTCACAACTGAGCCAGCCTTATTCCTGAAATGATTTGTGCCATAATTCAGCGGCTTCTAGAATCACTTTTAGCAGGAAGGAGTTGAAGGAAACCTTTTCTGTATGATTGTGTCAGGCTCTCACGTTTTTGTGGAAGAATTGTCTCTGTCCTCTTCAGTGTTGCTTCAATCCAAAGCCTGTTCATTTCTCAGCCTGTAGAGTCTCAGATGTTGCTCTTATTTCATATGGAAGCAGTAAGGTGCAGGAAGTTTTGCTTGTTCATTTTGCTTTAAAAAAAAAAAAAAAGCAATTAAATTTTTTATTTATTTATTTAGTTGCAAGATCTGCTAAGGACCAGAGAAGGTCTATACAGTTTGTGTAATCAGCTGTGTTCATTTCTAAAGATGACCAATGTTTACCCTAATTATCTCCATCCAGGAACTGGAGAAGAGCGTCGATGGCGGAGCTCCTAAACTGCGGTCCAGGAATGCTGCTGTGGACAGGAGACTAAGACGGACACAAGATCGATCCAGAACTCAGCCGGTCACAACTGAGGAAGTAGTCATCGCAGCCACGTAAGGCTCTGTCACCTTGTTTGATGCTATGTAATGTGAAAGACACCTCTAACAATAATAGGGTAACTTACTTTCTTGATAGGCAAAGAAAAAGTGTATAATTATATAGTTCTATCAGGAAGAATGACTAAATAAATGTAAGCTTGAAAATGAGCCCATGGTGAGTACAAATGTGACACAAGAAAAAAGTACGTCTGGTCCTTTTACTAAGAACCTTCTGATTTTTTTTACTCTGAAAATGTTTCACATGTGGGTTTTTATTCTCATTACTTTAATTTTTATTACTATAATAGTACTCATTTTAAAACCTTTCACAAAGAAATGTTTCTGGAGACTATCTAAAAGGAGCAAAAATGTTAATCGCTCAGTATGATGAGAATTGCATAGTTCCGGGGCTATAATAGCAAAACCTCAACCCTCCTCCCCTTTTTGTCACAAGCTGTGGCCGGGGAATGACCACTAAGACTCCATCTACAGATCTGTGTGTTCCTGACAGCACATATCAGGTCAATAAATCAGAGGTGTAAAATCTTTAAGTGCATTAAAGCAAATACATGCACATCTGTTCTATTTGAAAAGTGCTCTAAAGGGAAGTTCTCCTAGATTATCAAAGCGGAACAAACTCAACTGTGCACTTGTGTGTAGGCATCCATCTGTGGAGAGACCTTGCTGTGAAGATGAAGTTCTAGGGTGTTACCAGTTTTTGTAGATTTAAACTTTTCTTTCTGCGTGAAATTGTTTCTTAAAGAAAGCTGTGCCTCTGACTTTTTCACTGTCCTCACATCTACATGAAACTTTAACCACCATGTTTGCACCTTCCTGTCTTCTCTGTCCTCTGTGTGTGTATGACTGTGTCCCTGTCCTTGACCACTGTAGCGCCCCATCTCACGTGCCACAAATGGTGTCCGCTCACGCTGCCGTAGCACGCGTCCCTAGCCCCACCCTAGTTTACAGCACTGTCCCACCATACAGGTACACAGCAGACGTGTGTGCACGGATATGTATGCTCACATCGAAGTGCGGTGTTTGACTAACACGTTTGAGTCTTGGCTGCTATGCAGTTTTTCTTCGTTCACTGTGTTTTAAACTATAGGATTGAGTTGCTGGTAAAGTTCTAATGCACAGTTTTAAGGTTTGGTGCCCTCATGTGTGATCGGAGGAAACTACATGAATTAATTGCTAAGATAGGACGTCTGGGTTTTTAACTCACTGCTTGGTGAGCATGACTCACCCTGCATGTGTAGCAAACCTTTTTGGCTCTGTGTTGGCGACTTTTATTGGCTGTCAGAAAATGCACTCTCTCTGACATGCCACTCGCTGGCTTGCATGAGCTCCCCACAAGCTTACAGAAGTCTCCGTTTTCTTCTCCCTCTTTGTCTCTTGGATGTCTTCTCCCCTCCTCAGCCTGCAGGCATCCTCACAGCAAAGTGCTGTTGCCCATGAGCAAGTGAGGGAGGCCCGGCGGGCGCAGGATACCAAGGAGATCCGGGGCCCGACGCAGACGTCTTCACTAAAAGAAAAAGATACAAAGCAGAGCGAGACTCAGGAGGAGCCTGACCTCTGCACCCTCAGCCTGGCTGAAAAGATGGCGCTGTTCAACCGGCTGGCTCAGCCCCCAACCAGGGTCACCCACACAAGAGGGGACACGCGGCAGCGGAGGGCCAACGCTCGCTACCAGACACAGCCCATCACACTGGGAGATATGGAACAGGTGGGGAAGCAGCAAGGTCACTTTGTTTCTCCAGTGCTTCGGTTCACTGGGAGAAGACCTCTTAACTTTGCTTTCTTACTGTACACATTCACTCTGTTAGTGCCACACAATACAAAGGTGGAGTATAAATGTAGTAATAATGTGTCATGACTTACTCGGTCAAGCCAGTGTCTTATGCACAGAGTACGTGAATTAATATTTTTAGAGAACACAAGAGGAAAAGTGAAAATTCTGTTAATGAATATAAATGATGATGTAACTAAACAGCTGCTGTCCAGCTCTGGGAGCAGATTGCTGTTTAAGGGTAATGAATGTTAACAGAGTTTCAAATGGGCATGGATGGAATCATATGACAGAATTATTCTAGTGTTCACTGAAAAATGAAGAAATGTGAGAGCACCGAAGTGATGATATATGGAAAAGGGAAAAAAACATTTAAAGGTGGAAAAATTGAGAAGTTGCAATGATGACATGTTATCTGTTAGTCAGTGGGTTTGCAGGGGTTATAATTAAACTCCTGCTACTAAAGTAGAAAATCCATGAAACAAGAACTGCAGCATGCTGGTGTTTCTGCTCCAGGAGCTCTCAGACGTAGACCTCAGTGATGAGCAGGAGCTGTGTGACAGTCTGGTAGAAGACCTACAAGTAAGCTTCCTCTGAACAGTCACCGACCACCACTTGCCTGCATCAGTGGAGGCTGACACAGCGGGAGCACTCTTCTCAGAAATGACCGTCCATTTCTGTGAACAACACGCTCTGTGTTTTCTTTTTTGGCTCGTCTCCACATTGGTGTGATTTCATTCTGAATGTACGTTGCATGGCCCAGCTTGTGATAAAGCTCTGAGTCATCAACCCCAGTTCAATAAAGAGGCGTGGATGGATGAAGCACACATATCAGCGAGTCTGTGGGCTTTAAAAGATGTCTCTGTGACAAAGAAGAGGGAAACCAAAAGCAGTTCAACTCCCATCTACAGCCACAGGGGTTGAAAGTTTGATTGTGGGGGAAGTATGAGAGAGAAATTTGAAGCAAAAGCGAGTTAATGGATGGATACATGTTACAAGTTTCCTTGACATGGCTGCTTTCTGTTGCTTGTCATTTGTTCCTCAGCAGAAGTGCCAGGTTAGTTCTCCTCTATGGATTATGAACCTAGTTGTTAAAAACTGAAAGTGTTTGTCATGCGTTGTGCGTCGGCGGCTGCTGGCATGGCTTTGTGATGTGGGCTGACCATTAAGAGAGGCTGCTGTGTGATGCCCAGGAAGTGCACTGAGTCAGGCAGGCTGTGACTAGTCAGCGTTATTCTCTCGATTGTTTGTGTGTGCACTTTGCCCGAGCCGTTTCTCAGCCTCTGTAGCAAACTGACCCACTTCTTTGTCTGTCTGCATTACACAGCTTCAAAACGGCACAGGCTCTCCGTTTGGACACCACCTATCTTCCTCGTCTTCCTCTGCACTCAGAGCAGGCGGGACGGTGTCCAGTGACCACGCCGGAGACATCCACATATCCACTGCAGCCTGCGTGGAGCCCACCTATCCCAGCTCTGACAGGTCTCTACCCCCTCGCCAACCAGACGGCCCAGTCGGGGGGTCCCAGGGATCCTCAGATCACCATAGGCATCACATTTTGCCCCAAGGGGAAGACCAGATTGATCTGGGAGGGGGGAAGAGGAAGTTGCCGTCTCCTGAGAGAGCAGTCAGGCAGACAGCACTGCCCCAGCCCCAGAGTGGGAGAGAAAGGAGAGAAGAGGAGGAAGAAGCAGAGGAGGAGCAGCTGCAGCAGTGGCCGGACAGTGCGATAGAAGAGGAAGTGCTGTGGAGCTCAGAGAGCCACAGGCTCCAGGACAGCCAGGAGCAAAGCCAGAGGAGCAGGGCCACCAGCGGAGGTAAGAAAACAGCAGGAGGAGGAGCTCAAAAGCATCAGTCTGCTTTTTATTGCCTGAACTACTCTGCTGTTTGTTCTGTCTTTACTGAAGTTTATAAACTTGCCAAGTTTACATTAAGATTTGGGGAGAATGATAACTGTAACTTGTCTATATTAACATTCAACAGCGATATGTGTTATAGACCCTGAAGAGGAGAAGAGGATGGATGAATGGCTAGATGCATATTTCCTTTTTTTAGTAACTGGAAATATTTGGATCAGAGGGTAGTGCTGTGGACTTGTAGGTTAAAGCTAGCAGTAGGTTGTTATCTTGGTTAGTAAGGTGCACCTGCAACTTAATTTGGTGTTAAATGGGAAGCTTATTTTGGTTAGCATGCAGAGTTAGTGTTTCTGGGTAGAACACTGGAGTTTAACAGAAATAAATGAAAAAAGTGAAGCTAATCAGAAGACTAAAATAGGTTTTAAAAATTTAAGGAGCAAACTATGCTAACAGTTGGTATCGGTTTCCGTCAACAAGTTCTAATCCAACCCACTTCCTGTGTGTCTGAGTGAAAATGTTGAGTTCAGACTGTGGTTTTCAGGCTTCCTTTGTATCTGAGCACTGCAGTAACACCGGGCCGTTCACTGTCTCTGTGTCAGCATGTGGCTTGTCAGAAAATAGAAATCAGTCAAACTGGAACTGTGGAACTTGTTTCGGGGCAGGGGGAAGGAATAGTGCGTTGACCTGAGTCTCCAGTGTGGGTTGTTTGATTACAGCTGTGGCAGAGATGTTTAAAGCTGTGAAAAGTGTCTTTGCTGCTTCTCACGAGGTGGACGGGATTATTTCGGTGAGCATGAAAGATGATTGCTGCGATGCTGCTTTGAGATGCTGAGTCTGCACTGTGACACCTCTGACTGTTATGTTAAAGGGTTTACACCCTACACAGCGATTCTTAGTTAATGTATTTTCCTCAAAAGATCATACAAGCGGTCACAGTTAATGTTTATGGAGTTGCTGCTGAGTTACTGATTTTTATTTATTTATTTATTTTCTCTCCCCCTCTCCTCTCACTATTTCTGTGTGCTCACACTCACAGACCTGCTGGAATCAACTGTGGTAACATCCAGAGCAACATCTGGCTTCCCCGAAGCAGCAGACACAGACAGCAACACACACCCAGCTGACCCGGTTCAACCTGAGCAGGGAGACGAACTGAGCGACAGGATGATGGCCCGACACATGTCCATCAGAGAGAGGTGAGCATGGAAGTGTGCTAAGATAGGATTTAATATATATTTACTGCATGTCTGACCATATTCACGTATTGCAGAATACCATTTACCTGTTTCTCGGTAAATTAATCCTACAAGAGCAACGCAAAAGAAATCACGGTTTGCTCTGCTAGCTACATGTTTGTTTGTTTTTTAATTCATTAACAATAAAAATAAGTTTAAATGTCTTTGTTTTTTAAAGAAAATACATGTATTTCAAGACAAAATGCCGTGGTCACTGAAAACAGGCGTCGGTGCATAAAAATGCTAAATGATTAGGACCAATGGTTTCATTATTCATGAATGGTCATCAGTCATAGCACATTTGTGATCAGCTCTTTTACTTTTAAATTAAGAATGGATAAAATGTGATGACTCAAAATTACATCATGAGGGCAAAGAGGGAGGAGTTTTTAGGGTATTAGAGGGTTTTTTTCTTTACTGTTGAGCTTCCTGGGATGAAGTCTGGAGTATTAACAGAAGCAAAATGATAAAGAAAAGAAATTATAGATTTTTTTTCATTACATTTCATTGTTGTTATATAACAAAACTAAAGCTGAGTATTGGATTCCTGAGCAAATCCTTACATAAGTCCTGTTATGTCATACTGGGATAATTGAGCTGTTCGTGCTAGTTGACTGGCAGACATAGGACACTAATCATGCTCTAAACTGACTGATGATATAATAAAGTTGCATGTAAACTGGTGTTAAAGCCTGTGGAGTTTGTACTAGTTATTGTGCTTCTCGTAAATCTGACTCTTTGACCATGTTTTGACTAATTTGTGTCGTTCCCACGTTCAAAGCATTTCTCTGGAGCAAGGGTCTGTATCCCAGATACAGCTTGCAAGTTGGACTGAGTGCTGCTTTCATCCTGTTTTTGCATTTGCTGTGTAGCCCTGGGGGCAGAACAGGACATTTCCTCGCTGGGTCACAGAGGGGTGCTTGTGATGGGGGGGCAAGTGGGGCACAGCCAGGACCCTGACCTCTTGCATATATTGGTCCTGTCTGCCCCAGCTCACAGATGAGAGCTCAATAATTGAAGCTCTGTTCTTGCTCACGTTTAGGTTTTTAGACTTGTCGAGTACTTTAAACCTAATCCCAGTTTTCCTTATTAAAAAGATGGAAAAATTCAGGGTTGAGGTTTGAGTTGCTTTCCCAGCTCCTGTTACACTGACTGGCTTCTCTAATCAATGTTTATGTGTAATTGGATCAGAGCTGTCATTGCTCTGTCTGTACACTGTTTACTTCTGCAGCTCCTAAACGACATGCTCGCTGCCTCTGTTTAATGTCTGCTGTCTTCTCATTCATAAATGTAGAGGAGCATGGCTGCTTTTTGTTGGCTTTACTATTGTGACAGGTTGGGCTAAAAGCTCTGGGGAAGTAAGGTTTTGTGTTTCTTCGGCACATGTGGAAATAAAGAGTCTGCCTGCAGCTGCAAACTCAATGGCTCTTCATTAAAACCACAGCGTGTAGTTGCTTTTGTGCCATCCTTAACATACAGTTTGTCATGTCACGTTTGACAAAGTGTCTCAAAATCATCTTCATAAAACTCACCTCTTAAACAAATTGCTCAAGTTTTCCATAAATGCTCTGGATTAAATTTGAAAGCCTAGCCAAAATAAGGATTTGTTGCGGTTTTTTTTGTTTTGAAAAGTGTCCTCTAACTACAAAAAACTCAACTGAAAAACATTATTTATTATTATGAGCGCTTTGAGTACTCCGGGAGAGTAGAAAAGCGCTATATAAGAATCAGTCCATATACCATTTATTTGTATGCTACAGCTCATGATCCTCTCCCCTTCCCCACTCAGAGTCGCCTTGTTAAAGAAGAGTGGCGAGGAGGACTGGAGGAACAGGATCAATAAGAAGCAGGATGTGGTGAAGATTGCTGCAGCAGAGCAGAATGCTCAACTCTGGGAGGTGGAGCAGAGCTTCAAGAAGAAGGTAACCACCTGACGTGAGCACCCACTGCTGAATTAGCACGTCAACAGAGAAGCCTGAGGTTGTCCCTTGTATCGCTCATGTTTTTGCACGTAGTCATAGCAGCATGCATTCATGACTGACTCTGCTACTTTGTGTCCACAAGACCTGAATGCAGAAGTGATGCAGTGAGTTGGTTAATTTGATTTGATCGACTGTGTCGCATTATGAAAGCAAGTATTTAATGTGTCAGCCTCTGAGATCATGCCGCTCAGTAGGTGTTCTCGATCTTCTATTGCTGACGTGTACAGAAAGAAAAATCTGATCAAAGACTGATACCCTTTAAACAATCACTTCTGTAGAACAGAGCTACAAGGAACATGGTAACAATTTTCAATATCTCTAAACAGAGAGGTCGTGTTTTTGTCTGCGTCTTTTGATCTTTTTCTCTTTTCTCTGTTCTGTCTCAAGCAGCTGTTGCATGTTTTTGTTCTTGGACTGTATCAAGAGATAATCTGCATGTCTTCCATCCTGGCAGTAGAATACATACTGTGGTGTCTGGATCAGTCACACAATACTTCATGGGGCATGCTGTTTTTATTTCCTAAATATGGAAGCCTGCGGCTGCCACTATTCAATCATGAACATTTTTTTCTTTCCTTTCCTTTCTTTTTAGGATACTAATTTTTTCATACGTCAAACCTTTAAAATCCAATTTGATTTTAGGCCGAAAATGCATAAATGCAGTGAAATTAAACGCACGCAGTTCAAATACTTGGGTAACTTTTACGTTATCCCAACATTTTAGCTTATCAGATTTCTAATAAATAGTGAAACCCTATTTATATAATAGTAATATAATCCCAAGGCTGACAATCACAAATGCAGTTTTGCGTTGTGATGAATCATTTCTGGAGTAGCAAAAGTGAAAGCACGCAGGCTAGAATATTCATAGGGCCACTCTTCCTAAGCTGTTCACTTAATTCTGATTCATTTAGCCCCGCTCGAATGAATGTATTACTACATGTAGCCATGTAATAAACTATACATAACTGTACTTGTGATAGTATACCTGGTACTTGAAATGGATATCTCAAGTCTCTAAATAAGTTTTGGGGGGAGTTGACATAGAATAATCCTGCTGTTTAAGAGTTTTATTTTATATATAAATGTAGAATGTAAAAAACTTGAGCATCTTGGAAACAGTAGCCAGTCACTCATAAAAACTTGGAACACATGATTGAACATGAGTATTTGCAGCCTTTGACTTCCAAATTTTGAAGTTTTGCCTCATGTATGTTTTATACTTGTTATGAATATTAAAGAAGCTTAATTAAGTTGGATTTTAATCCTATTTGTTGCCTGAATGACTCACATACTGAGATGAATTTCCCCTCCAGAGAAAAGCTGAGAGCACTTTGTAGAGTTTAACTTTTCTCTGAGAGTTGAAAAGTATTCAAACTGTCAGCTACATGTGAGTGTTGTACTAACTGAACTGTAAAATGTAGCCTCTGTGTTTAGTCATGCTAGGCCTTTGTTTCTAGTTAACTGCATGTTACATGTAAACTTTCACTCTTCTGTTTGTCTCTGTTTGCATGTCCTTTACTTTTTCTTTTTTAAAATAAAAAAATAAACCTGATTTCTTTCCTCTGCATGTTGACTGCGTTTCTGTTTTTGAAGGAAGGGTTAGGTCAGGCACAGGACACGCACCTCTCTGTTTAGACATATTCAGCTGCCGTGGCACAGCTGTTTTTGTTTCCAGCAGCTTATCAAGGTTTGCTCAGCTCGACAGCTTTACACATACATATTTTCATTTTGGGTTAGTAGTTTGTTTAAGGTCAGGAAGTACTTTACCTACGTAGCTTTGATTCATCGTGTGCAATCAGACACACTGATTGAGGAGCTTTTTCTGGGGGTTTTTTTGTTTTTGTTTTTTTAAAGATATGTCTTAATCAAATCAGGGAAATCTTTCAAGACCTAATCAATTTGAAGTGATGGCTGGGTCCAGGTCAAGGGGAAGGGCAGTTGATGTTTTTCATCTTGTTTCCATCCTCCAATTCATCCGAGCGAGTAGACATGATTCATCAGGTTTCCTGTTTTGAATCGAAGAAGTGCAAAACTACAGATAATGCAGATACAGAACCGAGTCAGAGAAAAACGGCAAGTAGAGCAGAATAAAGGCTGTTTGGACAACTTTGCTTTTTGATGGACTTTGTTTCTTTTTACTTTACACATACTACAAACTTGATATTTACCTAGAAATTAACCATTCGCCCGCGTGATAAATGTCATACCTGGAGTATAGAATCTGTAAAGACTCACAGGGAGCGGGAGTAATGTGCTTTGGCCTGTGTGTGAAATGAATGCTGGGAACTGTCCCTTTTTCTTTGGCTGCTCGTCTGTAGGATGATGAAGCGATGATGATGATTGACGAGTTTGCTGTGTCCGACCAGCTTTGGGTAAGGCCCGTGCAGAAACCAAACGTGTGTGCACGTATGTGTCAAATGCATTTAGTTTTCATTTTTCCATCTTTAACTTTGTTTCCTGTTGAAAACTCTTAGCCTTGGTGGAACACACAGAGCTACGTTTGTGTGTCTGTTTGTGGTGGTACTGGTGGTGGAACTGCGTGTGGGTGTGTCTTAAAGACAAATTGTATTAATAATCATTCTGATTGTTGTAATTATGCTGTGTTCCTCATCCCACCACTGCTCATCAGGTTTCAGATTTATAATTGTGTTAGAATTTCCTGTTCTGTCTTACACTATGAATCTAATTTAATTGAGTTAAAAATTTCCCATTTATCATATTGACTTTGGCACGCAACCTCTGCTTCTCTAATCGACTCACATTTATGACAAATGTTTCTTGTGGCGTAAGATTTGTCTGAAAGTTGGTCTAAAATCTCAAGAGTCGGTTTGGCGTGCTTCAATCTGCTTCCAGTTTCATCTCTGTTCCAGTGGTTCAGGGCTGTGGCTTTGCATATTAATGTGGCTGCAGGGATTTTTTTATTAATTTATTATTAATGTGTATTGTTTGCACAATGTGTTTGTTTCATTGGTGGATACAAGTAACAAGAAAGAATATAAATGATTAAAAGTGAGGAAAACCATCAATAACCACTAACGGGGAAATTTTTAAATGGTAAAAACACAAACATGACATAATTCTTTAAATTCAGCTTATGGTACATCAGTGGAAAAAGTAAACAAGATGTCCATGAGAACCATATTGTAAATCTTTTTTTTAAACCCTCACTGTGAAGTTAACCAGCTAAGCGAGCATGATTGTGCACATACAGAGTAGAGCAGGCAGCTGTACGTCTTGGGGAAACACTACTGAGGCAACAGCGTTTTGGTAATTAATGAGAACCATTCAACCAAATGAGATCAGATTGTCTTATACACAATGCTCACCCACAACACTTGAACCAGACTGAATGAATGGTAGTGGTGGATAACATACCCGACAGGTTTGAGTCTAAATAACTGCTGTTGCATTTTGTTGTAATGTTACAGCAAAACAAGGTTTCTGCAAAGTAACTGAACTGCACTTTAAATTAGATCATCTCTTTCTTTTATTGTTACACTCCCCTCAATATGACACAGGCTAGAATACCCTGACCTTTACTTACTAATGCAAGTCAAGCTCCTCATCAGCCCCTCCCTTGTTGGTCATCTGGAATGAAGACTTTCTGTTGTAAGTTTGGAGCCTCTAACCCCAAACTGAGATCATCCCAATGCCTCGTCTGTGACACAACTTGTTATTTCCTGAAACCCGTTGAAAAATCTCCAGAGCTGCAGAGTTCATTGTACAGTTGTTTTTGCAAAGAGTCTCACACTACATGTAACTAGAAAACTGATACATTAAAGCCTTGTTTCGCATGATGCCAGTGTTTCTAAAATCCCAGCGACACCCCTGCAGCTGCTATACTCCTGATCATCCCCTTCATGTGTATGTGTACATTTCCTATTTCTGTGGCTTCCATAGGAGCCAGTGTTTGCTGCTACTTTCTCTACTCCTCCTGAGCCTCCTTACAATGCAACCGAATCAGCCAGCCAGGTAGGACGTGTCAACAGGTCTTGCTGCCTTGCAGTGCTTGTTGTACTTGCTCACACACCTGCTTCACTAAACTCACACATTACAAACCCTATTCTACAACTTTGCTCCTTAGCCACATCACTGTGGTTAATATGCATTATTAATGTGTTCATTCTGAGGTTCGGAAATATTTGGACAGTGGTGGAATTTCTTTAATTTTTGCCTCTGTACACCACCATTTACTTTTGAGTTTCTGAAAAACTGAGACTGTATAAAAATGTCCTTAATGGTTAATTAATGAACTGGTAATTGGTGAATTAGAGCTGAAGTCTGCACTTTTTGATTTAAAATCCACTGCGGTGTATGGGAGGCAAAACCATTCAGGCACTAGCACACTGATATTGATATAAGTCGCACATCGTTATCAGCACAGGGCCAGCATGGCAGCCCCTGCAGCTTCTCGTGCTTGTGCAGAGCTTGGATCTTTTCTTCCGTCTTTTCATCCATAATCCTCATCTTTTCTTACCTTCCTCATCCATCCCTCTGGTTGTGAAGGCCATCAGATCTCGCAGACCCGTGCAGGTGGATGAAAAACACCCCTGGAGACGAAAGGTGACCCTTTCGAAGCTATACACAGCTTTCTGGGCAATTCCTCCCCCTCCCACTCACCGCTGGCAGCCTCCACACAAACACAGCAATCAAAGCTCCAGCACCATGAGTTGCAGTCTGCTATATTCAATAGACTTCTTCCATTTTACTGTCACGAGTTACTTTAAACACCCACACAGTCATGTGTCATTTCTTAATATTGTTCAAATAGAGGTGAATGACTTTAGCGCTGTGTGAGGCAAAGATTTTCTCATTTTCTCTGTGTGTACTCTTTGTGTATTTGGGCACTTTGTTGTTTATGAATGTGGGAAACATTTAAACACACAGACTGCAAAAGATACAGTACTGTGTCCATTTTGATGGGTAGATTTTAGTGATGAGTGCAGTTTGAACAGTGTCAAACTCAAAGGCCACACTCAAAAATGAGAATCACATCTGGCATTTCCCCAAAATGTTGATTTTTGTCCAGATAAAACCCACATCCAGGCATTAAGAAGTCCATACAAAGTTAACTTAATGGACGTGCCATTTAGCCCAACAACCTCGCTTCCTCACCTCACAGCCCTGCTGACCACAGCGTTAATCAAAAGCCTGAATATTACAGCTACTAGGAGACTGGAGGTGTTTATAAAATCATTGTCTTTACATTACAGCTTTAACAGAGCAAGTTAGCTGCACTGTACAGTCGAATCTTCTGGCATCAAGTTTCTGTGCATAAACGCCTGAAAGCTGTGAATAAACTGCAGCTTCTCTGCAGTTTTCGTCCTTCTTCATTGCCATTTGGATCCAACACATATTTTGCGTTACAGTTCAGCAGCTTTCTGCAGCGCCTCTACGACTCCAAACCTCTGCTGGCGTGCAGAATAGAAAACTGAGTTTATATCTCAGCAAATGGATCCGTGGGTCGATGCCGAGAAGCATTCGGTCTCCCACGTCTCTGGAGACTTTCTGACCTTGTTATCAACAGTCTGTTTACTTCCATGAAAGTACAGGAAACGCTGTTTAATTTGGCGTGTGACTCCAAATGTGGTGCTTAATGATCGTTGTGCAGCTTCAGCTAAGCAGGGTAAAATTTATAAATAGTCTTAAAAGATTTTGTGGCCACATGACAATTTGTAAAGGGCCATATTTGTCCTGTGGGCTTTGAGTTTGTATAGCAAGCACTTTTATGAAGGACATTTAAATAAATGCAGGGATGTGATGGGTTACCCATTCACAAAATGCTCCCTGGAATGCATCGCACATTACAAATGATGCAGTAAGGCACCTGAGAAGTGTTCTCTTACACTTGACACTGACTTGTCCTCCCTCTTTTCTCAGAGGTTAGCAGAGGCAGAGATGGAGTCTGAGAGCATCGAGGCTCACATGTCCATTGAGGAGAGGAAGCAGCTGATCGTGGCCCGAGAGGAATCCTGGAAGTCTAAAGGCTACGGAGCTGCCAATGACTCGACCCAGTTCACTGTGGCTGCACGCATGGTGAAGAAAGGTCAGAGGGCAAAAACGCTCACTTTCCACTGGCATACCTGTGCTCGTTATGCACTGCTGCAGAGCAATAAAGAGTTAACGTCAGCCTCAGCTCTGTCCTGAATGCTTAAAAAAAGCTTGCTCCACAGCTAGCAGCTTGGGGAGAATGACTCTCGTTTTCCCTCCATCAGGCCAGAGTAGCTGCTCCAAGGCCTTCGCTGAAGCAGAAATGATTTAATGGTTGGAGCTTTCCGCATTAGCTGTGCACTTACCCTGACGTGGCAAACGATGGACAGTTTCATTAACTATTCCTGCTTATTATTCCAGAGCTCTGTAACATACAACACATGCAAAGACACCCACACCTGTTGCTTTCTGTGTGAACCTACAAACTGATAGTACTGCATCTGCCTGTGAAACTATGAAAACAAATGAATTTGTGTTTTTACTAAAATCACAAACAGCCCTTCCCCTTCAGATTGTACCTGAGTCATCACATGTATATGTACGTCTCTGTTGCTGCAGGTCTGGCCTCCCCTGCTGCTCTTCAGAATCCTGTGCCGTCCAAACCCAAGAATGGCAGCATTGCCATCTCTAAACCACAGGATGGTCAGTTGCACTTCATTTCTGTGTTTCCCTGTTAGAGCATGTCACCCTGCTTTCATGTTAACAGATGGTTTCAGGAGGGTTTTTCAGGACTTTAAGAGTTCAGCCATTGCTTAAATCCGATTTAAATTAATGACGCGACTTTGTTACCTCGTTAGCCTCTGAGCTCATGTTGCGTAGGTGCTAAATGTATACTTTTGTGTTATTCTGTTTTTGCTTTTCTTTCCAAAGACATGGAACAGATGTCTGATACTGAAGGTTTACTCTTTTTGTCTTTTTTGCCATTTATCACGCTGCTCATCCAAACCACCAATATCACCAACACTAATGTGACTCGTGTTGCTGTGAGACTTCTATTGGCTTGTAAAGCCTAATAGAACGTAGCCCAGGGGAAGGCAATCACCTGGACTAATGTGCATGAGTCTGAAGTGCTGAAGAGTTCACATTTGGAGGCCTTGGAAGTGCTTGTGACCATGTTTAGATTTACGGCATTGTGACTGTAACTTTCCATTATACTCATTATTCAATTCAGTCAACAGAAGCAACATTAGTCGTAACATGTATGAGCAGAACCTCATGTTGCTTTCCTTTTCACTTAAAATCAAACACTTTGTTGGCTCTGTCGTGCGTGCGTGCGTGCGTGTGTGTGTGTGTGTGTGCGTGTGTGTGCGTGTGCAGAAATCAAGGCCATGCCAGATCTGAACCTGGAGTCAGACATGAAGCTGGATAAATTGGAGTCATTCCTGGGCAAGCTCAACAATAAAAGTGAGTCCTTCACAGACACGAGTATTAATGGTGCCTGCTTACATGTAGGTATGGAAGCTGATAGCTGCAGAAACGATCTTTTCTTGATATCATTAGACGATACAAGTGATATCAAACTATTTTCTACAAAAGCAACATTTGACATGGAGCTGCTGCAAAACTGTTCTTTTTAAATATTGAAGAACCAGGTAAACTTTGATCTTTTCACTCGGACGTTTCTGAGTGGGCTTGTGTGACAATCTGATCCATATTCATCCCGTGCAGGTCAGCATGCAACCTGTAATAGAAGACAGTAGGCCACAGCTAAACCATGTACTGCGGACTGTGTCTATAGCATCATGTTAGACACCTAAGATAAATGAAAGTCAATTTGTGTAATTATGTGTTAGATAAAGCCCTCACACAGAATGGTTGGTTGTTATTAGTGGGGCTTGTTAAAACACCAGTTAAAAGTCACAAAGAAAGTGAATAATTTCCATTTTCTGTATTTTTGTGGTTTTTAAAGAGTCGCTTCTTTCTGTCTGTCCTCAGTGTCTGGACTGCCAGAAGCAACCATCACAGTGACGGAAAAGAAGGTAAAGGAAGTGATGACCCTCGAAGACGAAACTTTTTCCAAGTTCTACCGCCAAGTGGAGGAACTTCCTTCCGTCACCAACAAGCTGGAGATAGATGACGACTTTGATGCCATCTTCGGTCCCCAGGTGCCAAAGTAAGCTCTCGATGCCTGATGTGGTTTTGACTCATCACTGAGGGTGAGACTTGTTCCTGTTAACTGTGACCCTTTACCGCTGACCTCTCTGCAGGCTGACCTCAGAGATGGTACAGCACAAGCGGGCGGTGCGCCCAGCACGTAACGTCCAGTCATCCAGGAACCCTCTAAAGATGCTGGCTGCCAGGGAGGACATCAGACACGAGTACACGGAGCAGAGGCTCAACATCGGCCTGCTGGAGAGCAAAAGGATGAAGGCTGAGAAGAGTGAGTGAGGATGGATGAGGAGCAGCTGTTTAAAATAATATACAGTCTCCTTGACGATGCTCTATTTGTCCAAGCACCAACAGGTTGTTGTAATTTATCATTCCTGCGGTTGTTGCCAGGCGCATTGGACACTGCCATTCCTACTTTACCCTGCATGTCAAACTGTGCCGTGTTGTGGGAGGCTGGTGAAATTGACAGATGCACAAAGAGGCCAAAAATCTCTTCTCTCTTCTTCCCTGTGATGTGTGCATTCATGTTATCAGCAAATGCAAATATCTTGCCCCTTATATTGACAGAGAGATGTATTGACCAATTGAGTCAGTGTTTCTATGGAAAAAGAGGGCAATATAGCATCACTCTCATATAGAAAGGCTCACTTGTATCATGCACTCTAAAAGCTTCTCCACTTGCTTTGAATGAACCCACGCACACCGCTTTGGGATGTGAGCAGACCTGCATGCGTGTCCCTTTCCTGTTATTGTGCTGAGCAGTCCTCGGAAAAGTCAGCTTTGTTTACGAGCTACACGTGCACAGCAGCTTGTTTTGACTGTGAAGACAAGAACCCACACTCTTTGATGTGTAACATCCTCCTTCACCTCCTCTCATAGCATTAAACCTTTAGTACCTGCTGTAGTGAGACACAGTAGAGCTTTGTGGTCATGGCTGTGTGTACTGGGTGGATGTGTCTTTGCTGTATAAGAATGAAGAGTAATAAATTAAAATTGTTGTGTGTATTTCTTGCAGTCTAATGTCAGTTCTCTGTGCTCTGCTCTTTTTCCTGCAGTGAATAAGAACTCTGGTTTCTCTGAAGTGGCTCTCGCCGGTCTGGCCAGCAAGGAGAACTTCAGCAGTGTCAACCTGCGCAGCGTCAACATCTCAGAGCAGATGTCCAACAACAGCGCTGTGCCTTACAAGAAACTAATGCTGTTGCAGGTCAAAGGTCAGTTAAAGATACTGGAAACACTGCACTAAATGTACAGAAACACCTACCCTCACAACAGGAATAATTCTACTTTTCTTTTTATTCAGTCCACTGCACCATATTTGAATACTTTTGTTAAAAGCGAGGACAATAGCTCTTTGGTTTTTGCAGTTTTTCAGAAATTCTTTGATTAATGTGCTGTGATTCTGCAATGTTTTAATTCAGGTTCACATTTTAGGCTTAGCACTCATGCAGGTTTATTTCCATTAATCCCACATTTAAATCTAGCAGCATCTTGCTAAGATGCTAAACTCTGTGCTGCCTGCTGAATGTTATTTTGCCAAAGAAAAATAATAAAATACAATAAAAACAGTGCAGCTAGTGTAAAGTGAAAAAAAAATTCCAGGCAATAATTTGTAGTACCGAATAACAAGTTAATAAACTGTGTGTGCTCAGTATTTTTAAATTGCAGTCAGTGAGTCTGTAGCAGCTGCTACAATTAATCGTTTAAGGAACGGAAAAACAAAAACCAGTTCACACAAAGCTCTGGAGGATGCTTCTTCAAGAGTGTCCTTTCCAGAGGACCGGAGGATATCTAAAACTGGAGATGAGAGCATGTCTGTGCATCTCCTCCTTATGTCTGTTGGTGACAGCTGTGGTTCCAAATCATTCTCACCAGGGTGCCTCACACTGCCCCAGGCTGATCCACTCCTCTAAAGCCTGCTGTCTGTAATGCAGAGTAAATCCTCAACACTGGGGTTACTGTTTTGTTTGGAGGTTAGCTGTCCCAACCTGATGGTTGGTAGATGGTAGAAGCCAAAAGCGTCCTAAAATCACAAAACTCTAACAAATATTTGTTTTGCTGCCCTTATTTATTTGCAGGAAAATTAGAAGTTAATGTAGATAACATACTTGATGAAGTGGTGAGACTCGCAGATGCTTGCCCTGTTACTGCAAGTACAATAATGTGACGATCTGACTACCTGTCTGTGTGAAACCAGGCCGCCGGCACATCCAGACCCGACTGGTGGAGCCGCGAGCATCCTCCCTGAATAGCGGCGACTGTTTCCTGCTCATCACGCCACAACACTGCTTCATCTGGATCGGAGAGTTTGCCAATGTTATTGAGAAGAGCAAGGTGGGTTACGACTCAGAGCGCTGCAAAGCAGTGATTACAAAACGGCTTATTGTTGGTATGCTTAGATTTGAGTACAGTATACTTACTGTTTGGGAATTTACAGCCCTCTAAGAACTGAAATCATGTGGTATAAGGGTCTCACTGCTGCATGTGGGACGGGCTTCAAGTGCAGGATGTAAACAGTGTTAGGAGGAAGCTACAGTGGCATAGCTCAGGAAGGTGTGTGTGTGTGTGTGTTCTGATGACCTTTTAGCTGAATAAACTAGTGACCTAAATCTGACACAAAGGACTGTTGTGAGCCGGTGTCCACAGCTTTCATGGGGTTGTTCTAGTTCACTTCATAAACTTTGGTACTTTATATTCTAACAGTTATTTCGTGTGTTAATACAAGATATTTTACATTGAAATAAGCGGAAAAAATCTGCCAATGGAACAAGTGAAAATCCTCTAGTTTTTCTCTCGTTTCAAGATTCACCGTGTGAAGAAGTTTCTATATCTTACTGGAATGTTGCTTTGTAGCTGATTTTGTCTTATTTTAAGTGTAATGAGATAAATTTTGACTAGAAATGAGATAAATATACTTGTTAAGATGGAAGTGTCTACTTTTTTATGGTGTGTGTGTGTGTGTGTGTGTCTTTCAGGCTTCAGAGTTGGCCAATTTCATCCAGAGCAAAAGAGATTTGGGTTGTCGAGCCAACTATGTCCAAGTCATTGAAGAGGGCATTAACACAAACCATGCTGTCAAGGAGTTCTGGAAGATCCTGGGGGGGCAGTCGAGTTATCAGTGTAAGGATTCAAATGTGAAAAACTCCAAGAAACTGTTTCAATAAGATGAAATCCAATGCCTCCATGTTTGCTCTTGCAGCTGCAGGAACGCCAGATGAAGATGAGCTGTACGAGGGCGCCATTGTGGAGACCAACTGCATTTATCGCCTGATGGATGACAAACTGGTCCCAGATGATGATTTTTGGGCCAAGATGCCTCGCTGTTGTCTGCTCAATCCTAAGGAGGTGAGACAAATTAAGTTAAAACTGTTGCAAACTGTAAATCCATCTCAAATCTAAAATAAAGTTTTAAAATCATGTGCAAGCATGTAAGATTTAAAATGACTTTTGGCTCCCTCTAGTGGTGATATAAATGCTCTGGAGAAAACACCACGTTCTGTTTTCTGCAGGTTCTGGTTTTTGACTTTGGCAGTGAGATGTACATTTGGCATGGGAAGGAAGTGACTTTGTCGCAGAGGAAGGTGGCTTTCCAGCTGGCGAAGCACTTGTGGAATGGCACCTTTGATTATACAAACTGTGACATCAACCCACTGGACCCAGGAGAGTGTAACCCACTCATACCCAAGTATGGAAACACATACTACAGCTTAGATGCATGGTTATGTACAGATATTGAGAATGTCAATCACAGGAAGTCTGCATACACATGGTGTTTTTGCCCTTTGTGCAGAGAGCTTTAAAGAGATGGTCATGTTTTCTCTTTTACTTTCTGGTCTAAGTAAGGCCTCAGAAATTAACTGACATTGCAGGAGTGTGTTTCAGGCATCTTCATTGGTTTTAATAATAATGCACTATACACTGTGTCCGCTTCGCATGTAGAAAAGGCCAGGGTCGCCCTGACTGGGCAGTGTTTGGCAGACTGACTCAACACAATGAGACCACCTTGTTCAAAGAAAAGTTCCTGGACTGGAGCGACTCCAGGAAAACTCCCAGTCCTACAAAAAACAGCAGCGATCACAGTACTGATCAAAAGGTATCAGCAAACACTTTATTCTACCTACATCCTCATTTTTTGTTTTTGTGGGAGTAACATGCTTCAGCAGATTCAGCACACTTATTTCTTTCTTCTACTTCAATCCCCACCAGGAGCAGCCCACCCGTGATCAGCCCAGTGCGTGCAATACCTCACTGATGCTGACCCTCCATCAGACACCCGTCTGCACCATTCTGGATGGCTTCAATGTGGGCCGGGGCTACGGCCTGGTGGAGGCAGAGGAGTGGCGCAGCTACGAGATCAGCACTCTGGCAGTGGAGGTCTGGCACATCCTGGAGTTCGACTACAGCCGCCTGCCGCGCCAGAGCATTGGCCAGTTCCACGAGGGTGACACCTATGTAGTGAAGTGGAAATACATGGTCAGCACTGCTGGTGCGTACTGAGCACATATATTCATGTAAACCTTGTAATTTTGCAGTAGTTGATGAACTGCATTCCTAAAGGACCACTTTAGTCAAAACAGACTTGTTTGTGTAGATTGTGTCCAATCTACCACTTGTGCAGGGATGTGTTTAGAAGAGTCAATCATTCAAACCGGCCAGCAGATGGAGTTGTGGAGACAGTATATCAGTCATGTTTGTTATAATTTCTTCATTTGTATGCAGAGTTTGCACATAATGTTTTGCTTTTTCCACTGCTAAAAGTTGTCTTATTGAGTGAGTTGTAGTATTGACTACAATACTGATACATTTATTTCCAGTTTACCTAAACCACAGAACCACAGGATCCTTGATTTTATGTCTGTTACTGCAGATCTAGGCCAATTTAACCACATAGCACATCCTCTCTGACTCAGAGTACTTCCAAGAACACCAAAGTACACCTTTGGGGAGGACTGTTGGTGAAATCAGTTATGTACCACGCAGCCAAATGTCTGCAGATTCAGTGAAGCTGGCTCAGCTCCTGCCGCTGCTCTTGACTTGTGAAGCAGAATACCACAAACTCCAGTTTTATGTTACAGATTAAACAAACTAAATGCTTGTTAGAATACAAGAGGGGGAGAGTACAAGGAGGAAAGAAAGAGTTGGTTTCACCACTGCTGTGATCAGTTTTAGACAGCCACAGAAAATCAGTGGTTATGCTGGACCTGTCTGCTGTGTTTTAATTGAGTAGTGCTGTGTCTGGTGCCATGGTGGTACACTACTGTTTTTTCCCAATACTCAAATTCTGTTCTGTCAATTCTGTAATACTACTTGTATATTATTACTAATATTATCGTGTAAGCTACATCCAAAATTCCACACTAACGTGCCGTTAGCATGTGAGAATGGTATGAGATTTAGTTTGTTTATAGGGACCTTTTTCAGAATATAAGCAGTAGCAAAGGTGATGGTCTTAATCTCTCATACAATCAGTCTGTGCTTTGTAGGTGGGTCTAACTATGGTCTATACTCTATTCCAAGATCAGAAGAATTATGTGACAGTCGGTCTGTGATATCTTCGGCTTTGATCAAATGTCTATAAATCAGTCTCACTGCTGCGCAGCCTTCTTGAAATACCTCAGAAGCATATTTGAGCGGTTATGTTGAAGCAGCATCTAAATGAACTCTAATTTAAACGTCCACCAAGACATAAAAACCAGATGTATAAAATCACCAGCCACATCTGATTAAAGGCTGCTTGGCAGCCTTTGCCTCAGAACAGGGTTTTAAGAAGCTTTGTTCTCCTGGAAGTTGTACTTCCAGCGGTATCATTGCTGTTGTGGAATTCCCCCCAGATGTCGATTCATGAGCACCAGGTCTCTGTCAAAGAGTTTTGGAAAAGGGCACCGACTAAAAAATCGATACAGAAACAGACATTTAAATTTGACTTGTTGTTCTGTTACATAATCTGCTATATTCTTTGTGGTTATTGCCTAGCAACATTGAAAAGATTGAGACCACACATTACCCAAATGACCTAAAATTGGACTCTGCAGAAAGCTTGCCAAGTTCGAAGCAGATCAGACATTTATTGATTTATTAGAGAGCTCGTTTGTTCATTGAGTCACACACCAGCTTCATGCCTGCAGATACAAAAACCTCTCATCAGCTCAGAGATGACAATCATTTCGGATCTTCATAACTTGAACAGGATTTTTTTTTTAATTCATACCGTAGATGGATCTACTAAAATTCTCAGGCGAGTTTGAATCCTGATGACTTTAACCTCAAGGTCAGAGGACCTAGGATATCCACATTTATATCACAGGTGCATCTACTAGGACACTGAGGAGCAGCATGTATGTTCATGAATCATGGTTTTGTGGCCGTGTGCAGACACAGACCTCAGATGAATGTCTCCCTTACAGTTGGGAAGAGACACAACCCGGAGCAGCTGAAGACGACAGGAGCGGGGAAGGAAAAGTGCTGCTACTTCTTCTGGCAGGGCCGCAACTCCACCGTCAGCGAGAAAGGAACATCAGCACTCATGACGGTGGAGCTGGATGAAGAGCGTGGAGCACAGGTACAACAAGAGCGTCTGAAAGACCAAGTTTGCATGGAATAGAAATTTGTTTCCTGCCTTTCTTAGTCTACAGTTTCATTTTATGGGAGTATGATTGCTTTGACATCTTTTGTTTTTTTTGGGGGTTTTTTAGGTTCAAGTCCAGCAGGGAAAGGAGCCTCCATGTTTCCTGCAGTGCTTCAAGGGAGGGATGGTCATCCACTCAGGAAAGAGGGAAGAGGAGGAGGAAAATTCGCAGAGTAAGCCTACTACAGTGGACAGCTTTTAACTTCTTTGTTTTAAACACCTCCAAATAACTTGGCCATCTCGTTCACTTCCGTTCATCTGCCCTCTTTGTCTCAGATGATTGGCGTCTGTACTGTGTGCGTGGGGAGGTGGAGGTAGAGGGCCATCTGCTGGAGGTCGCCTGTCACTGCAGCAGCCTGCGCTCAAGAGTCTCCATGGTGCTGCTGAGCATCAGCCAGGCCCTCATCTACCTGTGGCATGGCTGCAAGTCTCAGGTGCACACGCGGGAGGTGGCGCGCACTGCTGCCAATAAGATCAAAGAACAGTGAGTGCAAACCTCTGTTTTCCACTTGTCAGGAGTTCAGTTGTGACCACGTAGTCTGACACACTCTGTTTTTTTTGCAGTTGTCCTTTGGAAGCCGGCCTTCACAGCAGCAGCAAGGTCACCATCCAGGAATGTGATGAGGGAGCAGAGCCCACGGGCTTCTGGGAAGCCCTCGGGAGGCGGGACAGGAAAGCCTACGACTGCATGCTGCAAGGTGGGAACACTTGTCAAAATTCTCCTTTCCAAGTAAAAGTCCTGCATTCACAATTGTAGAGAAAGTACTTCACTCATTTCAGGCATTTCTGAATAGTATCACTAGTAAATATGATATTCTAAGCTTAAGCTGTGGTGGTCAGTGTTCAAAGCAGGATTTTAAATCACACTTTAGCATAAAATAATGCAGAATAGCATTATAATATATAATGCTTTTTCAACTCATGACGACAGAGATTAGATTTTCAGTCTTTTAAGCCCAAAATTTGTTCCTGATTACCTCTAAGGGACCTCTAAAACATCAGTAAATAAATTATTAAAGGCAAAAATGCTGATTTGCTCCTGGAATTACTGAGCACATGAACTCAATATTCATCTTCACTGAACTAGTAAATATCATATCTGTTCAGAGGTTATTCCCCTGAAAGATATTTTTAGTGTTTTTAATTAACCGATGGCTTTTATTACTTAGTACGACCAAAAAAAAAAGAGTAATTTCAGCAGTCAAGTGCAAATCTTGATCTATAGCAGTTTTAATACTTAGAAAAGTATAAACGACATAATAATGTGCACAGATGATACGGATCCAGATCTGGGAAGCTTTGGGAAGAATTTAATTTGTGTAAGAGAGCAGAATTATTTTACATCAAACCTCCAAAAATGCATGTCATTCTGTAATAATAAAAACTGGAAGTCATCTTTTTTTGATGTTAAGAAAATATCACAAGCTAAACACTTAATGCAGATCCATGGACTTATTTTTTTCATCTGTGCCTGCAAGTCCAAACACTGCAGCCTCACATAATATTGTTTCTTTATTGTCCTGTTCTGATGGAGACTACGGATAATATTGTTAAATATGACATTTATTGTGGCCATGAAATCATCTTCTTGTCACATGATACCATAAAACGGTAACAAAATGGCAACGGCACTCTGGCTGCTATTAAGTATCAGGATTAGATTCTTGCGCTGGTGCAGGTAGTCCTGGGCATCATGTGGTGAGAGTAAGCAGGCAGTTCCTGGAGGATAAAGGAATTGACACCATTGACTGGCCCCCACGCTCGCCTGACCTAAATCCAATAGAACATCTGTGGGACGTTATGTTGTGGTCTATCTAACGCCACCAGGTTGAACTCGGGCTGTCCAGGAGCTCAGTGAGAGGCTGGGCCAGATCTGGGAGGAGATCCCCCAGGACACCATCCATTGTCTTATTAGCCACATGCTCCAACGTTGTCAGGCATGCATACTAGCATGTAGGAGTCATACAAACTACTGAGTGCCATTTTTGAGTTGTTTTCAGGCTGTCTTTGATTTCAGCTGTATGTAGTTTGATGTTGTAATTTTCGTTTCCATCAAAGGATGTGGCATCCTTTTGTTCCTAATACGTAACCTAGGTTATATCGGGATATGATCAAATCTGATGTGATTTCAAAGTATTCCTTTTATCCATTTATTTTTTGACTAATATATTTGTTAAAAAAATTTTCAAAAGCAAAAACCATTGAATGTATCCAGCTATTTAAAAAAAAAAAAAAAAAAACCCACACGAATTACTGTGATTTCACAGCTGTTCATATAATTCAGATTTTAGATTGTGGTAGAAAAAACATATTTAAGCTCTGTGTATTAGTACAGTATACAACAAAAACACAGCACTTAAGTAACTGTACGTATTAATTCTTTTAACTTTTTTCAGCTGTAAATTTGTCATTTCGTTGTCTGTTTCTCCCTCTGACCCTCAGATCCAGGCAGATTTAATTTCACACCTCATCTGTACCAGCTGAGCAGCAGTTCAGGAGAGTTTGCAGCTGTGGAATTTCTCTATCCCGCCAGAGATCCCAAGCAGGTCAACTCCATGCCCTTCCTACAGGAGGACCTGTATGCAGCTTCCCAACCAGGTACAGTAGACACACACGGTGTCTGCACTCATTTTGAAGCAGCTTTAATCTCTTAACACAAGTCCAGAGTTTTCTTGAAACAGGTTTTCAGGCTGAACAACAACTTTCTAAATGTAGTTGTCTATTGAGGGATGTGACAATTAACTTGTGCTCGAGATTTTAAGTTTGCTGATGTCATCAGCTGCATCCAGAGTGCTACAAGTAAGGGTCGCACTTTGGACATGGTTGATAAAGTATTTTTAATATGAAAACAGCTTTAGAAATTCAGCTAAACTCAGCAGAGAAGACCAAATATTTTTAATAATTGAAAAAGAAGTAGAATCTCAAAGGGCGGTGTGATTAAGGATTAAATGTTTGTAATGTCTGCCAGAATCACTTCCCTATAACTTAAAGTTACTTCCATAACTCCAGTTCTCAGAATGAGATGCATGAGACCCCTCACTATGGGGTGTGACTCCTTGCAGGGTTCAAATAAACCATTTATCTCCTTTAATTGGCTGCTGATTGGTTGGTGACCACAATAACCAACTACCATTAAGTAGCTTGCACTACTATGCAGTCATTATTCAGGGTAAGCACTTCTTTTGTCTTTTTTGTATCTTTTTTCCTGTTGTCCTCCCCTCACCCCCAGTTGGTTACAGCAGATGGCTGTTCCCCTGTGAGCCTGATTCTGACAGATGTTTCTTCCTGTTAAAAGGGAGTTTTTCCTTCCTACTGTTGCGAAGTGCTTGCTCAAAGGAGGTTGTCTTCTTGTTGGGGTTCTCTCTGTATTATTGCTGTTTGTTTTTGCCAGAAAAGCTTATCTCAGTAGTAGCAGTAAGGGCACAGACCTGAGCATTGCTTGAGGCTACACTTGGAGCAGAAGCGTCCCATCGCTGGAGACTTTTCAAGCAAAACAAGCAGCCCTGGTGTCTTTACTCGATACTTTGTTCCAACGCACAGTTGAGCCCAGAGGAAAGAGGGTTCAGTCACTGCTAGCTGGAGTGATAACAAGGAGGACTGTATGTGATGCCTGCCATTTTAAACTACCTTACCATGCAGCTGTCTGTAGAGAGTTAAGCTAACTAGCCTGTTTAGCCCTCGGTTGGGAGATGATCCAAAACAAGAAGAGTTGTTTGAATAATAACAGCGTAGTGGTGCACGCTAGTTGGTGGATGGTTCTGACCAACATGGTCATTGCAATCACCAGCCAATCAAGAGTTGCATGAGGACATAAATGCTCGTGAAGGGATACAGATTGAGGCACATCCCATAATGAGACATTGAAATGAATGCTAGGAATGACAACTTTAGTGTGTGCTGAGAGTTTTCACCAGAACCAGCAGGTCTAGGTTTTCAACTGTTAGGACAAATCCATCAGTCATGTCCAGCGCTGCACTGAACAAAAATGACCACTTAACTGAACACTTGGAAAATCTGACAATGAAGCATACCAGATGTGATCGTCTTTTTTTTTTTTTTTTCCACCTATTTATCAGCCCTGTTCCTGGTGGACAACCACCATGAGGTGTACCTGTGGCAGGGCTGGTGGCCTCAGGACAGTGAAAGCACTGGCTCGGCCCGAATCCGCTGGGACTCGGACAGGAAGTGTGCCATGGAGACGGTTCTGCAGTACTGCAGAGGTATTCCACTTTCTTCCTAATAAATATACAACCCATCCAGTAGTTGTGGACACTTTTGCTAAACCAACCCCAGGATCTTGGAACCCAGATAAATAAATGAAATCTTGGTTGTTAATGAAGGATGTTTGCTTGTTTTAAAATGCATTTCTTGCGTTTTCTCCTCAGAAAAGAATGAGAAGAAGCCTCCCAAAGCATATTTGATCCACGCTGGTCTGGAGCCACTCACCTTCACAAACATGTTCCCCAGCTGGGAGCACAGAGAGGACATCGCTGAGATCACTGAGAGGGTGCGTACTAATATCAACATATGAAGCAAATAGTGCACAAGTCAAAGACTCGCATACAGGTCCGTCTGGATATCAGCTCAAAAAAATTATGTTGTATTGTTTTGGTTTCTAGGAGGCAGAAATTTATCATCAGATTATTCTGGTGGAGGATGTGTTGGCCCGGCTCTGTAAGACCACATATCCGCTGGCCGATCTCCTAGCTCGGCCGCTGCCTGAGGGAGTGGATCCCCTCCGCCTGGAGGTCTACTTGTCTGATGAGGACTTCCAGGTAAAAATGTCCAGTGTGAAGAGCCCGTGATTTATTTAAAGGTTGCTTCGTTTTAGAACTGATAAATGACTTGTCAAAAAGTCTCTAAGAAAACATTTTCCAACTAAGCTGACAACAATCTTTTTTTGTAAAGTTGGTCTGTGTTGGCTTGTGAGTTAGTTGGCTTATTTCAGTCAGAAGAACAACAGCCTTGGGTCGATTTAGGTCACCACCATGAATCAAATTACTTGCTGATGTCAGCCCTCCACTTTTAAATTTGGCCAGAAGGGCTTTATTAGCTCTAGCTTCCCTCCAGCTAATGATGGTCAGCATTAATTTACCTGGTAACTTGGGCATTACGAGCTAACCGCTCTGAAGCCACATAAGTTTGTGTCCTCATAGAGTTTCTCTGGACTCTGTTGTGCCGGTCACAACATAGATTGACTACATCGACTGTAGTCTAGTTTTAGAATACTAAATGTTAGTATTCACTACTGTAAAACACTGTAAGAGAGCACAAGACAGGCACTTAGGGAAGGAGCGGCCTTTTAATTTTCCAGAAAATCTGTCATAGGAGGTGAGGAAGCACCAGGAAGGAACCTCAGTTTTTTTGTTTTTAAGTTGTTTTAAGTTCATTCATACATAGGCAACAACAGGTAGTACAACCTCTACTGAAGTGCTGCATACAGTACATTAAGTAGTTGCTTGTTGTGGTGAACCAAGACAGGATCGCCTCCTAATTTTGCAGCTCAGTCAGCACTTCAGGGAAATTGTCTTTCAAGTCATTGGTTTGGTTTAATGACCCAGAATGTTAGCAACCTTCCCCAGAGCATGAGTACTGCTGTTGCACCTTTTGATTCTCCAGCTTATCCTCTCTGTTTGTCTTTTCCTTATCTGTGACTCTCAGCTGAGGTCATGCATCTTTGCAGCCAGCGTGTAGTTTGACTTTTTTCAAACAGCTGGACAGTGTATGAGTCAAACGTTACTTCTCACTTCTGTTTGTTTTTTAACGATTTTTCTCTTGTTTATTCCTCCTTTCATTCCTTCTGACTCTCCAACTTCTTCCATTTGTTTTTAATGGTGTCATGTTTCGCTCCTTTTGTCCCTTCATGAACTTACCTGTTTCACTGATTCCACCCTCCAGGGTGTGGGGGCTTATGGGAAGGTGAGTTGTCTGATTTGGGATGTTCACTCCTTGTTCAGCATTGTCACCCATTTTCTCTCCTTTCTAACACCGTGTTTCTACTATAGCATGTTTGGTTACAGGCTGTTCACTCACAACTCACACGCGTGTGAACTGAATCCTGGAGTTGTGAGCACTTTGGAAAATCGAATGCGTCTTTAACTTCACTGATGCATGAATGTGTTCAGATGTTTGTCACTCACAGTGCAGGCTACAGGACTGAGTACTTTGAGTTTGCGATCAGTGTGTGCAGCAGAGCGTCGTGTCTGTTTGATTCTGAGTGTGACTGATCCCACAGAGAGCCCTGGAGATGAGCAAAGAGGAGTTCGGCGCTCTACCCGGCTGGAAGCAGATGAACTTGAAGAAAGCCAAAGGACTTTTCTGAATGATGAAAAACTGGGCGCTGCTGATGTCATCAGAAAACTCAGACTCCAAGGGTGGGGCTGCCTGGATGTGTGGGGAAAAGATACTCCAGTGTTTTGGTTGTAGGAGAGGATTGTGAGTGGATGCATGTTTTAATGGCAGTCATGTAAATTCCCACTCTGTTAATGTATGTACTTGTGTACTTTGAGCAGGAGCACCTTACACTGTCAGCCTTGCAGCCATGTTGGTGTCGGCAGGTCTGTCAGCCTGCTGAACTCCCTCCACATGATACTCTCTGCTATGTATGTCTGTGCATTAAAAATAAATTATATTTATATTACATCCATGTAGAATGTTTTTAAAAAAAAAAAGAAAAATCTCAACAGATATTGAAAACCTAACAAAATAAAGTGTATAATAAATGTTGCAGAGGTTTGTGTCTCATGTTCCAGCTGTACAGATCACCATTTGCTGTTTACTGATCAAATGAAGCTCTTGATATGAATGACGGTGTCATTACTGTGGGACAGATACAGACCTGATTAAAGGCAAACAAAGGATGATGATGAAATGTTTGATTTTTAATTCTTTCAGTGTATAGTGCCTTGCTTTGTACAGTTTATATACAGATCCTAGTCTGCATTTTGGAGACTGTTTTGTGATATAAAGATGTATTCTAGAAATAAACCTGGAAAGTTTGATATCTGAACATTCTGGGTTTTTTCATTTTTCTTTCATCTTTTTCAGCTGACCAAACAGACACTACATGCACTCCAGTTTCCTGTCAAACCCTTGTGTTTTTGGAGTGATCCTCAACTCACGCGGCTGATGTCGCAGTGGCCATGTCCTTCTTTGATAGTGAAAATGATTTGTCTCGCGTAAACATTAAAGTTCTGATTTATCCATTTGTCTGTGTAAGATCTGACCTACTCCCATGAGGTTCATTGACATCACAGGGAGAGCTCGTTCACTTTTGTGTGGTGACGGTGGTTTTTGGATTTAAAGCCGGGCATCGATTCATGCCTGTATCTGGGCCCAGCACTGACCAGCGGTCATGTGAGGAGTATCTGCTCTATGGAGCTTCTCACCTACTGGGTGCAGCTTGGCTCCATGCTTACTCTGAAGCTCACAGCCTCTCTGTTTGAACAAAGAGGACCTACCTTCATGCATAAATGAGTAAACTGTGATTTAAAAAAAATAAATAAATAAAAGCCTTTTAGCTGAGAAGTCAGTTTAGTTCCAACTAGTTTCCATCGTTTGATTGTTATAGTGAACTGATTTCATTACAGTGATTACCACTTATTGCTTGTTAAAAAAGAATAAAATTTTTTTTTTTTTTTTTAAAAGATCAAATTACTATGATCTTTGGAAATTACTTTTTCACAGGACTGCGTATAGTCTGTGTCGGGTGAAGCCTGATCCAGCTGCCATAGGATGAACGGTGGGGAACACACTGGACAGGTTTCCAATGTGACACAGGGCTAAAACAGAGACAACCATTCACAGGTCACCTACTGATGGGAAGGTTGGTGGTTCGATCCTTGGCTCCTCCAGTCTGCATGTCAAGTATCCTTGGGCAAGATACTAACCCCAAGTTGCTCTCCGATGCTTCCATCGAAGTATGAATGTGTGTGTGAATGTAGTCAGAAAGCGCTAAGTACAGAGAAAATGCTTGTGAGAATGGGTGTGATTGTGGCATGTTGTATAGAGCGCTTTGAGTACTCCGGGAGAGTAGAAAAGTGCTATATAAGAATCAGTCCATTTACCATTTACACCTATCTGCAATGTAAAAGCTCCAAGTTCACTAAATACACATCTATGGGAGGAAGCCAGAGAGAACACAGACAAAACCCAGCCAGTAGGTGGATTTGAACCAAGGACCCACTTCCGCCATCATTAAATAGTAAATTTCAAAAGGAACCTCCAAAAGTTGATTCTGTTCATCTGGACGTAGCATTTTGTGGGAGAAACGTTTTGGTGTTCGCTCTGTGTTGTAGCGTCCTGATGACACCCAGTTTGTGCTCCAGTGGATGATGAGAGTCAAACCTTAAATGCTGATCCGTATGTGTAGATTTACGGTACACGTCAGCTTTTAGATGTCCTCCATTATTGACCTCCCAGCCCATTGTTCCTTCAGTGGGCTGGTTTCAGTCATTATGCAAATGTACTGTTTATAAGATTTGGGGAAACCTGCAGTCAGCTGAGACTGAAGAAGTCACTTGGATGAGTGACGAAACGTTTCTCCCACAAAACGCTACGTCCAGATGAACAGAATCAACTTTTGGAGATTTACTTACCTGGATGATTGAGAATACATCAAGACGTTTCAAAAGGAATATTTTCAAAGAAAAATGAATTGTTTCTGTTAAATATTGTTGTTTATTAACTGACCTCTGGTGTCATGTCTTCTTTCAGAAGAGGTCTCAAAATTGTTATGCATACCAAGCTAAGACTCTTAAATCAGAACTCAGAGTGGTGTTGGACTGTGTGAGACCAGAGTGTCAACCGTTCTTAATCAACCAGCAGAGGGCAGTGAAATACAAGTTTCTATGAGTACAGAAACTCTTGGGTCTGCAGACTTGGATGTGCTCAAATATTATAGAAAGGAGTTAAAGAAGAGGTTCCCAAAGTTTTAAAGCCAGCATGTGACTCGTCCAGTCATTTGTCTGATCAGAGGACGGCAATTGAAGTTATTATTTCTTCCTTTCAGACAGTTTTTCTGCCATTTTATATTTTTCTAACAACAGAGTGAGGCGTTCCTGACGCTCTTTGGCCTCAGCTGTAGCTGAAGGTTCAGTCACAGTTTGAGTTTAAATGGAAGCAAAGTGGTCTTGTACTACATCATGTAATGTGCTTGCATATAGCTCTAGTCTTACTGAGCAGTTTTTTCCTACACCTGAGTGCTTTCTATCTAACTTTCCTGCTCCGATGAACACATCAGAGAGCAGCCAAGGATCAAATCACCAACCTTCAGTTTAGCAAGTGACCTGCTCTACCTCCCGAGCCACAGCCAGCCCTAAATTAGTGTTGTCACCTTAGTTTCTGTTAATATTATTAAAGAGGGCTGAGACTGACCGAGGACGCTGATGCTAAAGATTCTGAAGGTTTAGGATTCTGAGGCAATACTTTGTTTGCAGTCTGGTGATGCTACTTTCACCTAAATAGAGCTGCTTACACAATGACAACTCGACACAGAGGTTGTCATTGTGTAAGCATAGATTATGTCATGCGCACAATGGAAGTTTATTAGAAACAGGAGGGAAAAAATTATGCATTATATTTTTTGTAACTCTTATCCAGTTCAGATTCTTTTTTTTTCAGATTTCTTTTGGGGGGGGGCTTATCCTGCCACAGAGGGCGACCTGGAAAGGTTCTAGCCTGTCACAGAGAGAGATGATTTAGAGTTGTCAAACGCTATGTCGTTCTACACAGGGACCAGATGGGGGACTCAAACCCAGGACCTGCTTTCTGTGGGTGGTGCAGCACTAACCGCACCACTCTCATGCCAAACTAAGTCTTTGCGTTTCTTTTCAGGCTTTTACTTTTTTCATCTTCCAAAGACAAATTAAGAGGAAACGTTCCAAAACTACGAAGATGATAATCCTCAGCACAGCATTGTTCAGAAGAAAAAGATCAGATGTATGTCTTTAAATGAAGTCGGGGGCACGTCTGTCAGAGTCTCCTGTCACTTTTGGTCTGTATGGTCTCCATATGGCACCTTTATGGACCCCTCTATGCCCACCTACACCGAGTCGCAGGTGAAAGCTACAATCAGCTGTCCAACCTGTCAAACATTGCTGCCTAATTTTCCAGGCTGTCCTCCAACTCTACACATAAACACACACACACATAAACACACACACACACACTAAGAGCTCTCAGATGTTCTCAATATCAGCTGTTGGCCTGTGTGGAGGAACAAGAGCAATTAGAGGGGAATTTCATGCAATCACAGTAGAACAATATACACAGCAGGTTTCCACCCATCCAACTGTTGCTCAAATGTGTTACTCAATGTTTTAACAGCCTGCCTAGAAACAGCAACAAGAGCGAGGAGAAGAAGAAGAAGCTGCCGCCTTCTCCGAAAAGATTGGCAAGGCTCTGCGTGCTTCTCGCTGGTTTTCATCTGCTCGCCCTCTCTTGCATGCTAAGTTGCTGGATGCTGAATCGCTGTGTTACACATGCCTGCTCTGAACTCCTCTGGCCTGCGAGGAGTTTGATGTGGCGACCCGGTGCATATCCACCCACCCGCTCCTCCACATCCCTCCCCTCTGTGTCTCCTGGAAGACAGTGGGATGCTGCTGTGCACCCTGCAGGTGTGTGTGTGTGCACGAGGGTGTTGTATCTCGTTTTTTGACTCCGAGCCCAGTTTCTGAGCTTAGCTCCACCAGCTTTTCTTTGCATACAACCCCTTTACAGAATGCAAGACATGAATGCAGCACACTCAGATGCTCCTGTTGTACTGTGGAAAAATGAGTGCAGTGTCAGTGTTTGAAACTCCTCCTGTATTTTCTCTTTTCTGATTGGCCAAATATTTAGACTTTTCTTGCCTCCTGATGATTTTATGCACTAGAACATTTTCCCAACTTACATCATCATTCATCAGCTTCCTGTGACGTGTGTTAAATGTTTTTATTTGGACTGAAATGTTCCAAAAGCCCCGTTAAACATTTATGTGTCACAGTAAACTCAATAAAAAAAAACCCTGCTGCTAAGTCTGGGGATTTTGAGCACATTTCATAGGCAGCGTTTTACCCAGAGGACAATGCTGTCTTACAGTGCTGGGAAAAAGCATTCCTTCAAATTTTAATATTAATCCAAAATAGCCTGAGTAAATAGAAAATGTATTTTCTAAATGATGATTTAAGCTATCACAAAAAGTTACATTTATTGAGTCAACAGAAAAGAAGTGATTAATGACAATTAATTTATGTTTTAAGGTGGGCCAATGACTGTTTCGCAGCAGTGTAGATAGAGTAAGTGTCATGGTCTGGTGGGGCACCTGCAGGTCTCAGACAGCGGCTCCTCCTCCTTTAGGCGGAGTCCGGTTGCCCCTCCCTGGCTGACCACCTGTGAGCAATCGTGCCAGCGGTATATCAGACCTGCGCTCTCAACCACTCATCGCCTGAGTATCTGCTATTCCCATGTTAGTTCAGTGGAGCATCCTAAACCTTGTCTTAACGCCGTGTGATGACTGACCTGTCTTTTCTTGTCCTCAGCGATAGCACCCGGAGTGGAGATCTTGTTCCCCTCGCTCCCGTCCTCCTGGACCTGGGCCGCCAGCTGCTTACACAACGTGGCCTGCCGGCCCACCGCTCACCTGCCTGCCTCCCCACGCCTCGACCGCTTCCGGGTTTTCCGCTCCACCTGTCCCCTCCATCTGAAACCAAGTAAGGCAATTCAATTCAACTGCGGAGGATTATTGGTTGTCTGCTGGATCCCTCTGATCGTGATCTCCTCTTGTTCCAGTGCCCCCGGCCCCTACCTAGTCCTGTTTCTACCTCCCCGCTGTCCCCGCTGTTCAGCCGTCTCCTAGAGGTGTCTAGGTCGCCCTCATTATCACCGACGAATCCTACGCGCCACTAGTGTGGTGGCGTCGCTTTGTGTTTCACCTTTGTTTACCTGTGGGCGGAAATAAATCATTTGTTTTCTGTCACCTCGCTTCCGGGTTGGTTTCTGCGCCTGTGTCCATCCCTGTTCCCTCGTGCCGTTGAGCCGTGACAGTAAGCTTGTGTGCTTGTTTCAGACAACAAGAAATATCTGTTAAAAAAACTGTTGTTTTCAACTTTATGCATCTCTGCAGTTACAAAGAAAATATTGCTTTCATAAAATAATGCGCTCAAATGTTGTGCCAGCTTTTAAATGAGCCTACATTTTGCTAATTGTCCGAGATGCAGATCTGCAGCTACATCCGTGCAGTTCCTCAGGTGGCCACTTGGCCCTGGCTCTAAACGCAAGTCAGTCTCCAGACTGCAGGATACACATGCAGGATTTATTTAAATAAACTCCAACGTTGAAAAGACAGTAATAATAAAACCATGGTGGAAGCCATAAACCCACCATGGTGGTAGTGTTGACTTTTTTTAAATGTGGAATTGCAAAATCAATGGGTGCTACTTCCATTTTTTATATACAGTCTGCAGTCATGACCTGAAACCTGTTGCGGTTCAAGCACAGAAAAGGCAGAAATCTAGAGCTCTCTCTAATAGACTTGCAAAGCAATGGAGGCCTCTGTTTGGGGTTCATCAACATAATGTAGTCTGTCATTAGGAGCTGGTTTGCTTCCCTTTTAGGCCGCTTTGAAGAAGGTCCACAGGGTCCTGGGTCCAATTCCAGTCTCTCCAGCCTGGATATAGAATTCAGGGGAATATTATTTTCAAGCATGTGAAAGCCAGTCGGATTTGTAAAATGTGCCCTAAAATCCACAAATATGTGTTCAGATGTAGACTGTGATAGAAAAGAAAACATTTGATTAGATGATGAGAGAAACATTTGCTGAGAAAAACATATTCAATGAAAGCACCGGAAGGCATTTCATTAGGAGAGTGTTGCTCCATGCCGCCGCATTAAAAATATGAAAAACTCTTAATCCACAGAAAGTGACTGTGCCTGTTTAAAAGCGGCACCGGGTAAAGGTGAAACTGTAATGTTTGTGATTAATTATTAGATTATGCAGAGGGTAATTAAAATATCAGTCAATATTTACTGGGCCATATGCCATGGGCACTTTTGCAGCCATGACTCGCCTGTGAATTGTAATAGCCCAAACAGGAGGTGAAAAGCACCCTTTGGCGGGTATCTCCCTAATGCTCTTACCCATCTGTCGATGCTCAGCCCGCTGCCGCGTTAACATAATGTTTTGTTTATGATAACAGTGTTAATTCAACACAGGCTTAGGTGCAAAGTGGCAACGGTTGAGCTTTACCGCCATTTATTCCACAATATTTGCATTTGGCAGGGAGCCTACACCGCGCCACTCCTCCCCTCTCCTCCTCCTCTCCTGCATCCGCAGAAGATGACAAGCAGCAAACAATGAGAGTCCAAACCGGGCTTAGCACATATTCTTCTGCATGCTGCGCAGCGTTTCTATTTATGTGTGGATTACTACTTGCTCTGAGCATCACAGCACATATGTGTTCCTCCTCTCTTGTTTTTCCTTTCCTTGCCTTTCCTTTCCTCATTCCTCCCCTCTCTGTCTTTGGGTTGGAAAAAAACCCCTAAGCCCGACACTTCCTGTCCAAACTCTAAGAAAGCCACTTCAAAGAGTGTGAGCCGAGATGATTTATGGGAAATGAGTTTCAGACAGGAGACTTTTTCTCTCTTTTCTCGTGCCCTGGACTCTTAGCGGTAAGCTCTGCTTGTTAACCCAGATTTAGATCTCTACCCTGATGGAGCCCATAAAAGTGCTGTGGATTTATATAATGTGGAGCGTAGCCACGTGCCTCAGGTCGCCCTCACTCACTGCATCTCTTCCCTGTCTCCTGACCAGACCTGGACAATCTCTTTTAAAGGCTTGGATGGAGGCTCTGTACTACCTGAAGCTCCACAGCTGGAGGAGAAGAAAGAAGGGGACTGCACACCACATTATGAGATCTACAGGAGTTTAGACTTCATTCCACAGGTTTGGACTTCCTCTGCACACGTTCCGAGTAATAGATGGGACATCAGACAGACATATGTGGGTAATTATAAGCTCTTTTTTTTTTCAGTTTGATGGTGAAAATCTTTCTAAAAAAAGAAGAGACTTGACAAGTTTTATTCTGAAATACTCACCGCTCCCCCACTGCACACTTTATAGTATTTATGAAAGAGTATAATGGAACAATATCAGCTACTTGGAAGATGAATTGAAGAGACTGACAAAACAGAATCGGGCCTAAATAAACGTCATAATTTCCTGGAGGAAGTGTGTGAACAAGGACTTTACATAACTCAAGTCCTTCATTTGAAGATTCCCCCATTTGGTTTTCTTGTTTACAAAATTACTGTTTGCATTTACTGTCACCATAAGTCATTATTTACATCAGGAGTTCACAAAGTTTTCAAGAACATCTGGGTGTAAATGCCCACATCAACATTATAAGTGTTTTTTAGTGAGTTTATGCTAGGTAGGATGTGACCATATATTCTGCGATACATTATGCTCTATTTGGTTACATTTTTTCAATTCAGTTTTCTCTATATAGTGCCAAATCTCAACAGCAGTTGCCTCAAGGCGCTTTATATTGTAATGTAAAGACCTTAGAATAATACAGACAAAACTTAAATGGTCAGATGACCCTCCTAATAGCAAGCACTTTGGTGACAGTGGGAAGGAAAAACTCCCTTTTAACAGGAAGAAGCCTCCAGCAGAACCAGGCTCAGGGGTAGCCATCTGGCACAACCGTCTGGGGGTGAGGGGTACTTTTTGGGAGCCATGTTGATATATTAAGTTATGAATTAACTGTGATTAACAGGGTTGCACAAAAAGTTATTAAATTTATTTTTTCCCCTTAACAAATGAAATCATGATTTAAAAACTGAAATTTGTATTTCTTGGGTTATTTTTGTCTAATATTACAATTATTTTGATGATCTGAAACATTCAAGTGTGAGAAATTACCAAGGCGGTAGCATATTATCAGCCCCTCTATCACAACGGTCATATCCAGCAAGTGGAATATCAGCCACAGTGCAATCAAGGAATCAAGCAGATCCCCACCACCTAATCACAGCAGGGCAGGGAAACCAGGTGATTACCCTCTCCGTCAGAGGATAGACTTTAAAGTCCTGATGCTGGTCTATAAAGCTCTGAATGGTTTAGGGCAACAATACATCAGTGACCTCCTGACCCAGTATGAACCTTCCAGATCCCTCAGGTCATCTGGATCCGGTCTTTTATCAGTTCCCAGAGTCAGAACCAGACACAGAGAAGCTGCATTCAGCTTTTATGCTCCTTATATCTGGAACAAACTCCCAGAAAGCCTCAGATCAGCTGAAACACTCAGTTTATTTAAATCCAGGTTGAAGACTCACCTGTTCTCAGCTGCATTTGAATAAAACACCAAATCCACACTTTTAAGCTTAAATTTCAAAACTTACATTTAACTACTGATTTTATCTACTGTTCTGATTTTATCTGTTTTGATTTTATATACTGTTGTTTGTTTGTTAATTAGTTAGTTTGTTTGCTTGTTTGTTTTAATCAATTTTAAATCATGCTTTTTATTTGTTTTTGTTTCTAATGTCTCTGTAAAGCACTTTGAATCACCTTGTTGTTGAATTGTGCTATACAAATAAACTTGCCTTGCCTTTGCTTGCTGTCCCACCTCTCAGCGTCACCAACTCGGTACTCCAAAGTAGTTCCTTAGAGGAGTCACTGAGTGGTTATGATACCATTTCACAATGTGCAGATTGGTTTCTCCAATCAGCAATCTTTTGCTCTGAAGAACCACATCCTTCTTTCTTTATTTCAGCATTTCCCATCTGTTGCCACAAACAGTAACAGTGTAATGAAGTCCCTGTTGAAGTTGACACTTGTGCACCAGTTGACTGAGGCCAGGCAGGGGGCAAGATTGCCACTTTCTTCCACATTTGGTGGCTCAGTGGTCAGAGTGGGACACCGTCAGAGCCCATATTCATTGGTAGCTACTGGGACACTTGGCTGGTTTGTACCAAAACACATGGTTCTATATCGCACTTTTCTGCTCTACAATACGCCTCATTCACTTAGGTCCTTTTTAACTCTACACCTCAGAGCTTTAGCTTACACTCGCACATCGATGGATGCAACTTGGGGCTCAGTTTCCTGCCCAAGGATACTTTGGCAGTGCATGCCAAAGAGATACAGGTTGGTAGAGGTCAATCCCTGGCTGCTCCAGTGTGCAACTGGAGCAGCCAGGGATTGACCTCTACCAACCTGTATCTCCACTACTGCCAACCAACTTCTACATAAAAACCTCTACTTTCTGACCACCAGCACATGTATAACGGTACCTAGGTGATTTGTTCGCGTCACATTGTGTGGTATATAGATTTAGCTGCTCTACTGCTGTTATAACAAGTCATGGATGACTCATTTGCACTCCTTGTGTTCTACGTTATATATCAAAATTCAAAAATCAGTTTTTGGATAGAATAAAGGTTGATGACTGGCTGACTCCAGATTTAACCCAAAAAAACAACTTACGTGGTGCTTGGTGAGATGTTGGCATTCATTTCCCTCTTATGAGGCTCCAGCTTGTGTATGCTACATCCTGTGTATAATTTCTTTTCCCTCTGCAATTGATGGCTCAAAGCACAGGTCTAGGTCAACTTATTCCCTTCACCAGGGTAAAGAAGTGTAGCTGCTGCGTGAAGAATCTGCCAATCAATCAAAAGTATCTTTTTAAAGCTGCTCCCCTACCACGCTCTTCATCATTACGTGTATTCGTGTGTGCGCTTTTCCAAGTGTTCAGCACACCTTCAAATCGAAAGCCTTTGGACCGGAGTCAAGAGACTGCCCTCCCACCACCACCACCACTTGGCATCATTAGAGATCTGATCCTCTAATCAACACCAACAAACACACTCCCATCCTCCTCCTGCTCCTCCATCCTGTGGCCCAGCCCCGGGCCTGGCAGCCTGCTGTGGAGAGCAGACGAGTTGATGTTTGAGGGTGGGTGCTGCTAACCAGGTGGGTGATGATGAAGGCAGAGCTGGCTGCATGCTGGGTGGTGGTAGTTTAGTGAAGGAGTTCGCTAAAATTCCAGCTCAGTTCCACTGACATACACAATGGCTGTGCCTGCTTTCTGTTCAGCAGCTCGCTGCACAAGTTATTTTCTGCTACACTTGTAAGCCAGAGGTGGATTTTTGGATTTACGGAGCAGGAAGAGGTTGCTTGTGTCATAAAGAAAACACGTACTGGTCAGAATTTCTTTCTTTTTTGAAGGGAAGGGGGGGGGGTGTCAGGTGTGTAATTTGAGACAAACAGGGACCCAAACACAAACACAAAGCAGTGTAACCAAGAGGAGCGAGTGACTCAGCCTTAGGACTCGCTGCCTCAGTGTTGGGCTCTCCAAACCCCAAAGCTGGGGAAACAAAAACACCTCACTTTTCTCTTTAGTTCATCTCCAAATGTTGAAGTGTGTAATCCCTGTCCAAGTCCTCAGCCACGCTGCAGAGTGATGAGGAGACAAGCTGAACGCTCTGAGCCCCCTAACAGCACATTTCCATCACTGTTATGGCACAGTTCAATCTCAGGTGACTAAGAGACTCATTTAATATCCCACCTCCTCTCTCTCTCACACACACACACGCAAACACACACATACAGCTGCTATCTGGAGAGCACGAGAGCTGCAGTGTGCAAACATCTGGCTGATGTCTGAAGCGTAATTAGCATTTAATAAAAGAGGCTAATAAGGACTTACTTTGAGTAGTGAACAGCTGAACAAAATCAGTCAGAGGAGGACATGGACAGGCTGGCGGTCTGATCTGACTGATAAAATGTTTGACCTACAAGCTGCTCCAAACTTTCTCTGTCAAGGGACTCAAAATAAAATGTTATGTGTTGGCAGAAAGAATGCAGTCCGCAATGCAGGGTTCATATCATTCTCTGGATGACTTTAGCCATGCTGCTGGCAGTTGATTGGTCAGCCACTTCTACTCCAAGGATATGTCGTCCCTCAGCTTTGCCACCAACAGGTTGGCGTTTGTGGTAATGTTGTGTTAAACCTTGTGTCTTATGAAGTCTGTACACTTCTTTTAAGCACTTGCTCAGCAGGCCTTTATTTACCCCAAAAATAAAGGCCTTTGAAAATAACTTCAAATCATAAATCACACAATGAAACCGGAAGATAATTAACATGTTTTTCTAAATGTTAAAAAAGTGTTAAGTCTTTGTCCATGGAGTGGACACTACACGGTCACCCTATTACTGTAAATGTAAACTGTACTTTAGTACCATTTATGAAATTTAGGTGTTACTGTTGTTTCTGTTATAGCCTCACAGTCAGAACAGTTAAACCATTTATCTCTGATGGCCTAGTTGAAGATCGTGGCTAAGAAGCTCCACTGTGATGACCGTAAGTGGTGAAGAAAACAGAAGGTGCATCGTTTCAATTTAAATAAAATTGAAATTTAAAAGGCCAAAATTTTCCTGAAAAGACAGGTTAATGACATAACTGTTGAGTTAGTGGGTGAATGTGAGTTTTAGACAGACTTTTTCCTGTACCAGAGAGCTTTATGTGAACTTTTTGGTGATATGACTACAGAAAAAACAAAGTGACTGACTTGGTGAACTATTTAGAGTTAGTATTCCAGGACAAACGTAGTAACCTAATTCCTTTTTCAGCCATTGTGTGGATACAGTTCCTTTTTTTTTTTTTTTTTTTTTTTTTTTTCTAAATGACATCAGAAACAGCAGTATGCGACATTACGTGATGGCAGAGCTTCAGTTCATCCTTTGTCATTTTTTTTTTTTTTTAATAAATAGGACAGGGGGAATGAATGAGAGAAAGAGGGGGAGAGAAAGAAAGAAAACCAAAGGGGAGAAGAGACGGTGAGAAGGGGGGGGAAGAGAGAGAAAAAAAAAAAGAACTCCTGGGTCACCTGTATGGAGGAAAAAAAAAAAACAAACAACAAAAAAAACAAACAGAGGAGACAGCAAACAACAAAGAGCAACATAATAATAGAGAAAACAAAGCACCATCACAATAAACTAGCTAGTCATAGATATCAATATTTACTAAATAATAAACGATATTGTGCAGCACGCAAGATAGACAGCGCACAGTGTGCTTTGAGGCAGCAGCCAAGAAAGCTTTAGTCCGCGTCTGTGAATACCCATGTGTGCATACCTGTGTGGATCAGCATGCTTGCATTCCAAAGGTTTCTCCATGTAATGATCTGCTAGGGAGTGTGGGGGGGCCACAGCCCCGTCCTCCAGGGTGTGAAGCGGGTATGGAGGAGATCAAAACTCCAGACATCCAGAGGCCCCCAGAACACAAGAGACCATGGAAGACCAACAGAGGGGCAGCCGCGCCACTGTTCCAGTAAGAGCCGAGGAGAGTCCCAGATGAGGGCTCGCCCAGCAGCCGCGGAGCAGAAGTCAGGGGGAGTTGCAGTGACGCGCCCGTGAGCTCCGCCGGCCCCCAGCTGTGCCTGAGTGACCGAGCCCCAGGCCGAGAGGCCGGGGGCACCCCACCTCCAAAGGGGGCCCGAGCGAGCCCCAGGCCCCGACAAGCGGCCGCCAAGGAGTGAGCCGGTGTGTACCCGGACGCCCACCCCCAGACACAAAGAACCACCAACACACCGACACCTGAGGGAGTCCGCCACCGGCAGGGGAAGTGGTGGTGGGTGGAGATAGGCCTCCAAACCTTGGAGGGCCTGAGGTGTCCCCAGAGAGGTGGCGTCTGATACCCAACCTGACATATAGACACAGACATACAGGCACACACAGACACAAACATCCATTCCCACCCTCATGCTCTCATATGCACTCACTCCACACTCAACCAACGTGGAGACAGACATAAAGAGACGCTGTACACACAATCATACTCCCCAAGCGTACTCTACAAACCGGGTCTAGGTACCCTGGATACAGTTCCTTAATTGAACCCTGTGCTTTCTCACTCATTTGGGACAATCCAGATTTTCAGTTTAACAGCAACACTTCACTTTACAACATGGGAGCAGAAAGGAATCTCACGTCTTCATCACATCTTTCATGGTAAAAGTTCATGTCAGCCTCTAATCTGTTCCAAAGATTTGGATTAGACAGCCAAAATATTCTCTACCACCTTACAGTGAGCTATGAGTGTGTTCACCCGTGGCTTGAAACAACTCAAAAGCTTTCCTCTATCTCCTCATTTGTGCTTCCTCAGTGAGACAATTGCAATTAGTCTTCCAACCAAAAGAGCTAAACCCACACTCACTGCTTCAGCCATTGCCAAGAAAATAATACTTATTATTAGAAAATCAAGCAATCACTTAGCATTAATAGTGAAAAGAGTATCTGCCTCCTTAAAAAATTTATTACGTTTGATTTGGCCGACTGTGCTTAGTTTGCACGTACGGGCCCAGCCGTGGGTCTGGTGGGCTTGTTTTCACCCCCTCCCTGATTTCTCTGTAGCTCCACCCCTTTCTGGTTGCTTTCCTCTGCCTCGCCTCTGTGACCGCAACTACTGCAGGAGATGTAACCGCCGGTCATAATTCATCGGTTACTTTCTGTCTCTCTGGAGATTCCCGGGTGGATGCTCTGGGCTGCCCTCTTTCTTCCGCTGGTGGGGGCGGGCTAGAGACTCCTCTGGGTGCCGGATCTGTGGGTCTGCGGGAGGATGGGGGGTCAATGACTCTGCCTCTTCTTTACTATCTCTCAACGGGTTGGTATGACCGCACCTGTCTCGCTTCTTTTAATCCACAGCACTAGTGCACTGACACTGACACATACGAGTCATAACTATACTGATGCAGAGCAGAATACGACTCACTGTAAGTGGTGAGGGTGGGCTGGGATGGTGGTCGGACTATCTGCGACTGCCTCGTTTTCTCCTGTTCCACCTTCCATCAATTTTAATGCAACTCACTAAACCACTTATAGGTGGGGCTCACACCAATCAGGCATGAGGAAAATGTACTTAATTAACTTTAAGAATTTATAGATGTCCCCAATCAGGAAGCTGGATAACATACATGATTTAAATATATATTTATCCAATTTTTTAAAAAACTAAAAAACTGCTTTTGGGTTGGTCCAGCTTGGTGTGAGTCCTGGGGGTGGGGGCTGCGTCGACCGCCCGGGCGGGGCTGGATTAATGCAGGATATGTCAGGGGAGACTGCCAGATCCTGCCAGTTCTGTCTGACTTGGCACTCTGGCTCCCCACCCTTCCCTTTTCCTTGATCTGCCTCCCATGTTGTCATGGGCTGGGTCTGTGACCCAGTGTTTGAGTTCTTATATATTTTGGTATTCATTTGTGCCCTAGTTTAGTTCATCTAGTTAATTTCGAGGTTGCTGTTTAGTCCTTTGTTTCTTAGTTGTTTGTGTCATCTCCTCCTGTATTCAGGCTCCCTGGTCCGTGCGTCTACCTGTCATGCGTCATGTCTGTGTGGTTATGTTCAGTTCAGGTCACGTCTAATCCCCATGTTTCCTGTTTTACTTTGAAAGTCTGTGTCTAATGTCAGTGTATGTAGTTTCACTTTCCCAGTCCTGTCATTAGGTTCATGTGTATCATCTGTTCCCCTCATGTGTTTCCACTTCCCTTGATCATCCCTTATGTGTATTTAGTCTCTGTGTTTCATTCATTCAGTCTGTGTCGCGTCGTCTGTGTTCCCACCTCCATGTTTTCACGGTCAGTCTTTGCAGTTATCACCATAGTCTCTGAGTCTTCTTAGTTTGTCACAGTACTAGTTTTCCCAGTTTAGTTATAGTCTAGTTTAGTCACGCTATCCCTGCTTTGTTTGTACACTTTGTCTTCAGCCATAATAAAGGCTCGCTTTCTGTTAAGTTCACTCCCGTCTACTCACTTGTGTACGCACCTGGGTCCATCACACACACCACCACACAGCCTGTCTCCGCAGACCGTGACACATGTATTGTGTTGGCCTGTGTGATGCATTCCCTCCGTGCCCACTGTCCCGTCCCTTCACCCAGCTCACTGGGTTGGGGTGAGTGCCTCTCGCTTCCACGATTGGTCGGGGTCTGAGGCCTTTGGGGGTGGGCTGTGGCGCCTGGGTCGTGCTGGCCGGTGCCCCGCTTGGGCTTCGGGTCTGTTCGGTGTCCCTCAGCTTCTGCAGTGTTCTGGGTCCTTACTACATCTGTGATGCTGTGCTGGTGGACACTAGCTCTCCGTGCAGACTTTCATACATGTTTCTCACACAGCACACTGATGTTCTCGGCTTATTGGTCTTTACTATTGTTTTCCAGACTAGGGATTCTGGGCTCGCGAGTTCTCATCATCAACGCTCTTTGTTATAATGTTTGTGTTCCAGTGACTCGGGTGATCTTGATGGGGCTGGTGATGCTTGAATGTTTGGTTTTTGGGTCTCATCAGGGTGCACCTTTAATGGTGCGGTTATTATGACATACTGACACAACCTCACAAATGTGCAGCTTCTCTGTCTCGGGTCCATACATACAGCTAATGGACTCAGGGGATAATCTGCAGGTGGACAGTGCAGCTGTCACAAACAGATAAACAATATGACTGTGTATTTAAAAACTAATTCAGCGACTGTGCAGCTGCCAAATGAAATCTTTAAATCCATAACTGCTCTACAGAGTTTATTCCATCATGTTCTGATTAAACTAGCAATCACACGCTATTTAATGCTACCATACTGCCAATAAAAACAATCATATTTATAGTCTGGCATCAAATGACATCTCACCTTTCAGTTTGTGCGTGCATTGCAATCCTCTGAAACACATACTGTAAGTCCACTGCAAACCTGATCCTGTCCACTTCCATGTTGTCCCCAGGGACCTCATCCCTGTTCTTTGTGTTGAGCTCAGCGTGCTACCTGGCCTGCTGTGTTCAGTGTGTGTCTGTGTCCTTTCCACAGCCTGATCACTGCTGTGATTTATCCTCAGTTATAAGGGCCAGAACATATAAATGTATATTTAAAACTTATAAACTCCTACCATACATAAAATGATTAAAGTCCCTGTTTTGGTTAACTCCCTGCCCACCCACCACAAATGGGTTTGATTTGTCAGTGCAAACTAGATCCAGGTGATGTTCCACGCTCTCTTCCAGGGCGGCAGTCGATCAAAAACAGGACATGTTTGAGTTTAATCAGCTCTGCGACAAACCTGGACACGCCTTAGACTTAGAAGTGTAGTTTCCCAGCGCACTGTACTGAGCCATTTTCGACCTGAACTCAATGTTGCAGCTTAGAGTTGTTTTATTACCACCTAGTAAGCACTAATTCAGCCAGGGATGCAGAATGATGCAAGCCAAAGCAATCCGCTGAGTGTGGGTAGCTTTCATCGCATTTCCATTCACCAGATAGCTGTGATCCTGCGCTGTCAGCTTTAAAAAGCTTATCAGCAGGGAAAGCACAGCAGCAGCGTTGGACTTGAGCGACTTCGAATTAAGATGTTACTTATTTTAATTGTACTGAATGTTTTTTCTCGAAGCAGTTAATTTGTTCCCTGAAAAGCAGGATTGCTTCTCTTAGGCTTCCAAATTTTAGGTTGACTTGATATCCCTGACATTTTTTACCATTTTAAAATCTCAAAGCAGGAATATTTTATCCAGAAACACATTAAACTCTGCTGGTGTTAGACTTTTAAACCTGCAAGAGTTTTTTTATGTCTCGTTTTCAAAAAGTCTGTTAACGATGGATACATTTTTTCAGCTCATTATTTTGATTGTCAGGATTACAGCTTTACTGTTTTGGTTCATGTCTCTTCTAATTTCCATAAATATCCCACATTTAATGATTTATATGAATATCACAATATTAATATTGATAATATCTAACATCCTGCTTTTAAGATTAGGCTTTAAACATTCCTATTATTAGAGGTGGATCAGGTGACCCTGACTCCTCCCTTATGCCGGGACTCCACCACTCTGCATTTAATCATTGGTTATTCTTTTTCTCTGGCTCTTTTCCAGCTTCCACAGCCTATCACTCCCAACTGCTCATGGCAGATAGCTGCCCCTCTCTGAGCCTAGTCCTCTCAGAGGTTTCTTCCTGTTAAAGGGAGTTTTTCCTTCCCACTGTTGCCAAGTGGTTGCATATAGAGCAGGGGTGTCCAACTCCAGGCCCCGAGGGCCAGTGTCCTGCAGGTTTCAGATATGTCCTTGATCCAACACATCTGATTTAAATGGTTAAATTACCTCATCAATGTGTCTTGAAGTTCTCCAGAGACCTGGTAATGAACTAATCATTTGATTGAGGCCCAGGGTGAGATCTAAAACCTGCAGGACATCGGCCCTCGAGGCCTGGAGTTGGACATAGAGGGTAATCTGATTGTTGGGGTTGTCACTCTATGGTTATATTTGGTGTTTTTAAAATAAAATTGAATCAAATTGAAATTGAAATTGAAGAACATCAAGCCCCTGAAATCAAACGGCAGCTGTTTTTGGATTCTTTTCAGGAATTTTAAGAAACTATACCAGAGCTTATTTTTAAATATTTCATATATTTGCACTGCAGGAAGAAGGTAGTTGGCAGAGGCAGCGTGATGCTTTGGGCGATTTTGGGAAACCTTGGGTCCTGCCATCTATGTTACTTTGACACATACCACTTGCCGAAGCATTGTTGCAAATCATGTATACCCTTTCATGGAAACAGTACTCACTGATGGCTGTGGCATCTTCCAGCAGGATAATGCAGCCTGTCGCAAAACAAAAAGGGTTCAGAATTGGTTTGAGAAGCACAACAATGAGTTTGAAGTGTGGACTTGGCTCCAAATTCCCCAGATCTCAACCCAATCGAGTAACTGTGGGACTGTGCTGGACAAACATGGAGACCCCACCTCACAACTTACAGGACTTAAAGGATCTGTCGCAAACATCTTGGTGCAGATACCACAGCACACCTTCAGGGTCTAGTGGAGTCCATGCCTCGATGGGTCAGGGCTGCTTTGGCAACAAAAGGGGAACCAACAAAATATTAGGCATAGGGCATCATGTTGTGTCTAACTAGAAGACTGGCCAGAGAGCACATGCTCCGTCGATGTGAGTGCTCACTTGTGCTGTTTCAAAGACAAACAGACAAGAGCACAACACATGATGATCACATCCAGCACTTACTATAAAGACAGTTTTTAAAATCTAAGCTTTACTTTTTTTTTTCCATTTGCATCTGTAAAACTTTACTTCAAGTCTGAGCTGAACACATGGATGTACAAGTCCAATTTTATAACATCACAGCTAGCTTGGAAGCCAGTCGTAATCCAGAAAGCAACTTAAATAAACTCCCAGCAACACATCCACCTACTGATACCATATCGGACAGATTATTGTTCAAAGCAAAGTATTTTTAAATGTTTTAAAAGATGTCTGGAGGGGATCTTTAATGCGCGCCGCTCACCTCAGTCTAAATGGAGACATCCTGTTTCACAGGAAGGTGTCACTCACAAATTATACAGCTCGCAGTAATCAGGAATCGGGCCAGCACCAGCATCCTCCAGAACAGATCTTCTTTTTTTTCCCGTTTTTTTTTTTTTTTTGAATCTTACTCTTTCTGTAAAACAGTGTGTATACGTGTGTTTTGACACCTTCTACTAATTCATGCATTTGTTATTAGAGCTGTCCATCAGTGTGTAATTAGACGTTTGCCCTGAGAAAGATCTGATGATACATCGTATACCATAAATACTATGCTGTCATGTTATGAAGGGAATAAGTCACGGGGATACATTTCCACAAACATGTCAGTCAGTAGAAAAGCTGTTTAATGAAAGATGACAGAGAGAACTCCTCAGGCAAAAGAAGCAATAGCATACCCAAATTAACATAAGCATCATTCCAGTTGTCAAGCTCGCTCCCCACTTTACTGGTATTTTTAAGTCAGGATAAACCTGAGGAATGGAACAACCATTAAAACAAACACTGATTCTGTTTTCTCTGGCACCGGGCTGCATTTCACAGGGAGGGAGAAGAAAAAGAGAAGAGAAAAGAGGGGGAAAGAAAACAACCACGGCTGCTTTTCTGGCAGGAGCATGAGATGCGGTGGTAGAGAGCCGAGAGCGGCATCTCGTGCCAGCACATCCACATGTCATTTCTGTTTAGACACACCTTGGAGAATGTGACCTCTTTCCAAGCCTGGCCTGGCAAGGGGTCCGCGGTGATGGGAAGGCAGAGCCCCGGATTGTGGTGAACCTGTGCCAGACAGCTGCCTCCCACCATGTGAATACATGCGTGTGCGCACTCATGACTCACTACATGCAAGGTATGTGTGCACTGCAACTTTGCAGCTCAGTGACGTTGGTTCTGGCACGCCAGCCGCTCACTGGCTCCACCGCTCGTCTGTGATCTGTTGGTTGGCCCCGTTGGTGTCGCCACCACAATCTCAGCCCAAAAATCCCTCCTCCGTGCCAACGTACCCTAGGTTTCAGCTTTTACTGAGCTTGTTGGGGGCAGAGTTGGCGAGAGCGAACACACCACATAGATCACGGCTGTAGGGGTACAATAACAGGTAGCCGAACCCTCCCTTGCATCGGCTACTACGGTGTATCAAGGTGGACACAAGGACCAGCCGACCTCAAAGTTGATGGGTAATTTATTTATCATGACTTCATAGAAATCTGATCAGTTTGACTTGCTGATGAAAAAAAAAATCAACATTTTATTGCTGTGTCTACAAAGCTTACTTAAATAGTAAAATGACAATACATTAATATTGCTGTTACACAATGTAAATCCTTATATGAAAAGACCCTGTTCTGAACTGGGCCTCATTTACTCTACGTCTTAAAAAATGGATAAGTCAGACCTGAGCAGTTTCTTTTTTCGCAGACTCTCTCAAGCTGAATTCCGACCCACTCCTAATCAGTTTCTGTCTCTTTTTCGCCTTCATCTTCTTCTTTAAACCTTCACTCATTTGCACCTTATTAACTTACTCTTTGATTCTGTCTCCACTGTTGCATCCCGAGTTTCTCCCTCTCAGCCCTTCTTTCACTGTCTGAGATCATGAAGCTAATCTTTTTTTCTTTTTAAGTCTCGCACGGCATCGAGAAGTCCCGGTATAGTGTGATTAGGAGCCAAAAAGTTAATATGCTTTAAAGTTAATTTGAAACAGGTCAGCAGCAATAACAGGTCTAATCAACCGAATGGATAAAATAATGATGTGCCAAAATAAGTCACCGAAGCGCTCAGGAATACAATCGTTCCCAAAAGAACATCGTGTTTAATAGGAACTGAAACTAGTGATTGAGACCATAAACTCATCAGGAAAGTGTTTACTGAGATCATGAATCAAAAGAGACACGAGCTTTTCCCACAGACTTCTAAACATCCAGACATCTTTCACAGTACTCGTAATTAGAAAGAATCCAGGATACTGCACTTCCTCACTGGTGTCACTTATACATCTTTGTGATGTTATAGACAGGAGATATTCCCAATATGGTCGAATCAGGGACATATTATAACATTAGGAACAAGTCAGTGTAGCACATCCATGGACAGAGCCTGATCAGTGCTTTGTTTATGGCTTATTTATAGTGAGTCACAAATAGATTACGAGTTTTACAATTTTACTACCGTTTACATTCGCTGCCCCCATCTTGGATTGAATTCTTAACTCGGGATTGGTGGGTTTTCTTTTGGCTTTCCGAGTACAAATTCCTAGTTGAAGGGGCTTGAAAATTCCGACCAGGAACTGGAACAAACCAATAGTTCAGAACTGGGAGTACAGAACCCCGACCAATCAGAATAAAGATTAAAGCTGGCGTAACTAGAGAGCGACCTAGAGGGAGAGAAGCTAAAATGGCATGTTTTAAATTTAAATGGAAAGGCCTAGACCAAAGAACAGTATAAGGCAGGATTATTCTGAACTGGGAATCATGCAAAGCTACTCTAGCTGTTCTAAAATCAGGCTCTGTTTGACATGCAAAATAAACCCTTTGACGGGAGGTTGTCATGTAAGGAATTAATATACGATTGAAAGCCACACAGGGGAAAAAAAGCTTTAAAAAAAAGAAACCATTAGTGAGCTGAAGAACAAAGGAGCTAACAGAGAAGGAAAATGTTTTCCCCAATTTGTTCAGTACTGCTTCCATAGTATTAATGTGTTTGTGTATTTTACTGCTGTCTGTTAACTGGAAAGCAGTTTGCTCGACTCTGTCGTAATTTTTAAATAAAGTTGGATTGGATAATTTAGGTACTAATAGGGCCTTTTTATGAATACAAACACTTTTGTAGAGTTTGAGATTTCACCCTGATGCCAATGGTAATATTCCTAAGGGGAAGCGTGTCACACATTACCCATCACAATAGTGGATTTAAGGCGGCAGCTTAGCAGCGAGGGGGCACCCAGGTTGTGTCGAGGCTGTGTGGAGACAGGGAGGGGGGATGTGGAGGGGTTGAGTAGACAGGCATGCAAAAAGACACTCACCTGTGTACGGCAGGGATAAGCAAGCCGACAGCCACACAAAGCACAGACACAGCAGAATCCTACTCCCTGCTCGCCATTTGGCCTCCGGCAGTGAGGGGTAACTGAATTACAGCAGCAGCAAAAAAGCTAATCTCACTTCCTCTGTGGGGGTCGCGCGCGTGTGCACTTGTACGCCTGTCAGTGGGGTGTCGCGAGCGTTCATTTGTGGGTCCACGCGTATTCGTTCAGACTCAGCATGCACTTTGGAAAGCGTGTCATCCCGACAGTGAGAGTGTATGTTTACTAGATGAAGATGAAGGCCCACATCCAACTGTCCTGCAGGCACCAGAAGGTGAGCCGTAACAGAGGTGAGGAGCGTGCGAGCATGCTTATATGTGTGTGACAACTCGAGTATGCATGAAGCTTGTTTACATCGTCTGAGCATGTGTCCACTTGTTAAAGACACCCGTACCCCGTCCCCAACACTCAACTTGAGAAGCTATCGTCTAACATCAGGCAGATACAACCAGTATTTGCAAAGCCTCCGCAGACTCCCAGGAAACAGATGGAAAACCTGAAAAACGGATTAAAATAGTGATTTCGAGCAGGCTCTGTTTGCTTTGAGCCGACTAACATACTCTTGTTGTTGGCTGTTAAGTTCACAAGTTAAATGTTTTTTGGCAGGCAGGAGCAAAAAGCAATGATAGAGTGTACAGTTACACCAGCTGACACAGCTGATAACACCAACATGAAGCACCTGTTTAATGAGTTATTTTGTTATAGCGAGCGCTGAAAACAAAGTACAGCAGAGGTTGATGAGAACAGAATGTTAATAAGAATCAATTTTCTTAAAAGCTTATCCAGCTTAGAGTGTGGGTGGCTGGAGTCTGTCCCTGTTGTCACAGAGCGAGAGGCAGAGTACACCTGCGACAAGTCACCAGCCCGTCACGGATCTAAGAAATCAAGACACATGGCCCCACACTCTCACATCCTTAGCTACACTCAATGTAGACTCACCAGTTTACCTAAGATGTATGCTTTTGTACTGTGGGTGGAAACTCATACAAGCACAGGCAGAAGTTACAATCTTCCCAACCTGATGAATGGCGTTAATTTAGCTAATCAAGCACCAAAGTAACCTTTGTTAGCCTCATGGACATTTTTTTTTTTTTAAAAGCCTTCAAAATCAGTAGGACTCATTCTCAAAGAACTACAACTCCCTCTTGCATAGTCTCATGGTTAATGGGTATGGAGCTGAAGTTTTAAAAATTACAAAAATTTGTGCATAACACATCCCACACCTGTGTGATTTAGCAACAGCATGGAGCCGTTTTGAATGGAGAAACAGATAATGGTGTCCATCCGTCTCTTCCACTTATCCTCGTCAGGGTCGCAGGGGGACTGGATCCTAGCCCAGCTATCATAGAGCAAGAGGCAGGATACATTCTGGACAGGTCGCCAGTCTGTCACGGGGCTAACACATAGAGACAGACAACCAGTCGCACCTATTACCAACTATCCCCACTAACTGCATGTATTTGGACTGTGGGAGGAAGCCAGAGTACCCGGAGAGAACCCACACAAACATGGGGAGAACATGCAACCTCCACACAGAAAGGCCCCACCAGGTGGTGGAATCAAACTCAGGAACTTCTTGCTGTGAGGCAACAGTGGTCATAATCGCACCACCGTGCTACGCCAAATAGTGATGTATTGTTTCTTTGGTGTTAAGTTTATTTTGGGGGCAATTTCCCTTTATTCAACTGTTTGGTAATGAAGAGCAGACAGGAATGAGAGGGAGAGAGCAGTAGAAGACACAGAGTCCAGCACCACACTTTAGACTCAAAGCTTGGCTGCTGTACTTCAGCCATGTGGCACATGGACACCTACTCAACCAGTGAGCTAAAGTTGCATCCTGTTAAACGCATTTAAACATTAATTATAAAGGGGAAAAGAAGGGAAACGTAAGAGTCCACCAGGGTTTAAACCTTAATGAATTACTGCTACTTTTGTACCGAGGCCTTGCTAATGTATCTCCTGCCGAATAATTAACCAGGAAATAAATAAAAGCCTTAATAATCCAATCCAGTGAAAGTTTGTTCATAGTTAAGAAGTCTACTCATTCCAGTGCTAAACATCCTGCCCAGTATTTAAATGGCACTTTGAAACCACTCTATGTACTTATATTTACCTCTGCTAACACCCATTTTAGAGCCAGCAGCACAGTCTTATGTACTAACCCAGCGGACCCCAACTCCGGGCCATGGACCGGTACCGCGAGAGTTGAGGCTGAAATTTGAGGCTGTCATTAACAATGACAGCAGAAACAGGAGAACTAAACCTGGATGGCTTTAGATAGAAAACATGTTGTTTTGCAATTTGGACAACCAGTTCTCCAATGCAGCACATTGGAGAACTGGTTGTCTTAGTGCACACAGAAACCTGAATGGTTATCATGTCCTGGTGTCAGATAAAACACAAAGTGGATAGAAATACATTTTCATCCAATCTGCAGTTTCAGGTTGAGGCCAGCACAGTTTCACTATCAGCTTTTCTCAGAAATAAGAAAGTAGTAAGCCTAACAGTATTTTGTATTGGTATAGAAATGAGAAGAAAAAAAAGAAAAACACCTAGACATCTGAACCAAACAAAACGTTCCCCTGAAATATATTTATCATTTGAGGTCCAGCTACAGTCTCAACCACTAATTCTCTCAATCATCTTCACCTTTCGGAGCTCTTTGTAACACACGTGAACGTAAATAAATAAATTCTACTGCGCCTTAGTCACCGTCGGTCAGCGGGATTGAACTGACTCACAGAGGTGAACGAGTTACACTCAGAGTAACGTTATGTTTTCTCTGGGTGTATCACAAAACAGAACTAAAACAGAACAATACGCCTGAGGCATGACTGGCTGACTAAAAACTTTGCATCCTTCCACTGGTGTGTAGCTGCACGCTGGATACCTTTCATCACCCTTTCTCGGGCATCCAGTCTAGGAGCCATGACAGCCAGTTGTGTTGCCGTTTCCCCGTCTTCCTCCAGCAGCATGTTCAGAACCGGCGGACCGGGTTAGGCTGGAGCCCAGGTTCTCTTCCAAGAGCCTGAAAAGCATAGCGTGAGTGTGCGCCGTTCCACTACAATCCTTGCGGTAGTTTTATCTTGGCTTTAGTGTGTGATGTGGTTGCGATGCGGAGGTGGAACACAGAGAGCCCATGTTTGTCTATGCTTGAATGCTTTCTTGTGCGTGTTTACATTTGTGTGAACATTCTAACATGTGATGTTTGCTGCTAAATGTCAGCAGCTGGCGGATTGCAGACAGCAGCGAACACCACCTGCACTCCAAACCATCTGACTGGCAGGGATACAGTTGGCCAACTGACTGACGAAAATTACACTGTTGTAGCACAAATGTGACAAGGACTAGTTACAGGTTACTTCTGAATAAATAAATGAAAAAAAATACAACAAGTTAAAGTCAGTTTACTCTAACGGGGAGCTGACGCCCCAGTTTGTAGCCTGCATTAGAACTTTGATGTTTAGTGTTTGATGCTCTCCCTCTTTTTTCCAAGTAGGTACGGTGGCCCTGAAAGGTCAAATGCACTGCAACTTAAGAAAACAGCAGCAAATAGAAAAATGCTTCACACAAAATAGAGTGGAAGTTGAATAAAACACAATAGAAATTAAAAACAAAATGCCACAAAAGCTCACAAAGACTGTAAAGTGATTGACCAGCTGAGAAAGTGACAAGCTAATAGTAAACAGCTGACTGCAAACACGTATCTTCAGTATTTTACACAACACAGATGACTCAGTGCAATACTCTGCATGTTCTGGTTTTTGTCACTCACGCAGCTGTTCTGTCAAAAACACGCATCCCCTGTGTTTTGTGAGTTTTTTCCTACTTCTGTTTTGTTTTTTGTGCTTTTGCAGCACTTGTTTTTATAAAGTTGCAGTTTATTTGACCTCTCCTACATCAGCTGGATGCACTCGGAGGGGCCAAAACGTTAAGCTCTGTCCCAAGGCCAAACAACAAAAGTACAAAAAGAAAAAACAGTCCCTCTTTTTGATTTTTTTAAACTGAAAGGTGAATCTTTGTCGGGGGAAACGTCGCATCATGATTTAATGCTGGGCCAAAAGTGCTGCAAAGTCTTCCTGGAGGTGAGCTTGTATTTATGAACCCGCTGGGTAGATTTTTAATTTTTTTTAAATGCCACACACACACATTGCGTTTACACTGGCTACCATCCCACACTATCCCATGTGTTTTACCTTATCCATATCCAGATACAGATCTCTTGGAGAACAGGGGGCTGGATCTGAGTCTACATAAACAGGGCTCAGATTCACTGAACTGAACAATTAAACAGTCTGCAGAGGTAATAATATAGCGAGACTCAACTACAGCTTGTTGCAGACTCTTAAACAGCATCGTGGGGCTATGGTGAATCCTTGTTTGTCCTACTGTGCTATATGCAGGCTAATATGCCATAAAGCCTAAAAGGTGAAATAATCTGAGAATTGTTTTAAAAGCAATAAATTAAACATCAGTTTGCACATATGAGTTTTAATTTTTGCTACATCTGACATTTTGGGCCAATTAATTAAAAGGGGGTTATAAAAAAAAAAATCACACTAATCATGTAGACGTCTCAAACAGGGTTAAGCAGTAAAAATGCCCATGAGCCCTCAGCACTGTGAGCCTCTAATGGGAAACAAAAGGGCCACATTCACTTACTGTTGAAAGCAGTTTCCTTGCCTGGGTTTTCATGCATAGAAAACACAGACGTTGACCTCCAGTCTCCTCATCAGCAGGATCAGACTGCTTATCATATGCTTCCACCTGAGTCATGCTTGTTTGCACTGCTGGTCATTTGGACAGAGTCACAGATCTCCAATCTGTTCGACCCATTCTCAGGCCAGAAGGTGAAACTAATGCTTGCGGATCAACACTACATGTTTCTCAGAATTAATTTCATGTGCATGAGAGGCTGTGGCAGATATTATTTAACAACTATGATTTCAGACTTTAGAAGACACCAAATAATAATAATGGTGCATCTACTGTATATGAATTTAATAAAGAGCATCCTCAAAACTGAGTGTAAATACTGGGTAAACTGTGTGATGGAATGTATCTGAAATGACACAAATACACACTGGAAGGATGTATTTGTGTCATTTTTATTTGTCTCCATGCTATAGATGTAGTGTTTCCATTCAGTTTTGTGTACCATGTCACTCTTAGCAGCAACTGCTTTTCACAACATACAAATAGTTACCAAGAGCTGCTTTATATTTTCTTCTGATTCTCATATTAAATCTTACAATTTAATTTTATTCATTTCTCCTTTTTTAAGATAAAACAGTTTTTACATTCGCACTTCCCTTCTCGCCGGTTGATAGTGGGCTTGGAGTGCCGCTCACAGCCTCCTGTGCGTTTCAAACAGCCAGACTGAAGGCAGTGAAATCACCAGAGGAAGAGAGAGCTAAATCCTGCACGATAAAAACGTCCTCTTAATCTTACCTTGAAAGCCACGACAGAGGGGAGCCTCCCCTCGGAAGGAAAAACAGGCGGATTATTTCCATTTGAAAGAACATGCCAAATTACACAAACGTGTTTTCAGCCGCTCTTTTCAAAAGTGGCAACAGATGGAGGCCGGTCGGCGTTGCGAGCGGGTTGGAGTTGACGGTCTGCCGCCGCTGCGTTTCCTGTGTGTTCTGGAGTTTATCAGCACACACAGGTAGCCCATGAATCCATTATACAGAGCACAGATCTTATTCAGACGCACTCTAAAAAGAAACGCCTGCCCAGGTGTGTGCTGTCTTTCAGATTTTTTTCTTCCTGTTTTGAATGCAGACTATCAAGTTAAAATGTAGCAGCTGCTGCATAACTTATCTCTACAGGAGTTTGGAACAAAGTGCACCGAGTGATTAGACGACTGAGGAAGGAAGTTGGGAGCTAGGTGAGTGCTGCAGGAGATAAATGGAAGCTGGAGGTTTATTTTAGCTGTTGTCAGATGGCCAAAACATGGGAATCTGAGAGCTCGGGTGCAATACTGACTGAGAACAGTGCTGTTTCCTTTTTCTCTTCTTTTTTTAAACTGACAAATCCTCCAAATGCTTGGACACCCCTAGGTGTAGATTTTTAAAGCAAAAAGGAATAAATACAAGGTCTGCAGCAAACACACACCAAGGGTACTGTGATGTTGGGTTTTCTGTGAAGTGTTTAT